>NC_135783.1:300725571-301369529 GCF_051106095.1 Pogona vitticeps
AAGGAAGGAAGATCAAATACTGTATGAGATGGAGTAACTCCCTAAAAGAAGCCAGTGCCTTGAGATTACAAGTGCTGAGCAGGGCTGTTGACGACAGGCTAGTTTGGAGATCACTCATTCATAGGATCTCCATAAACTGGAGGCGCATTGACAGCACTTAACAATGAGTACATTTGCTTAATTTGCTTCTACCTTGCAGCTATTAAGATGTTAATGGATCCCTTTGAAAATGGTTCTTTATCAGGAGTGTACATGCCATCAATTGGAGATGGATTAGTCTGGGTGAAATAGAAGGTCTTGAGGACAGTTACTAAGGATTTGGCACTCCAGTCCTCATGTTGTCCTGTACATGTAACATCTTGTGCTTCACCAAACCTATCTGCCAGGGGTTATCATACTGAGATATCCACCGCACCATCTGATCCAGTTATACTGGATCAGTTTCAACCTTTGTGACCGACCAGCTGCAGGTGTTCTTGGATGATACTGATAGTCTGAATTCATTTCAGTCAGAGCTCAGGCCACGTCATGGGAATGAGACAGTTCTGCTCTCCCTTATGGGAGGCTGACCAGGGGATTGTAATCCTGTTGGTTCTCCTGGATCTCTCCGCTGCCTTTGATATTGTTGACCACCCTCCTGAGCTTCCATAAGCAAGCTTTTTACTCAGGTCTTTACGAACCTCACCCCTTTGTAATATTAATTTAATTTTTACATTTGGTTCACCAAATGGGTTTTTATTTTTATATGCTCAACCTTTTTTGGGTTGTTACTGCTTTTTAATTGTATAGATTACAGTGCTTTCTGGAAGATCCCCAGAGTAGTGGATTGTCCACTAAATGGATGGGGTACAAGTTTAAACAAACAAACAAACAAACAAATCAAAATAAAACCTTTGTCACCTGAGGATGTGGACAAGTCACTTGCATGCTCTAAGACCACCACCTCCCCATCAGACCCATGGCCCTCCTGGCTCTTAAAAAAAATCAGGGCAGTGACAGTTGAATGGACAACGCAGATCGAAAACTCCTCCTTACAGCATGGATATTTACGGTACTTTCCATCCTAAAGGAGACGATGATCCAGCCCATTTTGAAAAAAGCCAACCAACAACCTGAATAATACCATCTGGTTGCTAACATACTATTCATAGGGAAACCGGTTGAGAGGTTGGTGCAATCAGCTGCAGGTGTTTTTTTTTAGGATACTGATAGTCTGGGTCCATTTCAGTCGGGGTTTAGGCCTCGTCATGGGACTGAGACAGTTCTGTTCATCTTGCTAGGTGACTTGTTATGGAAGGTTGACTGGAGGATTGTGTGCTAGATGATCTGTTATGGGAAGTTGACGGGGGGAGTGTAATCCTGTTGGTCCTCCTGGATCTCTCGGCCTCCTCTGACACCATCAACCACAGTATCCTCCTGGGCTGGTCACTGGGATTCGGAATTGGAGGTCTAGCATTATAATGGCTTCATTCCTTCCTTGATGGCTGGTGCCAGAGGGTCCAGCTTGGGGAAGCTGTTTCATTCTCATGGAAACTACAATGTGGTGTCCCACAGGGGTTGATCATTTCCCCTTTGCTGTTTAACATCTACATGAGGCTGGAGAGGGAGGTCATTTGGAGTTTTGGAATGTGTTGTCACCAATATGCTGATGACATGTGACTCTATCTCTCCTTTTCCTCTTCAGAAGGGGAATCTATGCAGCTTTTAGAACATTGCCGGGCTGCCGCTATGGATTAAGGCAAATAGGCTGAAATTGAATCCTGACAAGATGGAGACCCTGTTGTTGGTAGGGCATCCTGATTGGTTAGGCCGGGGATTTGTTACCTGATCTAGATGGGGTCACACTCCCCTGAAGAACCAGAAATCTGGGTGTGCTTCTGGACCCAGCTCTCTCAATGGAGAAACAGATCTTGGCCATTGCCAAGTCTGCCTTTTTCCATCTGCCTTTTTCCGTCTGCCCCCTTCTCAACAGGAAGTCCCTAATAACACTGCTTCATGCATTGGAAATCTCAAGGATTTACTATTGCAATGTTCTCTATATGGGGTTGCCCTTGAAGGCAGTTCGGAAGTTGCAACAAGTGCAAAATACGGCAGCCAGGTTGGTCACTGATACATCTAAATTTGACCATATTTTGCCCTTCCTGGCTCACCAGCAGTGGCTGCCAGTATGCTTCTGGGCCAAATTCAAGGTACTCATGTTAACGTACAAAGCCCTTTATGGTTAGGACCACGCTACCTGTCAGAGTGTCTCTCCCTCAGGGCATCCTCCTGTCCCACTCACCCTTCCCAATCCTTGATGCTGCAGGTGGCCACTCCGAGCGAAGCCCGGAAGTCGTAATGCAGAAGCTGGGCCTTCTCAATGGTGGCTGCCCCATTCTGGAACTCTCTCTTCCTGTTAAGGTGCAATCAGCCCTCGCCCTCCTGGGCTTTCAAAAGCATGTTAAAACTGCCTTTACAAACCTCATCCCTTTGTAATATTAATTTTGTAGTAAGTTTATGCTGGTCCATGGTTCCCCATTCTGAGTCTTGCACTATTTGCTATTTGGAGGTTGTCTAAGGTTTTTTTCTTTTTGTATGTTCATTTTAAACATTCTGTTGTATATTCTTGTTATTTTCTGGAAGATGCCAAGAGTAGTGGCTTGTCCACTAAATGGGTGGGGTAGAAGTCCAAATGAATGAATGAATGAATGAATGAATGAATGAATGAATGAATGAATGAATGAATGAATGAATGACATAAGAGTAGTCATTCTGGAAACTTGGTATTTCATCTAATTCCTCAATCCTGCCCATCAAACTCCCATGACTGATAAATAGACAAAAAGAAAAAAAATATGTAACGATCTATATATTCTACTCTGGAAAAAAATTGCCATTCTTTATTTTTACCATGTGGGGCTCAGATTCTTTGATAGAATAATTCATGGTACATAAAATATGAAAGACTGAGGACCACTGCATAAAAATAAATATCCATCTGAAAGAACAAAGGGTATACATAATGCTTCAACAATCAAAGTGTTCTATGGCAATGCCTATGAGAACAAAAATATATATAGTAAATACCCTTAATTGCTTCCTCAGGGATAATGCTCAGTCTAGTCCACCATTAATAAAATTACTAATTATTCTGCATTCTTTCCTACAGTAAGTGAAACAGATTGTTATGTGAGCTTGTGGCTGCCTACTGCCTCATTGGAAAAAGCCCGGACAAAAACAGTTTCAAACTGCAGCGATCCAGTGTGGAATGAAACCTTCTACTTCAGGATCCAGAGTCAGGTTAAGGTAGGATACGAATTGCTACATACTTCAGCTCTTTTAGGCCATATCAAAATTATCATGAATTTTCTGGTGGTGGGCTAAGTAATGCATTTGTGAGTGTTTTGTATCCTGTCCTCATTCATATTAAACTGCACACTAATTCAGGATGCTTCTAGATAATCCTATAACTGGGCCAACCTGATGTAACCACCTGCAACAGAAGGCCTTACTGTTACCACTATATATGGCATTGGGCTTTTTTTATTATATATGCAGTTATGTTTGACCTACTTCTCTAAATAGTGTGAAATTGCAGGCAGGCAGTGCTTATCCAGCATTGAAAAGAGATCATTGGTGGTTTTTGCTTAGAAAGAAGGTTGCTGGAGACATCTTGGTGTTTTGTAATATTTCTTTTCAATTTACAAATGTATAAGTACAGCAGATATATACAACCAGCAGCTAGAGTACCATTTTCCATTTCAGGTCTGTCAGTTAGCACTTTCAGATGCTTGCAGAACTCAAAATGCAGCTCTCTTTGGGTCCCTGTGTGCTCCCCAAAGACCTTCAGTACTGGGACTGTGTCATTTACTTTCTTTTCTGGTGGTTTCTCCTATTTTCTCCAATGGGTCCATTTCACAAATAAATTGTTTTGAATCCCATTGCAATAAATACATGCTATATGAACCTAAAAAGGATTAGCCAGGTTAGCCAGGGCAGACAAGTCCAACAGGATATCCCGGTTCTAAGCATTTCAGCTTATCCTTTCTGGTCTGTTAAAGCCCTCCTTATCCAACCACCAGTCCCAGAACAATCTAGGTTATAAGCAGCCCTACAAAGTCTCTATACTGCTAGTCCATCTAGCATGCTACTGCCTTCACCACCTAACGGCAAACAACTTTTTAACAGTTTCCTCAAAGGACTTTCCTCACTCTTCTACATATTTTTTTAAAACTAGACATACCAATCATTTGCCCTGAGACCTTGATGTAGCTGCTTTGAGTCCTTTTTAAGGAAAAAGAAAGGGTAAAAATATTTTAAATAAATAAATAAAGCAAATTCTTATACCAATAAGGGTGCAAGGGAGTTGCACATTCACTCACATTCAGTCGCTGTGAAATCACACCAGGGAATTCAGGTTTCCCTGGGCCTGTTCATACTACTAACTGGCCACACAAGATGAGAGGAGGAAAGTCTTGTTTACAGCTAATCTGCAGCTTTGTTGCAGCCAGCAGGAGGCCTGTTTACAAGTAATTCCCTAATAAGCTGTAAACAGGGGTTTCTACTCCATTAATTCATTTATATCATTATTTCTGTTTCCAGAATGTCTTGGAATTGGCTGTATGTGATGAAGATGTCATTCGAGATGACAACGACCATATTATTTTGTTTGACATAGCGAAAGTCCCACTTGGAGAATCCATGTTTATGAAATTTGAATTAAATGCCCAGGTAAGTATGCAGAAGGACTGGCCCTTCTCCAAGTCCATGATGGCATTTTGTGCCCTCTTCTCCTCTTCCCTAGCTGAAAAAAATGCTTAACATGTTAAATAAAGATTCAAATAGATCCTCATGCCTGTTAAAACTCTTTAGTTGTGTACTTTAAACTTTGCACACCAGCCTTACCAGGTAGAACAGCCAAAGAACAAAAATAGCAAGCATAGCCCTCGTGGCTAAGGCACTTTCTTTAGGCACTCACACCCTTACCCACAAGGGTGTGAGTAAAATATAAAAGGTTAAAATATAAAAGGTTTATTTAAAAAGAGTAAAAAGTTATAAAACAAAAATACAAAAAGATACAAATTGTATTGGTTAAATGCCTCTCTTATAACTTTCTACTGCTCAGTCTCTTGCTCCCAGGCTGGCAAGCACTTAGAATGAAATGAAATGTGTATGAGTCTTGAGCGGTGACTTTGGTTCTTCTCCACAACAAGAGCTGGGTCTCAGGCTGATATGGAACACTTGCGAATTCTGGAAAACAAGTACTACAAAACCCATATCCTCACACGCTCTTTCCTTGGATTCAAAAAATCTTATTCTGACAGATTTGCATTTTAGAGCACAATTAACTAATTGGGAGATCTCTATTTTATATCTTGAATAATTGTGATTAGATATAATTTCTAGATTATATTATTATATAGCAATGAGCTAGCTTAGGATGAGGTAGAACAATACTAATAGCAGCATTTATATATGATTATGACTTTGATTATTGTTGTGTGTAGTTCTAGAAAGAGAAAACAGAGAAACATGTTAGTACAAATACTGAATGCAATCCTGCTCAAAATCAGGAAACCATCTCTCCTCACTCTTCCACTCCACAATGTATTCTTGACAAACCATCTGCCACCACATTTCTTCGTCTTGGAATGTGCTTAATTTCAGAATTAAAATCTTGTAGACTTAAACTCCAGCAAAGAAGACATCGATTTTTATCTTTGGCTCTCTGCAGGAATTTTAGCGCCAAATGGTCAGTTTGAAGCAAAAATTTCTTTCCAATTAAAAATGATATAAATTTATTCAAAGTCCAAACAATCGATAAACATTCCTTATCTGGCACTGAATAAGCTCTTTGTCTGGGCAATAACTTTCTGCTGAAATAGGAGATAGGATGCAAAGTTCCATCACTTGCTTCCTGAAGTAAAACTGCCCCAATACCAAATTCTGAGGCATCTGTTTGAAACACAAGAGACTTTTCAAAATCTGGAGCCATTAAGACAGGTGCTAACTTAAGTTTCAGGGTATCAAAGACTTTTTGACACTCTGGGGTCCAAACAACATTAACAGACATTCTATTTCTGGTTAATTCAGGAAGTATTGCTGAAATTTATTTATTTATTATTTATTTATTTATATATTGGACTTATATACCGCCCCATAGCGCTACAAGCACTCTCCGGGCGGTTTACAGTTTTAATTATACAGGCTACACATTGCCCCCCCCAGCAAGCTGGGTACTCATTTTACCGACCTCGGAAGGATGGAAGGCTGAGTCAACCTTGAGCCGGCTACCTGGGATTTGAACCCCAGGTCGTGAGCACAGTTTTTTAGCTGCAGTACAGCGATTTAACCACTGCGCCACGAGGCTCATAAGACCCAAGACCCAAAAAGATTAACTTTTTCTTATTTTCAGGAATAGGCAATTCTTGAACACCTTTAATTTTAACTTGCAGGGGCTCTGCTTTTCCACTTCCCACTAGACAGCCCGAGTAGGTAACTTTTCCCTTTACCTACTGACATTTTGAAGCTTTAATCAAACCAGCTTCCTTCAATCTGCAAAGCACAATCTCAAGATGAGCCAAATGACTATCAAAATCATCACTAAAAATAGCTAGATCATCAAGATAAGCCATAACAAAAGGTAAACCAGCTAATAATTTGTCCATTAAATGCTGGAATGTAGCAGGCATGTTTTTTAATCCGAAGGCCATTTCTAAGAGCTCAAACAATCCACAATTACTCACAAAAGCAGTTTTTTCACAAACCTGGATTTATGGAAATTTGTCAATATCCTCTTACGAGATCTAGAATGCTGATAAAATGGCTTCTTGCCAGCTTTTGAACCAAGTCATCAGCTCTTGGCATTGGGTAACTATCAAGTTCTGTCAAAGCATTTACTTTTCTGTAGTCCACACAAAATCTAATTTCATCCTGAATTTCTCCTTGAGGAATCTTTTTTGGCACAAGGACAACGGAACTAGACCAGGAACTTTGGCTACTTTTAATTACGCCAAATTCAAGCATGAAATATAGTTCCTTTTCAGTTTGCTCAGCATGTGCTCCTACAGCCCTTTAAGGTGATAAGCGTACAGATAGGTGGTCCCTAGTATCAATTTTGTGCTGAATTAAAGAGGTGCTACCAGGCTTATTAAAAACAGATTGGTACCACTGAATAAGTTCTAGAAGTTTCTCTTGTTGAGTTTCAGTAACCTCTCGAGTTAAAATGCACTTCTTCCCAATCACCAGTATTCTGAAATTCTGACAACACGACAACAATCCCATCTTCCTCTCTTTGATTGCATTGTATTTCAGTACTACAGCAGACCTTTCAATGTAATGCTTAAGGCTGTTAGCATGATGAGTCTTCCTTTCTGTTAGACATTTGGACCACATAATTAACATTTCCCGTTCACTGAATTACTGTTCCTGGTCCTTGCCAGTTAATCTGAAGTTTATCAATTTTCAGGGGGTTCAAAACCAATACAAGGTCCCCAACACTGAACTCTTTGTACCTGACTTAAGTGTCGTGATAGAACTTTTGTTGCTTTTGAGCAGATTCAACGTTTTCTTTAGCAGTACTTTGAATCTAGATAAGTCTCTTTTGCCGTTCATAGACATACTGTGCCACTGGCAAAGAAGAATTTTGAATTATACCAATTTTCATATAAGACATCATTTCCCAAAAGAAAGCATGGGGCTTCACAAGAGTCATGAACCAGAATAAGTCTCTCTCCTTTCCAGTCTTCAAAATACAGTCTTGCTCTAGCCAGAGGAGCATATTGAGTTTTCCCTATTTTTGACTGTCATAAGATTGAATGGAAAACTTAACCCCATTTATTATCTGACTCTCATCAATCAAATATTTGGAAATAAAAGAAAGGTCCATCCCCATATCCTCCTGCACTGTCAAATGAGTCTCCTGATTCCCTTTTATAAAAGTCACAAACTTAATGGTTGTTATGGGCTGCCCACAAGGCCTGCTCTGGAGATATAATAGCTTCTGGATTTAAAACTTTAAACATGAACGATGGTTGAGTGAAAAACATAGTGTCTTTCTCCACTTAATCCAGCAGTTTACCTCCCTAGCAGTTTCTTTCTTCACGTACTATTCTCTAGATGAGTTCTGTATATAGAAAGTAAGATGTGTAATCTGGGGAGAAAGCAGGATTTAAAAAATACCGTTTGCATCTCTCTATGAAAATAACCATTTTATAGTTCCTAAGACAAACAACAGGATGGATCACATCTTGCCTCACAAATCTGTATATTTCCAAGACTTGAAACAGGTTCCACTGACAAAAAATGCACACAGACCCGGAGAGACATCTCAAAATATATATGACTAGGCATGTATACCTTTGAAAAATGCACCCATGCATTTTTATTTTATTCACTAGCCAATAGGGACAATGAGTAGAAAGATTTGTGTTCAGGAAAAACATGTACCAGATCAAGGGTGTATGAAGAAAAAAGTCTTACACAGCAGAGGTCGGATAAAATGGGAATGATAGTGAGGTTCTGAGAAATGCAGCACTAATGGAAGTTATTCCTATTTGTCGAGAAAATGCTTTGTGACAAAGACCTGTTGGGAAGTACATGCAGGGCCAGGGAAGGTGTTTTAAAGACTTGGGGTATGGAGTTCATATTTTCTTCAGGGCTTTTCGAGTTCAGTTTCAACTTCTAGTTTCAATTTCTACAAGAAAGTTGGAAAAATGTATCTGATATCCTACCATGGATGGCTTATGTACTAAGTTTGAGAGTGAACCCTGCTTGATCATCACGAGCTGACTCTGCATGCCACTTTCAAAATCAAGGGATAGGAATTTATTGGAGATTAGATATGGGGAACCTAACGTATGTGGAATAGTCATTTGCCAAAGGTGTGTCATTTATGTTACATTTTGATTTTCAGAAACAAGAAGAGTTGGAGGTTGAATTTACACTGGAGCCAATGTGAGTATTCAAATGAAAAAGAAATATAGGGACTAATAGAAGCTAATACATCAGCAACAAACTCTCATTTCATTCACAGACCATCCAGAAAATTGAAATATGTTATTACAATCGGTCATCCATAACTTTTGATCATCTTAAGTTTAAAAAGTAATTAATAATAATAATAATAATAATAATAATAATAATAATAATAATAATAATAATAATAATAATAATAATAATAATAATAATAATAATTTATTGTCATTGTAAGTATATACACATACAACGAAATTCACAGACACCCAGAGACCAGACACATGCACACACATAAAATTCCCGAACACTCCCCACCCATAGGATGGATTATAGGTGAAAACAAAATAAAGAGTAAAAAAAGACAAAAATCGTGGTACTAGCTTCAAGACTAACTTATATATATATAACTTTCCCACCATCACCACCTATAATGCTGGCACAGACTAACATAGCTACCCCATCTATGATGGATTTTACCTTTCTTTCAAAATGTGTATGAGCACATTCAAATCCATTTTAATGTACTGCTGTGATGGTTCTACAGGAATATCTTTTAAACCAGCATCCCACATACAATTAACTTTGCAAGGGTTTTAAAATTTGGAGCAAGCAATAGAATAAAATAATTATAATATAAACATAGCCCAGTAGGTATGCTACAGAAATATATGCCCTTCACTTCCAAGAGCAAAAGTTACTTGAAGAAGATCCAAAAAGTCTTTTTACTTCAAAAGATCAGTAAATCAGTGTCAGGAGAGAATGGTCTTTGATGAACACCTTGCTTTTCCAGCTTTTCACAAGTGTTTTCCTGGCCGTCTAGTGATGTGAAACCTTCCCTTCTGTGAAGTAGGCAGAATTTAGGGCTTCAGCCTCTGAATACAACATTTCTGGGAGTCACAGAATATTAAATTAAAAGTGATGCATTTATCTATTTCATTCATTTATACCCTACCTTTCTTCCAACAATGGCACTAAAAAAAAAACAGCTAACAAATAAAAGCAAATACGATCAAAAGATAAAAGTAGGCTAAAATTAATAAAAGTCAAAATAATTTATCAACACTTTAAGTTGTTGCATATTTTGAAAAGCTCTTTAAAAATTATACTTAAATAATTAAAGTTGTAAAATTATGTATCTGTTTCTGTTTCCTAGACAGGGTCCACCTGAAATGATAACTAGTAATGGAGCAGTGGTGGTAATTTTTATCTATTAACGTATTTATTGACGTATTCCTTTTTAATACCATTATATATGTATGAATTTGCTGATAATGGATATTGCAGTCTAAAAGTTATTATCTAATATTATTATAAATTAACTTTATGAGGCTGCCAAGGGACATGCTTTTGAAATTTAGACAGATCCTGAAATGGGCTCTTGCATGTTCAGTTACACAGAACAGTCTCATACTAGCTTACATATTATTAAGAAACAGTTTATATTGTCTAATACATATGGATACACTCTGAGTCAGACAATTCTTAATCTGTAGAATCATCAGAGGGATAAATGAATGCCAATATTATATGTATTTCAACATTTGCAAAAAGTTCACTGTACAGTAATTAGTATTATATCCACTTTCTCAATGTATTAATTAACACTAGCTATCATTGGTTGAAATCTTCATGTCATACAATAGCTAAACTCATTTTAAAGTCACATTTTATTATGTTGAAAAAGTGCTTGAAATCCGCTTAGTGTTTTAAGTCATACTGGAGTAGACCAAGTGAAGCAATGGGGATTTCGTGAGTCGACTCTCCATACATTCAATTGATTAAAATGGACCTGCTTTTATTATAATTTACTATTGAAGAAAGTCACAATTAGAGGAGGTGCATTTGTATCAGTATAATTTATGGAGGAGTTGACCCATCATATTCCCACTGATTCAGTATACCTACTCCAGTGCAACGTACTACACTAAGTAAGAATATTTCAGACAAGATGTGCAAAAATCAATTGAGTAATGTTTTTTTCAGTCTACAGAAAAATCAGTAACAGTACATCTATCAACATAGCTGCTTTCAGGTCTCAGTTACAAAGTTTTTAGTAATGTTAATAAGCAGTACCATTTTTGCATGTAATTTCCACATCAGTTTTTCCAAAGGTACAGAATAAAGAGATAATTGCTAAAGGGCACTATGATACTTACCTGTTTGATAAATGGAGAAAATAATGTGTAAGGTCCCACAAAACAAAATTGTAAACAAAATCTGATACTGTATTAGGTTAATGTATTTCAGAATTCTTGCTAAGTCACATATTGACCTGATTTGACTCCCCAGAGCTTAGTTGTATCTTTTGGTGTGGCTGGTGCAATCTAAATAGAGTCACTTAAGGTCAGGGAGAGAAGTGATATGCCTTTCAGAATGATCTCAAGCCATCCCTCTGGCTCCTTCCTGTGCAAGGGAAGTGAAAATATTATTTTTGCCTTTGCTAGGCCATTCCTGAATTTCTTTAAAAGAAATCTTTACCCTGTTTGTAGTACCAATCAAGAAAGCTGTGATTTCAATTGGCACTTCACACAATGCTGAAGAATATTCTTTTTTGTAAATTTAATCAAAGTGATTCAGTGCAACAGCAATTGTCCAGCAGAGTAAAAAATAATAATAATTTCACTTCCCCTGCCCCTCTGCAAGGGAGCAGGTGATGTTTTCAGTTTGACAATATTTATTTATTTATTTATTTATTTATTTATTTATTTATTTATTTATTCATTCATTCATTCATTCATTCATTCATTCATTCATTCATTCATTCATTCATTCAATTTATACCCCACTCACCTAGACCGAAGCCTACTCTGGGCGGCCAACAATAATACATAAAAGTAAAAACAATTTAATAAAATAAAGACAATAGTAATAATATAATTCAAGATGGCAAAAGTAATTAGGTGATGACAGGAGGGATAGCCTGACTAAAGAGCCAGGTCTTGAGTTTGCTCTTAAAAACACCCAGCGAGGGAGCCAGACATCTCTGCGGGCAGACTGTTCCAGGGGTGATATCTTGAAATGGCTCACTTATTAAGCCACTTCACAATACGTAGAATTGAATCTGGGGCTCAAAAAGGTACAGGTTGGGGAGCTCTTGAGGCAAATTGGGCAGATCTAATGATTATGTCATGTGGTCACCAGAAAAAATAGCAGACTAATCTGCTCCCCTCCCCATCCAATGCACCAATCAGCGGGACAAATGCCTGTCTGAACAAGACCTAAGTTACCTAAAAGCATCATGCCAGAAGATTATAAGGCATTTGGTCAAAGAAACACAGTTAATATCTTGTACAGAATTCTTAGAGTGAAATAAATGGTGGGACCTTGTTTTTTGCATTGTTTCTGTTTCAGTGTCGTGAATGTTGCTGCTTGGAGGTTCAGGGGAGTCAGAAGAAAAAGAAGAAAAAGAAAAAGCGTTCTAAACGTGAGGTTATTGTTTCTTTAAATACTGTAGTTCTTCGTAGCAATTTTGGATAGAGCACAGTGGAGGGTGTTCCATTAGCGCAGATAAGATATTGCCCATTTTAAACTCAAGTGATTTCCAGGCAGCCTGCTCCTTAGGCACAGTTTATACTTTGAAGCAACCATGAAGGCAAAATGTAATGCTCTTAAATACATTAAAATGTAATTGCTGTCTTTGTTTGTAGACCAGGGGTCCCCAAACCCCGGTCCACAGCCCTGTGCTGGTCCGTCGGCTTGATGGAACTTGGCCGCGGAGACGGATCTCCGCCCGCCCCCCCCCCCCCGCCTGCACGCACGGTGGGTGTGTCACATCCATGTGGGGGCATTAGGTTGGTTCTCAAACAGGTTGGGGACCGCTGCTGTAGACGGCTCCCATTTTCATGTTTTTTAGCTTGCAACTGTAATGGGCATCAGCCACCATTAACTGAGTACAATTCTAGAATCCATTCTCAAGCATTTGCAGCAATGGGTTGCAGGTGAGATGGTAACTTCCTTTTTTCAGAGTACTATGACAATCTAAAATGTCTGCTAAGTTTCTTCAGAGCCCAGACTGGGTCGAAATGAATGTCATCAATGTCTAAATTAAATTAAAGCTAATGGTACATGATTTTTTCACAAGAGTTTTAGAGTCAAATTATCATGTTTAATTATTTGGTATAAAAATGGGTTCCAATGAGTTCAGTTGTTGAAAATTAAAGGACATTCCTCATAGCCTATGTGTCAAGCTGGGACCTAGATGGCCTAGTATATTCACATATATTCTAAACACGAAGTCCTATGGCCTTACTTTTAGTTTAGCCTCCCATCATTCTAAACAGTGTTGTGATTGAACGCACAAGAAGAGTTCCCAGAAGAAGTAGGCATCTTTGGTCTTGAGGATCATCTCTTGTGCTCCCAAGAAAAAAGGCCTATCACTATGGTGTAACAAAGGAACTGTAGCATAGACAATAAACTTACACAATGTGAGTTTATCCCATTAATTTCAACAGCACCTAAAGAAAATACACTTCTTGGTTGTTCTACAACCAAGGTCCCACAACTACTGTTCATAGTTAGCACAGGTAGATTTTTATTGGCTATCTCTCAGTATATGGATGACAAAGGATGCAATATGTCGTGTTGGTCAAAGCAGGAAGTAGTTTTTGTAGTCTTCTTCCTGCATATGTATACAGATGGAAAAGTCAGATTTCTCATTCCTAACTGTCTCTTGATTCTGAGCACACACACTGTATCCTTGGCTTGAAAGGTTAATTGGTGTGATATACAATGTGTGATCTGCCAGAGAACTGAGTGGCTTTCAGGCAAGCCAAGGTGGGCAAAGTGTGGCCTCCAGAAGTCCCTTGACTGCTGCTCCCAGCACTCTTCCACCTTCTGCCTATGGAGATGGCAGGTTTACATAATAGTGGTAATTGATAGTGTTGTCTTTCACAGCTCTGCTCTAGGCAAATCTATGAAGTGTAATTTGCAAGAACATTGTGAGATAGAGATCTAACTATCAATGATTACAGAGTCATCTGCCTCAGAAGACACATTTCTCTAAATTAGCACTGGGCCTTTTAGATGTTGAGGTGGCTTGGAAGCAGTAATATTTCATGAAGGGGTTCATAAGAGACACAAGTATATTTAACCAGAAAGAGCTTGGTTACAAACCTATGAATGGCATGTAGATGGAAAAAGCATAGGTACACTGTGTTACAAGTAAGCTGTACTGAATCCACTGGAAAGCGGAAAGAAGAGCTGCTACACTTACTACAATGCAAACTTTGTACAGCAGGGATGGTAACTTGTATCCCTTCAAACATTGTTGAAATACAGTGGTGCCTCGCTTGACGACGATAATCTGTTCCGTTTAAATCGCTGTTAAGCGAAATTGTCATCAAGCGAAAGTAAAAAACCCATTGAAATGCATTAAAACCGGTTAATGCCAATGGGAAAAATACATCATAGATCCTCCATCAGAGAAGCCATTTTCGATCGCTGTCTTCCGGAAATAGGTCCGGAAAACAGCGGGTGGCCATTTTGAAAACCCGACGATCAGCTGTAAAGATCGTCATGAAGCGAAAAATTGGTTCCCAAAGCAGGGAACCGATCGTCGTAAAGCGGATTTTCTCCATTGAAACATCGTTTTGCAATCGCTATAGTGATCGCAAAAACCTCATTGTTAAGCGATTTCACTGTCAGGCGGGGTAATCGTCAAGCGGGGCACCACTGTACATCTCCCAGCAGCTTCACTGTTGCCTATGATAGCTAAAGCTTGCAAAGTCTGGAAGGCCACAACTTGCCCACCCCTGATGTGAAGGACTGCACTGTGACTTACTCATAAATGCCTGTACCACTTTTTTCCATCAAAGCTCAAAGAACTTAACATAAGAATATCCATAAAGTAATCTCAGTTTATGTGCAGATATGTCTGATTTTATTTGTAAAAGTTGTGATTTCTTTTCTGTGGTGCTTCTCCTCCTTCTCCTCCTCATTGTAATCACCATCACTGTGTTATCTTCCTTCAGAACAAGATATCAAGTGCACATTGAAAGGATCCTTTGAAGAAACCCAAAACATTTCACTAGGCTGCGCCTCCGGCTTGCATTTCACTGAACCTTCCATGTTCCATTACACCAGGCATAAGCAAGGAGAGCTGGATGTTGTGATCCCAAGGAAGAGATCGCTTTATTCCTTTGTATGTCATAATTGAGCATGGTAGTAGCCTGGGTAATCACAGCTAGTAATGTTCTCTTTTAATTGGGAGAGGTATTGAAAAAATTATTCTGCTTCTTAAAAAGCAATATTTATTTTTCAGTGTGCCTGTGTTTCTGGTCGACCAGGTTGGAACAGGAACAGGAACTGGGCCCTGCCTGTGAATTTGCTCCCCATTGATCAGGAAGTAATAAAAGAGGTAAACTTCTGGCTGAGTTGCAAGGTTTTGATTGTTTTAGTTATATGAGAATTTGATTCCATGCTTTTCTGGAGTGGAAGTAAAATGGAATAAATTAAGCCTTTGGTATGTCAAAACTGTGTAAGCTTTTTGCAAAGTCTGTGAAGAGCCATTCACAACTCACTGAAATGCATCAGAGGCATCATTTCATGATGAAAGGAAGATGTCAGTCACAATTATAGTTGTAGAAGGGATAGGCATGTTAGTCTGTGCAAGCATCATAGGTGAAAAGAAAAAAAAGGTAAAGACAAAAACGTGGTGGCACCTTAAAGACTTACTTATGTTTTTTTAATGTGACCTTTCATGGACAAGTCCACTTCCATCAGACATAAGGAGATATAACATGGCAAATATTTATACGTGGCATCAAGGTAATCACAATTAGGTCATTGTCACAGGCCTCACAGATTAGTTTAGTGGCACACACACACTTGGGGGGCCCTGGTCCACAAGCCCAATTCAGTCCATAGAACTCAATCCATGGAGGATCTGGGTCTCACCCTGTCCATTCTTAGCCAATGGAGTAAAAAAGAAGATTCCTTGCAATCTTCCCTCACTCCTGGGAATCAGTCAACTTCTGAAAACACCACCAAGAACACTTTGTTCTACTTCCTCCCTTGCATGTGTCCATTTAATTATGAGTAATAGTATCATGGTGGAACTCAGTAATATGCTTGTCTTGGTAACATTTAGGCATGCTTTCCACTGTTGTGATGTCATCTCCTTGTCTGACTTCAGTGGTAACTATTGTGGAGTAAATATGGGGAAATGCACCACATGATTATGTCAGAACATTTGGCTCAGGAGAACAAGGATAGAGTGAGAGGATAATGCAGTAACTCTGTTTTGAGCGCAAACCTATAGTGCTAGTATTAGGTGAATGCCGCTGTGAATCCCAAATACTACAGATTTTCATATTCACCAGAACAGCTACCTTCAACATTGACATTCCTGCATATTTATATATATGCATATTTATGTATACCTGACAAAGAACAGGGTAAATATTTTTTTGTATCTTGCAGGAAAACTAGGAAAGCTTCAATGACATGACAGAATTAGTAATATTTAGTTATGTACGTTCTTGATTTTCAGGAGAAAGACTTTAATTTACACTTCAAAGCAAAGAAATGGTAAGAACTTGGGGTGCCTTCCCCTCACTTTGAGAACTTATTTTGTTTGTGTGTGGATAAAAAAATATTTTAACACATGTTGGTTTAAGTTCTAGGAGCCAAAGTTTAGATTAAAATAATATTTGGATTTAGTTTCATAGAACAGAATAATGAAGTTGGAAGGAGCCTATAAGGCCATTGAGTCCAACTCCCTGCTCAATGCAGGAATAAAATCAAAGCATATCTGCCAGGTGGTTATCTAAATTTCTCTTGAATGCCTCCATTTTGATACAACAACAACTTTAAAACATGTAACATTAAGTGAAAAAAGTAGGGTCATAATGAATATGTTTACCACTAGCAACACCCTGAAATTAACTCTATTACTACCGAGGTCTTTACTACTTCCGTTGCTTTTACTGGGATTGCTCTGGAGTCACCAAATTCAGGACAACACTCTTCTGCTAATACTGTGCTCTACTAACCATTCTTAGAGTGGAAGACGTGGTTTTTACTGATTTCAGTGGTTTAGGTTTCTGCAGCATCATGACTAGGATTTGAATCTTTGTCTTTTAAACAGGTATGTGTATGATCTGATTAAAGCTTAACTGTACCATAATCATTCTGACTAAGGTCCATTCTGACACTGGAGGGTATGCATTTTTTGAAGAGTGATGCTACAGTTCTTAGTGAAGATTTGAACATTTTCAACATGAAGCCCTTCAACGATCTTTGAATCAGGGCAAATAGTGCCATTATAGATAAACTATAATTAGAACTGGCATTGATAACCCAGAATTAGAGCTGGCATGTTAGTGCTGCAGATAAGTGATTCAGCCTGGCTCCCATGTTTGAGATAATCAGACTTCAGAAGACCAATCACACAACAAAACACTCTATTTTGAAAAATCCAGGATATGAGATTAACTTTTGATGTGACAACCCTATACAACTGGCCCTTGAGAATGTTCCTCTTCTAATGAAGGATTACCTATAGCATCTGCTTCTGTAATAGTACTGTGCATTAGCATTCTGTGCTAGCATAGGCAGTGTTTTGCACAGAGTGGGCAGGATACCAATGAAAAGTAGTACTGAGTTGCAATTCTTGCTAAGCCCACTGGTTGGTTGGTTGGTTTTTGGCTTGAATCCATTGATTCAGCATACCTCACATTAATCTGCAATTGATATATCCGCCTATATGTTACAGCGCATCATGTCCTGATGTACGTTTGGGATTTGATCTCTGCGCGGAAGAAAAAGAATTCCTGCAGAAGCGAAAGAAGGTGGCTGCTGCTGCTTTTAAAAGGGTTCTGCAGCTTGAGAAAGATCTGCAGGATGATGAGGTTAGAAGGCTAAAATTTTAGGTTGATAGATGGATTTTCTTTTGCGGCCAGCTGAGCAGCTGAGAATCAAATAGCTCCTAACAGTATTATTTTATGCCAAAACTCTCATGCCCAGATCCTACAGTTCCCTGCTATTTCGGTCCAAACCCTCCTGCAGAGTCCTACCCTTCTGCATCTCCACATTATGCATATACTAGCATTGTTCACACTACTATTCAATCTACGTAGCCAATGTGTGGGATCGGATTGTGATTCCATAATTTTGATCTAGCCCACCATATATATGGTACATACATCCACTGTCTCCACTCACTGGCTGTATGTGTGAAGGGGATCCTTGCAAATGCTCATATGCTCTAATGGTAATAACAATGTGCCTTCAAATCAAGGGTTTTGTAGTTAGAAAATACTCAGTAGTGGTTTACCATTCCCTTCTTCTGGTGGTAACCTGAGACTGTGCTTTTTGCCCAAGGCCACATAGACTGGCTCATCTGGGGTGTACAGTGGAGAGCTGAACTTCAGCTACTCCCACTCACTAAACTGTCCAGCCAGCTCTACCCAGGGTTATTGTGGTAATAGTCAGGTAATTATGATCCAGTTCTTCCTGTCACATTCCAGGTTATGGTGTAATCCACAGCTTGTAAAACTCTAAATGCTGTGTCTTTAAAGGCCTGCACAGAACACAAACACATGCCCACACACACCCACATGTCCTCTTTCCTGTGATAGCTTTTTCAGTGTATGCTAGCAGTTGATTTTACATAACCCTGTGTTCTTATGTTGCTAATCAAGGTCACCTCCCCCTCCCTTTTAAGGTCAGTTAGAGCTCTCCTAGTAAAATTAGGTGAAACGGTGCTGTTGTCTTCTAAGTTGGCTAAAATCCTCATGATCTGGATTCCAGGGATGGTTAAAAACTGGAAAACTTTCACACTTTCTGTCTTTCTATTGTTTGACGGAACTGTTTCTGTTGCCATGAGTGTACATTTCCCCTGCCTTGTCTAAGGACTATGTCAGGGAACTGAACATAGCCTGAGGCCACAGGACCTGGGGGGGGGACTATGTTTGAGATATTATAATTGTTGTTCTTCAGATATTCAGAAGTAATTATAGCTTCAATGGGGTTTATATTTGTTGCATCGTGAAGGCTAATATTAAGGCCCTTCTGATAAGCATTATCCCTTTTATTGCTTGTTAAAACAGGTGCCGGTGGTGGCAATTATGACAACAGGTGGTGGGATCAGAGCACTGACAGCATTGTATGCCCACCTGTTGACTCTCCAGAGGTTCGGTGTTTTGGATTGTGTTTTCTACCTCACTGGCTTATCTGGCACAACATGGTAAGGAAATGTGGGCAGGAGAACCAGGTAATCCTTGTTTTAGTTGACAGGTCAGTTAGGTGAGCTAAAGAAAACATGACATTTCTTGGCATTCTTACAGATTGTCGGTGAGAAGGGAAAATATGTGAATTTATTTTAAAAATGCTTGGTGTAGTTTGGAACATTGTTTCCCTTAATCAGGGAAAGATTTCCTATGTGATGTTCCAGACAAGCGAGGACAGACACTTTTATCAATTTGTCCTATATAGGAATACGGTTTTCTGCAATGTATTGGGTGATGGTTAAGACACACCTACAACCACTTCAAGAACGTCATTTCTGTCATAGTCATATTTTATTGTTCATAAGTACAGCCAAATACTGGCTTATTTGAAAAACTTATTTACTGTATTTCTACATTTGATGTTATTGAATCTTAGCTTGTCTTGACTCCTGTTTCTTTCCAGGACACTGTCAAAATTGTATGAGGACCCTAACTGGTCATGTAATGATTTAGAAGGTCTTCTCGCTGATGTCCACAAGCAAGTGAGAAAAAACAAGTTCCTTGCAAGTTTTTCTCCGGAACGCCTGAAATATTATGTAGAGGAGTTGTGGCAGCGGTACCAAGAAGGGCATAGTATATCTTTTACAGATCTGTGGGGACTCATCATTGAATCTATGCTGCGTGATGGGGTACTATATTGTTCTGTCTCAAACTTCTGCTTTGCCAGCTGATTACTAATTCTGATTAAAGGAACAAGCCAGCAGATATGGAGCTTTTTTGTGTTGCTTCATTTCAGTGGGACAAACTTGTGCAACTGTAGAGAGGAAGAGATTTGTTTGCAAAACAATAATATATACCAACTGCTGATAGAATAGTAATAAATAGCTAGGCAAAATCCATTGTGTTTACTTTTTTTAAAAAAAGTTTCTATTCTGTATATTGTTAGCAAAAATATGCTCCAAAACTTAGTGTCCGGCTGACAGAACTATGCCTGCTACACAGGTCCACCTTGTAGAAGACCACACCAACATGTGATTCCAATCTTCACTGTTATATTTGATGTATCTGAAAAGTTCACATCATATGTGTATGTTGCAGATAACATGTCGGTTATTAAGAGCTGTGCACAGTCAAATTAGTTTGGAGGGCAATTCAGAATGAATCTTGATTCTGTCCAGGGAGGTTTATGCCCCATCTGATTTGATTTGCATCTTAAATCCAAAGTGATTTCTAAGCCTCCTGTTTAATTGCATTAAAAACAAAAAGGTTGTAACTTTTTTGTTTGCACTGATTTAATGAAACTCCGAGACATGACAAACTCTAAAGTAAGGAGTAAACCCCCCAGATTTCATATAGTTGGCTTCATGGGTTTGTGTATTAGATATGTTCACAGTTTGCTTTAGCTGAAATAATTTGTGCCCCCAGTCAATTCTATTTGTACTCCAGATACAGGTGAATTGTGAATACACTTTGCTTCACCACAAAACAGATTTGGCCACTGCACTCTCATCTAGACCTCATGGAGATAGATCCAAATTAGGCCAATTAGGTTAAGAGTTCGACTTTGGCTAAATATATTGCAGGGCCCTCGTGCCTATAATATAAGCAGGCAGGGAATGAGGACTATATGACATTGACTTTAAAGGAATTCATTTGTGTCTAGTTTTTAAAAGATTTTTTTCCACCAGTAGAATGCATTTTGATGCAGAAAGCCAATGTGCAGCCTGAATAATTAAATTGCAAACAACTCAGAGTGCTTTAAGTGCTATTGGATGGTATATAAGCAGGACATTTTAATAAATATTCACTCTGAATCACTCTTGACTGAATTTAAGCATGTTTATCCCAGGATTTTTAGTACAAACAAATTAATCAGAGCAGGTTTTGAACAGAATAACTTAGCACAATAGTTTAGAATTGGATTCAAATGACATCCTGGCTAGAATATGTGTTCATTATATCCTTCTGAACAGAAAAATACCACAGCAGCATATAGAATAAACCCCACGATATTAAAACATAGAACAAGAAAAGTAGTCGCAAGGTCATTAAACCAAGATAGCTTACTTGAACCTCAGTGAAAACCTGGTTAGAAAAAACAAAACAAAAGCATAACTTCCAAAGCTGTTTACTACATCTTTTATTGCGATGTTAACCCTTTGTTTCCTACTCTCACAAACAGAAAAATCCTCATAAACTCACAGATCAGCAGCAAGCTTTGACTCTTGGCCAGAACCCACTGCCTGTGTACCTGTGTCTCAATGTGAAGGAAAAACTGAGTAATAGGGGATTTAGAGGTAATGATTGTGTTCTAGTCTTACACCTGCATGTCATCGTTAAAAGGTATACAATGAGAAACATGAAGAATGAGTTATCTAATTCAGAAATATTGAGATATCAGTTATAAATGTGTGTGAATATAACATCTGGTACATACTAGAGGTAATGGGTTTGTAAATAGATCTTTTATCTAGATGTTCTTTCCTCTATGTTTATTGTTGAATTATATGTTATACATGTTTGATAGAAGATTATATCAAATGAAAAATAGTTTTAATGGCTCTTTCTCTTTATCTGTTGGAGACTATTGTGCCACTTCTCTCTTATGGCTTCCTTCCCTAGAATGGTTGGAGTTCACCCCATATGAAATAGGATTCCAAAAATATGGAGCCTACATTCGGGCTGAGCATTTTGGTAGTGAATTCTTCATGGGTCATTTGATGAAGAAAATCCCAGAATCCCGTATTTGCTACTTGGAAGGTAATTCGGTGCTAATTAAAGTATTGATAATAATGAATTCTGAATGCCTTTAGTCTCATGAATTAAACAATTCAATATCAAAACCCCGTTACTATTATTTTCAAGGATATCTGGCATTTTTTAAAAACATGAATGCATAAAGTCCTAGCACATAAGAGATGGCTATATATGTGTGATTTTTCTGATATGTAAGCAATACAGGCGTTGTTACTATGAACAAATTAAAAATAATGGAAAGAAAAGATTCCATCATCCTGGAAGCTTTGGAGTCTTATCGGAGTGAGCTACAATCAGGGCAATCCAGTGAGTCCTATTGAATTCAGTGGGACTTAATCCCAGGTAACTATGTATAACATGGCAGCCGTAGTGGTACATTCTTTAAAACTGATAATTCCAAATTTTATCACAGATCTGTATATATCTTAGATTACTCTTAGATGGAAATGTGATGATACAAAGGGACTACTGATCTAAAGAACTACTGATAAATGTTTGTGAAACTGAGCAAAATGGCTTTCTAAGAACATTCACACCAGATATGTGCAGAAGGCCCCCAACCCACTTTCTGCCTCAATATGGGGCATATAGATCAGGACAAAACAACCCTCTGCCCTTTAAGAAACATTTTGATCCACTTCATCTAGAGTCTCTGAACATTATTTGTCCATTTCTAGTTCTCGGTCAAGTAAAACAGGAACATAACAGTGTTGTTGTGAATTGGGAGAAATGCAAACAGCTATGATTCTCTCAAGGACATGCTAGACCTTAACATTTTGTGTCCGAATCCAAGCCAGCAACTGCACAAAAAAATGATTAAAAAAAGAATATATCGGGTAGGGGGAGAGGAAAGAAAGACCTATTGCCCTGATTGTGTGACCTATCCAATCAAAGCCCTCATTTCTCCACATACTCAATCTTAACAGTGTAAGAAAACTTCAGTAAAGTGTAGAAAGCTGAGAGGAGACAAAGTGCACCAAAATGCAAAAAGGCGATCTAAGCAGTGATGCAAGACTGTCACTTTGTTCTACACTTCCGCCAAAAGGATGGATTAGCAGCTGAAAGAGAACATAATAGTGCATTGATCGTATCTAAAGCCTTATCTGACACTTCTATAGCTGGAGTGTCCAGAGAAGGTTTTAGGACAGGAACTTCTCCTTTCCTTAATTCAAATTATGACCCATCTTTCCAATCCTGTGCATCCTAGATGGAGTAAGAAGGATCTCCTGGAGTGTTGCCCCATGCTGGGGATGAGCAAGGGATCTTAGATACACCTCATACACTCCCCAGACTCAAGAAATACATCTGACCCATTTGTCCAAAGTGGACATGCCTGCTGCAAAATGTTGGCAGAAAAACTTGGGAAATACCTTTGTTGAGTATTCTATGGCTGAGTATCATTCTCCAGCGGTTTCCTCAAGGTCACCAGTACAACTTTTTTTTCCCTTGTGCATTTGGTTTTTGTATCTTTTTCATTCTGTTTTGCTGCTAGATGCAAGTTGCAGTATCGGCAACAGTATTACTGTGTCGTTAGTCCTGCCACTATTTTGCATCCTCCACAATGACCAGGTCCTTAGTGTCGTCCATCGCAGGATTAGTTAGCCCTCCAGATGTTATTCAATCACAACCATTGGCTATGGTGTCTAGGGCTGCTAGAAGCTGTTGACCACAGACATCTGAAATGCCACAGTTGCACCAGTTCCTAGGATATTATGGAAAATAATCCTCATCAGCACCGCTATCAAAAATGCCCCCAAACATGCAGAGAATATTGGGCAAAATATCCATTTCCATATAAGGACCTGAGAAAAAGTTTCCATGTGGATTTTTAAGATTAGCAGCAAAATTCTGTTGAATTGTTGTGCTGGCATAATGCAGTTTGCATAAATCATGTTGGCAAAATTGCAGCTTAAGTAGTGAGTGTAGTCATTTGATGTTCTACGCCAAATCAAATGGCTCAATGAACAAGAGCAAATGCCTGGACTAACTTCTTAACTTGTAGTGATCTGCCATTGAGATTTATGCTGACTGCAGACAAAACTAATAAAATGTTGAATGGTGCTTCTCAACCGTATAATATATACAATGTTTCTCAAACAATTTGGAGGATACTGATAGTGATTTTACAGTCAGAAATTTTTAAAAACTCACAATTATTTATAAGACTTCAGGAAGGACATCTGTTTTATTCTCTCCTATTACAGGAATCTGGAGTAGTGTATTTTCTGTGAATCTTATGGATGCCTGGTTTTTGACTGTGAGTTCAGAAGATTTTTGGCAGGCATGGACACGAGAAAGAGTAACTGACATTGGCAAGTTTCCATGACAACTTGTTTCTCCTTTACTTATTCGTGTAGAGAAGTGAATGTGTACCATTACAGTACTCTGCTTCAATGATTTGAGTATTCTACCATTTATTTATGGCATGGCTACAAGAGATATTAGTAATATAAATCAGATGTCCGCAGCCCAGTGCTGGCCCATGGCCTGAGCCAGACTGGGCCACACAGACAGAACTCCCCACCCCATTTTCCCCTCGCACAGCCTGTTTGCACCTGCGCACGAGCGCACGCACACAAGTGCTGCACCACCTTTTGTGCATGTGCACGAGCATGCCCCCGTACGAGTGCCCCACTCCTTTGTGCATGCGCATGAGCGCACCTGCGCAAGAGTGCACACACTTCTTCATGCATGCTTGCAAGTGCAGCAGGGTACCCCGCCTTCCCTAGCCAGTCCGCGGGGCTAAAAATTTGGGGACCGCTGATATAAATGCATTACATTAAATACTGTAACCAGAACATAGTCATTTCAGTCTGGTTTCCAGTCCAATTTGGAGAGAAATACAGATAATTCAGACTCAGATTATGACTGCGATGCCTCATATGGCTCTCTGACTCCATTGATTTCTTGCCCAGATTCAGACATGAGAGATATCTACTGTGCAGTAGTAAATTACGCTAGAGTTAAGATCTTCAGTCTTGCTTTCTAACAAGTTAGGACAGCAGCAAGAGACCCGAAAACTGGAATATCAAGAGAATTAGCTAGACAGCTAATGTGGTGGACAATGGCACAATACCTAACAATGAGAATCCTATTCAGACATCTGCATCTCATGGTCTTATTGACAACCGACATGAGTACAACTGTCCAGGGAAGCTCACTGGAGAACTATCATGACCTTTGGTCTCCAACTGAGAGGAGAAATTACATAAATTACCTGGAATTCCTGGCACTTTTCAAAGCATTAAAAGCATTTGTAATTCTGCTTGTGGACAACATTGTCCAAATTGAGACAGCACAACAACAGTGTGACTAAGCAGAGAGAAATGTGCTCACTGTCATTCCTGTTACTAACCACAGAAATCTGTTAGTATTATGCAACACATCTATCATGTATCAATTCACGTGAGTGGGGACAACAAGCAAAGATAGGAAAAGAACTCAATCCCATGAGTGGGAGTTATCCTAGAAAGCTTTTCATCTCATAGTCAGCAATGAAGGTGTGCCTCAAATAGATGTAGTTGCAATGTGGGGAAATTGCAAATGCAAACTGTTCTTTCACAAACCGGGGAAAGATTATCAATTCCTGGGAGAAACATTCATAATACATTCATAGGGAACACTGCTATACATGTTTCCTCCAATTCTGTTGATATATGAAACATTAATCAAAATACAGCAGGACAGATTCAACATAATTCTCATTTCACCATTGTTGCATTGCCAGACTCTGTTTGTTTCTCCACTTGTCATGGCCAGGGCTTTTCTAACCTCGGGCCAAACCATAAATTGAAGACAGCATGTCATTATCGGAAGTAAATCTTTAAGTATTAAGAGCATCTGAAAGCCACAGCAGAAGCTTTTCATACCTAGTATAATTTTGTGAATTACCTTGTCGGGGTGTGTGTGTGTGATGGGTCACCTGGACATAAACACAGGCTTCTTCTGGAAGTATAATCACAGAGTTGTGAAGGCCTACCGGCATCTCAAGCCTGAAACACTAATGGCTTTCAGCTCCTAATGATGTGCTGTCTATACCATATATTTTCTTGTAGTCATATATGATTGGGAGGGAAGGGAATGGCACATTATATGTAGTGGGCACAGTGGCCAAAACAAATCATAAAATGAAGTTTCTTATCAGCTTTCTTCTATGACAAAGGTTAATATGCAGTTCAGCAGAATATTTATATGGAATAACAAAGGGAACCATTCAACAGGTAAAGGATTGCATTACTATGAATAATTACTATGAAAAAGTTATACATTTTATGTGAGGTTTTTTTTCTTTTTCTTCTGCAGATGAGTCTCCTTGGTATCCAAAGGCACATGAACTACCTACTCGCAAGCAGTGTCCTCCGGATAGCCTTGCCAGTATTTTTCAAGACATTATAATGTGGCGACCAGCAGTTTCAGTAATTCCTAATTTTTTGAGAGGCTGCCCAATGCACAACAAGTATCTAGAGAGTAAATTTTCAGAGTGGAAAGGTACAGCACAAGCATCTCTTCTGAGTAGCTTCTGTGACCAATATCAGACATAAAGGTATCACAGGGAGCCTTCAGGGCAGGCTGAAGAGGTACAGTGGGTTCCAACGCACAGGGACCCACTCATTGACCCAGATGACGTCAGGGGGCAGGTTTCACCCCTCCAAATGTCTGGAGATAAAACATAGGGGTTGTTCTATCTCCAGCCATGCCCCAATGAAAAGGAGTTGAGGAAAGGGTTCCAGAGATGGAACTGAGGAGGAAGGATGTATGTTGGACATTCTTTTGAATTCACCACAAGATGAATTCTGTTCAACTCTTTCTCAGCACTGAACAATAAAAAAGGGCTTCCCACTTAACTGTTGAAACAAGCTTTTTTCATTGATTAAATGCAGACAGATAAATCCTATCTCAGTGCTGGAAGACATAAAAAGGCATATCTCCAATCTTCAATAGATTGAAGATAAGCCCATTCCCTGGGTAGAAGCCCAGATGGAAAAGGGGGAAGAGATGTTGAATCAGACGAGAAACTCCTATGGGTATAGCACCCTGCTTCAAGGCAAGAATGGAAAACATCTTGCCATCCAGATGTTTTAGACTACAACTCCCAGAATGCCTTGCCATTAGCTATGCTAAATGGGGTTGATGGAAGATTTAAAGCAAAACACTGGGAGGGCCACAGGTATCCCAGGCCTGTATTAGGACTGTCAATTTCTTCTTCCAGATGGATGGGAATGAGTGGAAAGGAGGAGTTGCCTTCTCTATTCAGTAGCATAGGGCAGTAGTATTGATGTACACTGAAGAAAAAGAAATCTGTGTCTGGATTGTGCTTCCTTTTGTACTGCCTGCTTTTGAGAATAAATTCATTTCTTTTAGACTGTGATCTTGACAGTTTTCCTAATCAGCTGACGGGATCTGAAGATTACCTGTATCTGGTAGATAATGCGTTTGCCCTTGATACCAGCTACCCACCACTTC
Source organism: Pogona vitticeps (assembly GCF_051106095.1). Taxonomy (NCBI): domain Eukaryota; kingdom Metazoa; phylum Chordata; class Lepidosauria; order Squamata; family Agamidae; genus Pogona; species Pogona vitticeps. The sequence goes on from NC_135783.1 coordinate 300,752,916, forward strand.
TGAGGCCAGAGAGAAAAGTGGATTTATTCATTCATTTAAATTACAGCTCAGGAGCACAATTAGCGGTGAGATGACTTGTGGTTCTTCTTTTTTACAGCAGTAACTATGCATAATTAACTTGCTTCTGACTGTCACTCACTTCTGTTTTTCTGAGGCAAAGAGGAAGTAGAATGCCAAAACCCACTGACTTCTTTTGCTGAAATCTTATTCTTGTAGCTGCTTCCTCCTCAGGCCAATAAAAGCAGAAATGTGACAATTTGAAAGTGAGATAAGAGTTGTTTGAGTGATGAAAGTGAGAGAACCCTGTGCCAGTGAGAGAATATCCAACTACCTTTATCCACACTGTACCGCAGCTCTATGAAAGCAGTTAATTCTATAAAGTTCATTATTGTCATACTGTAAATATGCACATATCTACCAAGAAAAATGTTGATGTCGTTGTTATTCAAACTGCTTAAGGGCATTGCTGTTTGCTACTATTGCACCTTATATGCAGGATATATATTCCTGTTTCCAAAAATAGTATAGAGCCAAAGTCAGTGATGCTGCTAAAATCTTTCTCACTTGTTCTTTCTCTTATTTTTTTAGTCATTTGATTTGACTTCTGCTAATACTAGATATAAGAAATTACAGATGCTCAAACTCTAATATGGGCTTCAGAAGTTCTCTCCCCTTGGTCCTTGTATTCTTCCATTACTGTCTCTCTAGTTACACATCACAGAAGTGGGATTTCTGGGGTTTAAGGAAAACTGGACATTGATATTTTGAAGGGGAGCTCTTCCCAGAAGTCTTCTAATATTACCCTAAAATTTGATTTGCTTAGTTAATGCTTTGGGCACCCTTCTCCCCAGAATAAATGACTGTCAACAGAATTGATTTCTGCTGTTGACTTGACAGAGTTTTCGTATCAGGAAACAGCTTCTGCTCACTTGAAATTAATAAAGGATGAAAGGCTTTAAGGCCCTGTGACAGAATCATCATTGAGGCAAGGTAGGGAGCCACACATTCTAACCAATAGAGACAGAGGGGCAGACACTGCTGTGAATCCACTTTCAGTCTCTTTATTATGTAAGAGTTCCACAGTTCTAAAATCTTCTTCCACCCCAAATACACAGCCTCTGCAAAAAGCCTCCGATTACTTCTCAAATCAAGGAATTCCATTCCCCAAAAATGTACCTAGAGATGAACATGTGAAGGAGTGCTACTTGATTGGAGAAGAGGAAAGCCCTGAAACTCCTGTGGTGCTGATTTTTCCCTTGGTTTGTGACACTTTCAGAGAATACAAAGCACCTGGTAAGTCTGGAGTATCCCAGCACTTTCGGCCTTCTATTTCATTTTATCAGCCAGTATTCCATTGCTAGTCTCAGCTAGGGAGTACACCTAGTGACTCAATTGCTGAATGGTGGATCAAAACTTATGTAAATTCCATTGTACCAGTGGTTTACTTAAGTTGGGACTAGCAAAAAATTCTGTTATAAACTGCTTTGTTCTTTGCCCAAGCAGAGCAGTTCATTCAAAGGATATGAAAGGAACCTGAGACAGATGGGGCAAGGTTACGGTATCTGTGGATGGTTACACTGTTTAGAGTAGGGCTTCCTAATCTTTTATGAGAGATTTGGAAATTGCATGTCATGATCATTCTTCCATGATATTTACCAAGGAGGGCTTGCCCAGACATAAAATGGCTGCTATGGTGGGCACAACCAAATACAAAACATTAATTCCACAGAAGGCAAACTGGTGAGGCTAAAATGATGGTAGTGATAAATTCTCTGTGATCCTATTGCAGGGTTGGGCGACATGTGGTTCTTTAGATGTTGTGGATGTTGCAACTCCCATTATGCATCTGCCCTGGCTAGTCCTGGACAGAACTGATGCATGTTGTATGTTCCAAGAAGATATTCAGGATACAAATTGCCCATCTTTGACCTATATACTAGCCATCCTTGAACCCAATTTTCTGTTACAACATGCATTTTGTAGAAGACAAACTGATGAATCCTGGAAATGAGTTGGATGAAAAAAAATACACCAATACACACACTGCATCAAAACAAACCACAACTCATACACTAAATTATTTATTTATTTATTTATTTATTTATTTATTTATTTATTTATTTATTTATTTATTTATTTATTTATTTATTTTCTATACTGCCCATACATCCAGATGGGCAGCATAGAAATTAATTGATTGATTGATTGATTGATTGATTGATTGATTAATTAATTAATTAATTAATTAATTAATTAATTAATTAAGTGTAACCATCATCTCACAGGTAAAATACCTCCAATAACTCCTCTCTGTCCCATTTAACCCTCCTCATGCCCCCTTGCACCCCCTTATTATCCTTTTATTTTTGCTGGAGAGCTGGGCACGCTTCAAAATTTTAGAATGAAACATCAGCCTCTCACTACTTTACTTTCCAATAACCACTCTGAAGTGGGCTTTGTTTTTAAAAATGGGATTTTGTACAAAAACCATGTTGACATTTTGTGCATTAGTTTGTTCGCTTTTTATTTTACTCTGGCTAGTGCTGCTGCTGGGGAGAAAGGGGCCCTAATATTTTTGCTATCAAGAAGGAGTGAAAAACCTTGTAGTAATAGAAAAAAAAATTCAGTTGGGATGTCTTGATTATCAAGGCACTCTTTTTCACTTGAGGAATTTGCATTTGTTGTTACATTCTTGTATTTATGTTTGAGGAAATCTTACTCAAACGTGACTACAGGGGCTTCCGGTTCTGGTGGGGTGCTGTTTGCAGCATTTATCTGGAGGCTCCACAGGTTTTACCTTATTTTACTTTACTTATTTATTTTAATTATTTTAATTACTTCACTGCATCTACTTTATTCCATTGGCTGCTTTGATGTGACCAGGAGCTGGGAGGATTTGTTGTCATTTGTTGCCATTCCTCATTATCTAACTTATCTAATGCCTCATGTCTTGAAGACTAGCAGAAGCTCTTTAATTCTCCGGGCCTGGGTGATAAGAACATTTTTTTTAAAAAAAACAACTTTACAAAACAGGCTGATACTTCCTACTGACATTCCTGCTAGTCATTTGACAGCCTTGAGGACTAGAGAAATTTGGTTGATATGGAGCTGGCAGAATCTTTGGAGCTGGACTTGACTCTTTCTCCCCCGGTGCTGCGTTAGATTAAGGCAGCGGTCAGGGAACCTTTTTACCTTTTATCCCCCCAAAATTTTATATACGCTGACATTACCCCCTTGATTTGAAAGGAAGGAAATGATACATTATTTGAATTCAAAATCTTATTGAATCTACACAGGCTGTGTACTGAACTAGCAGGATGCATCAAATTTAATAAAGATGTGAACTATTTTTGCTGGAACACATTGCACACCAGCCATGGGGTGGTATAGGGAGTAGTAAGGTGTCCAAAGTGCCTAGCAAGTTGCATTAAAATTTTACTAGCTCGCAGAGGATTTAATCATCATCAGTGGCTGCCAGAGTGGTGCCAGCAATGACGTTTGCTAGAGACTTCCGAGTTGGGGGGGGGTTTCTTACAACTTCCCTCATTCTATGTGTGGGAGGCAAAAAGGAACAAACCAGGCTAAACATCATGTCACCCACCCTGGTGCCACAGCCCAGCATCAAAGGACCAGTGCGCTATTTTTTTTAACCATCATCAATGGAAAACTCAGCAGTGGCCAGATGATTGGAAAAAATCAGTCTACATCCCAATCCCAAAGAAGGACAGTCTCAAAGAAAGTGGCAACTACCGTACAATTGCAATCATTTCACACGCTAGCAAGGTTATGCTCAAAATCCTACAAGGTAAGCTTCAGCAGTATGTGGACTGAGAACTCCCAGAAGTACAAGCTGGATTTCGAAGGGGCAGAGGAACTAGAGACCAAATTGCTAACATGCGGTGGATTATAGAGAAAGCCAGAGAGTTCCAGAAAAACATCTGGGATTGGGATATAGACTGATCTTTTCCAATCCTCTAGCCACTGCTGAGTTTTCCAAACTTGCTGGCATATTGAGTGTAGCACCTTAACAGCATCATCTTTTAATATTTTAAATAATTCAACTGGAATTCCATCTCCTCCACTGGCCTTGTTGTTAGCCATGCTTTCTAAGGTCCACTTGACTTCACTCCCCAGGATGTCTGGCTCAAGGTCAGCAACCACACTATTTGGGTTGTCCAGGACATCCAGACCTTTCTGGGCATAATTCCTCTGAGTAATCTTGCCACCTCTTCTGGGTCCCTACCATTTTTGTCCTTTATCATGTCCATCTTTGCACAAAATGTTCCTTTAATAGCTCCAATTTTCTTGAACAGATCTATGGTTTTTCCCTTTCTATTGTTTTCCTCTATATCTTTGCATTGTTCATTTAAGAAGGCCCTCTTGCCTCTCCTTGCTATTCTTTGGAAGTCACCATTCAATTTTTTGTAACTTTCCCTATCTCCCTTGCATTATGTTTCCCTTCTCTTCTCTACTATTTGTAAGGCCTCGTTGGAAAGCCACTTTGCTTTCTTGCATTTCCTTTTCTTGGGGATGGTTTTTGTTGCTGCGTCCTGTACAATGTTACAGGCCTCCATCCATAGTTCTTCAGGCACTCTGTCCACCAAATCTAGTTCCTTAAATCTGTTCTTCACTTCCATTGTGTATTCATAAGTGATTTGGTTTAGATTATACCTGACTAGCCCAGTGTTTTTTTCCTACTTTCTTCCATTTAAGCTTGAATTTTGCTATGAGAAGCTGATGATCAGAGCCACAATCAGCTCCAGGTCTTGTTTTTGCTGTATGTATTGAGCTTCTTCATCATTGGCTGCCAAGAATATAGTCAATCTGATTTCGGTACTGCCCATCTGGTGTAGTCCATGTGTAGAGTCGCCTCTTGTGTTGTTGGAAAAGAGTGTTTGTGATGACCAGCTTGTTCTCTTGACAAAACTCTATTAGCCTTTGCCCTGCTTCATTTTGAACTCCAAGGCCAAACTTCCCTGTTGTTCCTTTTATCTCTTGACTCCCTACTTTAGCATTCCAGTCCCCTATAATGAGAATAACATTTTTCTTTGGTGTCAGTTCTAGAAAGTGTTGTAAGTCTTCAGAGAATTGGTCAGTTTCAGCCTCTTCAGCATTGGTGGTTGGTGCACAAACTTAGATTACTGTGATGTTGAAAGGTCTACCTTGGATCTGTATTAAAATCATGCTATCGTATTTGGGATTGCATCCCAGTACAGCTTTTCCCACTCTTTTGTTGACTATGATGGCTACTCCATTTCTTCTATAGGATACTTCCACAATAGTAGATATGTTAATAGTCTGAATTAAATTTGCCCATTCTCGTCCATTTTAGTTCACTGACACCCAGGATGTCAATGTTTATTCTTGCCATCTCCTGTTTGACCACATCCAATTTACCAAGGTTCATAGATCTTACTTTCCAGGTTCCTATGCAGTACTTTTCTTAGCATCATCAGACTTCCTTTCACTTCCAGGCGTCCTTTCGGCTTTGGCCCAACCACGTCATTAGGACTGGAGCTTCTTGTACTTGTCCTCCGCTCTTCCTCAGTAGCATGTTGGACGCCTTCTGACCTGAGGGGCTCATCTTCCAGCGTCATATCTTTTAGTCTTTTGTTTCTCTTCATGGGGTTTTCTTGGCAAAGATACTGGAGTGGCTTGCCAGTTCCTATGAAGAGGACTCTGCAAGAAAACAGTCATGCTACATTTGTAACTGTTATTTATTTAAAATATTTTTAATACACTTTTCTCCTTCAAAAGGACCCAAGACAGCATACAAAAATTTAAAGAGTATTTGTTAGTAACAATTATACAATAGTAAAAAGATTAATGAATACAATACCAAAAAACATAAATAACACCAAAACACAGTCAAGGTACAATAATTCATTTTGAAAATCCCACTCAGCAGCCATTCACTCAGGGAAAAACTTGCCTGAAGAGAAAGGTCTTTGCCTGCTTGCGACAGACAGTAAAGATAGGGCCAGTCTAGCCTCCTGTGAGAGGGAGTTCCAGAGTCTTGGACAAAGTGACAAAGAAGGCCCTGTCCAGTGTCCCCAATGTATAACGATATATATTTGCCTTTTATTTGTCTGCTGTAACTACCATGGCTATCTCTCCATACCATCTGCTGATTTATATTCCTTTCTTTTTAAATTGCAGGTGTAAAACGTACTCCTGAAGAGATGCCAGATGGTGAGGTTGATGTTGCTAGTACTATTGGACCTTATGATATAAATACTTTGCGATATCCAGAGGAAGATTATGAAAAACTGGTCAAATTGAGTCAATACAATATCCAAAACAACAAAGACATGCTAATGAGGGCTTTACGAATAGCTGTGGAACGGAAAAGGCAGCATAACAATAGCTAGCAGCTTCATAATTTATGATGGCCATATTTGAGTCTTAGAAGAGAGACTCTCAACTCCTTTACATATTCGTCAACAGTGCAGTATAACAGACACTCCATTCTAGAATGAAAAACACAAAGAATATTAAAGAGACTACCCAATCTTTTTAAAGAGAAGATGTGTGTGCTATCTTTTGGAAAATCAATCAGTCGTAAAGGATGAAACACTACTTTAATTACTATACAGCATCTATCAAGAAATGAAGCAGAGTGATCAAGTAATGCAAGAACAGAGAACCATTTACTGCGAAACTATTTGGGAATGGTCTGAACTAGTTATAATAGAAATGCATCTTTGAATAAAATATTGTAATGTTGCTATGTTGATGCTTTTTATTATCTACATATTCCATGGACAAAATTTCATTCCCAACAGATCTCTTTTCCTTTGGACTGGGCACATCTTAAGATATTGTTTCATGTTTCTGTACTAATTATGTATGAACTAGAGTTTTGTGTAGAGATTATTTTACTTTGGTATAGCATGATTGGTGCTAATTTAAAAATAAAAACCATTTTTTCTTGACTCCATAACGTCACTTGGTGTCACTTTATAAAAGGACTCATAGGCAGAAACAGTCTTCTTTTGCTGAATCTATTTAGTCCTACCTAGCAGCACTAATTAATTTGCTGGTGAGATACAAAATGGGTTGATGTCTGCAACCATCAGCACCCATGCAATCAAAACTGTTAAAGATCGTGGCACCAACACTTATGTTTTGATAATTTTGGATGGGATGGGAGATCTTTATATGTTTGTGTCCTCTGAGGAGTAAAAAAATCCCTGAGAATTGAGACAAAAATTAAATAATAAATAAATAAAACAGGAGATTGAATGATGCTGTCTTCACCTGATACAGTGGACCCTCTACTTAAGGAATTAATCCGTATTGGAACGGTGGCTGCAAGTCGAAAAGTCTGTAGGTCGAATCTCCATTGACCTACAATGCATTGAAAACCTATTAATCCCATAACCAGCGGTTTTTATTCTATTTTTGTTCCATTTTGGGTTTTTTCTGGTCTCTAGGTCGATTCTCTGGCTGCAAGTCGAATCTAAATTTTGCAGCCAGAGAAGTCTGTAACTCGAAAAGTCTGTAAGTCGAGCCGTCTGTAAGTCGAGGGTCGACTGTAATCCTCCAGGAGGCACTTCCTCATAAGGTGCATTTGAAGTGGGCTGGTGTGTTCTAAATACTGTATGGCCTTTTGGGGTTGGTTAGAGAAGTGATACAGTATGCCATTTGTTGCGATTCTCACATCCAAAAGGCACATTTACAGGTCAAGCAACCCTATTTGCTCTGGCTCCTCCAGGAAGTGATTTTTTTTAAAAAAGGACTACAGTATAGTAAACCATCAATGACCCACAGATTAGACTGCAGAGTTTCTTGACTGGTCCTTCAGACAAGGCAAAGAAAAGATCATTCTTAATTTTTAAAGCAGCAATGCAGTGCACCAGCAATTACAGTCTAAAAGATGTTTCCTTTCCTCTGCCCCTTCAGCCAGGACCAAAGGAAGTGTTCCACTTGCTGATATCCTTAAGCCACACAGAGCTAGACATCACTTATACTTTGGGGCTCACTAACAGTTAACTAAACCTTATCCACTTCCGAATAGCGTTCCCCCCCTCAGGTAGCCACAAGCTCCGTTTGCCATGCCATTTCTTTCCCAGCAGCAGGACTGGGACCGTCCCCAGGGGGGTGTCACGAAAGTTTGCCCCCAACTAGCCACAACCCAACCGGCCCCGCTGCCTTTGGGAGCTGCCCTTTCTTGCTGATGTTGAGGGAAATCCTCGCCCAGCCGAGCGGCCAACCTTGGGCGACGGGGCGTGCCCGCGCCTTGAGCGAGGCCGGCGCAGAGGCCGACGAGGCAGGGCGGGGCCCGGAGCTTGCTGCCGGCTTGGCCTCTCGGTCGGAGCGGGCGAGAGGGAACAATTTTAGGCGAGCTGCCGTCGCCACCATCGCCGTCAACCACCACCCTCGCCCCCCTTTCTCCCGTCGGGATGTTTAGTTGGCTGGGGAAAGAGAGCGGGCGCCAGAGGCCTGGCGAAGGCGAGAACGTGGTGGAGACGGTGACCGGCGGCCTGAAGGAGCTTTACTCCAAGAAGCTGCTGCCGTTGGAGGAGCATTACCGCTTCCATGAGTTCCACTCGCCCGCCCTGGAGGACGCGGACTTCGACAACAAGCCCATGGTGCTCCTCGTGGGCCAGTACAGCACCGGCAAGACCACCTTCATCAGGTAAAAGGCCTCGGGGAAGCGCCTTCCTCCCCCGCCGCCCACCCCTGCCCAGAGTAGACTAGTCAGTAAATGGCGCGTCATCTTTCCAGGTTTACGTCTCCTGGCCACGAAATGCCCCATCTCTCCCTACGTTGCCCTGAGTAAATATCTCCCAGCATTGCCTCGCCTCAGGCGGTGCCCAGTGCTGTTAATGGTGAGGGTCGCTGTGGCAGGCAGACCTTTTTAATATCATGGCTCCTCCCCGGCTGGGGTAGCTCTTGAGCGGTTCCTATACGGCTTGGCAGGGCCTGCGAGGCACAGGGACCCGGGTGGGTGGGTAGTTGTAGGGGCCGAACACACACCGCCCTATCCGCAAGTTTGTCAAGTAGCTCAAATTGATTATCTCCCAGAAAACTATAGTCGAGCTTCTGTTACAATTTTCAGCGCCTTTATTTATTTATTTGACTCCCCTCCTGCTTGCTTAAAAAAAGGTATGCTTCCGGAAAACTTGCATAGATGAACTGGTTTCCCAGTAACCTAGGCATGGTCATCTACCAAAAACGGGCCAAGGAACTGTGTAAACCTAATATTGGACGTAGGCGGTAAAGTGTGATATCAGAGACCACCTGTGAAAAATTGGGAGTGCTTCCTTAGGCTGCTGTCAGTAATTATCCTTTCTCAAGGGGTGGAAATTCAGAACCATTCAGTAAAATATATAGAAGCATATTTCTTGTTACTTCATTACTTCCCTTTGTAGTAGCAGGTTTCATATCAACTGCATTTCTTCCTTTATGTACACATAAAGCAGTATTCTTTTCCTAATTACTATTTTTATTCACATGTATCTTGATCTCAGGAATGAGGTAGGATGAATGGCTATTGGTGTATGCTTTCCTGACGCTGGGCCCTGTATCCTACTTTATAAAGAGCAGCAGTTTCCAAGCTTTTTGGTACTACATCCCCTTTTTATTCTTGAGAAAGCCTCACACCTCTCCACTTCTCTTTTACCACCATCCAGCCCTTTTTAACAAACAAGGAGCAATGTGTAATTTAAAATTAAAAATAAAGAACAAAGTAGTAAAATTATTTTACATTTATTTTCTATTATCAACTTTGAATTTTTTTTTTTTAGTTGATACTTTTTTTGGTAGTTACAGAAATCTCAGATTCATTCTTCTGTTCTGAAATTTCTTCACACTCCTCTTTCCCATTTGGAAACTAATGTCTAGTCAGTGGTTAGCTTGATACTGATGTTGACAGTCTCAGAGGCGTTGTTGTGAAGGGAAGTTGGGAAGGTGTTCAGTGTAGGGTAAGATATGATGTACTGTATAGGGTTAAATCTGGCTGTCATTTATTTATCATGCCCAGCTAGTGCAGCGGCCACTATTCTGGGTGGGATACAAATGACATAAATATACAGAAGCCATAATAAGATTCACATAAGGCACCAGACAAAAAAATAATCTACAAAAAATAGGAACCCCGAAACTAAACCAGCATTAAGTGAAAAAAATTAAATATACAGTACAGTAATCATCGTAGGTGGCAGATGACAGCAAGTACAAAGGCAGAGGGGTGGGGGTGGGGAAAATGGTTACTGGAGACAGGATTTATCAGGGGTAAGGGCAAAAAAGGCTTGTGATAACAGCTAGGTTGTGATCTGTGTCCTAAAGCCAAGGAGATATGGTGCTAATTGTATTTCAGATGGTAGTGAGTTCCAGAGCGAAGTGAACAATGTAAATGCACAACACACAGTTGAATGGTTGTCTCACCTCTTATGAAGTTAAGATCAGCAAAGAGCTGTTGAAACCTGATATTTCCAGACACAGCCTTTGTAGAGGGATAAGAAGAATACCATCAACAAAGGTCCTGAAAAGCTCTTAAAAATTCCTAGTGTGGATTGTCTAGTGGTGTAGAGGAGGCAGTTTTCTTTCCAAGACTGAGTCAGGAGCCAGTTAATAGGATTTTTTGATTTCATCCCTTTCTGGCATATTGATCAAGAGGAAGTGTTCGCTGCTGGTTGCTAGGCTCCTAGTCAGCTGATCAGTAACTGTCATGATCTTTGTGATTCAGAGAATCTCAGATGTAAACCCATAAAGGTTTCCTGTTGCTAAAACACGCATATACAAAAAATGTAGAAGAACATGAGGTTAGGGATGGGAGACATGTATGGATATTTAATTTATTTTACATTGTATACAGTTCTGGTAAGTATGAATTTTGTACAGTATATGCTTCTCATTTAGCACAGGTTATACGTTTTTTATTAGCCATATTAAGTGAATGTTTGATTATGGTCTTGTTTGAAGATGGGCTTAGGCTGGTTTTCCACTGTTGTAATGCCAATCTCATCGCCACCAGGAATGCTTTAATAGTCAGGAGTTAATCGGTATGGTGAAGCAGAATGAGTGATGGGTTTGAATCCTCACTTCTCCATGGAAAGTCACAGGGCTGGAACTGATAGAACTAGTCCTTAAATATCTACTTATCTTTAAATCCCAATTAGGGTCCCTACAAGTTGGTTCTGACTTGAAGGCAAATAACACGCAATATCTGCTTCCATTTTTTCCTGTCCTAAAAAATTATTAATGATAATTTCTTCCTACCAAAATCATGCACAATACTCTTTCTTTGCAAGTTCACACATATACATCCTAAGGGTCCATGATTACATGTAGAGAAGTTATCATATGAACAAACAGTACATGGATTGAACTTGCAGCAATCTCTGATTCCAGGTGTTCTTTTTGAGCTGTAACTACAGAGAGATTACTCACTGCATGTATTATCTGGTTCATGCTACACATTCTCTTTTTTTTTTTTTAAATCATTTTCCATTGGGTAAGAAAGGTCATAGGGAGGGGGATTTGGAACAGGGTACTGGAGTAAATAAAAAAAATACAGAATGTGATAGAGAACAATATATATCATTATTACTTTTGCTGATATGTTTTCTTACTAATCTTATTTCAAACTTACCTTCCCATTTTTTCTAAGCCTTTAAAATTTACAATTATATCTTATATCTTCTTTCTTATAAATTTAACCCATTCATGTTCTAATCTCTCATCCAGTTATACAAAGGTTCCCACTTTTTTCTAGCCTCAACAATTTCTTCGTTTTTTTAATACTTCAGTTAAAATATCCATCTCTGCTGCTTCAAAAAAATTTCTGTTAACTCCTGAATTGTTGGAGTTTCCTCTTTTTTTCATTCATGCAACACTTTCTCTGTGAAGAATATCTGTGGTGTGAAAACACGAGGGGAAATGTGTTAAGTATCAACCAATATTTTCATCTCCGAGGAAAGCATAGAACGTCAATGTATGTACCTCATCTGCCCACATTTACTGTATTCTGCTGAAGTGGCTTTTCTTTCTTAACTTCCTGGCTTTGTGAAGATGAGACTTCCTTCGTACTGGTTCCAGATGGCATGCGTTTTGTTTCAAACAGGATTCTCAGTCTCCAGCAGACATCCTCTGTCCTTTAATGTGCATACAACAAAAATAATTTTTAACTTTGTAATTGGGTGGGGTGCCCCTGTTTATTCTCAGTCTGTCCAAATAAACAACTACTGGAATAATTTCATTCCGTTTTCCATATTGCTACAGCAGCTATGCTTCAAAGTGGTTGCTTTCAAACCACATTTCTTTGTATGTCATAGAGTTATGTCTTTCTGTCCATATACCGTATGTAATATTTCTGTATTGGTTCTGATCTGCATAAGTCTCATAGGTATAATCAAACAGTGGAACTGTCTAATAAAAACAGTAATGCAGTGTTAGAGATCCAAACATTTTCATGAAAGATCAGAAGAAAAAGATATGCTTTCAATAAGTACGTAAAGTTTGAGGGTACAAGGAAACAGATTGGCAATCAACTGCAGGAGGAGGGAGTCACATTTGCAGTCTCTCTGTCAACCTTAAAGAATCTCATATAAATTAAAACCAGCCAGTTGATTAACAGGTACAATTACACAGGACAACAGATGATGCCAACCCCAAGCTACTTTTGATTGTGTGATAATATTTGTCATTAAAACATTCCATTCCATCTGCCAGTTCTGTTGTCCGTGTTCACTTTTCCTTTAATTTCTGTTGCGTTTTCTATTGACTTTTTTCTCATCTTCCTTTCAAGGGAGAATAACCATCTTTGCACTCATCTTTTCAGCTTCCTAATTGACATTAACCCTCTTAGCTGTCTTCAGTTTGCTGTTACTTCCTATGTTCTTTCATAGCTTTCTAAGAGATCACTTACCCTATATTTTGTGACCTAATTCGAGTAGGCACTGCATAGTTGGTTTAGTTGGAGCTCAGGCTAAGACTTAACTGGACTTTATCATTGCCTGGTGTGAACTTGAGAATTCACTCTAGAATACACTCATTCCTGCCTTTTAGTCTGCAAGAGTTTGACATTACAGATTTTTCCTATCAGAAAAACCCTGATAAATCCAGTATTTCTTGCAACACAGTTGGAAAATCATAACATTGGCGGAATAGAGTAGGGACTCTGGAATAACCATTGGTAGTGTTCTTATTTGAAACAAGTATTTGACTTGATGGAATTTCTGCCTAACCGCAAGTACTGTTTTCAGGAATTGTGTGGAAAAGGAAAGCTGAGATGGCTGCCGAAGACCAACAATCTACATTTTAATACCCACAGGATTTGTGTTTTGTGAACTACTATATATTTCTTAGCTTGTATTAAAATAGTCCTCCTGTGTAGCACACTTGTTGCTTTGTACCCTTGTTCCTCTATTAGCTACTGGTCTCATAAATCTTTATATTTTCTATGGTGATACTGCATGGTGGAGAAAACAACCCTCTTTAACCATATATTATAATGTGCCTACATTTTTAGATTTTAAAAAGTTGAAAACTGAGCAGGAATAGGAAAAAAAAGTATGCTTACTGGTTAGGGCACTAATTCTGCATCATATTGTGTTAAAATCTTTTGATCATGAGGAAGTTAATATTGAACAGCTCAAGGAAAGGCTGATACATTCTAAAGCTTTCCTGTTCAGATCATTCCTAATCTACATCTCTATCATGTCCTCTCATTGTCTTTGTGGTCCCCTCCCCCCCCCAACTGAAAAGACCTTTCCTCTTCAGCCTGACCTCATTGGGAAGATCCTGTACTCCACTCCCCTATATCACAGTAGATTCCCTTTGCTGAACCTTCTCCAGATCTGTGGGGGTTTTTTGTTTGTTTCTAGAAATTGGATAGTCTGAACTATGTGCAGTATTCAAGAGATGGCTGTACACTATATTGCTATGATTGTATTCAGAGATTTACTACAGTACTGAGTATTCATTCTGTTCCTTAATAATTTCTAATATGAAATTTGATTTAATTACTGCAATAGAGTATTCAGCTCATTTCTGAGTGAAATGAGGCTAGCAAGTATAGCAGAAAGTATATACTTCCTAAATATGTGAGGAGAATACAGAATTGTTTTTAACCTAACAATGCTCTAAAGCAGTGGTGTCGAACTGTGGCCCTCCAGATGTTCTTGGCCTTCAACTCCCAGAAATCCTGGCCAGCAGAGGTGGTGGTGAAGGCTTCTGGGAGTTGAAGTCCAAGAACATCTGGAGGGCCACAGTTCGACACCACTGCTCTAAAGGTACTGGAGCACAATTACAATGGAATGGAGCCTTCATTTTTATTAGAGACAATATAGAATGCCATGCAAAAAGGATACATTTCTCATGGCTACAATTCAATATTTCTCGCTGGGTACAGCAGGAAGTAGTTAACCTAATAACATGCTGGTAAGTAACTTGGTGGGGAGGATATAATTTTCACCTAACTCCACTAGTCTATTAGAGAGAAGATTGCTGTCTGGTATGCAGGTTAGAATTGAATTGTTCTGGCTTTTATTGTAACTGTCAAGAGACATGTATGTATTAATATTACTAAAATAAGTAGATAATAAACATTCAGGGTAAGATTTAACAAGTCAAGTCATTCTAATGTCTTTCATAGGAATAACATGCCGCTATACTGGCTGCTCAAATATTGCCATTTGACCACTAGTTATTTGGCCATAGGAAATAGTATGTGAAGCAGAAAATGGCACTATACAATGGTAGTTTACAGTGGTGCCTCGCTTAGTGATTGCTTCGTTTAACGATGTATTCGCTTAACGATGGGTTTTTTAAAAGAATTTTCTGCATCGTTTAACGATGTTTCCTATGGGCGATTTTGGGACCATGCTTCGCATAGCGAATGCATTTTGGGTCCCCTGTTTCGCTTAATGATGTCCGTTTTTGCAATTTTATAAGTGTCTTAAAATGTTCAAAAACTGTTTTAAATGCTTGGAATCGTTAGTGCACCTTCTAAAACATGTGCAAACTTAATTTGGCTTTGTTCTGAGTCTTCATTAATTTTTGGTGAATTTTTTCTCCCCCATTGGAATGCATTGGAGTGCCTGTTTGACAGCTGTCAAACTTGAGTTCAATGCATTTCAATGGGGGGGGGGTTTGAAATTCACCAAAAATTAACGAAGAGTCAGAACAAAGCCAAATTAAGTTTGCACACATTTTAGAAGGTGCACTAACGATTCCAAGCATTTAAAACAGTTTTTGAACATTTTAAGACACTTTTAAAATTGCAAAAATGGACATCGCAAAACCATTGAAATGCATTGAATGCATTCCAATGGGGGAAACATTGTATCGCTTAGCGATGTTTCCTATGGCGATTTTCGCTTAAGGACGGCAATCTGTTCCTATTGGAACGGATTATCCGGTTTTCAGTGCATCTCTATGGGAAAACATGTTTCGCTTAGCAATGTTTTCCCATAGCAATGTTTTTTTTTTGGAACCAATTAAAATCTTTAAGCGAGGCACCACTGTACTTTTAAAAGATTTCATTATGGTGTCATTTGCTAACAAATTAGGGTGAGAATTTCTTGTCTTCTGGCTTTGCAGTACCTGGGGCAAAACATGGCAGCACAGAAAAAACATCTTCACATCTAATATGCTTTAAAATGAGACAGGGACATAAGAGATTCAGAGTTGACTCAGTACTAAGATAAACTAAGTGTATGATCAAACACGGTTTTAGATCACATTTTGGAGTACTGACAGCACAGTCTGGTTCACCCTATTTTCCAGACAACGTACTGCAGATCATGCTCCAGCCCAGCTCTGTTCAATCCTACATCCAGTCCTTTTTGGTCCAACAGTAGTGTTGCTCTTTTTTCAGAATGGGCTTATGGAAGCAGAACCTGACTGCTTTAAAGGGTCCCTTTTAAGATTGCGCTCAGGAAGGGACCTTTTCCAATGCAATTCAGTGAAATCTTCAGGTTCCCATCTGATCACACCCAAAGAGTACAGTATGAGATATTAATTGATTAATGTGATAATGTAGATGGAAGTGAGAATTTATTTCAGCCTGGTGATGCTTGAGGACTTGGCCTGATTTTCCTAAACAGAAATGTTTTTGAAAGCTGACTTTTAAAAATGCTGTTCTTTCTTACATTTATATTTAAATTCAATTTTGAGAAATCTGGAGGTGCGAGCTGATCATGATGTTCCAGGGTAAAAGTCAAAAAAGAAGAATTTTTCACTGAATCAATTCATATTTACTGAATAGTGTTCAGTGCTATAATAATTCACTACATTATTAGTGGGACTGAATCTAATTGTTAGCTTCAACTAAAAGAGATCCATTGCATCACCTGCTGCTTGGTAAGACAACATTAGTGTAAATCCACCTGATGTAATGGGTCTACTTCAACTGGGACTGTAAAGTAGATTCAGGTCAATATTTCACATTAATAGTTAAAATTACTTGTTTTTCCCATTAGTAAAAATACAGAACCTCTTAGCTGTTACATTTTTATTTTTTGTTCTAATAAAGTAATGCTTCAAAAATATAAACAATAGCTTGGCTATGATTGGCTGGTTGACCTAATCCATTTTATTGGTTGCAGGGTCTGTCCCTTGTTGTCTTCTTTGACATTTCATAGATATAAAGATTTGTTTCTATTTAGAACTTTGCAGTTATTTTGTAAATATAAAACATGAAGAAGTAGATACTACTCATTCATTCAATCATTCATTCATACTGGTAGCTCGGTGGTGGTGGTGTAACTGTGGAAACTGCTAGTCAAAAAGGAGCTGAATTATCTAACTATTTTACTTAGAAGAAAGGTTGTCCTTACTGTCTTGTTTCTCGGTTGATTGTTTCAGTGTTGTATTCTTATTTCCTTTACCATAATTAGGTACCTTTTGGAACAGGACTTTCCAGGAATGAGAATCGGTCCAGAACCAACTACAGATTCTTTCATTGCTGTCATGTATGGAGACACAGAAGGAAGCACTCCAGGAAATGCTCTAGTAGTAGACCCAAAGAAGCCATTCCGCAAACTTGATCGTTTTGGAAATGCATTCTTAAATAGGTAAAGAAAATCTGCGTATGATCTCCTTTTAGTCTGTTTGAGGTGGGGTGGGGAGATCGGGGGAGACAAGCTGAGTGCTCTTCCCAAGTACAGTGGTGCCTCACTTAACAAGCGCCTCGCTGAGCGATGAAATCGCTTAACGAGGGGCTCTGGGCCATCGCTGGAGCATTCGCTCAGCGATGGCCCCTATGGTGTTTTTTCGCTTTGCGATATTCGCTAAGCGATTCGCTTTGCGATATTCGCTAAGCGATTCGCTTAGTTAATATCGCATAACGAAGCAGGGGAGAACAGCTGATCGGCGGTTCCAAAATGGCCGCCGGAAGGTCCGTGCCGCATTTTCGCGCCCTGCCCTCGCTTACCGAGGGCGCGAAAATGGCGGCGCTATGGAGGAACATCGCTTAACGGTGAGTTTTAAAGCCATAGGAACACATTGAACAAAGTTCAATGTGTTTCTATGGCTTTTTAAATTCCGTTTAGCGATGTTTCGCTATAGCGAAGGTTAATCCGGAACGGATTAACCTCGCTATGCAAGGCACCACTGTACTTGCCTTGGACATTGCATTGAAAGTGGCATCAATCTGAGTTTGGTGACTTATGAGTATACTGCTGCTATTCAGCTAGACCAATGGTTCCAACTTTGGCTTACCAGATGTTCTTGGACTACAGGGACGTGATGGCGCTGCGGGCTAAACCACAGAACTGTGCTGCAGGGTCAGAAGACCAAGCAGTCGTAAAATCGAATCCACGCAACGGAGTGAGTGCCCGTCGCTTGTCCCAGCTCCCGCCAACCTAGGGGTTCGAAAGCATGCAAATACAAGTAGATAAATAGGGACCACCTCAGTGGGAAGATAACAGCATTCTGTGTCTAAGTCGCACTGGCCATGTGACCACGGAAGATTGTCTTCGGAGAAAATGCTGGCTCTATGGCTTGGAAACGGGGATGAGCACCGCCCCCTAGAGTCAAACACGACTGGACAAAAATTGTCAAGGGGTACCTTTACCTTGGACTACAGCTTCCAGATTTTCTGGTTAGCACACCCAGTGGTGGAGACCTCTGTGAGTTTTAGTCCAAGAACATCTGGGGACCCAAGGTTGGGAACCACTGAGCAAAACTGAAAGAACCTTTTTTCAAAGATCTACATACAGTTTGGATAATAACTTCTGTTTCTTTTCCTAATTCTAGTTCGATATCGTTCTTTCTAGATTTGAAAAAAAACTAGCATAGGGCTTTGAGACAATATTACCAAGCACTAAAAAAATACAGTGAACAGTGTAGGTGATACAAATATATTTAAGGTAAACACTTCTTTTGGGAAAAGGTATCCAGCAAGGGAAAACAGAAATATTTGTATGTTACAGGAGCAGATGCAGGGCAGCTCAAGGAATTTTGCGTCAGCTGTGTGATCCTGTGTAACACTGAAATTTGCTGCAGCTTTTGGGGGGTTAAAAATGTGGACATTTTACCAAAACTACTTGGTGCCAGTTGCTGAGAGACAAGAAGGAAGAACCAAGACAGAAGGAGTAGACAGCTGAAGCCTGAAAGCCAAAATCTCTTTTGGAAACATTCAGAACAACCTCACCATCTAGCTGAGGAGCTGCTTTGCATACAGATGTGGCTAGGGGGGTGGTATGTCACTTTTTAGGTTGACTGTATTCTCAAATTTTCTTTCTGTTTTAAGTTGCTGCACTGAATCTTCATTACAGTTGAGTGTGTATGTGAATATATGGTGGAGAACTGACTATTATGCAGGCTTTGATTGCATAGGTCAAAGTAGCACTAGGCACTCACTCTCTTTCCAAACCATTTTCTGCTTTCTTTTAGTTTTAATGCCTGTTGCTGACCTTTATTTATGGGGGAGGGAAGTAAAGTGTGCTGCTTATATACCATCCTATAGCATTTAAAGCACTCTCTGGGCAGTTTATAATTTAATTATTTAATTATGTAGGCTACACATTGCCCCACCAGCAAGTTGGGTCCTTAGTTTACTGACCTTGGAAGGATTGAATACTGAGTCAGCCTCCAGCCGGCTACCTGGGATTGAACCTGGAACATGAGCACAGTTTGACTGTAGTACTGCAGTTTAACTGCTGCACCACAAGGCTTTTCCCCCCTTGCTGTTTGTAACTGTTTATGTTCCAGAGTTGTTGGCTGGCAAACATGCAGGACTATAATTTGGGCTACACAGTAAGTGGGCACTTTTGGACAAGCCAGGCTAGTAACACAAAGAGGGTTTCTTAGACACAGATACACATGCACAGACACACACAACCCTGATGATTGTTAATGCTCCTCTATTGCTGAATAGCCAAAGCTTTTTGGACATTCATAAAATAAAGTTTAAAATCATAAAACACATTAATAGAATAAAATGTGAAGTAAAAATATAGAACCTATTGAAACATCATGAAAATATAACAGACAGAAAACAAAGAGTAGGAAATGAGAGCAATAGGATTAAAAATGCACCAATACAGTACTAATACATTAGAAGGCCAAAGCAATAGTGTAAAGCTGTCACTTTTTGCTTAAAATGCTGTAATGTGGGGTCCTGCCGGATTCCTAGACAGGGCATTTCATAAACAGCGATCAGCACTCTGTATATGATATTCATATCTATACATATTTGAATACAATGGTGCCTCGCTTAACGAGCGCCTCGTATAGCGACGAATCTGCATAGCTATCCATCCCCTTTCCAGGATCGCTAATGCGGAGGCATTGCGTCAGCCTCTATGGCCGAAACTAGCATAGCGAAGATCGGTAAGCGTTTTGCTTACCAACCTTCGCTTTGCGACCCGCGGATCAGCTGTTCAGCGGGTCCAAAATGGCCACCGGAACAGCCGAAATGGCCACGCACAGCGTTTTTGCGCCCTCCCCTCGCTTACCGAGGACGCAAAAATGCCTGCCGGCTATGGGAAGACTTCGTTAAACTGTGAGTTTTCTGCCGATTTGGAACGCATTAAACATGGCTTTTTTTTGTTCCGTTTAACGAAGTATTCACATAGCAAAGGTTAATCCGGAACGGATTAACCTCGCTATGCGAGGCACCACTGTATATTCATTCTGCGTGCACCCCTCTTTTTGGATAGTGTGACTGAGTTGCAATAAATTAGGGCTGGGCAAAGTGTGGCATGGGGATCCAGATGCAATCCCAGCATCTCCCTGGGTATCCAATCCCCAGCAAGTTATTAAAATTTGCTCAAATATTGCACTTATATTCCCAAGGGGTGTGGAAGGTAAATTTGCCATGTTGGGGGGGCCTCTGGGCCTCCTATACATGCAAAATATTTGGAAGAACTTCTTTTGTACTTGGCAAGCTGCATAGTCCCAGCACACCACAAGAAGGAGGTATTATGAAACTACTTCTGTATTTTACTCATCAGAAAGCCTGATAAAGTTTAAATTTGATTCAATTTGGCAATAGATCATTATTTTTAATAGAACAGGTGGAGTAGTATACTGCCCAATTTCAGTGCTGTATTTTACTACTGAAATTATTGGGTGCGTTCTCAGTTATTTTACTGGAATAAGAATCATTCTGTGTTTTATCAACAGCATATTGCATCTGCACATGATAATTATTCATTTTTGTTCATTATATTTTAATATCGTATTTCTACTGAAAAAGGACTCAAGGCAGCTAACATCACTAAAACAAATTAAGCAATAATACAACTCAAATAATCATAATAAACAAAACTGTTTAAAAGCCGATTAAATAGATTGAGATTGTGATTATATGGAAGTGTTGCTACCAGTGCCTCAGGCAGTTTGCCCGTCATAGTCCTACATCCCCCCCCCCCGAGAATTTGCGTGGGACCAATGTTCTGTGTTCTCAAAGAGGTAAGGAGGAGGGAAACGTGTTTCCACGAAAGGCACCTAGAAGTAAAAAAAAAAAAGCAAAGTGTGCTGCTTATATACTGCCCCATAGCGCTTCAAGCACTCTCTGGGCGGTTTACAATTTAATTATGCAGGCTACACATTGTCCCCCCCCCCCAGCAAGCTGGGTACTCATTTTACCGACCTCAGAAGGATAGAAGGCTGAGTCAACCTTGAGCCGGCTACCTGGGATATGAACCCCAGGTCGTGAGCACAGTTTTAGCTGCAGTACAGCGGTTTAACCACTGCGCCACGAGTGAAAGTGAAAGAGGTGGGCACAAAGAGGGATTAGAAGAAGGTTTGAGGTGGTTCTTCGGGATCAGGGATGCCTGGCAAGACGTTCGCAGGGGAGGGCTCAGTATCAGAGGAGTCAGAGTCCATCCTTTCTGATGTTGCTGAACTGAACAGTGGACTGGATGATGAGCCTGGCAAGAGTCCTCATTTAGTTTCCTGGCATGGAGCGGCAGAGGCTGCATCAGTTGTGGCCCAAGATCCTGTGTTGAGTGGCTGAGGCTGAAGGACAGGGATGACATCCATTCTTGCACCTGCGTCTCCATGGTGCTTGACAGGTCCTGCGACATCCACCCCTACACAGCTGAGGTGCTTGCTTTTCTTGCTTTTTGAGAGGTGGGATTTTTTTAAAAAAGTTATTTATTTTGCTGCTTCTGCCTCTATATGTCGGGAGGGGGTGCTTTCCCCGTTTGATTGTGTGCTCTTTTCATTGTTTTTGGTCAGTTTATTGTGTGTTTATATTAAAGATGAACATTTGGGTGGTTTTTTTGATAATTTTTCTTACATATTTTGTAAGCCTTTTGAATAGATTTGTTCTCTATTACCTTGCCTCTGCTGTTTTGAAGTAGGTTCTAAGGGTTCTTTAAAATTTCTGGAGTGCCAGAATCATGAAAGGGGAAGCCCAAAACAGAAGAACCTGAAACAGATTTTCACTTTCATGTAAAATGAAAACTGATACATGAGGAAAAAAAAAACAATGAAAGAGGCAGCCACCCAAAAGAATCTGAAATGACATTACAATTTTCACTGTATATATCCTTAATCATAAACAGATTGTGGAGAGAAGAGGGACAGGCCCCCCTCTCAATTTGGGGGATAATCCAATCACTCAATGCGTAAGTCACTACTGGTTGTAATAGGGTGGTTTTGCATTTGCAATGCCAGTTTAAGTACCATATCTTGTTTTTGTGAAAGCTCCCCAGCATTGAGTTTTGGAAGAGTCTAAAATTTATTCAAATGGGATGAGTCAGTACTTTTAAAAATAGCAGTTTTAAGATCACTGAACAGTGGAGTAAATGAGACTAGAATAATGTTATCTGAAGAAGGTACGGATTTGCCTACTTATCTCTTACCTGAAGATGAGCTATGGAATGGAGCTCATTTTACCAGCCTTGAAAGGATAGAAGACTGAGTCAACTTTGAATTGGCTACCTGGGATTCAACTCATGTCGTGAGTACAGTGGTGCCCCGCATGACGATGATAATCTGTCCTGTGAAAATCGCTTAGTGAAATCATTGTCATGCGAAAACCCTTTCCCCATTGGAATGCATTGAAACCCAGTTTAATGCATTCAATGGGGAAAATACCTTGTCGTCCAGCGAAGATCGCCCATAGGAAAGCCATTTTGCGAGCACCGATCAGGTGTAAAAATGGCTGGCCTGTGAAGCATGGGTCCGGAAAACACAGGGCAGCCATTTTGCGAAGCCGAAAAAATCATTGTCTTGCGAACAAACGGTTCGCAAAGCACGGACCTAATCAACGTCCAGCAAAAATACCCCATAGGACTGACTGTTTTGTGAATCGCTATAGCGATCGTAAAAAGTCGTCATGCGGATTCTTCGTTTAGCAGGGTTGTTGTTTAGCGAGGTACCACTGTAGTTTTGGATGCAGTACAGCAGTTTAACCACTGCGCCACAAGGCTCCTTAAACCACACTTCTTTTCAGCATTCTCTCTCTATTGGCATTAGTGGTTCTGGTTCCATTGAAGAGGAACACTTCTCTGTTTCGCAGGGTCTTTGCTTTAGTAGCATCATGTTATCCAGGGGTACTCAGTGTTGTGTAGTGGATAGAGTAATGGACTAGGGCTCAGGAGACTTGGGTTTGATTCCCTGGCTGTGCCATGGAAACTCACTAGAAGCGGTGGAACTGGTAAAACCGCTCCTTAAATACCTCACTTACCTTGAAAACTTATAGGTCGCTATAAGTCAGTTCTGACTTGGCGGCACATAACAACACAATATCCTGCATTCCATGCGGGTATTGTCAAGTGCTTCAGGCTTCTGCCCCCACACAGTGATTAAGGACAGTGTGGTATGTTTGTAACTTCTCTGCAAATGTACAAAGTAAAACGGCTCAGACATTTATGTTGGTGTTTGCTTTACCAGGCGTTTGAGTTAGTTATCTGACGAAGAATTGCAGCCTTTCCAGGGCTTCCTGTTTGTCAGCTCCCTTGCTGTTGCCTGAGAAATCAACTCAGAGTTGCACTTGCAGACTCTAATCCTGCTGTCAAGTGGAAGAGCAATAGAAACTGCTAAGTTTTCCAAGCCTCGTTTAAACAACCTACCTCTGCGCAGTTACTGTTTTCAGGCACTTGCCATGAATTCTCTGCTTTTATTTTGTGAGCAAAGAGGAGAAGTGTGACAAACTCTGTTCTTTCAACCTAATGAGGTCTCTCTCCAGGTTTTGGTGTTTTTTTGCAATTCCATTGCAGTCTTCCTTCACTTCATTGAAACAAGAATAAATTCCAAACTTGCTTAAGTTGTTTTTGCCTGAAATGTTTAAAATAACGGGTATTTATCAATTTGCAAAATGGTTTGAAAAATGCTAATTCTGATAGAATCAGAATAATTGAGTTGGAAGGGGCCTATATATGACCTTTTTTTGCTTTTTAATGAAAAAACTCACAGATAGTTCTAAATGAGAAACTGTGGACATCTTTCATTTATACCACTATAAAATTTCCTTCCCCCTCTTTTTATTATATGTCAATCACGTGCCTACAAATGACTTTAGTGTGTAACACAGTGCTGTCTCCATATATAATTGCTGTTCTTGTTTATCTTGAAAAACCTGCCACTGTTTCTACATCATTTGACATCCGGAAAATTAAAAAACATTGAGTCATTGTTCAGCTGAAATAAAGGACACAGTCTTTTCCTAATACTTGACAACTGGTGTAGCAGTTAGTACTAATTCAAAGTCAGACATTTTGCAAAAGGAAAAAAGAAAAAGAAACTGTATGAGAACAAAATATCACGATTAATGCATTCTCGAAGGCTTTCACGACCGGGATCCGATGGTTGTAGGTTTTTGGGGCTGTTTGGCTGTGTTCTAGAGGTTTTTCTTTCTAACGTTTCGCCACTCTCTGTGGCTGGCATCTTTAGAGGACATGAGCTAGAACTCTAGAAGAACCTCCAGAACACGGCCAAACAGCCCGAAAACCCTACAACAACTATTATAATTAATGTTTGTTCTATTCAGTCACTTCTTACCATTTTTAATTTTTAAAATATTATAATTAAAACAACATAGTCAAAACCATATAGAACTTAAGGTTGCATTTTAAACAAATCTTAAAAGTTACTGTGACATTAAAACTGTTTTCCTTAATATGGTGTCCCCCATGCTGTCTGGGAATGTTGGAACCCAACTTCCCTCTAAGTTGTGTGGCTGTGCAGGCATGTGGCACTTTATTGAGGGTGCACAGATGAGCCAATGTTGCTGTCCATTTGCTTCAGCTTATGGCTAGGACCCCCCCCCCAATGCATGAGATGGAACCCCTACCCAGCATTCCAGAAGATTAGAAGGAACATGCATTTGGAGGACACCAAATTGACGAAGCATGTATTAAAACATCCCCTTGAGTTCCTGGCAGTAAGGACAGGGTACAGATGTCACAAATAAATGTTCTTCAGATACCATGGTACTGCTTACATCTACATAAAGTCTCTATTTTTACTATGTTATTCTGATAGGAGATGGTGAAAGTGTTGAGATAATCTTCTGTAGGAAAGAGACCAGTTGGTCTTGTATTGCTGCTTGGCAGTTCCAGAGAAGCGGCTGCTCATAATAAAGCAACACTCTTCTTTTTGTCTGACAGGAAGGGTGTTCAGATAAATACCCCTTATGCGCAGAAGGAGGAAGCCAGGGTCATGCCTGGAAATACCAGACAGTCTTGGACAGTGAACATATGTTAATGTATGCATGTAGCACTTGTTTATATGAGGACAAATTTTGGCCCACTAGAGATCCCCCTCTGTGCATGTTTAGGGCTCATTCTCACACTTGCCAAATACACAGCTAGGCTAGTTCAGGAAGCCCATAGCTGTCTCATGCTGTGCAAACCTGGGAGCCTTGAATCTTTTTTCACATATAGAAATTGGTCCAAAAAATACATTGTGCATGTCTTGCTATAGTCTTCTGTTTGTTGTTCAGAAATACCAAAAGCCTTTTCTAGTTACATTTGAAGTTAACATGTTTGAAACAACAGAACTCTTCCTCTCTCCTTTGTAGGTTCATGTGTGCCCAGTTACCTAATCAGGTTCTGAAAAGTATCAGTATCATAGATAGCCCTGGCATTCTTTCAGGAGAGAAACAGCGTATCTGTAGAGGTGAGTTTGTCTGTTTACTTGTTGATAGCAAAATTCATATCACCCTTTCTCTCCCAGCAGGCAGTTGCAACAAAGAAGATAAAACAAGGTGATAATAAAAGTTTGAAGAGAAGACAAGAAAACAGAAGCAGTGTTAAAAAAGAGTAATATTTACCTAAAACATGTAGTGCTCAGAAAAAAAGTAATAGTGATCTGTATTCTTTTGGAGTTTTTTGTCATGACTAACAGGGAAATCCTATGCAAAGGATTACTTGCCGTAATCCAAGTAAAGTGCCTTCTGGATTACAGATTATAGGCAGTCAAAAACTGCTGGTTCAGTGCAGATGTTTCCCGGATACACAGCTGATCTGCGGTTTACCACCCTGTCCCTCCAGCGGATGCCCACGAAGAGGCAGAGAAGGTAGGGCAGGGAAGCTGGGGCGCTGCCTCTGAGTGGCTACCAGCCAGAGGGGGTAAGGTGCCAGACCATGGATCAGCTGTGTGGCCGGAAAACAAACTGCGCCAAACCGGAGGTTCATGCCCATCTCTATTACAGACTAAACTGGCTAATCTATTGACAGTGTGCTCTAGTCACTTGGTTACAACTTTTCTGGATGTTGTCAGTATTTTTGTTTCTGTTTGTTTGATGTAGGGTGCCCTACAGAATTGGCTTGTGTATTCTAGACTGAGGCACTCTCTACCAGAACATCTGGATATGTTATGATTCCAAGTGCTGCAAAGTTATGTCATATTTTATCTCACAAGACTTATATTAGAGGATTCACATAACTTCCAAGCATTATCATATTTGATAACCTTTTATTGTTTGCTCTCTCTTTTTGTTTTTGTTTTTCAGGCTATGACTTCTGTGATGTCTTACGGTGGTTTGGTGAGCGGGTTGATCGCATCATTCTCTTATTTGATGCTCATAAACTTGATATTTCTGACGAGTTCTCAGAAGCAATTAAAGCATTTCGGGGTCAGGATGACAAGATCCGGGTGGTGTTGAATAAGGCTGACCAAGTGGACACTCAGCAGTTAATGAGAGTTTATGGTGCGCTTATGTGGTCCCTGGGAAAAGTGATCAACACTCCAGAAGTGCTGCGGGTCTACATTGGCTCTTTTTGGGCCCAGCCCCTGCAAAACACAGAGAACCGAAGGCTATTTGAGGCGGAGGCTCAGGATCTTTTCAAGGACATCCAGAACCTACCTCAAAAGGCAACAGTGAGAAAACTCAATGATCTGATCAAGAGATCAAGACTAGCCAAAGTAAGTGGGGGGGCATGATAAAGCTTCATGGCTGGGTGTAACCACATAAGCTCCCTTGTTGCGTCCCTCTGAGGAACAACTACTTCCTCAGATTGTGGCATTTATTGTCACAGAGGGCCTGGATTTGCATACTGCCCTGATAATACAATGATAACTTGATTTTGTAAAAGGTAAGCTGTAAGAATGAAGAGGTGCTCTTAGCTGGGACCCCACCAAACTAAGTGGAATGGGAGGCAGGGGATGCTAAATATAGCAGAAGATGAGAGAGTTCCCTTAATCCTTCATAATTTGCTTTAAAATCCAACTAAATATATTGGGCTTCAACCATAGAATGAACAGAGAACAATATACCTATAGGAAGACAAGCAGTTAATTATCCAGAGTGAAGCTTAAGTATACAGTTAACTTTAAGCTTGAAATAATTTTAAGTAGCTGTTATTCAAGAAAACAGTTATTGTGTAGTAGTGCCTTTTAAAAGAGAGAGGAAAAACGAAACTATAATGTGGCTTTTGATCTTGCTTCACTCCTCCCTGACCCCATTGCTCTTGAAATTCCTCTTGCATCAAAATAGTTGCCACCTCCCTATCAACTCTAGAGGCTTATCAGCTCTGTTCTGGCATTGCCTCCATCCCACATGATAGGTCTGACTTGTGGGCTTTGAAGCAGGAGAACATTCTTACCTGTCCAAAAACACATGGAGCATCTGAAGAAATGCTCATTTGGGGTGGAGGAGTACTGGGGAAGACACTGAGCAGTAGGGACCCCACAAGCCGTTTCATAAAAGTGTTGTTTTTCTATGCTGAGTATTATTCTCTACTGAATGTTGATGTAAAAAGGTAGGCGTACGGCAGCAGATTGTTTGACTGTGAATTCTATTCCCTTGGAAGATAGAAGTGACATTTCTTGATATGCAACATATGTTGCAGAGGCTGATCAAGCTGATTTTATAGGACCATCTCAACAGGTTACGCCTTTAAATGCTGCTTGTAGAAACTAAGCATTGTGTTTTTCCTTTTGAAAAATATGGGTGCAAGCAGCATTTTAGATGTGTGTGCATATGCACACTGAAATTCTTTTATCAGTTGACCACAGCATTTTGCTGCCAAATTTAATGACTCACTAATCTATCTTCAAGCTAGTGACAGAGTGAGATTTACCCTGAAGTCCTTATCCCCTGGTGAGGTATGAGAAGGAAAGTGAACACACGGCTTGTAGGGATAGCCAATGGGAAGGACACTTAAGCTGCAGAAGTGACTAGCACAGCCCTCCCCAGCTTATCAGCCTCTAGATGTGTTGGAATGCAATGCCCATAAGCTCTTACTAAGGGATTATAGTCGTTGTGTTCCAACACATCTTAAAGATGTTGGGTCAGTCTAGGATCTGTTCAACAAGAGCAAAGTACTCTTCATTGTATTTGTGCTTTCCATCTGCAAAATTCATGATGCTTATTTCCCTAATGTTGAAATCTGTTCTACCAGTCTCTATCCATAACTTCCATTCCAACTGTTCAGCTGAATCTTATCCTTTACCCTTAGAATGTGCTATTTCTAGTTTTCAGTATAGAAGGTTAGAGACTTTATGATAGGCCTCTTTAGGTTTTGTTTACAAAGGGATTGAAAGTCTGGGTGGGAAGCTTTTAGCAATACTCAGGTTTATTTGGCCTTCAGTCAGTTGTTTTAGGGGTTCATATGTACAAGCACCCACTTGCCGATCCATTCTAAGAATAATAAGGAAATACTTTAGCAATCTGGTATTGCAAACACAAAATTTTCCAGATAAATTTATGAACCATAGAAAACCATATGTCCACTCTTGGTTGTGTTTTTGAAATGTAAACAATTATTGAGGAGGTAGAGGTGGGGGACTTACTCTTAGAGATCAACATTTTAGTTTTGTTAATTATTTTGTTTATTTGTTTGTTTGTTTGTTTGTTTGTTTATTTATTTATTTATTTATATCCCGCCTATCTGGTCAGTTAGGCCAGTATTTGCTTGGTTGGGCTGTCTAAATATTTCTTTTTCTTCATTTCTGCCCTTTTCATCCCCCTTTTCATTTCTATCCTTGTCTTATATGGTTTCATTGACACTGATGCTACCACACATAATTAATTGCCCAAGTTTCTTACTATATGTGTGTGTTAGCTTCTCATGAGAGTCCCTCTTGCAAAGGTGAAAATTATAATCTGAGCCTAATCTGCAGATGGCATAGAATCACAGAATCATGAAGTTGGAAGGGGCCTATAAGGCCACCAAGTCGAACCCCCTGCTCCATGCAGAAATATGGATCAAAGGATATCTGCCAGGTGGTTGTCTTAATTTCTCTTGAAATGCCTCCAGTGTTGGAGCACTCACCACCTCTCAGGGTAATTGGTTCCATTACCCCAATTCTCTAACAGTTAGGAAATTTTTCCTGATATTTAACCGAAATCATCTTCCTGTAACATGAGCCCAACCATTGTTCCTGTAACATGAGCCCAACCAAAATCATCTTCCTGTAACATGAGCCCACTCTTTGACCTGGCAGAGAGGCTCATCATCCTGCCTTCTGCCAGGAGTGGCTAACCCATTGTGAGCTCCGGAGCGATAGGAGGGGAGTCCGGAGTTGGCGGCAGCGGTAGAATTATGAGTGGTCGGTCTGGCCTGGGACCAGACCCTTGTTATTTGCACCTGTGGGGGGATATTTGTATACGAATATGAATACCCCGATCTCTAGTATCTACCTATGATTATCTTAAAGTTATTGTGCTGTAAAGTCAGTCTGCAGATATCTAGCAAACCGATTATTTGCCCTGCATGATTTGCATATTTAGTACCTTTTTGGATGCATATATCTGTAGTAATGAACTAACTATGTATCATGGGCCAAGGCACCCTAATCTGATTTTCCCTTCCCCCTTTCATTTGCGCTTTTTCCTCTCCTCTCTTCTTTCTATATTTTTCCCCCTGGATGCCTCTCTTTATATCTGTCTCTTGCTGTGTAGGGTTAAGTTCTGTGTGTCATTTGTTGACATTCCATCACTTAGTCCATGTGCACTATAGGGATGACATTATCACCAATGGCAATTTGCCACTGATTATAGGCAAATTGCCACTGTTTAAAGGTGATTTCAGGATTTGTGTAATTCAGATACAATCTGACAAAGTTGCACGCATCCTGAAAATCACCAAAGGAAGCCTTTAAGCAGTGGATATTTGCCATTGCTCTTGATATCATCAATGTTGTGCATACGGAATTTCACAACAAGATTTCAGCCACTGGTTTGTATCCTGTTGGGATAACTGAATGATGGGTAGGAGGGAGTGGGTTTGAGGTTTGTTGTTGCAACAGGTAAATTGAAAATTCAAAAGCAAGCTCTTCAGTAATTTTGCAACCACATGTTGTTGGTAGGTACATGCTTACATCATTAGCTACCTGAAGAAAGAAATGCCTTCTGTATTTGGAAAAGAAGCTAAGAAGAAGGAATTAATAAACAAACTACCTGAGATTTATCGTCAATTGCAACAAGAACACCAGATCTCACCAGGGGATTTCCCAGAAGTCAAAAAAATGCAGGTACAGTGACTCAGAAGTCCATGCAAAATTACAGATGAGCAAGCTTAAAAACTAGTAATATCATCTATTGTGTAAAGAAGCCAAGCATTGCCATTTATTTCTCACTTTTCCTCTAAAGAGTTTCATATGTGGCATACGTATATAGTTGTCCTTTTCTTTTCCCCTTGAGCAGTTTCAAAGCAACATTGGGGGGTACTTTGTCCTGAGAGGTGCAGAGCCAGATTTACCCACTGAGTTTCATGACTGAGTGGGGAGTTGAACCTGGGTCTCTCCAGCACAGTTAGATTACTCCAGTTATGCAAGTCTAACACTAGTTAACGTAGAGGAAAAAGAATTGTATACACCTCCTTGCAAATTCATCATTTAGTTGTTCCTCTATAAAGTGCTGAACTCTTACAGCAAGTAGCTCCCTGAAATCTTACTTATGTATTCTTCGTTTTGGGTATGGCATACACCTGTCATGGAAAGCAAAGCAAAGCGTGTTGCTTATATACTGTCCTATAGCACTTAAAGGACAGTTTACAATTTAATTATTCAGGATTAAATCCCCCCCCAGCAAACTGGATATTCCATTTACAGACCTTGGAAGGATGGAAGGGTGAGTCAACCTTGAGCCAGCTACCAGGCCTGTTGGGATTGAACTTGGGTCATGAGCAGAGTTTTGATTTTAGTCCTGTAGTTTGACCACTATGCCAAGAGGCTCCTGAAAGGGATGTACATGTGTTGGTTGTTTTTTGCACAGTCTATAGCATTTTAGTGTTTCTGCTGTCAGTGCTTTCCATGGGAGTCCTTTTAGAAAACAGTATGGTTACACTGCTGTATAGAATTGGGGAGAAAATGTAGAAGCCCACTTGTCAAATAGGAGCAAGGAATACATTCTGTTGTGCTAGGCATTCATGAAAAACATTGCAGGCTTTTCCACTGCATATGCTTCATCAGGCTTAAACACACATTGGAATATTTTAGATTAAATTATATTTTCTTTGTTCCAATACATATGATTCTCTTGTTGATTTTCTGTCTCTAAATTAGGAGACTGTAGAAGGCAAAGGTTGATGAGATTACTAATAGTTAGGCTACTGTTTCGGGTTGCATATGCCAAATATGAGAACCAAGCCACATGGTTTTTTTAAAATTACCTTTACATTTTTTAAAAATTACTTTTAAAAAATGAAATGATGAAAATTGACATCTCAAATGAAAGACTTAATGTCAGGGAAGGGGAAAGTTTGTGGGTTGCTAAAACCCTTCTCCAAGTAGTTCTTCTCAGATCTCAGATGGTGTGGGGTATCACCTCTATTATTTCTGCCAAGGGGAGCAGGGAGAGAAAGTTGGGGGAATTTTCAGGTAGAAAACCACTGGAGGGAAAAAGGGTAAAATGCAAGCTCTTGCAGTAACACAGGTCTTTCACTTCAAACTGCAGCTTCGGTTTGTGTCAGAAGAAAGAAAAACTTGTAGGAGAGCTCCCTGTGACTTGGCGTCTTATCTAGTGTGGCATGAAAGTTAAACAGTGTGTGAAAGTTTGCTTCTCTGTTTCTGTTCAGTTGTCGTTCTCCCAGTACCCTTGTAAATTGGAGAACAGAGAAGACAAATGAAGAATGGGTTACTAATTGAAATGAGCATTTCTGAAACAAAGTAATGCTGTATCATCTATAATTTGAGTTTATTACACAGCACAATTCCTGCATGGTGGGTTCACCATAGATTGAATTTTTCTAGGGTGGCCCGTCTGTTAATGAAAATCAGGCTTGTGAAGTCTCTCCCAAACTCTTGATTCTATAATTTTGTTGAGAACTTGAAAGCACTTGAAACGGGTCTGTAGCGTTGAGGGTTATAAATCTTTATTGATTTTGTTGTTGTTTCCAAGAGAGCTTTGCTAGTTCTGTTATTAACAAAAAATGCAGAAAGGAAAAACAGCAGCAATTCACAATTTGTTCACCTAAGAGTATCAGTGTGTCAGGACTATACATGGGGACGAATATAAAAAACAAATTGTGATATTCATTGAATATTGCTGGCCTGTCAGATATTCATTCCTTTGTATTTGTCAGTTCCGGAGACCTTGATGAATACGAAGGGATGAATATTCCCGTTTTTTATTCGTCCATTCTTAGCAGCTTCCCTCTGCCTATGCCCGTGGATCAGCCGTTCTTCAGGGATATAAGCAGAGAGGGAAATCTGGCTACCATTTGCAAATATAGTGGCGGGGGGGGACCTTCTGACAAGGCAGCCAGTCTTGCCCTGTCTGTCTGTAGACCACTGAACAGCTGATTGGCAGGCTATAAACAGGGCAAGCGATGGGGCAGTGGAAAGGGGGCAGGGGCAGCTGGTGGAGGCTCCCCCGCTGACAAATCGATTCATAGTTCATCCGTAAACTAGGTCAAAACTAGGTCAACCTTGATGAACCACAAACCAAGACAAACTACAGTATTTTGGCATTTCGTTCCCATCTCTAGTCAAGACATCTTGCTTCATAAAGAACTAGAAAATTTGCAAGCATTAATTTCTGTTTGATCATATTTGATTCAGGTGTTCATCATATTCATTGTAACAGGTTCCAGTTTTCACAAGACTGTTCCGTTGCAGCCAAAACATGAGAGCCAGTGTGGTGTAGTGGATAATGTGACAGGCTCAGGAGAACTTGATTCAGATCCCCACTTGGCCATGAGGTGTGCATGTGTGGCACTGGTAGAACTGCTCCTTAAATATCTCATATACCTTTTAAAACCCTGTTAGAATAGCCATAGTTTGGATGTAGCTTTATCACACAACACAATGCCATAATATAGTGGCATTATCTCTTTGGGCAGTTTCTGCACAAAAAGTTGTGTCATTTATTCCCTGAAAAAAAAACACCACATTAAGTAACTAAATAAATAGAGCTACAATATACAAAACTCAGGCTGCTGTTAGTAAGTCCTATAGGTGTAAGTTTTTACTTGTTAATCTGTTATCTTAATTGAAGGACATTTGTTTCTGTTTAAAGCTGTTAATGAAAATATTTTCTGAGACAATACATTTGAGTCACATTTCTGCTTTGTAGTTTCGAGAAATGTAACTGTGACAGGGTTTACCATAGCTTTGTGATTTCATTCACAAAGCCTATCACCAAATGGTGGTGTTTTTCCCCGGACCATATTTTATTTACATGCCAACTGAAAACTCTGAAATTGCTGCTGAGAAATTGCCGTGTAAATCCCATTTCAAATTATTTGTTGCCAGACAGATTTGAAAACAAATTTTGATTTATAACTTGTGAAAAATGTAATCAGCAGTATGATCTGCTCATTCTCCTCCCCAAACAGGATTGACATATCATCATGGGGTTAGATATAGGTGATATTCATTCTGCTGTCATCATCTTCAGTCTTGGGGAAGCCCAAGAATTTCAACTATGCACTGCTGACAAGTGTTTTCTGTCATTTCACAGGAATTACTGGAGAATTATGACTTCACCAAATTCCATTCTCTGAAACCAAAGCTCATTGAAGCTGTGGATAATATGCTGGCCAATAAAGTTGCCTTCCTGATGACGTTGATTACCCAAGAAGAGCGTAGCATGCCAATGCAGAAGGTTCAGGGCGGGGCGTTTGATGGTACCACAGCAGGGCCCTTTGACCAAGGCTACGGGGAAGGTGCCAAGGAAGGAGCTGATGAGGAGGAATGGATTGTTGCTAAAGATAAACCTGCCTATGATGAAATCTTTTACACCCTTTCCCCAATCAATGGCAGAATCTCTGGAGCCAATGCAAAAAGGGAAATGTTGACCTCTAAACTGCCAAACAGCGTGCTGGGGAAAATCTGGAAGCTTGCTGACTGTGACAATGACGGCATGTTGGATGAGGAGGAATTTGCGTTAGCAAAACATCTCATCAAGATAAAATTAGAGGGCTATGAGCTCCCCAGTAGCTTGCCTGTCCATCTGATACCTCCGTCACATAGAAAATCTCTACGTGGTGCAGAATGATAAATGCATTGTGGAAATCTCATATTGTAATGGGTGGCATCCTATTCACCCTGAAAGCCACCAAGATTGCTTTTTAACACACTTGAAAGTAGGTAATGTTGGTAAGCATTTTCAGAGCTGCTTTAGACATCAAACTTTTCCTATAGAAAACTCGCTGTTGCTCAGGCCATCTTGAAAGTTACTGTGGTTGACCAGAGTCTGTTTCACTGTGGGTGTATGCAGCACCTTCCTGGTCCAAGTGCCAGTGTGTACGCCTGAGTGTGCAGTACAGTAAAATAGACACATGTATAATCTGTGACATGGTGGCATGTTCCTACATTTTCCTATCTACTTATGTTCAGAGTGGCTCTGAAAAGTTAGAAGAAGCAGCAAAGTAACAGCAGGATTAATTTATAGCTTTGTAAGTTCCTCGGTTAATGACCAGCACCTGGTGTGCTCTGGTCCATGGGGTCACGAAGAGTTGGACACGACTTAACGACTAAACAACAACAAAGTTCCTTGGTAGAAAAAGTATTTGTTACAAGTGCCTTTTCAGTGTCCTCCTAAACATGGGGTGGGGGCAAGAAAATATCACATTTGCTGGGTTTCTCCACAGTATATTACAATCAAAATACAGAAATAAGTATGGGAAGTGTAAAACAATTTAAGTCACTCCAAAAAGTAATACTTGTATAATATAAGACAGAGCTTCCTTTTTTTTCCGGAGGGAAGTCTTAACATTTTCAAACCACCCTCTTACAGAAGGCATTCATTAATTTATTAATGATACTTGAAAATATCTTCATGATATAGCAGAATCCACCTCCTGAAATTCTTTGTAGAACTTGTAAGGATACACTTTAATACAGCTTTATAGAAATTAAAAGCATGGCTTGTACTAAATTTTTTCCTATCAATTGAAACTCATCTGGGGAATGAAAAGGGAAAGTGTGCATAGAAAGACATTTTATATGAAAATGAAATTCATTTCAAAAAATCAGTGAAATAATATAATGAAAAAAATTATGTATATTTATTGAAGTTTACTTTCTAAAATCTTACCAGAGTTCTATAGGTATTCTAAAGACTGTTGTTGTTATCTGCCATCAAGTCACCTTCAACTTATGGCAGCCCTATGAGTGATCAATCTCCAAAATGTCCTGTCCTCAACAGCCCTGCTTAGCTTTTGTAAACTCAAGCCTCTGGTTTCCTTTAGGGAGTCAATCTGTATTTGGTCTTCCTCTTCTCCTGCTGCTTTCTACCTTTCCCAGCATTGTCTTTTCCAGAGACTCCTGCCTTCTCTTAATGTGCCAAAGTAAAACAGCTCCAGTTTCAACATTTTTGCCTCCAGAGATAGTTCAAGCTTGAGAAGGGGTCTCATGGCGCAGTGGTTAAACTGCTGTCCTGCAGCCAAAACTGTGCTCACGACCTGGAGTTCAGTCCCAGGTAGCCGGCTCAAGGTTGACTCAGCCTTCTATCCTTTCGAGGTCGGTAAAATGAGTACCCAGCTCACTGGCAGCGGGGGGGGGGGGATGTGTAGCCTGCATCATTAACTTGTAAACTGCCCAGAGAGTGTTTGAAGTGCTATGGTGCGGTATATAAGCAGCGCACTTTGCTTTTGCTTTGCTTTGATCTAGGGCTCACTTGTTTGTCTTTCTGGCAGTCCATGGTATCGGCAAAGCTCTTCTCCAGCAACACATTTCAAATGAATCATATTTTTTTTCTGTCAGCTTTTTTAACTATCTAGCTTTTGCACCGATACATGGTGATCCAAAATACAAGAATGTGGATGGTCTTGGTCCCTCTTGATTTTTTAAAGTATGATGTATGAAAAAGAATTTCCCTGCCAGATCAGACCACAGTTCTCTTGATTCCATTTCTTGGTGACCAACCAGAAATCTCCAGAAACTCCACAGGTAGAGAAGGAGTGCGATAGGCCTCCCCATGGACAGTTAGAAGTGTAGCATGGGAATATTATAATTTTGTTCATAATGGCTGAGCTGTTCTAGGACTTGTAGTCCAAAAATAGGTTTGAAGGCTTACTACACCTAAACGGTTCCACAGAGCATTATGTTTAGTAGCCCTTGATAGACATCCAAAGAAGGAGCTGTTGCCAAATCTTGTGGTAAGCTAATTGTTGCTTTACTATGAAGCCCAGTTAGTTGATTATTGTTTTTTCCATGATTTATATTTTTTGTGCAGTGATGATATGCATAGATACTGTTTGGAACATGCAGTCCCACAGAAATATGATTTTGCACACACACACACACATATATATTTGGCAGCGCTATCTTGTGTCAATAAAGGGTGTGCTGACTGAAACTCCTTGTCTGTATTTTGCACAGGGAAAACAAGCCTGACCCTGTTTATTCTCAGCCCGTCCACAAGAAGCATTCTTTCCTCTTTCAACCTTCAGTGCATTCCTTTCAGTTCTTTAATATAGGGGAGATGGTTGCACATCGATGCTGGGGATATTTATGGCATGTGCAGTGACTCAGTAGCCTTGTCATGTGTGAGTGTCAAGTGAAGGGACTTTTTATTTTAAAAAGCACTTTGAAGCAGTCACTCCTGCTGAACCAAAAATATCAGTTCTTTTGCTTGTTCCTTTCAGCTATCACCTGTGAATGTGGTTTATTCATCAAAATGTTCCAAATGGTCCACCCAGTAACTTGTATTCTTCATATGAAGCTGTGTTCTACAAAGCCAGATTGTTGATAATTGTCTCTCAGAATCCTCTGCTCTGGCTTTCAGTGGCACACCAGTGTTTACAGGTTTCTTTTAAAAATTGTGGTATCATGGATTAAACCTGGAGTTTTCAACATGAAAAACATGTATTTAACTACTGCACTATGATCTCTTCCCAGTGTGTGTGCTCTTCTGGTTTCTATTTGAGCAGTACATCTGGCTCCTGTGCAGTTATCTTAGTGGATCTTTGAGTGCACAGATTTACTGAGACAGAAAACCTGATCTGACAAATCTAGCTCTAATTCTTTACTGCCTCCTCAGATCATTTCAGTTTCCTTGCTTCCCCCCCTCAGTAATTAAATCACTTTTCTTTTATACCCTGAAGGAATCTGTGAAGTAATATAACTGAAATTTGTTTTTGTTTCTTTTTCATCAGTTAGAAGTACCTTGGTTTGCCAACTACCGGGTTTGAGTTTATCTTTAAACACAATAGACTTGGGTCTTTGAAGCAAACATTTATGAAGGATAAAAATAGGTATATTTTCTTTTACGGTTCTACTTCAGCAGTGGAGGGCCTGAAACACTTAAGAAAATTAGGGTGGCTTCGGACATGGCACAAGAAGACACATCAGTGAGTTATGCCTCCATGATTTTCACATCTGTGGGTTGCTCCTTTGTCCATCTTCTAGAGGGGAGGGCTGTGTGCACATCTCCAACTCTCAAAAGACTCAACAATCGCATTGTAGCAAG
Source organism: Pogona vitticeps (assembly GCF_051106095.1). Lineage (NCBI taxonomy): Eukaryota > Metazoa > Chordata > Lepidosauria > Squamata > Agamidae > Pogona > Pogona vitticeps. The sequence continues at coordinate 300,790,627 of NC_135783.1, forward strand.
TTAACAAAGCCTGGTTTGCAAGACCACATAAGCTGGGCTGCATCACATAATGATTAACAGAATATTTCAAAATTTTGTCTGAATCTTACTGCATATCTAAATATAAATCAACCGTCAAGTGAACATCACTTCCACTTATACCTCCTTAAGACAAGGAGCATTTTTGCTCAGTTTCCATGAAGTCTCTGCCAGCTGCACCTTCTAATATGACTTCACCCATTTCCCAACCATCAGGAATAAATTGGAAAGAAGCAGGAAAATCCCACCACATGAGCAGAACTTTAGCTTTTTTATGTTGGGTGCAGCTTGTACAAACCTAACTTTAAAGTATATTTAGTGCTGAGGAAAATATGTGGTGGCATTTCTACAACATGAAACTTGATGCTGAGCTGGAAATTTCATCTCCCACAATGATGTACTCTCACGCCATGTAGGAAGTATCTGGCCTAGAAGTCTGACCAGGTTGCTAAATCAGGTTTTCCTCTTGCCTTTCTTTTTGTTGTGCCTGAACTTCATTAGCTTATTTCAAGCCCATGTTAAGCAGTATGTGTTGCTGTGACCCCCAATTTGTTCCATATCAGTTTATGCTTCCCTCTTTGTAACCATGTTCTCTGCAATCTAAGGCAGCCATCACAATCCCTGGCACACATCCGAGATGTGATGTAGTCCCATCATAGCCAGCTGATACGGGGGAGGTAATGGGATTGTAAACCAGCACACATGGGGATTACTAGACTGAATAAATTTTGTCTGATAGTTCTAGATGTCTCGAGGAATGTAACCCTCCTTATTTAATCAAATCATTTCTGGATTTTCATTAATGTTCAAAATAAGGTTTCGTTGCATACATTTCCCTCTGGGTTTATGGCCATTTGTTCTGCACTTTGATTATCTACACAAAACATTACAGAAACTAATATATTTTTGTATATGCTTTTTAATCGTTTTTTGTAACAATGTTAGAAAAAATGAAATTTCTGTTCAATAAAATTGAAGCATTCAATTTGTGATGTACAGTACAGTATTTATCAATTCTTGCGGAAGCCTGCCACCTAGTGTCCTAAAGGTCATACTGCAGTAGATACAACTCTATATACAGTGGTGCCTCACTTAGCGACGTTAATCCGTTCCAGGAAAAATGTCGCTAAGTGATTTAATCGTTAAGTGATTTTAAAAAGCCCATAGGAACGTATTAAAACATGTTTAACACGTTCCTATGGGCTAAAAACTTACCTTAAAGCGAAATTCCTCCATAGCGGCGGCCATTTTTGGTGCCTCTAAAGCGAGGCAAAACAGCGGCCGCTGTTTTGGAACCGCCGATCAGCTGTGCTTCCTCCAGGGAGACTGAGGCAACGACGCCCCCACCCCGGCCGAGAAAGACCCTCTGTGCCTGCAGCAAAGGTTGCTGCAGGCGCAGAGGGTCTTTCTCAGCCGGGGTGGGGGCGCCGGTGCCTCAGTCTCCCTGCCGAGGCTGGAGTTGAAAGGGGTGAGGAGAAAGAGAGAGAGAGCACGCGGAGGCGGCGGTTTGTAAAACTGGGTTCCCTGTGATCTTTGCAAACAACCGCCCATCAGCTGTGCTTCGGGCTTCTCTCTCTCCCCTCCCAGCCTGGGCTGGAGCTGGGAGGGGAGAGAGAGCAGCCCGAAGCACAGTTAATGGGCGGTTGTTTGCAAAGATCCCAGGTGGCAGCGGCGCCTCAGTCTTCCTGCCGAGGCTGGAGTTGAAAGGGGTGGGGAGAGGGAGAGAGAGAGCACGCAGAGGTGGCAGTTTGGGAAGCTGGCTTCCCCGGGACCTTTGCAAACAACTGCCCATTAACTGTGCTTCGGGCTGCTCTCTCCCCCCTCCCAGCTCCAGCCCAGGCTGGGAGGGGAGAAAGAGCAGCCCGAAGCACAGCTGATGGGCGGTTGTTTGCAAAGATCACAGGGAAGCCAGCTTCCCAAACCCCCGCCCATCAGCTGGGCTTCGGGGCTCTCTCTCTCCACCCCTCGCAACACAGCTGATCGGCGGGGCCTTTGGGGGCCTTTGGGATGATCGTGGGGAAGCGCTTCCCCACGATCATCGCAATGCGGTTTTCCCCGATTTAAAACATCGCAATGTGATCGCTTTTGCGATTGCAAAAACTCCATTGGTGTGCGGATTCATCGTTAAACGGGGCACTCGTTAAGCGAGGCACCACTGTATTCTAGTTTTTTGTTTGTTTAGTCCTGTCTGACTCTTCGTGACCCCGTGGACCAGAGCACACCAGGCCCTCCTGTTTTCCCCTGCCTCCCACAGTTGCATCAAATTCATGTTGGTAGCTTTGATGACACTGTCCAACCATTTCATCCTCTGTTGTCCCCCTCTCCTCCTGCCTTCACACTTTCTTAACATCAGGGTCTTTTCCAGGGAGTCTTCTCTTTTCATGAGATGGCCATAGTATTGGAGCCTCAGCTTCAGGAGCTGTCCTTCCAGTGAGCAATCAGGTTTGATTTCCTTTAGAATGGATAGGTTTGTTCTCCTTGCAATCCAGGGGACTCTCAAGAGCCTCCTCCAGCACCACAATTCAAAAGCATCAATTCTTCGGCAGACAGCTTTCTTTATGGTCCAGCTCTCATTTCTGTACATCACTACAGGAAAAACCATAGCTTTGACTATTCGGACTTTTGTTGGCAAGGTGATGTCTCTGGTTTTTAAGATGCTGTCTAGGTTTGTCATCACTTTCCTCCCAAGAAGCATACACCTTTTAATTTTGTGGCTGCTGTCTCCATCTGCAGTGATCATGGAGCCCAAGAAAGTAAAATCTGCCACTGCCTCCATATCTTCCATTTCTATTTGGCAGGAGGTGATGGGACCAGTGGCCATGATCCTAGTTTTTCTGATGTTGAGTTTCAGACCGGTTTTTGCACTCTCCTCTTTAATGCTCATTACAAGGTTCCTTAATTCCTCCTCACTTTCTGCCATCAGAGTGGTATCATCTGCATATCAGGCTGTTGATATTTCTTCCGGCAATCTTAATTCCGGTTTGGGATTCCTCCAGTCCAGCCTTTTGCATGATGTATTCTACATACTGTATAAATTAAATAAGAAGGGGGACAATATACAGCCTTGTCATACTCCTTTACCAATTTTGAACCAATCAGTGTTTCCATATCCAGTTCTAACTGTTACTTCCTCTCCCACGTATAGGTTTCTCAGGAGATAAGGTGGTCAGGCACTCCCATTTTTTAAGGACTTGCCATAGTTTGCTGTGGTCCACACAGTCAAAGGCGTTTGCATAGTCAATGAAGCAAGAGTAGATGTTTTTCTGGAACTCTCTGGTTTTCTCCATAATCCAGTGCATGTTAGCAATTTGGTCTCTAGTTCCTCTGCCCCTTCGAAATCCAGCTTGTACTTCTGGGAGTTCTCGGTCCACATACTGCTGAAGCCTACCTTGGAGGATTTTGAGCATAACCTTGCTAGTGTATGAAATGAGTGCAATTGTACGGTAGTTGGAGCATTCTTTGGCACTGCCCTTCTTTGGGATTGGGACGTAGACTGATCTTTTCCAGTCCTCTAGCCACTGTTGAGTTTTCCAAACTTGCTGGCATATTGAATGTAGCACCTTAACAGCATCATCTTTTAAGATTTTAAATAGTTCAACTGGAATGCCATCACCTCCACTGGCCTTGTTGTTAGACAAGCTTTCTAAGGCCCACTTGACTTCACTCTCCAAGATGTCTGGCTAAAGAATTCTGGCTGGTCGCTGGGCACCGAAGTCGACTAACCTGTTTGAGATTGAAGCATGGTTACCCCTGTCGGAGCCATTGCTCCTTCCGGAGAAGTTTACTCCCAGTTTGGTGAATGTTTCTGTGCCGTTGCCAAGTTTAATAAATCAAGATGAGTCTTTTGGTTTGAAAATGTCTCCTGGTTTATTTGGAGCGGGGGAGGAGGTAACTGGCGCACCCTCACAATTGTTCATTTAAGAAGTCCCTCTTGTCTCTCCTTGGAAGTCTCCTTTGGAAGTCTGTATTCAATTTTCTGTAACTTCCCCTATCTCCCTTGCATTTTGTTTTCCCTCTCTTCTCTGCTATTTGTAAGGCCTCGTTGGACAGCCACTTTGCTTTATTGCATTTCCTTTTCTTTGGGATGGTTTTTGTTGCTGCCTCCTGTACAATATTACGAGCCTCTATCCAAAGTTCTTCAGGCACTCTGTCCACCAAATCAAGTTCCTTAAATCTGTTTTTCACTTCCACTGTGTATTCATAAGGGATTTGGTTTATACTTGACTAGCCCAGTGGTTTTTCCTACTCTCTTCAGTTTAAGCTTGAATTTTGCTATGAGAAGCTGATGATAAGAGCCGTAATAAGCTCCAGGTCTTGTTTTTGCTGACTGTATAGAGCTTCTCCATCTTTGGCTGCAGAAAACATAATCAACCTGATTTTGGTATTGCCCATCTGGTGATGTCCATGTGTAGAGTTGCCTCGTGTAGTTGGAAAAGAGTATTTGTGATGACCAGCTTGTTCTCTTGACAAAACTCTATTAGCCTTTGCCCTGCTTTGTTTTGAACTCCAAGGCCAAACTTACCTGTTGTTCCTTTTATCTCTTGACTCCCTACTTTAGCATTCTAATCTCTTAGAATGAGGACATCTTTCTTTGGTGTCAGTTCTAGAAGGTGTTTTAAGTCTTCTTAGAATTGTTCAATTTCAGTCTCCTCAGCATTGGTGGTTGGTGCATAAACTTGGATTATTGTGATGTTGAAAGGTCTGCCTTGGATTTGTACTGAAATCATTCTATCATTTTTGAGATTGTATCCCAGTATAGCCTTTCCCACTCTTTTGTTGACTATGAGTGCTACTTCATTTCTTCTATGGGATTCTTGCCCACAATAGTAGATATGGTCATCGTCTGAATTGAATTCAACCATTCCTGTCCATTTTAGTTCACTGACTCCCAGGACGTCAATGTTTATTCTTGCCATCTCCTATTTGACCACACCCAACTTACCAAGGTTCATATATCTTACATCCCAGGTTCCTATGCAGTATTTTTCTTTGCAGCATCGGACTTTCCTTTCACTTCCAGGCACGTCGACAGCTGAGCGTCCTTTCAGCTTTGGCCCAACCACTTCATTAGCTCTGGAACTACTTGTACTTGTCCTACGCTCTTCCTCAGTATAATGTTGGACGTCTTCCGACCTGAGGGTCCCATCTTCCAGCGTCATATCTTTTAGCCTTTTGTTTCTGTTCATGGGGTATTCTTGGCAAAGATACTGGAGTATCTTTTTAGGTAAATTAAACTAGATATAAGGTTGGGGCATGGATCTGGAACTACTTTTATTAAGAATGTTATTATAAGATCTTGAGAATATTGTACACTCTGAAAGTAATATTATGATAGTAGCCAATATTATATACTAAAATACGTACATGAATGGTTTGAATGTCTGAAAGATGTCTGGAATTTGGGGGGACAACTTGGAAGATACTGAGATATAAAAAAGAAATAATTGTATGCAAGTCGTGCAACATGATGTTTGACAAGCACAAATCAAATGTAGATAGAGTGAAAAAGTAATAAAAAAAGATTTAAAAAAAGATTCATCAAGTAGGCCTGAACCATGAAGAACAAAACAGTGCAAGGGGTGAAGCTAGGGTCTCCTCTGCAAGGAGGTTCACAATGCTGGATTGTAGAATGCCTGAATAGTATTTTGTCTCTCCTTCGAAAGTGAACATTAACAATTCTTAGCTTCCAACAGAAATTTGGCTGGCACCCTCGCTGGGTGTTTTTAAAAGCCAGTTAAAAACTTGGTTATTCAAGCAGGCCTTCCCTCCAGTCAATTAAGTCTTTCTCCTTTTTTCTTTTCTTTGCTATTCCATCTTGGTAATCCTCTCTTTAAATTAATTGTTTTAAATTGAAATTGTAACTGTAATTTTATGATTTTATATATTTTTATACTGTTCTGTTTTATTTTGTAAGCCGCCCTGAGTAGACATGGTCTAGAGGGGCGGGGTAAAAATCAAATAAATAAATAAATAAATAAATAAATAAAATTAACTGCAGCTTAACAGTGATACAATGCATTTTACCTTCTGAGAAATCTGCTTTCTCATTCTGGGGCACATGTAAAGCTTGCACTCACTTTTGCAAATGATGTTAGGTGTTTGTTAGGGTGTAGATTAAACCTCCCTGTTATGCCTCATCATTTTCCTGTATGTTGTAGATTTTATAGAAATATCAATGTTGTAATTTGCAAATTTGCTATGTTGTAGTATGGTATAGTGGACAGAGTGATGGAATAGGATTCAAGAGGTGTGGGTTCACATCCCCAATCAGCCATGTAAATTCACTGGTGGTGTGGTAGTGGTAAGACCACTCCTAAATACCCCACATTCCTTGAAGACCCTACTAGGCTCACTATAAGTCAGTTCTGTCTTGATAGTATACAGCAACAGCAGGATTAAGCATGAAGGAGATCCTTAGTTATGTGCTGTCAGGTCCGAACCTACTTCTAGCAGCCCTAATAGGGCTCCAGTGAGTTTCCATGGCTGAGCAAGAAATTCGAACCTGGTCTCCAGAGCGCTATTCCATTGCTCTGTCCACAACACCACACTGCGTACCTAAAATCCATCAGGTTGGAACTGATGTACAGCAACCTTAATGGGGTTTTCAAGGTAGGTTTTTAGGGAGTAGTTTTACCAGTTCCATGCCCCAGTGGATTTCCATAGCTGAGTAGGGATTCAAACCCAGGCTTTATCCACTGCACCACACTGGGTGTCCACAATCCCTAATCCTGTTTGGGCACTACTCAGCATTATGAACATGGTCAGAGGGAAGATGATACCATCTGGCTTGCACAGCATAAACTTGCACTAATGTGCAAATCCAGCACACATAAAAGGATTTCAGCCGTTATCTGTTGCTCATACAAAATTTTATTTCCCATGGAAATAATCTCTGCATCCTCTGATGATGGCCGCAATTATGTTGCGCAGCATAGTGGCTTGCACTAAAGAAGGCCCATTGAATCAATGAGGAGTCAGTAAATCAAGCCCTCCATTGATTCAAATGAGTCTACTCTAACTGAGACTATGCCAAAGTAGGTCACAACCTGAGTAGGCCCCTGTTAGCTCACTCTAGTGTGACTCACTGCACTAAGCCACAAGATTTCATCCAGTGTGTCAGTTTAGTTAACAGGGTAGTGTTTCAGACACAGTTGAACGACTTATTTACAGAAATAGGCTCTATTTTTTGTTTGTTTTCCCCAGTTTGCTACTACAGTCATTTTGGAATCCACTTTGATATCCGATTAGTTATCACCTCCTTCTACTTGTATATAACTCACAAAATTACCGTACTTTGGGGCACTGTAGTATTAGTACCAAGCAGATCATTTATAAACTCAGACAGGGCTGCCAAAAGAACTGGTGGTGGTGGTTGTTTCAGACAAGATTCCTTTTGTGATTCTTTGTTGCATGTGAATTGGATGGCTTTACTTGCAAGCTGTAATCCAGGGGTGGGCAAAATGCGGCCCTCCAGATGTTGCTGAACTGCAGCTCCCATAATTCCTACCCCACACAGCCAATAGTGAGGACAGTTGAGCCTAGCCCACACAGCCAATAGTGTGAGGAGAATTGGGCCTAACCCACACAGTGAGGAATGTTGGGATTTGCAGTTCAGGAACATCTGGAGGAGGGCCACACTTTGCCCAGGTCATCCAAGTGGTGGTTCTTTAATTTGTTAATTAAAGATTCTCTATTTGGATTGCCAGTTGCATATAAAGCCATCTGAGTTGTGTGTGTGTACCTTAATTAGTGGCAATCTGCCTTTACAGCATACAGTATATCATACAGTTTTGGCCATTACTGCTAATTTAGGAGGTATAAGTCATCACTGAAAAAATACTGTGCAAAAAATCTCAAACTAATTGAAATTAATTTTGAATCTACACTTTCACAAATTCACTTCTATTCTGTTTGACGCATATTCAACCACAAATCCTTTCCCCACTTTTTATGTATGTATATTCCACCCATCTAGTAACAGAGCACAAATATGGCAGATAGTTTCAATAATAAACATAATAACCCTCCCACAACATAAACACAAGAATAATTTTTAAAAACTCAACGATAAGAAAACTTTGGCAACGGCAGCAAAACTCAAAACATTTTCTCATACAACTCGAGGAAGTGGTATTCAAATCTAGTAACAATTAATCAGTCTGACATCACTCCCCCAGAATCAGATTTTCAGTTTTTATCAGCTCAGACTCTGTCTTTGATCAAATCTCTAGCGGTTGCTATAGTTCTAAAAGTTGGAAATGCTGGGGCTCTTTCTCTCACACACATTTATAATTACCTTGTAGTTTAAAAGGTCTGTTGATCTTTTCTATGTTGGAACATCTAGAGATAGAGTTTTCTGTCAAATAGCTGGCTAGAGAGTTCCATGTATGGGTGTACCTGGCTGCAGAGCCAAAGTTCAACCCCCCCCCCCTGCATTTCTGAGGAAAAGAGTCAGCCTGAGTAGCATTGGGCAAGCTACACAAACCCAAGGCACTCCCTGAAGAAGAGAATAGCCAACACCCCAAGTATTCTATACCTAGAAAACCCTAGTAAGGGTTCCTGTAAGTCAGAATTGTGTAAAGAATTTCTGTGCATTTTTTTCATTTCTGTGAAGAAAATGACAAATAATAAATCTGCAGGACAAGATAGCTTGCCATTGGAGTTTTATTTTTTAAAATGTAAAATTAAGTTCCTACCGACAAAAGTAATTAATGAAGTTGTTCCTTTCCAGCCGCATGGAAGGAAACTACGATAATTGTAATGCATAAACTAATAAAAAAAATCAAACACTGCTCAGTTCTTATATAGACCAATATGTTTTTAATAATTATTTTAAAACCTGGTCATCTGTTATTGCTATAAGACTGGATAAGATAATGGCTAAATTTGGCTCAGAAAGCATGTCTTATAAATCAATTCATTTTACAGTCATAGACCCAACAAAATTTATTATAAAGGAAAATTATCAAGCAAATTGTTATAGCATAATTGTTTGCCACACCCTCCTCTACCTGCAGAAGGAAACCAGTCACATGGTAATGTGGTAATAATAGTTATGTGGAAATGTATTGCTCATCAGCAGAGCAATTGCCCTTAATGACAGCAATGAAGCAGAGACTTTAATAGAGGAAGAACTGGGCCAGATTTAGCAACAAGCACTCAAAGGCCAAATCTTCCCATATAGAATCTGGCAAAATGACTTACTCAAGTCAGCCTGTTAATCAGAGTAGCCACTGATGGTCAGTCACAGTCCAAAGACATGCTATAAAACAGTGTTTCCCAACCTGGGAGTCATAACCCTTTAAGGGCGTCACAAAATGTTTTCTAGGGGTCACCTCTTGTAGCCCTTGTTAAATAATTTCTTCTTTGACCTATTGGAGAGGGATATTAAAGTGAGTCTGTATGTATTTGTATAGGAAACAAGCCCCTTGTAGTGTGTAGAATCGTCTTTTTCACGGCATGTGCAAGCATCTGTGTCCACATTACAGTACATTATATTAGTGTTGGAACGGGTGAAAATGCATCCTCAAATGCAATTATGTTGCTAAGAACCTTCGCCCCCAATACTCTAATGAACTTTTCCCTTCCTGGTCAAGTGTAGAGTTTTCATACTCGCTATAAAAACTTGTTCATTATTACAATATTCAAAGGTCACTCTGAGCGTACACATGGGCCAGCAGTTTGGGATCAAAAAGGATCTCTTGTTCATTGAATGCCTGTCTTCTAAATTTGAAAGAGACATCTTTACAAGATCAGGTAAGTTCAAACTATGGGATGATTTAGCTGCATTGTTTTGCCCTTGCTTACCACACTCAGGATCAAAGACATGCCTGATAACGGAAAGTAGATTGGCTCCTTCTCTGTTGTCGTCCCACCAACAGACAAAGTTCATTTTAGTCAAGTGGCCTTGACAGCATGTCAAGTGGTCTGTTACTGATCGGGGGCTTCTTCCTCATTCATGTCAGAAGCAATCCAATGGTACTTCTGGAGTGGAAGGATCACCCGACAAGGTGCTGTCATTTCCCAGAGGATACCCAAATATGTGCTCTTTACATTCTTCAGGGTGGCTCATTCTGTGTCGCTCCAAACTGATGAGGTGCTGGCTAAGTCTCTGCTGTGTTTTTACTCTGCTTTTGACATGTTTAATTATATATTATAGCTTTCATCAAGATTTTGTTTCTATTCTGATTCTTACTATTGTCAACTACTGTCAGCACCTTTTTATCAGAAAGGCAGGTATTCAGCTTCTGAAAAAAATAAAAGGAACTGGAAACATGTAGTAGCTCCAATTATGAAAGAGAGACCCAAATTTCAGGATGCATTTAAAATTTTAGATTTATTCTGTTTAAAACCTGTCCTGAACATTTCATCCCAGATAGTTTGTGGACTTCTACAGGGGTTATACAGAGAAAGCAAAATGGGAGAACACATTTAGTGGACATTATGATAGGCAAATTTTCTATTTCGTACTTACGGTATTTATTTTATTTGCTTTTTATACTGCCCATCTAACCCAATGGTTGTTCTGGGCAGTTAACATGAGTAATAAGACCATAACAAAAACATTACATAATCAGTGGCAACATAAAATAAACAACAAATTGAATTAAATACTAAAACCAATTGAGACATTTAGAACCTGTAAATCATTATTAAGAAAATTCTTAAAAGGTGGTAATTTGATAAAAGGCTAATGCGCTCAGTGTTTGCTGAAATATCATCTATCACACCACCATACTTCTTGTCTTTTATATTTTATGCACTTTCTGATATTTAATTTATGCCCCAATTGTATTGATACTGTATTATTTTGTTATTCTGTTGTTTGTTTATCCTTTGTAAACCTCCCAGAGTGGCCCTGGCTGCCAGATGGGTGGTATATAAATCAAAGTATATTATTATTATTATTATTGTTTTTGTTGTTGTTGTTGTTGTTGTTGTTGACGACGACGACGACGACGACGACGAAAATAATAATAATAATAATAATAATAATAATAATAATAATAATAATAATAATAATAATAATAATAATAATAATAATAATAATAATAATAATAATAGGTCTCAGTTCAGTGCATTCTAAAAGGATTGGCAAAGCAAGAGTCTTTTAAAAAGCTTTTTAAAGGATATCAGGGAGGGGGCAAGGTGGATTTCAGGTGGTATCATTCCAAAGGCAGGGTGCAACTGCAGAGAAGGCCTGTTTTCTTGTTCTCTCTTTCCAGGCCTCCCTTGGGTTCAGCACCCTCAGCCAGCCAGCCTGCAAAGTCCATGTAGAAGGGGCAGTCCCTGTTGGGAGTAGACATTCTGCCATGTACTGAGGGCTCAAACCATCTACGGCTTTACATTTTTACATTACATTATACCCAACCCTCTTTAATTGTCATATGCATTATTCACAACAAGTGCATTCTCAAAGCAAATTATTGATCACAGTTAACAAAAACAGCCATCTTATTGGACATATACCAATAATGTATAGTGTGCAGTGAATATCTCTTTTTGACTGTTGTGTGCTGCAGGGTCACGGAGTGAGCTCCTGTCGCTTTGTCACAACTCCTCGCCAGCCTAGCAGTTCGAAAGCATGTAAATGCGAGTAGATAAATAGATACCACCTCGGTGGGAAGGTAAACAGCCTTCCATGTATAGTCGCGCTGGCCACGTGACAACGGAAACTGTCTTCGGACAAATGCTGGCTCTACAGCTTGGAAATGGGGATGAGCACCGCCCCCTAGAGTCAAACACAACTGACTAAAATGTCAAGGGGAACCTTTACCTTTACCTAGGAAAGTCCCATATTTATGGATGTCATTTGCAGCTGCTGATTAGGGTTGTTCTGATTATCTATTTTGTTGTTTTCTTGGATATAGAGATTAAACCAAAGAAAAGAGTGTTAGAGTTGCCTTGAGAAATGAAATGAAGGGAGCTAGATGCTTCTGGTAATATGACATGATGCTGCCTTCTTTGGTAATGTCCTAAAAAAGTGAAGAGGGGCATGCGAGTCACATGGCACCTATGGTGAACTCTCACGATTACTAATTCTCTAAACTAGACAACCCTTTCACTAGTATTGGAGTTCTATGTGTAATGTGAAGAATATGCTGTTGGCATTTGCTCTTTCTAGATAAGGGGCTGGTGAACATGTCTAGAATTTGGAGAAAATATTATGGGCATGACAATAATGACATTCATACTATGGTTGCCATTTGGGGCATGAGCAGTGACAAAAGTATTGTGACATAGAAGGCAAACTGGATTGACTAAAAGAAATTTGCCTAGGAAACTAATGCAATAAGAAGTTGGACCTGAGCATCCGAAACATCTTGAAACCTACATCCCCCCGGCATCCATTTTATGGAAGGCAAACTGGCAAGAGTGCAAGATAAGCAACTCAGTTGAAGAAAATTCCCCTGTACCCAGGCACAGATGATTCATAAATTCCAACTGCCAGACTTTCCTTGGGAAAGTACAAAATATCTGCTACACAGAAGATAAACTTGTGATTTTCATGGAAACTCACACATTTGTTGTTTAGTCATTAAGTCGTGTCCAACTCTTCATGACCCCATGGACCAGAGCATGCCAGGCCCTCCTGTCTTCCACTGCCTCCCGGAGTTGGGTCAAATTCACATTGGCAGCTTTCGTAACACTGTCCAACCATCTCGTCCTCTGTTGTCCCCTTCTCCTCTTGCCTTCACACTTTCCCAACATCAGGGGCCTTTCCAGGGAGTCTTCTCTTCTCATGAGATGGCCAAAGTACTGGAGCCTCGGCTTCAGGATCTGTCCTTCCAGTGAGCACTCAGGGTTGATTTCCTTCAGAATGGATAAGTTTGTTCTCCTTGCAGTCCAGAGGACTCTCAAGAGTCTCCTCCAGAACCACAGTTCAAAAGCATCAATTCTTCGGCGGTCAGCTTTCTTTATGGTCCAGCTCTCACTTCCATACATTGCTACTGTAAAAACCATAGCTTTTACTATGCGGACCTTTGTTGGCAAGGTGATGTCTCTGCTTTTTAAGATGCTGTCTAGGTTTGTTATCACTTTCCTCCCAAGAAGCAGGCATCTTTTAATTTTGTGGATGCTGTTCACCGTCTGCAGTGATCATGGAGCCCAAGAAAGTAAAATCTGTCACTGCCTCCATATCTTCCCCTTCTATTTGGCAGGAGGTGATGGGACCAGTGGCCATGATCTTAGTTTTTTTGATGTTGAGTTTCAGACCATTTTTGCGCTCTCCTCTTTCACCCTCCTTAAGAGGGTAAACTCACACATATAAACATCTACCAATATCCTCCACACCCTCCACATGAAAAGAAGTGGGAGTCTAGGTATGCTTAAATGAAGCTCTGGGGTTTAGCTATCTGCTGCATACTGTAGATTTTGAAAGAACGCATCTGGGGATTCTGTGAGGTCCTGAGGTATTAGTGAAAGTAACAAATGGCACTTGAGGCTGGCAAATCACTTTGCCACATGCCAGTCTACCATTAAGGAAAGAGAGATTAACTTCGACAAATATTAAATAATACAAAATGCCGTGAAATGTTGTGTGTATACAGAGGTTCCTGTGAGCACTGCTTTGAAGACCCCAGTTCTAGAGTGCATCTATCATCTTCACCAGTTCCAGCCTTGGATCTCCAAATGTTCTTGGAGTACAACTCCCAGAAATCCTGGCCAGCACAGCTAGTGGTGAAGTTTAAGTCCAAGAACATCTTAGGACTCAACGTTGGGAACCACTAATCTACACTACACAGTTATAGCAGTTTGGTACCATTAACTGTCATGGCTCCATTCTCTAGAGTCCTGTGCTTTCTAACTTGGTGAAATGTTTTGGATACTTAACTGGAAAGTTCTAAGTGCTGTTATTCAGAGGGCTGCACAACCATAAGCTGCTACTCTTGTCTAATATAGATGCATATCTAGATATCTACCAAGGGTGGAGAACATCCAGGGATCAAGCAGTACCTCACCACCCACAGGGCTATACCTGCCATTTTTCTGTCTCCCAAAATAGCTAGTTATAACCAAGCCTCCAGGCAGCATGACTCACTCTCTGGAACAAATTTTCACAACATCGCAATTTTAAATGTACTGTCACCACCAAGTGTGACATCTCATTTGTGAATGAAACATTTTGACTAGTGAACTATTGTTAGGGCATGCCCTGCAGAATAATCAGTTCTGTGTGTAGTTCCTCCTGGTCAACCACTTGTAGAAGGGGACTATAGTAACTCTTTCCATAAGGAGAAAGCTCCATTTAAATGGGGGAGCCCCAACTTGCCTAACTGCCTTTACATGTTGTGAAAAGCAGTACCCTAACTTCTGCAACGTTCTTCATTGCAGTCAATAAAAGAAACAGAAAAAATTAAAGGAAAGCATAGCATTTTGGGCTAACTTGAAAATGTTAAAAGCTCGTTGTTTATGTGCAATGCTTTAATTATTGCACTTCAGTGGGTTATTCGGTTAGCCAGAATCCTACTGCAAAATACTATGTGCATAAGGGAAATTCTGCTAACTTCTCCCCCTACTCCAGGTTTTCTGGCTCTCTATCAACTACTCAAGTGCACAACTGAGTGTGCAACAAAGCGTGTGACCTGGGTGGGTCTAAGCATGCAACAGACAACTGGAACAATCATGTACACCAGTTATGTAATGTGAGGCCCAATGCTGCACAAATCTTGTAGGGGTCTGGTTAGTACATGTAAAATATCTTGAACTGAAATTTGGTATCAGCTTAACATTTGGTAGACAGCAGCAGGATTTTTGTTTTGGCAAAGGAAAACATGGCCAAATATGTGAAATTTATTTTGCTTAGAAAGTGACAGGAAACAGTCTGGACTATTAGATTTCCCCATATTTAACTACTAGCTGGACCTTCCATGATTTCAATAATTCGGGAGAACTGAAAGCAAGTTGAGATGGATGATATATAGTTACTTCTGAAGGAGTCATGCTGACATGACCTTTTTTTTTTTAAGATCATGATGGACGAAGAATATATAGAAGGTCAATTCAAGAAGCTGCAAGAGCAACATATGGCCATGCAGGAGAAAACATTCACCAATTGGATTAACAACATTTTCTACAAATACAATGTGAGTTGTGACCTACTTTAGTAGGGGATAGGTGTATCTGTCCAATTTCTTGTCATGGACTTCCTCCTTTTCTCACTTTTAAGTCTATATCACTCCAGTTTGTGCAGATTTTATTTTTAAAACAGGAAAATGTCATATTTTTGTGCACATTTTCCAAATGAACATATGAATAGATTTCTATCCCCATAGACTGTGAAGTTGTTTGTACACATTTTAGAAATTCCCCCAGTGTTTTCTGCACGTTTTCTAACTGTGCACCTGTTGCCATAAAGAGTTATTTGTTTCATAAAACATAGCATGAGGCAAATGTACATTTTCTGACTGCAAACGGCATCTATGTCCTTTATTCTTTAATTCATTTTGTTTTAATCTTCCCTATCATGCTGTTAGCAATTTAATGGCAATTGCAGATTTATTTGCCGCTGATTATCAACATGTGGCAATCTTGTTAATTTCAAGAATAACTATACTATATCAGATTTATTAGGAGCACTTAATTTTACAGGTGAACATTAGGATTCAAGATCTCTACACAGACCTGAAAGATGGCATATACCTCCTACATCTGCTAGAGCTGCTGTCTGGTGAACAGTTGCCCAGACCAAATAAGAGCAAGATGAGGGTTCATTTTCTGGAGAACAACAGCAAAGCCATCCAGTATCTCAGATCCAAGGTGGGAAAATGAAGGACTTGATAAACTTTAAACAAATACAAAAAAAATCTTGTAGGTATATAGGACTTCAGATATGGCAGGAGGAAAGGAGGGAAGATGATGGGAGTGTCTAGAGATTTTGAGAAACAGTTCATTCAGTCACTCACTCATTCATTCAAAGTCCAGGATGGCATTTTTAATTCTATAATTCCAAAATGTTTCTCCTCATGCATCTTTCTCAATAGTTATTCTTATATTATATAGATGGGTTATTATATAAATGAGCCAGTAATGAAAAGATTCTTGTGACTTCAGCAGGTACATGTGGAGCTGATTGGCCCTGAGAACATTGTTGATGGAGACCGAAATCTAATTTTGGGATTAATATGGATTATTATCCTGAGATTCCAAATTGCTTCCATCAGTCTTGATAAGGTAAAACTGTCCTTTAAAAGCTTTTGCCTCTTTTGTTTCCGAATTCATCTTCTGTGAAATCAAATTTCTGCATACATAGCAGATGCTCAGTAGTACAGCATCTGCTATGTATGCAGAAGGTCCTAGGTTGAATCCCTGGCACCTCCAGGAAGGCCTTGGGAAGAATCCCACTTGATAGTCAGTCACTGCCAGCAGCACCAGGCTTGGATGATGCCATAATTTGATCAGACTACAAGGTTCATGCTTCACACAATGTGACAATCTTGTGAGAAATTCCAAATTGAAATATACATCCAGTTAGATGTGACTAGTTTGATTTTAAGGACAAGACTCTTCCACCCAAAAGACTAGACACCAAAACACAACAGGTGCAATATAGTATATGCAGTCCAGTGCAAAGAGGACTATTTGGAGCTCTCAGATGGAGAAACCAAGCAGTCACTAAACAGGAGAATGGCCCAGCACAGGAGGGGCAACGGCTCAGGACCACAATCAGCAGTGTCCTTTCATTTGAAGGACAAAGAACACTCATTTGATGATCAAGATCTACTCATTTTGGATTGAGAAGATGGGTGGTTTGAGAGAGGGGTCAAGGAAGCCATACATGTGCAAATCCTTCACTCAACAGGTGTGGAGGCCTTAGATCAGACCTGGGCAAAGTGCGGCCCTCCAGATGTTCCTGAACTGCAAATCCCAACATTCCTCACTGTGTGGGCTAGGCCCAACTCTCCTCACACTATTGGCTGTGTGGGCTAGAAATTATGGGAGTTGCAGTTCAGCAACATCTGGATGGCTGTGTTTTGCCCACCCCTGCCTTAGATACAATCTGTCTCCTATTTATCATGATGCCCTTTCATCAGTCCCAAGAAAGATTAGGACCATACATACCCGAAAGACCACTGTTAACTACTCTTAATGACCCATGGCAGTGGGTGGAGAAGGACTGCAGAAGTAGGATTTTCACTCATCCCCAGTCCTTTGTCCACTTAACAAGCCTATTCAGACTACGGGGGAGTGAAACCAACCTGGAGGAGGGTATATTAGGGATCTCCTACCAACTCTCCTCAGACTGAAAAAGCTACTTGGATGAGTAATTAAATGTTTCAACCTAACAAGAAGGAAGTCCAATTGCCAATACTCAGCTTTCAGACTAGTTTTGATACTGAGCAATTAAAATATCATAGATGTGAGTTATCCAGTTAAAAGAAGAATGCAGGGGGGAAATAATCTGAGAAGGGAAGGAAGACCAGGGGAGGGAATGAGTGTTGCTGACAGTCATTGCCAGCTTGAGAATGTAGGAGTCATCCCACGCCAGATCAAAAGTCCATCTAGCCTAGAGTCTTGTTTCCAATACTGCCTCCAGAATGTCTCCCAGCACAGCATGAATGCAATCTCTTTCTCTCTCTCACTGACAAGAGACTAACAGTCAATCTTCCACAATACTGTTTTGCAATTAATACTGTTATTTCCGTTATTTCTATCAGTACAATACTGTTTTTAGCATTCATCTTTTATTGGCTTTTTAATAGATGAAAATTAATGTTATAATACATTTTCTGTTGCACATACTACTATCCTTTGAGAATTTCTTCCTGTTCTGTTTTAATTCTAGGAGGGGTTTGGATCTAGAGCTGATATTCTCTCTGCCAATGATGCCCTACTACTCTGGTGTCAGAATAAGACGGCCAGTTACTCCAATGTCCATGTGAAAGATTTCTCTAAAAGCTGGACTGATGGGCTAGCCTTCAATGCACTCATTCACGCTCACAGGTAAAGAGGCCTTAGGACATCTGCAGGAATAACTCAGATATTTCAAAGTGGTTTGGCATGAGGATGTTGCAGGGCTAAGAAAGGTATAGGAAAGGCAATGTAGCATCTCACCTGTCACAATAAGTTGCAACATGTGAGGTTTTAAAGTTTGGGGCGGATGAATAACAAAAACGGAGGGATACTACTGAGGTTTCAAAAAACGTGCATGGTGTGCAGAAAATGGACAGACGGATGTCTTCCTTCTTGTCTCATAATACTAGAACCTAGGGTATTAATTATGCAATATAGTAGGAGATTAAGGAGAAACCAAAGGCATACTTCTTCTGACACTGCAGTCTAAATTATGATATTTACTTCAATAAGACATAGCAATGGGCAGCAATTCCTTATGAATACAAGCTTCTGAGGAACAATAACTGCAGATGGTATTGCCCTCACAACCTTCTGGTGAGCTTCCTGGGGTATCTGTTTGGCCCCTGTGGGTAAAAAGAGAAGGTGCACCATGCCTGCCAAAGCTGCTACCAGTTCATTATATACCACATCACTTCAAAGTTAGATCCAGTTAAAGAAAATCATGTTGTTCCGAGGCAAACCACTAGAGGGCATCTGTGTCAGTTATTATAAGTGAAAGCAAAACAAAATAAAAAATAAAAATAAAAGAACAGATAAAAAAGACAACAATGTAGTGGCACCTTAAGACTGTTATATTTTAATGTGAGCTTTTGTGAACAAGTCCACTTCCTCAGACATAATAAGAGCGAGAGATAATATGGCAAATATTTATACATGTGATCAAAATACAGAGATTCTGTTTGGCTGGCTAGCTGGCTGGCTGGTTGGTTGGTTGGTAAGAAAATCAATGGACATTTAACAGTGGGGTAATATCCTCTTTGATATACATGTATATTCCTTTGAAGCTTAGGCTGTAAAGGATGTAAGAACCTCTGTCACGAATAGCAATGGTAGAATAACTTGAATGTTAATTATGATGATGAGACTGGCCTTTTACAGTTGCTAATAACCTTTTTGTTAGCGGAGATTGTCTGGGATAATTTGCACATCACAATGCCAGTTATGTATCCTTTTGAGGGCTTCTTTGTTACATGCAGTTACTAGATTCAGTAAGGGAAGCATATTAAGTGGAAATGTGCACTAGCAACAAAATTCAGATTCGGATGCAGAATTTGCAATTTTAAAGATTCAACATTTATTTTATTTTATTTTATTTATTTTATTTATACCCCGCCTATCTGGACCGATGGACCACTCTAGGCAGCTTCCAATATAAAATTAAACAATAAAACACAACAAATACATGGCTAATACAAAACAACTACAATAAACTAAAAAATAGGAAAAATAATAATAAGAAGAATATCAAGAATTGGCTGGAGGGAAGGCTTGAATGAACAACCATGTTTTTAATTGGGTTTTGAAGATGCCCAGCGTAGGGGCTGCGCGAATCCCCGGAGGGAGATTGTTCCAAAGGCGAGGAGCCACCGCCGAGAAGGCCTGGTTTCGTGTCTTCTCCTTCCGGGCCTCTCTCGGCGTCAGGCTCCTCAGCCTCACCTCCTGACTCACGCGGGTGATCTGGGTAGACTTTGGGGGAAGTAGGCGTTCCGCCAAGTAGCGAGGTCCTAAACCGTTTAGGGCCTTATAAGTAAGCATTAAAACTTTGAAGTTGACGCGGAAACAGATGGGCAGCCAATGCAATGTGGCCAGCGTTGGAGAAATATGATGGTGTTTTCTCACTCCAGTAAGGAGTCTGGCCGCAGCATTCTGCACCACCTGAAGTTTCCGCATCAGCCTCAAAGGAAGCCCCAGGTAGAGTGGGTTACAGTGGTCTAATCTTGAGATTACGAGCGCATGTACCAAGGTGGTGAGCGCCCCCAAGTCAAGGTAGGGTTGCAGCTGGGCAATCCGCCAAAGATGGAAAAAGGCAGTGCGGACTACCGACGCCACTTAGGATTCCATGGTGAGCATCGGGTCCAAGTGTATGCCCAAGCTACGAACCCCACTCTTCGTGGCTAAGGTGACCCCCCCAAACGTGAGAGAGTCACCCAAGCCACCTACCGTGGGGGCACCCACCCTCAGAACCTCTGTCTTATCTGGGTTCAGCCTCAGCCCATTCTCCTGCATCCATTTCAGTACAGCCTCCAGGCAGCACTGAAGGGACAGGACAGCATCACCTGCAGTTGGTGAAAAGGAGATGTAGAGCTGGTGTCATCAGCATATTGATGACATGAAGCCCCACACCCCCTAATGACCCCACCCAGCGGCCTCATATAGATGTTAAACAGCATTGGGGAGATGATCAACCCCTGTGGGACCCCGCAATTGAGGCTCCATGGGGCCGACACATTCTCCCCAAGCTGCACTCTCTGGGGGCGGTCCTCTGAGAAGAAACGGAGCCAGGCCAGTGCCAGGCCACCAATTCCCAGCTCGGAGAGCCTCCCCAGGAGGATACTGTGGTCAACGGTATCAAAGGCCGCTGTGATGTCGAGGAGATTTTTGAAAGCAAATAAAAGACTAAATGAAAAAATTCTTTAAAATTAATATGATACCAGAAACACCTATAACCACAGTATGAGAGGCTGAAAAATGTTTCTTCAGAGGATTAGCAATAAGATTTGCCACAAGATTAAAGAGAAAAGAAACAAAAATATAGAGAATTGGAGGGAAAAAAATGAAACTAAGTGAAAATCAATTAAAACAACATTGATAACACATCTGAAAATGAAAATTAAGTTAATACAACATCAATTAAACACTTTTTTGATTGAAGAAATGGCAAACAAGATTAAATATGCAAACAAAACTTTTTTGAAAATGTAAAGAAATCTGGCATATAAATTAAGAAAAGAAAGAAATAAAACACAAATTCAAGCTTTGAAAAATGGAAAAGGTGAGCTAACTATAAAACAGGAGGAACTAAAAATAACAACAGAATAATTCTATCAAAATCTGTATTCTGAAAAAGAAACATTAAAGGAAAAACAAAAACATTATTTGGGAAAACATTAAGATAAAATTTTCTGAACAACAGAGAAAGATATTGAATGCACCTATATCAACAAGAGAAATGGTAGATGCCATAAAGAAACAAAAGAATAGAAAATCATCAAGATCAGATGGAATAGCAGCAGAATATTATACAACTTTTGAAGATGTTTTAGTGAATCCATATAAAAAACTAATGGAGTATATTGAATGGAAAAGAGAAATTCCACTTACATGGAGAGAAGCTATAATACCAGTCATTCATAAAGAAGGAACTGAACTGGAAGAAATTAAAAACTACAGACCAATCTCACTATTGAATGTGGACTATAAGATATACACCTCAATATTAGCAGACAGACTGAAAAAAAGTTCTTGTACATATAATTCATGAAGATCAGTCAGGCTTCCTACCAAAGAGAAAGATGAGAAACAATATTAGGACAATATTAAATGTATTGAAATATTATGAGACACAACCAGGAAGAGTGATGGTTATGATTTCTCTTGATGCAGAGAAGGCCTTTGACAACGTCAATTGGAATTTCATATTAAAACAATTAAAAATTAAGGAAGCAGGAAAAGACTTCGTTGAGGCAATAAGGACTATCTATAGACAACAGAAAGTGAAGATCAGAATAAATGGACAACTTACACAGGATATAAAAACACAAACTTCCATGTGAACTTGACTTGTTTTTGTTGAATATAATACTAGACTCAATAGAAAAAGAACAAAGATCTTGATCATACATGTAAGTACAGCAGCAAGAATTTTATATGCCAAACACTGGAAAAAAGAGGAGACTCCAACAACCCAGGAGTTAATAGGAAAAAAAAATCTTGAAGGAGCAGAGATGGATACTTTAACTGAAGTATTAAAAGACATGAGGCTAGAAAAAAGTGGGAACCTTTGTATAATTGGATGAGAGATGGCAAGATGGTTTAAAATTATGAGAAATAAAATATAAGATATAATTTTAGAATTTAAAGCATTAGAAAAAAGATAAGTGTGAAGTAAGCTTAGTAAGAAACATATCGACAAATGTAATAATGATATATATTGTTCTCTGTCACATTCTGTATTTTTTATTTACCACAATACCTGATCCAAATCCCCTTCTCTATGATGTTTCCTTACCCAATGGAAAATGATTTTTTTTTAAAAAAGGAAGGCTTTTGGGGGCAAAAACACCCAAAATGAATGGTAGTGAAGCAAATACTGTATTAAATGCCCCTTAAGGCAGAGGTCCCCAACCCCCGATCCATGGCCCACTGCCAGGCCGCGAAGACAGGCCTCCCGTCCCACCCACCCCCACGCAGTCAGCCCTGCAAAGTCTGTTTTCGCCTACGTGCACATTCATGCGGAATGGTGGCGCAGCGCTTGTTCAGGCACATGGGGCGCATGCACCAATGGCAGTGGCACCATTTGCGCATGAGCACCCACACACCCACACAAGCACCATGCTGTCGTTTGCGTATGTACGTGAGCATGGGGGGGGTGTCCCACCTTCCCCAGCCGGTCTGCAGACCGAAAAAGGTTGGGGACCATTGCCTTAAGGAAAGCTTACTGGGAAGGCTAGACTGTAACATCTGTGAAGCTTGTTGTCCACTTCACAAGGTTTTCTAAAATGGTTTCTCTTCTCTTTTGTCTCTCCAGACCTGAACTCATCCAGTACAGCTCCTTGAGGCGTGACCAGCCCATCAGGAACCTAAATAATGCCTTCACTGTGGCAGAGAAGCAGCTGGGAATCATAAAGCTGTTGGACCCCGAGGATGTGGCGGGGCCATTTCCAGATGAGAAATCTATCATGACTTACGTTTCCTTCTACTACCATTACTTTTCCAAGCTGAAGCAAGGCCAGACTGTCCAGAAAAGGCTTGCTAAAGTCAGTGCATTCCTATTTCAAAAATTAATATGAAATATGAAAACTTGAATGTACCTCATTATATTCTGCCTAAGGAACGGCACTATGTGGGCCATTTAAGGATGTATGTTGAGCGAGAGATTAGCCGAAAACATTCACACAATTTTGTGAAGCTAACATTAAGCCATGTTTGCTAATTTTGGTGCCACATTGGAATGCTTTTTAAAAATGTAAGGAGTTTTGGCCTAGTCAAGCAATCCTAACAAGAATAATCTTTGGTGTCAAAAATAATACCTTCTCAGTGTTTTCTCCCAGATCCTTGTACTTGAGAAATGATACTTAAGACACTGTTGTTAAATATCTTCATCTGCAGTATTCATATGCTCTTTGCAGGAATACTATTTATTATTTTATTTACTGAATTATTATTTATTGCATTTCCTTTTCAATACATTTACATTCTGCCTTTCTCCCAGTTCAGGGATCCAAAGTAGCAAAAACTTTTTACATACTAAATATATTTACTTTGGTGTGGATGAATCTATCAATTTGTGTTTCTCATTTTTTTTCTTTCTTAAGGTTGCTTCATCCTGGTTCCATATCAATTCATGGGCATTCACATGTTTTCCCCACACAGTTTAGCGTATGGACCATCCAAGCTATTTCTCCTACTACAATACATTTAATACATGGTTTCATAAGTGCAACTGCGTGTACAAACTTCCTTTACATTTACCTTTATGAGTACACCTTTTAAAGCTGGAGAACTGCACTGCAAAATTCAGAGAAGGAACAGTGTCATGGTTCAGAAGCAAGATTTAAAAATGTGAAACCAGGACATTTCCCCCCATGGAGAAGGGTGCAAGGTCTAAAATGTTCTATTCCTTTCATTTTCTTCTAATGACAGGGTTTCTGTCTTTTCCACTTTCCTTTCAAATTCTGTTTCTTCCCACCTTGGTTCTCTTCCAGCGGTGTTTCCTTTTCCTCATGTCTTCCTTCCTACCTTCTTTGAAAGACATAAACAAACCTCAAGGAGACATGATAATCTCCTCCTGACCTCAGCCACCCTCCATAGGCAGCTCTGAGTTCCCTAATAGGATTGCCCCAGGGAAGCCTCCCTTTTGTCAAAGCAGCCCGGGTGTCAAGACTAGTAGGCGAGCAGGAATGCAGAGGGAACCCAAGCAGAGAGGCGAATCTCCCTTCCCCCACCCACACCAATGACTGTGCATTTAATAGGATCCTTCAGCGAGAACTGGGTGCGATGGCAGAATGCACAGAAAGGGGTCTTAATGCCCCGTGCTGCTTTTCCTGCACTAAAGGTTGGTGCTGTTCTTTCACTCCTCTTCCTCCACTGTGTCCTGCTTCCTTCATTCTGTGTGCACTCTGAAACAAATGCAAGTAGATTAGCACGTGTTGTTCACTGTCCTTTACTCAGCATCAGCACCATTTTCATTAACCTAACCATCTGCCTGCTCAGAGAAACAGTGGAGAACTGGGATGGGGGAGAGACTGTGATTATGTACTCTTTGCTTCTACTGTACAGGACGGTTTGTAGCCTCGGACGTTTCAGTGTTAGCACTTTGAAAGCTTGGATTATGAAGAAGTGGGTTGGAAACTAAAAATAGCAAACAAGTAGTATAAGTGAAAGGTCACCAAAGATATTTTTAAATGCCTTTGTTTTGAGGGTGGTCCCACAGGATTCCACTTGGATCCTGACTTGGGTCTGACACCTGCTATCTGCATAGGGGCTCTGCAGATCTTCACACTTCCTGCTGACAACTCACCTGGCCTTGCTATTGTAGCAGCAAATGCTTTGCTGGATTGTGTCTCCTCACAGAGTCACTGGCTCCAGTTTCTGGTTAGGCTTGCTGTTATTAGTTAGGGGAGACAGCTACTTGAAAAGTACAGATGATAGGCACAAATTTTGTTTCAGGTTGCTTTGGATCAGAATTTATCAAAATGCATACAATTGGAATGTAGGAGAAAGTGAAACAGACAGATCTACCCATCCCAAAAAAGCACACTAAAATTCATCCTAAGATATAGAGTTCAAAGTTGTGGCACTAAACACCCAAATGAAATGAATTAGCTTGGGTCCTTTAGGGAAGTTGAGGATTGTTGACCTCCAGGTCTTGCTGATCAAGGAAAAAAGGTGTCGAAGAGTTGGATTGCAAAGGACAATTATCAGGGCTTGGTCACTTGAGGGCAAAACAGAACAGAGAGCCTTGTGCTTGACAAAACCTAAGGTTAGCAATATTTCTGTTCTGACACCAAACTTGGAAGCAGCTAGTTACAAATGATGGCAGAAATCCTAGTCATGCGACTGTGCCTGCAGAAGACTGATGATGTCATCAGCAGGGGCATTTTTTGAAAAAAAAATTAAATACTTCCTACTTCTATCCCATGATGTGCATGGATCCCATGTAATCTCTTTCATCATTTAGAAGTTGTGGGAGCTGCAAAATGGGAGGAAGAAGTTTTTAATTGCTGAAAACTGCTGCTGGCAGAAATGTCATTGTGGTGGCAGCAATTTTACATAAAGGCAGTTATTGTGGCTTCCAAATGATGACAGAGATTACAAGGTAGCCATGGGACAGAATTAGGAACTGTTTGATTTTTAAAAAATTACTCCTGATGATATCAGTCTTCTTGCAGACAAAGTTGAACTTATTTATTTATTTTATTTTATTTTATTTTATTTATATCCCGCCTATCTGGTTGGTTATTATTATTATTTCCTAAGGAGAAATAACATCACTGTTTTTGAGTGTAATTTTTTGTTTAATTTATAGAGGATGCAACCTTACTACTTGGGTGCATTTTATAACCATGGACCAGCTGTTTGTACTATGATGCTTTAAAAAAAAAAAAGAGTAATTTGGGCATTTTAGTTAGTTTTGAAAAATTAAAAAGTTCATTAAAACATAACTATAGTGGAAACAAATCCTAATTATTTTTCTAAGCTATGTGAATCTCTTGCTGTTCTGTATTTTAAAATATCTATCTTTAAAATGACATCAATTAAAAATCTATGTTTTAAATTAGTTAAATTAGATACCAGCTGCAGATGGCAGGGCTGGGTGTTCTGTTTTATTTATCCTTCTCTTTTCCCCCAGCTTCCTGGAGAAGGTTCCAATCAACTTCTGAAGTCCCTTATTCAATCCAGTAGGGAAGGGGTGTACTTTAAAACGTATTTGTTTGGGGTTTTTTAAAATTTACTTTATTTAAAAAATGTAATGAGCACTTTGATACATTCTTAAAAGAGCAGTGCAGGGAACCTACTGTTCTATACTTTCTGCCCATTCTCTCTGCTCCCATCCTTTCTTTTTTCTGGATATGAAATTTGTGGTGTTGCGACCACAAGGCTTTATTGATTTAATGAAGGACTCTGCGGGCAAGGAAGATTCATTTCTAAGGCTTTTTAAAAATCTTACTGTCCTTTATTTTCCTTAGTTTTTCTTTCTGTGCTGACCAGCACTCCTTGCTCTGCCCTGAAGTTGCCCTAGAAATACATGAATGACCCTGATTCAGTCTCTTTACACATTTGTTCTGAAAGCAGTGCATGTGCCTAATTTAAATCATGCTACGAAATTCAAGGCTGATGTACGCAAACTTTTTTTTGGAAGATTTAAGGTTAAAATATTTAAACAAATTTGCAGATGGTTTGCCAAATGCTTACATTCCCAGCAAGCTTTTAGTCTCGTGAGTGGATGAAAAACTGAATGTAAAATATTGTCCATTGAGATAACTGGTTTATCATGTACTTAAATCCAGTTTTAAGTACATCTTAAAACCATCAGAAAGAGTGGATGAGGCAACTGTTTAGTAGGTCCATCTGGCCACTTCACAGACAGTGTTATTCTGACAAGCAGTGACCAAAGGGGAATTTTATCATGCATCCACTGCAAATATATGATAAAAAGTAGACAAAAATGACCCACTGTGTTCAGCCAAAGTGATTAAAGCACTTGATCCTTAGTCCTCTTGCTGAATTGGCATGAATATGATCACTCGCCTGCTTTCTTGAATAAAGAGTATTTTAGTTCTAAGCACAATGGCATCACACTGAAACCATGTTCACCTGGAACTACATTAGCCCGTGTGCCAAAAAAATATTTTTTCTGATACTGTTAGTGCCAAAGGTAAAACATATTGTCACTGGTGTAGTGCCTGTACATTTTCTTCTCCATGGCTAGTAACAATTCTGGAAAGGTTGGTGTCACAGAGATAAGAGTTCTCCTCTTTCTCTGCCAAAAGTAGCACCAGAGCTACTTTTAGAATAAAATTATGTTGTGAGATCTAGTTATGAATCTCTCATATAATATATTGCTTTATCTTAAAATATTTTAGATGAATCCCTGGTTTAACTGAAGTTTGTAATTAGAATTTTGCTATGTTGTGTACAAAAATAATTTATTCATTCATTCATTCATTCATTCATTCATTCATTCATTCATTCATTGTGCTTTACATTTCTGCAGATTGTTTTCTTCCTGAAGGAGACAGATGACTTGAAGTCCCAATATGAACAAATGGTCTCTGAGCTTTTGGAATGGATAAAAGTCAAAGTGGCAGAACTGGATAATCGCTCCTTTCCCAATTCGCTGGAGGAGATGCGCCTTCTCATCAACAACTTCAAGATCTTCCGCACAGTGGAGAAACCTCCCAAGTATCGGGAGAAAGGAATAATCGAAGCCCACTTCTTCCACATCAGAACCAAGCAACGAGCCCAGAATCAGCGGGCTTATCTACCCCCTGAAGGAAGGACGCTGAGAGGTTTGGAAAAGGAATGGCTTATACTGGAGAAGGCAGAGAGCAACCGAGGGAAAGCACTACAGCAGGCGCTGTTGAGATTGGAAAGAGTGGAGCAACTGGTCCAGAGGTTCATGAAGAAAGCTGCTGTTCGTGTGGCCTACCTAAAGGACACGAGGGAGATCCTGAAGCAGCATGACGGCTGGCAACCTGATAGTGTGGAACAACTTGAGGCAGCCAAGAGGAAGCTGGAGGCCATTGAGGCACATATGCTGCCCCAGGAACAACGCTTCAAAGCCCTCTCTGAGATGGCGTCAGAAATCAAAAGGGAGAACCACCAGGACAATATCCAGATCACAAAGAAGTGAGTTGAAAAGTGATGCAGATGGTTCTTCTTTTCTCTCAAACAGGAATGTCATGGATAATATCAGATGGCAGTACCTGGAAAGAAGTCTTTTGGAATATACAAATTAACTACCCTTATAGGTTTTTTTAATTCCATGAAATGATTGATTAGGTGAGGTCAGGTAAAAAGCCAAGGACACCAACCCCAAAGAGAAGCCTTTTAAAACCTTGTTATTTAGGCAGGTGTTTCAAAATATCACACCTGTGGGACCTGCTGAACCTTTTTAGCCTAACTCAGTCTAATTCCACCATTTTAATTGTCTGTCCATGTAAATTGTATTTTAATTGTATTGTTTATTTTCACTTTACTATTATTATTTTTAGTTGGCTGTATTCTCCATTTTAGCCATGTTTAATGTGTGTTTTCTGTGGAAAACCGCCCAGAGTACCCTTTGGACAGATGGCCAGTATAAAAATGAAACAAGGAAATAAAATAAAAATTTTAGAACAAAAAGGAAACAGAAGCCCAAACATGTTTTAAGGAAACATTGTATCAAGAAAAATGCCTAGTGCTTCTCAATAAAATCCATCTAGGAATGACTTATGCAGCAACTCCAGTAGTTTTTAATTAGGTATTTTCCTTGACAGATGAATTGAACAATGCCCAGGGTCAATGATTTACATTCAGACGTGTTCTGTAATATTGCAGCATTATCAGGCTCCTCACATTCAGTCAGAAGGCAGAAATACAGGAAATGTTGGAATGCATTCAGCAATCCAGCAAAATGGAGACTGCAGCCACAAAACCAGAAGAAAAATAAGATTTGGAAGGTCAGCTAGGGTGGAACCAGAAAATATCCTTATGTATAGGAATGTGTTATTGGAAAGGAAGGACAAGATCATCCATACTATGGTATTCCTGTTTGAGGTGTAGAGATCTGAAGTCTGATAAGAAAATAAAAACCAATGCATTCAAAATGTGGGGTAGAGGAAAAGTTTATGGGAAACATTTGGACTGACAGAATGACAAGTGGAGTTTAGATCAAATTAAGCCTCAACTCTCACTAGAAGCTGAAACGACTAAACTTGAAGCTAACTTTAGCTAAATCAAAAGAAGATTAATTGTTCTTTAAAAAGGCAATAGTACTTGGAAAAGTGGAAAGCAGGAGGAAAAGTAGAACCCCTAACATGAGATGGATTGGCTCAATAAAGGAAGCCATGGTTTTTAGTTTTCAGGATCTGAGCAGGGCTAAAAAATTCGCAGAATCCTGGATTCTGGTTTCCCAATCCATGACATCTTGTTCAATGTACACATTGAACTACAGTGATGTAAATTTCTGCATCTTTGTCAATGGCAGCCAATGATGTGGAAAAGGACTTATGAAAATATGGGTAATAAGAACATCAGAACATGGGGTAAATTGAATCCCATGGGAGGATGCAGAAACAAAGAAGAAACTACCTTTTTATGGCTGTTCTATGTGTCTCTTTAAGTAAATAATGTTTAGAGTCTTATGATGTGCAACATCTCTTTTTTGTTCCCTCCATGCACAGGCAAAAGGAGATTGCACAACAATGGCAAGATCTTTCGAATCAGCTCAAAAGACAAAAATGTTTTTTGGGAGAGATAGAGGAATCCCTGGTCCTCTTGAGAGACATCAATTCCATTACAGAGGAACTTAAGGGATTGCAGGTATTTTGTATTATAAATTCTATTAATGAACCTTAGCGGGCAGATCAGTTTGGAAACAACTAAAGATGGCACCCTGTGGTAAAAGCACTGATAATATTATCTTTGGATTCCAAAAAGTAAACTTGCATATGTGTACCTGCTCATATGTCCATCTGAATATACATACACTCAGGAGTGGCAGCTATGTGAAAAATATTCAGGTTCTCAAAAGGTATGGTCATAGGTGTCTATAGATCTCAGAGTCCTTAAAAATATGCCAATGTGTGTGTCTATATTAGGTTAGAAGGCTGATTTCCTGGTATGAAAACCACCCATGTTTAGAAAGAAAAGTAACACAATTTTACATGCAGGTAGTATATTCCACTGTGCATGTGTCTCATTTTCATAAGAACTGCTGTGAGCCAAAGTTTAGTATGAGTTCTGATCCCACTAACAGGAGTAGCTATGGCTCTATTATTGCTTTCCCTTATTATAATCCTTTCGGTCTCACAGTTCTAGGATTAGGCAGGAGAATTCAGGTCAAAGGACATGACTTCCCAGCAGTCTGGAGCCTGGGAAAATAATACCTGAGAAATTACTCACTCCACTCAGAACTGTATCTCTGCAAATTAATAGGAGTCTCACGTTTCCATTGATACTATTGGGCTTTGGAGACATACTATGGACATCTGACTCTGACTGATAATCTATCATTATAGGCATGATACTAAACCACTGCTTGATAAACTGGATATCTGCTATATTCTGCTAGGTAGTCTAGAACACATGATCCTTCTTTCCTTAGATTTCTGATGAAGTATGGATTTATTATTTTAAAGAGGGACTGGTTTAACCAGTGGCAGTATGCAACCTGCAGAAAGCTGCAACTTGATAAATGGTCATCTCTAAACCATTGTCTGCAAACAAACAGCTGGAGAAGAAAACCATTATTTCTCTTGCCTTCAATTTTCAGATTCAAATGAGTTCACAGGACTGTGGGAAACAACTACTGGAAGTGGTGGATTTGTTGCAAAAGCACAAGTTGATTGCCTCTCAGATCTCTTCCCTTGGGGAGAGGATTAGGCATATTGATGAAAGAGTGGGAAATGTCACAAAAGGAAAAAGGATAAGATCGGATGTGCTTCAAGCAAAACTTTGGATGCTCCATCATCTGTATCAAAATCTTGTAGACCTCTGCAAAACACGGTAAATTTCTCCCCCTCATTAGTCAGCCAAAAATTCTTATTAACTGTATCTTTACATGATATGTTCATATAAATTGATCAGAAAGGGTGATAAAATACACCTTTGTCTAACATCTTTGCCAACTGGCCTGCAGAGCAGGGCAATGAAATGCCAGAAGGTTGCTTCTGATCAAGTGAGATATTGTACGATTACTTCTGGTTTGAAGCACCTGGTATTTCTTTTGTTACAATCCCAGTGGATTATTTGAAGCATACCCTTTATGATGGGATGCCTCCTTCCCTCCAAAAACATACGGACTTGTATTTGTCAGGCGAGACAATGATGCCTACACTCATAATGCATATGCTCTTGATGCTCTTTGATGCCCCCAAGGCATCAAATTTAGAAGTTGTATCCAAAATGAGGATGACAGCCTCATCTACTACCATAGGCAAAAGGCTCAAAAAGATATGCCTTCCTTTACTGCATAGTCCCATTCTGGCACTGGGTCCTCCTCCTCTATAGACGTTACCTATTTCTTCTTGGGTGTCACCCCAGGCTCCTTCGTCCTTCCCCTTCGAGGTTGCTTCCTCTGTCCTATGCTTCTCCTCCAGTCTCCCCTCCTCCCCTCTAAAGGGCCTCCTTTATACCTCCCCTGTCCGGATTAACCCCTTTTCTTCCTTCTCCACGGGGCTCCCATCTCCTACAACCATCAACAGTTCCTCTACCTGTGTTTCACTGTTCCAGGCCTTTCTACCCTCAAGCTCAGTATCCTCTACATTCTCTGTGCCATTCTGCTCCTTAAGGCCTGGGCTGGGGTTAGACCCCCTGCGGAGGATGCTACCCCCTCACACTTGGCTTAAAGGGGAAAAAGAAAATATGAAAGAGAGAATGAAAGGAAGAGAAAATGGCTTGGGCTTCTTTTAAATTCTGACCCATTGACCTGTGACTTCAGCTCTTGCCACCACAGGATCATGGCCCTTAAGAGAAACTCACAAACATCTGCTCAAAAGTTTACTCAAAAGCCTACTTTGATTGGAACTGCCCTTTAAAATCATGAATTTATTCTCTGGTTCTCCCATGATATCCTATGAATCAAAGTGAACCACAAAAGAACTGGAAAATATTTTTGCTTTGCTGAAAAACTGATTGCTTTAAAATATTTTTGTCCTATGTACATTATACATTGACATTATACAGTGATGCCTCGCTTAACGATGTTAATTGGTTCCCAAAAAAGCATTGCTATGGGAAAACATCGCTAAGCAAAACACCATTTCCCATAAGAATGCATTAAAAACCGGTTAATCCGTTCCAATGGGAACGGATTACCGTCCTTAAGCGAAAATCCCCATAAGAAACATCGCTAAGCGATACAATGTTTCCCCTATTGGAATGCATTGAAGCCTATTCAATGCATTCCAATGGTTTTGCAATGTCCGTTTTTGCAATTTTAAGTGTGTCTTAAAAGGTTCAAAATGGTTTTAAATGCTTGGGATCGTTAATGCACCTTCTAAAACCTTTGCAAACTTAATTTGGCTTTGTTCTGAGTCTTCGTTAATGTTTGGTGAATTCCCCCCCCCTTGGAAAGCATTGAACTGCAGGTTTGACAGCTGAACATTTTAAGTCACTTTAAAAATAGCGAAAACGGAACATTGCTAAGCGAAACTGGGGACCTAAAACTGTCATCGCTAAGCGAGGCAAGGTCCCGAACATCGCTATGCGAAATTTCCCCATAGGGAACATCGCTAAACGGAGCGCAAAATTGTTCCAAAAACCTCATCGCTAAGCGAATACATCGTTAAACGAGGCAATCGCTAAGCGAGGCACCACTATACACTAAATTAACAGAAAAGCACAAGATTCTACAGGAATTAAGAAAAAAGGTAGATAAGTGATCACAGCAAAGATCTTAGCAACTTCAATATGAACAAATATTTAGAAGGCAATTCCCAAATCTTTCATGGCCACTAAAGTCACACAGATGCCCTTGAGTCCAACTTGGATTGGAATTTTCCCAGATTCTGAAATATTTTAACTGTTAGAAAAAAATGGTGTGGAGATCTTATAAGCATTATAAACATTGTCATTTATTTCTTTGCATTAGTCAGCATCAGCTGGAAGAAACGCTAAAGCTTTTTGAGTTTTTCCATGAATGCAATGAAGAGGAGCTCTGGTTGTTTAACAAATGGAAGCTGGTGAAGACAGCAAGCTTAGGGCGTGATCTTAACCACATTGCAGCCGCTCTCCAGGGCCACAAGGTTAGAGATCTATGTAATCTTAATCACTTGTGCAGCTTTTAAAAATACTAGATGATTAATGTTAATGAAATGAGTACAAAATGAAATGGTAAGAACCAAAGATGTCCTAGTGTCAAAGTAAAGAGTTGTACTGGCACTTGAGAGAGCCATATTCTAGTTCCCACTCAGCTGGGAAAATGTTATTTATTTATTACATTTATACCCCGCCCATCTAGTGTCCCAGCAGTACTCTTGGCTAACATTAACTATCCAGCCCAGCCCACAAAGACACAAATAATGAGATTCAAACCAAAACAGTAATAACCCAAAATACAAAATGAACCAAGAGTGAAAAACTAATGAGGATCAATATCCAATTCATGGATCCACGAGGATGTCAAAGTGGTGAGATGTTTCTGAAGTCCTCTTCAAACAATGTAGCTTTTATCTGTTTCTTAAAGGTCAGAAGGAAGGAAGCCTGGCTTATATCTTCAGGGAATGCATTCCGTAGCATTACGGCCACCACTCAGAAGGCCCAGTTCCTGGGGGTAATTTCCCAGGCTCCTCTAGGGAGGGACACCCGCAAAATTACTGTGTGACATCGGACACGTCTCTCTTTCTCCCTCAGTCTCACCTACCTAAACGGTTGGGATGAGAATAAAGAGGAGAGCCACACATGTTGCCTTGAAGAGGCATTATATTTCCTTATAGCAGGAAATATGCAACTAATCAATAGATTTTGGTTGTTATAGGCCTTCAAATTGGAACTGACAAATAGTGACCCTAATGGGAAGTTCAGGGTAAGTGGGACATTTAAGGAGTTGTTTTAGCCACACAGACACCAGCATGTGTCACAACACCTGTGGTGTCATCAGACCTGGCTTACCTCCTTAGGGATGGGCCACAACATGCTCCCATGGCCTCATCGCAAAGACAAAGGCATCATAGTGTTAAGATGGCAAAAAGGCCAGCAGCTTTTAGTATGGAGAGATTTTTTTTCCTTAAGGAAACTCCTAAAATAACTGTTTTTGTTACTTTAGGGAGATGGCAAAATACTTTTCTTTTTTGAAGAACAACTGTAACTAAGTACTTGGAATTATAACCATAACAAATTACTTTTTAAAAGAAATCTCCCAAGCCATGAATGCTGTTAGATCCAGCTTCAGGATAGCATCTAGTAATAATCTACTCACTTCTTCTTGATAGGCCTTACAAACTGATTGCAATTCCCACCAACTAATCTGTTCCAAGATTATCTGCAAGAGTCAGGAACTAAGTCAAAAGAACCCTTCAAACCGGAAGGATATCCAGATGAAGATTGACAAGATCCAGCAGTTGTGGCAACAACTCCAAGATGAGGTGGCCACTCACAAAATCCGTTTGGAGGCAGCTGCTCTCATCAAACAGGTAAACTGGTTTGTAGCTTGGGCCAAATGAGACAAGAAGGTATATTTAAGCAGGAATAGATTGAGTTCTTATGAGGTCTGTCAAGTTCTTGAAAGGTTTGTCATGTTAAGAGGTCCTCAACAGTGTAAAGATGTTAACATTTCAATTGTTTTGTTTTTATTTCATCAGTACTTTGCTGATGTTGATGAGGTGGAATCCTGGATGCAGGAACAGGAAACCCTCTTAACTACCATGAATTATGGGAAAGACGAATTTAGCGCCGAAGCCTTGTTACATCGCCACATTTGTTTGGAGAAGGAACTTGCTGCTTATTCTTCAGAAATCAGCCATTTGGAAGAGCAAGCTCATTCTGTGACCCAGCAGGCCGCTTCTATGGTAAGTACTGAAAAGTTGCTGATCAGTTAGCAAACTCTGCGATGCAAGTCTCAAGAACTCAGAATTCAACGTGGTGGCTCTTTCTCTTGTCAGATGATATCAGTGCCAGCAACAAACGTGGCGAACTCCAATAACAGAAACTTGGGAGTAACCAGAAGACTAGCAGCAAGTCATTCTGCATCACACATTTCTCCCCAAACTACATTCTCTGGCCCATTTGGCTCTGATCCCCACTTTGTTACTTTCCCAAAAAATATCTGGAAAACCCAGAATAAGATCAACTTGTTGTATGAAAAACTGCAAACCATGGTTGAGGTATGTTTAGAATGTAATTATTGCTACTGAAATTAATTTCCTATTGACTTCACTGTTTACAGCTCTACTGTGTTTACATCTGTCCTGTACATATTCTTTAAATTCTGGATAACACTGTGCATCTTGTGAAATAGGCTGTGCTCCTCAAAGGACCATGTCATAATAAATCCATGAGTCTTTCACATGTATCAGGGGTTGTAGCTTCTTCCTCAAACCATCTTTGTTGACTTTATAAAGTCTATAGATAGACAGGCAGACAGATACATAGACAGCAGGACAGATAAAGATGTATACATCCCCTGTAGATTTTGCTTGATTTGCTCAATATGTTTCACTATTTTTAACAGTTGCATATCTATGTTACCTTCAAAGTTTTGGTGCTTATTCCAGCTGTGCCTAATTTTCTCCAAACAGCACAGGAAAAGAGAATTAGAAGAAATGATCAGACTTTACCAGTTTTACAGCTCCTGTGGAGAATTTCAGTCCTGGATAGATGACAAAGAGAAAATTTTCCAGACTATTCGGCCAACAGCAGACAATGTGGAGACTATGCAGCAAAAATACCAGGTGCTAAATTTTCTCCAGCATTCTTCCTGAGAGTCATCATTTATTTCTGCTTGCTTTGTTTACCTTTGTCAAAGATGAATTCAGGTTTCAGTAAATGGTGATGGGGCTGGGTGGGAAGAGACTTCACTGTGGAAAATACTCATAGCAAGGGTAAAAATTGTCCTCTCAGATATATAAGATGGAGACAATGAAGTAATGCATTTTAGTATAAGTTGCAATTCTTATTAATACCACTCAGAAAATAGAGAATGAAAGTTTTAAGAAGCTAAAAATATTATGAATCTATGATGGAAAGGGACTTGCGTCTTTCTGCAGGTCAGCCTTTACAGGCCCACTTTATTACTGATAATGAAAGTCATTCACTGTGTAGTTAGCATAAATAGGGGTTATTCAAATTAAAAATGATGTGAGCTGAAACCCCACCTAGTGTAGGTTATGCCTCTTAGGGTCATAAGTTGAGTGGGCTAACTGGGCTTTGACTAAGCATTTAGAAGAAGTTCATAAACAACAAATGTTTGGAAGGGCATGCACCTGCAGCTAAATAAACTCCATGAAGGAATTGCACGTTCAGCTGAGTTAAATGAAAATCAGCCACAACAGCTCTTGAATCAACACACTTTCCAACTAGGCTCATGTTAATATAGAGAGGATTTCTGAAGTGTAGGGCTATTAGCAACATAGAAATTTCAGAGAACAGGCCCAGATACCCAATAGCAACTGTAGGGCTCTGCCAGTTTAAAGTTCCTTGTTGTTGTGAAAACAGGGGTTGTCGAAGGCTGACTTGATCTCGTTTTTTTATCAGGTAACCTCCCTGATAGAGGGAATGATGTAGACATAGTACATCTTGACTTCAGCAAAACATTTGACAAAGTGCCCCATGATATTCTGATTAGCAGACTAACTAGATGTGGGGTGGAGAGAACAACTTTCAGGTGGATACACAGTTGACTACAGAATTGTAGTCAGAGGATAATGATTAATGGCTCCTTCTCAACCTGGAGAAGGTCACAAGTGGGGTACCCCACGGCTCAGTCCTGGGCCCTGTGCTCTTCAACATTTTTATTAATGACCTGGATCAGGTGGGTGCAGGAAATGCTAATCAAATTTGTGAATGACAAAAAATTGGTTAGAACAGCTAATACCCTGGATGACAGAAACAAAATTCAAAATTATCTGGATAGGCTTGAGTACTGGGTTGAAAACAACAGAATGAAATTTAATAGGGACAAGTGCAGAGTACTGCACCTCAGAAAAATAAACCAAACACATGGTTACAAGATGGGGAATACCTGGCTCAGCAATACTATAAGCAAGAAAGATATTGGAGTTGTTGTAGATCACAATCTGAATATGAGCCAACAGTGTGATGTGACTCCAAAAAAGGCAAATGCTATTTTAGGCTGCATTGACAGAATTATAGTTCCCAAATCCCATGAGGTACTACAGTGGGGTCTTGACTTAAGAACGGCTCGAGTTAAGAACATTTTGACTTAAGAACCACTCTCATAGGAAAATATTGACTTGACTTAAGTACTTAGATTTGAGTTAAGAACTGAAAGAAACCACGTGGGAGGCAGGGAAAGTGCAAAATTTGAACTTTCAGTTAACTGTTGGCCAGTGAAAAGGGTGCCTGTCTGCTTCTTCACTCCTCCCAGCGTTTAAAGAGTGGATTGGGAGTCTTCAGACTGCCTGGTACTGCCTGGACTGTATTTTCCCTGCCTTCCCTGAACCTTTCTTGACCTAAGAAAAAAAGAAACAAAATATCCCCCCTCTAGTGGTCGAAGGCGGAATAGCAGCTTCCCATTAGTTTCTATGGACGGAAAAGAGCAGATACGGATCAAATGGTTTTCAATGCATTCCTATGGGAAATGCAGATTTGACCTGAGAACTTTTTGACTTGAGAACCGCCTTCCAATACGGATTAAGTTCTCAAGTCAAGACCCCACTGTATTCTATTCAGCACTAGTAAGGCCTCATCTTGAGTATTGTGTCCAGTTCTGGACACCACACTTCAAGAAGGATGCTGACAAATTGAAACAAGTTCAGAGGAGGGCGACAAGGATGATCAGGGGGCTGGAAACCAAGCCCCATGACAAAAGGCTGAAGGAATTTGGCATGTTTAGCTTTGAGAAAAGAAGACTGAGGGGAGTTATGATAACACTTTTCAAACACTTAAAAGGCTGTCATTCAAAGGAAGGGCAGGATCTGTTCTCAATCATCCCAGAGTGCAGGACACACAACAATAGGCTCAAATTACAGGAAGCCAGATTTCAGTTGAATATTAGGAAAAACGTCCTAACTGTTAGAACAGTACTGCAGTAGAATGAATTACCTCAAGAGGTGGTGAGTGCTCCAACACTGGAGGCATTCAAGAGAAATTTAGACAACCACGTAGCAGATATTCTTTGATCTGTATTCCTGCATCGAGCAGGGGGTTGGACTCGATGGTCTTATAGGCCCCTTCCAACTCCATGATTCTATGACTTTACAGTGGAAACATTCTTTCATATTCTCCTAATCCAGTGGTTCCCAATCTTGGATAATCCATGTGTTGTGGGTTTTTTGGGCTCTTTGGTCGTGTTCTGAAGATTGTTCTTCCTAACGTTTCACCAGTCTCTGTGGCCGGCATCTTCAGCTGATCCCAATGCATTAAAACAACATAATTACACAATTGAAAGCACAATAGGATATATTGAAACACAAATAACAATATTAAAAACCATTACTTTAAAAACACTATAAAAATGCCCACTCAATTTAACATATGTACTATCCCATAATGGCCTCTACTTATCCAAGTCAATTAAAAGTGT
This sequence comes from Pogona vitticeps, assembly GCF_051106095.1. NCBI lineage: Eukaryota > Metazoa > Chordata > Lepidosauria > Squamata > Agamidae > Pogona > Pogona vitticeps. The sequence continues at coordinate 300,829,127 of NC_135783.1, forward strand.
TCCTTAAAAGAAGGATATTTGTGGGGGAGGACAAGTGACAACAGCAGTAATTTGTGATCTAATGCAGTCATCCTAGTCTTAGTAAATTAGTGAACAGCTATAAAAGGAGAAAAAAACATGATCTCAGTTCCAATATATATGGATATAATAATACATCTTGCTAAGAGCTAGGGCCAGACAAAGATGTTAGAGATAGCCTGTGACTAGAAAATCCTTAACTAATCAAAACATTTGAGTGCCACAGTACAGACTTCTGTCACCTACTAGATTCTGAAAAAACATGCTTTGTTTAGCAATTGGTCTTCAAAACTAAGTCACAGGATTGCTATGAACTTCTTTCCCATAAGCATGGAAAGAAAGTCACCCTTACCTCTGATACATTAAAGTGCTTGCAGCTGTTTTTCTGGCTTTACCATATTTTTCTGTGTATTAGACACTACTTTTTCCTAAAATCATTACACTAAAAGTTAAGGGTTGTCTTATAGACAGAAGTAAGCTGAGGAGAGAACAAAACAGTCCATAACTTGCCTCTGCAAACAGGCTTCCTTAAATCAGCCCATACCTTGCCTTCCTTAAACAGGCTTAGCTTCCTCCAATCACGAGCCTGATGGAACTGATGTCAGCTGATGCTGAAAAACCAATTGGGACACACCTTGTAGGAGGTGGAGCCTGTAGGCTCAGATGCAACAGGGACTGGTAATGTCCAAGCATTCTGAGCTCAGAGGCTGACTACTAAAGCTAAGATTTCTTAATGGGGGGGGGGGTTTAGAAAAGTAGGGGGATGGTCTTATAAAAGGGGATGTCTTATAAATGGAAAAATACGGTGTATAGCAATTTCAGGCTGAAGTTTCCCTGAGTGAAATACTACTATGTGAAAGCTTTCAAAGTAAAACTGCTAATGTTTATTTTTTGTGAGAAGGGGGAAAGTAAGTCACTGTACCTACCACTGAATTTAGCAGAAGTAAATTCATCCTGCTGTAGAAGATAATTGAAAGGTAATAATCCTGACAAAAACTTACAGAGAGGTAGCCATAATAGTGACCCAGGGGCCAAGCAGGGAAAGGTATGTAAGGGCATTATCTCAATCTGTAATAACAGAAACAGCAAAGTGATTTAAGACAGATTTGATGTTTCTTTTTGTTAAATTTTGCAGCAGGGGTGGTGAACATGTGACAGTCCAGATGGTTTGAACCACAACTCCCAAAATCCCCAGCCTGTATTGTCCTTGATAAAGCACTATGGGAGCCAGGAGTGCTGAAAGTTCATCATCCTGTTCTAGATCCTCAAAGGCTAAAATAAAAAGTGAAAGGGAAAGCCAGCTTAGTGTAATAGGAATATTGGATACAATAAAGAAATAAACACATGGCTTGAGAAGAAAAATGCTGCATAAGGCAGGATCTGCATAACTGTTTAATATGTGGTAGAGTTTGGAATTAAACTTTTATTCTTCAATTAACCACCATCCACCTTATATTTTTATTTTTTAAAGCATTTCCTAATAGAACTGGCTGCTGGGAAGAGCCAACTGGATGAGATTGTTTGCTTGGCAGAGGTCTTTTCTAAGAGCAATCCTGGAAAAGGGAATGAGATTCAAACTCGTATGAAAGAGATAAATATGAGGTAAAAGATGGTGTGGCCAGAATAAGGAACCAGCTCCATACTACCTAAGAGCTGGTGTTGGCTTTATCCAGCCCTCCTCACTTCTTAATGTATTCAGCCTTAAGTCTGCTCCCTCTAGATTCCTGCCTTGTTCTGTAATTAACTGCATTAGCATTACATTTATTTTCATATTCAGTTTCCCTCATATGTGCATATGCATCTTTTCCTAGCACACAAATGTTAGTATACTACTTTTCTTTTGAGTCAAGAATGGCATCACAAAATGTTTGGAAGAGCACAACCCAAAGGATAACTGTGTTGTGATGTTCTCATGCCAAAAATTGGGCCAGGAAGTAGGAATTATGGCAGCTAACTTACAAACAGACCCAATGAAACTCTCCTTTATTCCTGTATACAGCAGCAGGCTGGTAATGGTAATGATGTGCCATCAAGACAATTTTGGATCATGGCAACTTATGAAGTGTTTTCTAGGTATAAGGTACTCAGAAGTGAACTCCCTATTTCCACTGGTACTCTGAGACTGTGCAGCTTGCCCAAGATTGTGCAAGTGGCAGGACATGTCACCGCATCAGCCATCCATGGTCTGAATGATCTCAGCTGTCCTCTGTCCCAGGAGGTGTACTGGGGATTCAGACTTTGAGCCCATGGCTCCCAATCTGGTGCTCCATTTCTCCTAGCTGTAACAGCTCACTGATAATATTGACTCATCTATTAGTTGAGATCTCCTATACCTACCGGATAATGGTTGTTGTGGCTTTTTTGGGCTCTTTGGCCATGTTCTGAAGGTTGTTCTTCCCGATGTTTCACCAGTCTCTGTGGCTGGCATCTTTGTACTCCAGTCCTCTGAAGATGCCGGCCACAGAGACTGGTGAAACGTTAGGAAGAACAACCTTCAGAACACGGCCAAAGAGCCCGAAAAAACCCACAACAACCATTAGATCACAGCCGTGAAAGCCTTCGCGAATACAGTACCTACCAGATAATGTCAGAGTAAATAACTCAGAACGTAGAGTTCCTTTTCCCTCTTAGGGAACCAACCACAGCCAGCCCACTGCAGCTATCTTTACTTGTCTACGTTTAGGTGGCAGTGCCTGGAAGCATTAAAAGAAGAAAAGGGTTCAGAACTGATCGGTGTGGCTGATGTGAAGACATTCCTTCAGGACTGCCAGGATACTTATGGGTTGCTCCAGGACAAGATGATCCATCTTGAAGATTTAGGACATAGGAACAAGCCTACTGTTCTGGAAGCTGAAGCACGCAGGCTCACAGCCTTTGAAAGAGAGATCTTAGCACTGGAGAGAAGAAATGAATACCTTAAGAGTGTTGCCAAATCGTAAGAAATTAGCCCTTTGCTACATCATAATGAATGTCATGGTTTAAATCATAGTGCCTTTTATCTTCATGGGTCAACCACATTGTGGAAATGTCTCCATTTCCAGACAGAAAAATATATATATTTTTGTTTTCACTGAAAAAAACTAAGGGCGTGACCACTCAGTGAGGCAAATGAGAAATAACTCTCATTCCATCACTGAGAAGTTGCACTGGGGCATTCAGTTCTCTCCAATGTATGTAGCCACACAAACAGAGGAGAAAAAAAGCATTTTATTTGCAGTTCCACCTGGAGCATCCGTAGGCGGCGCACTTCAAAGGAGCCGCCATAAAAAGACTTCACTTCCATATCTTATCTTGCTGGCTAAGCTGTTAATGAACAAATAAACAGGGCTGCCCAGTGAGGAAAACTTTAAAAAGAAGTGGCTTAGGAGAGGAGAGGCTTCGTAGAGAGAGCTGAGTGCTGGTGCTGTATGTGCATGCATGCATGCATCCATGCTCAAGCTCATCCTCCCTTGAGAGGCAAGGGGCCAGGTCCTTTGCCAAAGCACTGCATTGCATATGTGCATGCATGCTTGGTTGGCCTTTCTATAGAATTTATATTGTTTCCAGAAATGTCGTCGTCTTCCAGCAAACCAGAATCATGGTGGTTTGCTTTTGCATGTCTGTCCCCAGGCCTGAACATCACCCTCTCCCAACTGCCCACATCGCCTGAAATACCACCTACAGAAATGCCTTCACTCTTTACAAGAACATATCAGCAAGCCCCATAGGGAAAAAATTCATTGGAATCATTCCAGATAGAAAAACTTAGTAGTCCTCCAGCAGCAGGGAAAAACAGCTGCTTTGGAAGGAGAAAGGGCTGGACCATTTTGATTCAGCCTTTGTGTCATGTGGTCAGTAAAAAGTACTTTAAATTCACCTATTTTATCAGCGGAGCAAATCCTGCAGTATTTGATCATGTGGTTGCACTCTAACTTGGCTTTCTGTCTAAACACAGCTTGAAACACATTGAATTAATTGACAGACCACTGAGTTAACAATACCGTTTACCTGAAAATAAGACTTAACCTGAAAATAAGCACTAGTATGATTTTTCAGGTTGCTCATAATATAAGGCCTAACCCCCACAATAAGCCCCAGTTAAGTGAAACCCCACCCTCTACCAATGTGCCGCATTGTGCAGCAACCAGAAGAAGTTGACATGACTGTGAAATAAAACATCTCCTGAAAATAAGCCCTAACATGTTTTTGGAGCAAAATTTAATATGAGACCCTGTCTTATTTTCAGGGAAACACTGTATCAATGTGAGACACTGTGTACATTCAGCTAGTTAGTTATGTACTGTCCAGCCATAACTGGCATAGCATCTCTAATATAGCTTTCAAGGGAAGTGGAATATTTAAGGAGTGTTTTTACCAGTTCCTCTTGCTCAGTGAGTTTGCATGGATTTGAACCCTTGTCAAGCCCTAGTCCATCACTCTATCCACTATTGCAGTGGTTCTTAACCTTCGGTTACTCAGGTGTTTTTGAACTGCAACTCCCAGAAACCCTAGCCAGCACAGCTGGTGGTGAAGGTTTCTGGAAGTTGCAGTCCAAAAACACCTGAATAACCCAAGGTTAAGAACCACTGCACTACACCACACTATGTACCTGTTCACCTTGCCTTGTAATGATTTTGATTCCGGTCTAATACTAATTCCAGAATGCATCTGGATTCCTAATGTAGGATCAAGGATACCAATCCTGCTGAAAGCAGGGCCATAAAGGATCAGGTAGAAGACATGGAAGAGCTGCTGTCGGCTCTCAAGTCAAAGGCGGAAGAGAAGGGAAAGACTTTGCAAATGGCGTTGGACCAAGAGGCCTTTCTGCAGGATAGCCGTAGACTTTTGCTGTGGGCAGATGGCATGAAGGAGAAACTGCACAACGAGGAGATGGGTGTAGATGTGGTCTCAGCAGAGCAGTTGCTGAAGGAGCATCAAGACTTGCTGAAGGAGATACGCAGAGAGAACCACAGGTAAAGTCTACTTAGAAACAGATGCTCTGCCAGTAACAAGAACCATAGTGATAGCCACCCAGCTGGAAAGCTTTGAAAAGGAATCTAAAAATATTTATTGAGAATGGCTACTAGTCATATGACTGTGTATTACCTCCAGATAAAGTACACCTCTGATTGCTAGCTTCTGGTGGAAAGGAACATACTGGTGTGCTGTTGTTTGTTACCTTGCTGGCTTTCTCAAGACATTTAGTTAACCAAACTGTGAACAGAATAGTGGACTAGATAGATGTTTGATCTAGTAGGGTTTATCTTATGATCTCATGCCATGTCTATGTCTGGAAATCCTAAGAAGGTATGAAAGTGCGAACATCTTCCTTCTTTCCTTCCTTTGGCCAACTAGGGGTCTTTTAAAAAAGAAATATAGTAAGGGCAGTTTGGTTTCTAATACTCTTAGTGGTAAATTAGATCACTGCAACGCACTCTACGTGGGGCTGCCTTTCAGGTTGATACGGAAACTTCAGATGGTGCAGAATGCAGCAGCCAGACTCCTCACTGGAGGGAGAAAATACCATCACATTTCTCCTATCCTGGCTAGACTGCATTGGCTGCCCATTCGTTTCCGTATCGACTTCAAAGTTTTAATGCTCACATATAAGGCCCTAAACGGTTTGGGACCTCGATATTTGGCGGAACGCCTTCACCCACCAAGTTCTACCCGGACCACCTGCGCGAGCCAGGAGGTGAGGCTGAGGAGCCTGACGCCGAGGGAGGCCCGGAGGGAGAAGACGCGAAACCGGGCCTTCTTGGCGGTGGCTCCTCGCCTTTGGAACAATCTCCCTCCTGAGATTCGTGCAGCCCCTACCCTGGGTACATTTAAAACTCAACTAAAGACATGGCTCTATGTTAAGGCCTTCCCTCCTGCCAGCATTTAATCTAATTTAATTTATCTGACTTTCCTTATCTGTCTATTATTTATGATTTATGTTATGCTTTGTTAATTGATATTTTGGATTTATGTTATTATAATTGTATATATGTTGCTGTTAGCCGCTCAGAGTGGTATAGACTTATCAGATGGGCAGGATATAAGTCAAATAAATAAATAAATAAATAAATCCATATATGTTCTCAAGTGCTATTCTAACAGAGAAGAATTAGCATAAGATAACACATTACAGTATCTATTTTGATTAACCGGCTAGGTATACACATGTGTATAATTAGATAGCAGTGTTCACTACACAACTGAGGGCAAACTCATTTGTCCTGAGTGTCATAGCCAAGGCAGCAGTTCACTTCCTCAGTGCATAAACTGTATTTTAATTCAAACTCTAGATGCTTTATAAGAATATCTTTTTTGCTTGTACCGTATTATGAAACTCCTCCATATAGCTATATTTTTATTTATTTAGACTTATACTCTGTGTGTTTAGAGGACAAGCCACTACTCTGGGTAGCTTCAAAAAAGTAGCATGGATATGCAAACAGAAATGCAACAGACATTGTATTTGTCATAATACAACTATAGAAAATGGAGAACTAAGAGAGTGACAGGTCTGCAAGAACAAAATAAGCTATTAGTTTTTAAAATAGCTCTTAGGTAAAGGTAAAGGTTCCCCTTGACAATTTTTGTCCAGTCGTGTTCGACTCTAGGGGGTGGTACTCATCCCCGTTTCCAAGCCATAGAGTCAGCGTTTTGTCCGAAGACAATCTTCCGTGGTCACATGGCCAGTGCGACTTAGACACGGAACGCTGTTACCTTCCCACCGAGGTGGTCCCTATTGATCTGCTCGCATTTGCATGCTTTCGAACTGCTAGGTTGGCAGAAGCTGGGACAAGCAACGGGAGCTCACTCCGTCGCGTGGATTCGATCTTACGACTGCTTGGTCTTCTGACCCTGCAGCACAGGCTTCTGCAGTTTAGCCCACAGCGTCACCACGTCCCCTTAAAATAGCTCTTATGCATGTGTAATTTTCTTAATGGAAGTGTGCCATTACTCTCTGGTGAGAATAATACATACCTTCTCTTCCCTGGCCTGCTGGAAGATTTAAGGAGCTGCAAGAAATGGGGAAGAAGATCATGGATAACCCATCCCATAGCAGAGCTTTGGATGTCTGTGAGTCTGTGCACACACTTGCTCAGGAGAGAAATGAGCTGGATGAGTTGTGGGCCAAACGACGGAAGAAGCTCCAGGAGAATGTAGCAATGCTCAAATTCAGCAAAGAAGTGGATGGCATCCAGGCTGCCCTCTCCAGCCATGAAGCCTTTCTCCGGACTGACTATCTTGGGGTAAATATGGCAATGATGATTATAATGATGGTGATGATGATGTGTCATCGGATTTATTCTGATTTAAGGCAATGCTTCCCAAGGTTTTCTAAGTATGAAGTACTCAAAAGTGAAAAGCAACCAAATTAATAATTTGGAAATTCAGAGTGGAAATTTTAAAATCTGAGATACTAAATTCTGGACATTGAAACACAAAGCCTCCTTCAGGTTAATCTTGTCCTCCAGAGATCAACTACTGGAAATAATTCAAGATGGTTTCTCTGGATTATCCGTTGTCTTTGACCACCAGCCAAAATTCTGCCTGCACAACAGTAATGACATCATTCTCCACAACAGATAGCCAATCACTGAAGACTCTCTTTCTCAACTCCAGGGTGCATGTGATACTGTCTCATTGTGTGTGAGCTGTGTGCACCCCAAAATTAAAAACAAAAATCTTCAATCAGCAACAATCTGCTGCTAACACTGATGTCATTCTCATTGTGGAGGCAGAGCTGCACAAATGAACTGGAGCCAAAAAACCAATTAAGTGAACTAGCAAAAGCACATACTTTTTTCCTTAGGAAAATAATTGACCACAGTCATCATATTCTACAGTTATTATACAGTGTGAAAAGGAAGCACAATAGATACTAAACACACTCTTTGCTAGTTGTTTCCACGTGTTATCTTCAAAATCTGCTAATCTGTATTAATCTTTAAACTACATCTGGTTTAACCTTGTAAAGATGGCTCTTTAAACTACATGAAGCGCTTCCTTCTACCAAGGAAGGCTCCTTGATGTCCTCTCTGAAAATCTGGAACAACATTCCTGACAAATGTGACGTAGAGGCTACTTGGTTTCAGAGAGAAGAAGGCAGATGTCAGAAAAGATGTCAGAGAGAATGTGGTTTCCCAAAGTGCTGCACAGCGGTAATGCATTTATGTCACAATTCAAAGACATAAAAATATTTACAATTTTTCTCAACCTTGACAAGAAAGGGTGTCTTGACTCAAATATACGTATCTATGAGATTTTTCACAAGAGCAAAAAGTCTTGCACTTTTCCAGTTGGAAGCAGTGTTACCAACACACACACACACACACACACACACACACACACACACACACACACACACACACACACACACACACACACACACACAGAGAGAGAGAGAGAGAGAGAGAGAGAGAGAGAGAACTAGCTTTTTGTCCAGAAATCTGTACCTGTACGGACGTGCACACACATGCATGTGCAAACACATTTTTTCAAAAAAATGCAGAAAATGTGTACAAAACCTATGCAGGCTTTTCCACAAAATGCAAAGGTCTCCCACAAAACATAAGGTTTAATGCAGAAAATAAAGTCTTCAAAAGCCAATGTGGTGTAGTAAGTAAGAGTTTCAGACTAGGAATCTGAAGACCTGAGTTCAAATTCCTGTGGCATGGAAACTCACTGGGAGGTCACAATAGTAAACCACTCCTTGACCATCTCACATACTTTGGAAACCCTATTAGGATCACTGTAAGTTAGAGCAATTTGATGGCAAATGGCAACAACCACCACACTTTGTTGCAGAAAATATACAAGTCTGCCAAAAAAAGCACAAAATTATTGTAATACCACCCACTGGAGAATTTTTTTGAAGTGTTTCATTTTCACCTGCTAGAACAAAATGAGTGAGAAGTTACATCCCAATCATAGTATGGTTTGTTTTCATACTTGATTTCTGTCTCTTTAGGACCACGTGGATTCTGTCCGAAGTGTCCTGAAGCGACATGAGGATTTTGAAAGTGTTATGATGGTGTTGAAACATCGGGCAGATGCAGTCAATGAACATGGAGAACAGTTGGTAGAAAATGGGCATTTTGCTTCTGATGCGTATGTGTCCAAGTGTTTTCTAAATACAGAAAATACTAAGACTTTTGAGTTATGAATGATATTATGGAATGCATTAAAATCCTGCTTTTTTGTGTCACATCTGAAAGCTGTTAATTACAAGACTAAATTTTTTGTTAGGAAAAAAAATCAGATTTTCACATTAAAGTTTAAATTTTGCTTTTGAAAATTACTTAAATATAGACTAGACAAACTATTTTTAAGAAATTGTTCAACTGTGATAACCACAAGATTTTTTTAAAAAAAGGAATGTGTTCATACCAGTGTTCCCAAGCCGTACACTATGTGGGATAAGGAGAGATGATTATGTAAGAACCTACTTATTTTACCACCTCTAATCTGAGTGATTGGCAGAAATATTTCAAAATGGATTTGCAGTTCAGAAAGTGCACAGTAAGGGTGTCCCTACCATTATACCAGCATCTGCCTGAGGCAGTAGATGTTGGAGGGTGGCTGGGGTGGCAGCCTCTGCGGGTGTTCCCTTTTATTGGAAGATGAATTTATACGTCTGTAACGATCAGCTCCCCTAGGGGATGCTTGACCATTCGGACAGAGAGTAATTAGAAGCTTGTGCTCCCTCATTAGGCTGAGTCGAGTCCTGGTAACTTCAACCAAGGGCCGCCCCAACACTTCTGCTTACCAGTCTGCCCTAAAAAGATACTTCAGCAACCTTAGAAAATTCCAAAAAAGTAAAACACATGAGCTATGGAGTCAGTAGACTCACTTTGCTCAATCTGGATAGGACTCAGTAGCAAAATGTGGCCCTAAAATTTCCATTCAGGGTAATACTAAGACAGCTCCAGTGTTCAAGAGATCAATTGATTTTTATAATTATTATTTTATTAAGAAAAATATAGAAATTCACAAAATAAAGTCAGTTTAATGCATAAGCAAGCATGTTATCATTTTCAAGGAGTGATACAAAATATAAATGAAGCAACAATTCTCTTTAAATACAAAAGCACTAAAAATCCTAGAAAAATCTATAAAAAGCTCTATTAGGGTGGGCAAAAGGCTTAAAACCCCCCTTTCCACCCAATCACCTACATCTCTATCAGTCTGTTACCTGCACTGCACAGCAGGCAATAAGACCTAGCAAACTGTAGTCCAAAAAGATCAAAAAATGAGTAATCAGGAAAAGGCTAAAGAAAAGGAAGAATATTGTCCATGGTAAGAGTTCCTTTTTCAAGCTTAGCTGAAAACCCCCCTTCTTCTCTGTTTCTCACGCTGTAATCCAATCATGGCATGAATTCAGGTAAACAGTCCCTCTTTATCTTCTCTCTTCTCTTCTCATGGGAAACAGGTGTTGTCTTCCTCAGTATGTCTACAATTCCGCCAAAACAAATGACCAGTCTTCTTATCTAGGAATGTCCTCCTCAGGCCTACAGAAAAACATTCCCACATCCTTCTAGAAACACACTGTCAGCATGCAGAAATCATTTACACAGAGAACCAATATGGAATCCATTTTATATTGTTCACTACTACATATCCCATCTTTAGTACAAGATTTAAACCACACAAATCATTCCATGACAACGTCTGCCACATTGAGTTCAGAGCAGCCTAATCTAACTATCTATGACTCAAAGCAGCTCACAGCATTAAGAAAATAGCTGTGAAGATTCTCAGTCATCCAGATGAAGTTATCTGGAAGCTGAAAGGGTAGCATGATAAATAGTAAACAGATTGTATCTAAGGCCTCCACCCCTGTTGAGTAAGGGATTTTCTATGTGCACATGTATGGACGCCCTGACCCCTCTCTCAAACCACCTATCTTCTAGGTTCAAAATGAGTAGATCTTGGTCATCAAATGAGTGTCCTTTGTCCTTCAAGTGAAGGAACACTGCTGATTGTGGTCCTGAGCTGTTGCCCCTCCTGTGCTGGGCCATTTTCCTGTTTAGTGGTTGCTTGGTTTCTCCAGGTTAGAGCTCCAAACAGTTCTCTTTGCATTGGACTGCATATGCTATATTGCACCTGTTGTGTTTTGGTGTCTAGTTTTTTGGGTGGACGAGTCTCTGCCTTAGTGTGTTTGTGGGTTTGAAGTGCACAGGTATGTGGTGTTTACCAAAAATCCTTTTGAGCTTTTCGACATACCTGGCATTTAAGGAATGACCAGGTTCTTCTTCTATTGACTCAGGGCCTCAGACTGTTCCATTGTCCTACTGGGTCAGGACATTGTCTTGTTGAAGGTCCAGAAATAGGTGGTTTGAGAGAGGGGTCTGGGAGGCCATACATGAGCATATAGAAAATCCCTCACTCAAAAGGGATGGTAGCCTTAGATACAATCTGTTTCCTATTTATCATGCTGCCCTTCCATCAGTCCCCAGAAAGATAATGACTGTTACTGACCCACAACAATGGGTGAAGAAGGACCGCAGAAGTGGGATTTTCACTCACCCCCACCCTTTGTCTGTCTAACAATCCTATTCAGATGGGGGTGTGTGAAACCAGCCTGGAGGATATATCAGGGATCTCCTATGAACTCTCCTCAGACTGAAGAAGCTACTTGGATGAGTAGTGAAACATTTCAACTAAATAAAAAAGGAGTCCAGTCATCATGACTCAACTTCCAGATAATATTAGGAAAGAGGAAACCTACTCCATCACTAGTGTTAAAATAACTATCAAGTGCTAATCCAGTTAACTGATGTATATAGAATAGGGAGTAAAATATAGTCCTTCGCCTTTAGTAACAAAATGTATTAGGGCAGCCTCAATATACACTGTATGTTCCCTGTAAAGAGAGTTACTAGACCAGAAGGGAACAGCCCAAGAAATCTTGTCTAGATTGTAGACCTATTATGCATTTAAACTATCATACTGACTGTTTGCTGTTTTTCATTTTGAATAAAAAGAAAGAGAAGCAGAGAGTCTCCAGAAACAGAAACAAAGGAGGCAGTAGAAATAGCTATTAAACAGAAGGACAAATGGCAGCAGATCAGGAACCATGGTTTGACCTGTGTTTGCAAACCATAGTTATTGCAGCTCTGCCGATCCCCACTATCATCATAGAAGTGGGTCCAGGGTCTTCGCTACCTGTTTCTTGCTGTTCCCATGTGGGAATGGCAGTTCCAACCTGCATCCAGTGAATTTAAACCAAAACAATTCACACATTGGTTATGATTGCTGCCATGACCTGCTCCTCTTCTGCCCATGGCTCGTTGTTGCTCAGGTAAATGAGATCAACAAAAATGATTAAAAGCAGGGTTGAGAAGTGGGTAAATGGTGAAATAATTAGGACTAAATAAATGGGTATGGCTTACTTAGATACACTGTCCAACTGAGATGGTTGGACAGTGTCATCGAAGCAACCAACATGAATTTGACCCAACTCCGGGAGGCAGTGGAAGACAGGAGGGCCTGGCCTGCTCTGGTTCATGGGGTCACGAAGAGTCGGACACGACTAAATGACTAAACAGAAACAAATGGGTATTTAGCTAGCTCATGCATTGGAGAACCTGGCTGTGAAGCCGACATCAGGAATTCAATTCCCTACTGTGCTTTCCAGGAGCAAAGCCAGCCTGTGTGTCATTGGGCAAACTGCACCGTCCCAGGGCACCCCCAGAAAAAAGTGGACTGGGAAACCACTGGAGTGGACAATGAATTTGCTCCAGGTTCTGCCTAAATCCATTCCTATGTTAGTATCAACCCTTAGTGTGACAGTTTTCTTCCCCTCCCCCACCAAGTCTCCAGACCACCCAAATGTTCCACATTTTGCAGCAGATCATGAGGGGGCTGCAGTTGAAGGAGCATCATCCCTCCCCTGCTGCTGCAGAACAATACTGTCCCCCCCCCCTCCAAGGACACAGTTTAGTCAACAGAACATCTTTATGGAAACTTGGCACCACTTTGTATAGCTTGTATAGCTTACTAGTTAGATAAATGGAATTAATGTAACTAAATAATTTAATTTAAGTATAATGAAAAACCGTGATAATCAGTGCTGATGCCAGAGACAACGCTGGATTTGCAATCTGAAAATTATATAATATTAACCTTTCTTCCTTTGAGTAGGGCAGAAAAAATCTTTCATTTTGTGTTAAATGGTACAGTAAACTGAGTACTGAAATCAGAAATGCAGTTAGTTTCAGCTTCCATAGTTACATTTATGTTTCTGAAGCCATGCAAATATGTTCTACACAAGATTTAGATTAATGTTCCTGCTTGCTTGCCTCTCCCATCTTAGAATACTCTTTATAAATGTTAACATTTATATTACAGGATCAAGGAAAGAATGACTGCCTTACAAGAGAGGTGGAAATTGCTAGCAAAGAATAATGAACAGAAAAAGAAGAGGCTATTAGAATCACTTCTGTTACAGGTTAGAGGCTTTACCTTCTTCTAAAAAGTGGGCCTTTTTACTGGATTGTGCATTCTCTTATTAAAGATTCCCACTTCATTTCAGGTAATGTTTTATTTAAGAAAATGCCTCTTAACTCTATTTTCTTGCACATTTTGGTTAAACACTTTGTTATAAAGAAATGAAGCTCTTAGTCTCTCTTGCCTAGTCCTCCTTTTCCAACCCATGGGATGACCTTCTTTTTGTAATTCCAATTCATTTTAATAACGTTATGAGCAGCCTGGAGTCCTTTCAATGGGAGGGGAAAAAAGACATAAAATGCAATCAATCAATCAATAAACTATTCAGCATATGTGATTCTCTTCTAATGTGATCCAGCGTTTCAGAAGTTGCAGATTCACTAGTATTTATTGGCTCATCATGAGAAATGAGGAAAGGAATGACAAGTTCTCTTTGCTCATTGATTTTTGTAAACACAGCAGCTTTGAAGTTACATCTCTGCAGGAATTAATGTGTTCTGTCCCCAAGTTACAACGCTAGCTAGTTGTCTGTTTTGGCTCAGTATCATCCTATTATTACTAGCTAACCCTCCTCTGCTGTGCCCTCCTCAACTTCAACACTACCTTTCAACCTTCCAAAGTTTTTGTATCCCTTTTGCAACAACAACAACATAACTGCTGAGCTGGAAGTGACCTTAGGAGTCATCAAGTCCAGCTCCTGTCAAGGAAACACAGTGGAGGATCAAACTCCAAATCTCTGGCTCTGTGGCCAGAGACATAGGCCACTGAGCCATTCAACAGTTATTTGTGTGAGTGGCAAATTGATATACTACAGTGGTGCCTCACTTAACGATGATAGTCCATTCCAGGAAAATCGATGTTAAGTGAAAACGTTGTAAAGCGAAATTTAAAAACCCATTGAAACGCATTGAAAACTATTCAGTGCTTTCCAATGGGCTAAAAACTCATCGTCCAGTGAAGATCCTCCATACGGCAGCCATTTTAGGTGCCTGTATAGTGAGGAATCTGTCCCTAAGCACAGCGGGGAGCCATTTTAAGCACCTGGCAGCCATTTTGAAACCCCGATGATGAGCTGTTTTTGATCGTCGTAAAGTGAAAATCGGTTCCCAAAGCGAAATTTCCCCATTTAGACCATCATTTTGCGATCGTCGTAAAGCAGATTCGGCATAATGCGGGGCAATCGTTAAACGGGGCACAACTGTAATGGGTTATGGGGTGTGGTAACGTGGTACAATTCTTGCAAGACTGCATTGTATTAGAAACTAAGTAGAATAACTCATGGGCCAATGTTGCCCCTCATCAAGAACTACTACTATGTAGAAACAGATGTATCTGTGAAAAGACAGGCACAATGTTAGACACTGGAGAATATGAGGTTCTGTCTGCATGCTTCTTTAAGGATGAGGTGTATTGTAGTGAAGAATTCTGGTCAGTTCATATGCCAGTTCCTGGCAGTCTTTCAAGTATTTGAAGAGTGCTATAACATCTCCCCTTGGTCTTGTTTATTCAAGGCTACCATGCCTTTCCTCAAAGGGCTTGGCTTCCAGTCCCTTGACCACCTTTGTGCCCCTCCTCTGAACTTGTAAACATCCTTCTTAAAGCACAGTGTCCAAAACCGGACACAGTACTTAAGGTGAGGCCTAACCAGTGCTGAATAGAAAGGAACTAGTACTTCGTGGAATTTAGAGACTATAATTCTGTTAATACAGCTTAAAATAGCATTTGCCTTTTTTGCATCCATATCAGACTTTTGATTTATATTCAGCTTGTGGTCTACAGTAATTACAAGATCTTTCTCACATGTAGTATTACTGAACTAAGTATTCCCTATCATATAACTGCATTTCGTTTCTTTTTCCTATATGTAGAACTTCGCACTTATTCCTGTTAGATTTGATTCTGCTGTTTTCAGTCTAGGACTCAAGCCTATCAAGATTTTTTCAATTTTATTTCTGTCTTTCAAGGTATTAGCTATTCCACCCAATTCTGTGTCATCTGTAAATCTGATAGGCATTCCCTGCACCTCTTCATCCTAATCATTAATAAAAATGTTGAAGAGCATTGGGCCCAAGGCTAAGCCTTATGGGACCCTACTTCTTACCTCCGCCCAGTTTGACAAGGAGCCATTGGTAATCACCCTTTGAGTACAATTCTGTAGCCAACTGTGTATCCACCTGATAGCTGTTCTATCCAGACCACACTTAGTTAGCCTGCTAATCAGAAAATCATGGGGCTTTTCGTGAAAAGCTTACCATGTTGAATTATGTAATCCAAGTGGAAAGCTGATCTGAAAAAAAATATTTGAGTCAATGTCCATTTAAACATTCAGATTTTTTTTATTTATTTATTTATTTATTTATTTATTTATTTATTTATTTGTTTGTTTGTTTGTTTGTTTGTTTGTTTGTTTGTTTGTTTGTTTGCAGGAGTTCAATCATGACACTGCGGAGCTCCTGATGTGGATGGAGGAGAAATACAAGGTAGCATCAGATGAGTCCTACCGTGAGCCAACCAATATCCTGTGGAAGTTGAAAAAACATGAGGTTGCAGAACAGGAAATGATGGCCAATAAGAAGCACTTTGTGGAGCTGATGGTGGTAAGGCAGATGAGTTTTGGTGGAGCAGTCAAAACTTTACTGGTGTCATTTCATTCATTCATTCCTTTCTCAATTATAGGATTTCAAATGTAAAAGCAAGGGTTCCATACAAACTGCCGTATCATGACTGGAAATAAGTAGACATATTCACAGTGCAAATTCATAGTGTGAATTCTGCATCCCTGAAAAGTCTTGGATTTCTAAAAATCAGATGGTAAAACTAGGAAGAGGTGGTCACTTTTGGAAGAATCTTCGCAGTAGGCTTCTAGGAATGAAAGAATGGTGTACATTGAGTACACTTTGTAACAGTCTGTCCTATTGTGATGACAGAAAACCAAATGGGCAGGCAGTTAAGGATCAAGGATTGAAGTACAGCGGCAGGCAAATCTATTTATTTGGAAGAATGAAATCAGCCATTTTCAAGGGGGACAGTATGGCCCCCCGGGGCCCTGACAGATTTGAATGGGGGCAGAGACTGGAAACAATTCTTCACAGACCACCTTATAAGCTTTTGTTATGTGACACATACAATCCTGATTCAGTTTATATTTCTTTCATATTGTGCTTATGGCAAAAAAAAAAGGCTGAAAATGGCTGATCTAGAGGAATATATGTATTCCCTATCATATGTATACTCCAAGACTGAACTGTTTTCGTATTAGATATGTCCATGGATGTGAACCAGAATCTACTTTTAAACACGGGTCGGTAAATTCCAGACTTGCAGAAGTTCTTTGTTATTTACAAGAGTCATAATATCTACCCTCTGATATTAAGGAAAAGACATACACTTTGAGTTAAAGGATTCTCAGTTCACAAATATGTTGTGAGTACCCGAACTGAATGGAGCTGATAGTTGTTCCAAACAGACATCCCAATGATTTCTTAATTTCAGCAGTCCTGAGTGTTTGTGTGTGTTGGTAGGGTTATTTCATTTTCATTCTGAAAAAATAGGATGCCAGATTTCCTTACAGTGAAAGATAGGAAAATAATACTGGCCTTTGAAATCAGTTCAGATTCAATGAATTCATGGGGGAATTAAAGCTATCAATAGCTACTTTGGAATTGTCATGTTGATGTCTATATCTCCACCCTCAGAAGTAGCTTTCCTTTGAATGCCATTTGCTGGGGAATGCAACCCGGAGAATACTCATATCCTCCTAGCAGGCTTCCGATAGTCATTTAGTTATCCACTGTCTAACTTGATAGAGACCTTTGCTCTGATCTAGCCAGGCTTATATATTAACTACAACCAAAAAAGAGATCAGGACGGCTCTCCTATTGCTGTTAGTCTATGGTCAGTTTGTTTAGTGATTGGTTGGTGATGGAGGTGATTGATGTATTTTATGAGGCTGGTGTGTGTAGTACACTATTACTTTGGAATAAACATAGGCAAATAAAAATAAGCCCAATGCATCTAGATATTTATTTTAACCAAAGATACTGTGCATGTCCAGGCAGGAAATCAGCTGGTTCAAGGCAACCATTATGCTGCAGATTCCATTCAGGATAAAATGTCAGAAATGAAGAAGAAGTGGGAGAGGCTGTACAGCAAAATGATGGAGCGAGGAGACAAACTGAGGCAAGCTGGACAGCAAGAACAACTGATGGAACTTCTTGAGGTCAGAGCTTAACATGCTGGTGCTGTGAATGCTAGCAGTGCAGTGAGCCAAGTTGTGACTTCTATAAAGCAATTAAAAATATATGCGGCAGATAAACATTTTGCATTTAAAAGTACCACAAATGAAAGATTCCGGCTCTAAGCATCAAAAAACAAGGAAAAGACAGGGCATCTTATCTCTTCTAGAATGCTGGTGGTGAAGAAATAATGGCTTTTAGTAAAAGGGGGGAAAGGATGTGGGAAAATTGCTTCCTAAAGAGACTCTCGAAGACATTGTGCATTGATTGGGGTATGAGTGTGAAAATGAAGTTCCTGTTACACCAGTGAGTAGAAGGGCATAACCAGAAATGACTTTAGGCCACTTGCAGCTATAATTAATGGAAATATTTGTTAGAGTTTAACACAGAGAACAGAGACAATATAATGTCTTTGTTAAATCAGAAAGGTTGAAACATTTTCAGGTAGTAACATTTCATGAAGAAAATAACAGATACAGAATCAAGCCCATTATTCCATACAAGAATTTTCCCACAGAAAGCAGACTATGATTATATTTTCACTAAACCATTTGTATCTCAGGCAAATTCAATTAACTCTCTAAATGACAAAATCAAGGCCTATGAAATGGGCAACTGCTTGAAGTACTATCTAGCACCCCCTAAAACCCCCTCCAGCCCTGACTCTTAGAAGCAGGCCTAAAAGTCCCAATAGCCTAGCAACAAAGCTGTCAAATCAAGATACGATTTTAAAAGAAAGTGAAATATTATATCTACCTAATCCAATGTAAGGGGTATGAAGTCCTTGATCCCACAGGTCCAGATAGGTGAGGTCAGCATAGCCTCCTCCTAGATCCCAGATGGGGGACCCCAGAGAGCCCAACAGGGGGCGTTAGTTAGGAGAAGGAAAAGTTAGCGAGAGGGAAAGTCTTCCTTTCTTTCTCAGGAGAGGAGATCCGGAACCAAGATTGAGAACCAAGATTGAGGAAAAGAGCTCTCTCTCTCTCTGGGTTCAGTGGCTTTTTTTCCCCCATAGACTCCCCTAAAGTTTACTACAGTCTGATTGGTTTCTTTGCCTTCTTCCCCAGTTGCTAACCTCAAGATGGTTTCTCACTGGTGAATGACAAGGTCTGGTCAAAAGCTCTAGAAACAGTTCTCTATTGTTTTCAGGGGGTGACAATAATCCTAGGCACCATATCTCCGTATAAGGAACCTCCCAGGCTCATGGGATAACAACTTTTCCAGGGGTCTATGCATCATCCGTCCATCTCCACATCTCCATACTAGCCCATTGTTTCAGGCTTAAAGAAGCTGTGTCAATATTAAGTTGTTCCCAGCATCTCATTTTCCAGGCAGCTAGAATTTCCTACCCTTTATGGGAGCCAGGCCTGCATTTGAGCCATCTTCTTGCCCCTTCATCTGGTATGTTCCCCTTTTTTGAGCTCGTATTCCTGACATACAGGTATCTTCAGAATAGGACCTGAGTAACAGAGTGAACATTATTATGTCAGGGGAACTTAAGAGTCAGGTGCTAAGACTTGATGCTAACTGGTGTTACTGTCCCATTCTACCACTACTGCAGTCAATTTGGGTCAAACTACACACTGCTTCATGTTAAAATCTGTTTCAATGACCTATTTCACTTTCAGCTTCTTGCCCGAGCAATTAGACTTGCAAAAGAAACTTATGTTTACCTCTTGATGTCCAGTCAAAATAAAATAAGCCAATTTGCAAGCTACAGGAGGTGATTAAAAACTAACTGCATGACAATCAGATATTTTATGGCATTTAAGGACTTCCTGCTTCTAACCATACACTATTTGTGTAGTCCAGTGTGATCCTGTGTTCCAGTGGAAAGGGAAGGGGAAGAAAATAATGCAGCGGTTAACAAGCCTCTGAACATTTTTCTTCTTTAGGATGCTGAAGAGAAGATAGAAAAAATAGAAAAGACTCTGTGCTATTCAGGGCTGGGTCATGACTTGCGTTCCAGTCGCAACTTGCTCAAGGAGCATAGACAGCTGGAAAATGAGATGCAGGGATTGGCTGAAAAAATGAGCTCCATTGTGTTCCATGCTGAGAAAATGGCTGCAAATCATTTTGACAGTGAAGGGATTCTGGATGAGACACAGACATATTTGAAAAGGTGAGCTGTTCTTGACGGAGGGAACAGACAATCCTCCAGATAACTATTCTTAGAAAATTTGTACATATTTGTTCCAAGGTAAAAGGATATATATAATTCTCTCCTAAGTTGTTGATACACAGCTGTAAATTACAGAATAATAGCACTCTTAATATATATACCAGAGCTCCTCTCTGCAAGGTTTCTGTTTCTGGTTTTAGTGGGCTAACACACAAGACAGTGGCATAATAGTGTGAGAGGAAGACAGGCTTTATTTTATGACACAGCCAGCCCCACAAAGTTTTTTTTTCTTCCCTAGACAAGCTACTACCTTCTTTCAGCTTTGTCTGCTCTAGGTCGGTCAAGAGTGTTCTAGAACTAGCAAAGGAAAATGTATTGAACCAGAGTCTCTCAAGCCACATAGCTTTCAGTAATGCTGCCTTTTGACAGTCTGTTAGTAGTCATCTTTCCAATTACTAGCTAGTCAGGATACCCAATGTAGTGAGTAACAGACTGGGACTCAGGAGGCCTGGCTTACAATCCCTGCTCAGCCATGGAAACTCACAGAGGGAGTGGAAGTAGTAAAACTACTCCTTAAATATTTCACCTTGAAAGCCCTTTTAGAGTTGCTGTAAGTTGGTTTTTACTTGAAGGCACATAAGAACAACAAGGGGCTAGTCAAAGAATTTGTAATTGATGTTTTTTCTTGCCTCTCCCTTGTTTCCTTAGCATGCTTACATTCTTATATAAAGAGCATAAGAAAATGATATCTCTTCTCATGGGAAAAATATATATACATATAGTATATGGATAGGGCAGATATAACTTTGGTGGCAAGAATCCATGAGATTCTCAGTATGTGACTTGGCAATCTAGACATTGAGTCATGGCAACTGGACTTCTTTTTTTATTAGGTTGAAACATTTTGCTACTCATCCAAGTAGTTTCTTCAGTCAGAGGAGAATTGGTAGGAGATCCCTGATATATTCTCCAGGTTGGTTTTACTTCCCCCTGGCCTGAATAGGCTTGTTAGATAGACAAAGAATTGGGGGTGAGGGAAAATCCCATTTATGCAGTTTTCTCCATCTATTGCCATGGGTCGTTAACAGTAGTTAACAGTGGTCTTTCTGATATATGTGGTCCTGACCTTCCTGGGGACAGATGAAAGGGCAGCATGATAAATAGGAGACAGATTGCATCTAAGGCCTCCACCCCTATCGAGTGAGGGATTTTCAATATGCACAAGTATGGCTTCCTTGACCCTTCTCTCAAACCACCTAACTTCTCAGTCCAAAATGAGTAGATCTTGGTCATCAAATGAGTGTCCTTTGTCCTTCAAATGAAAGAACACTGCTGATTGTAGTCCTGAGCTGTTGCCCCTCCTGTGCTGGGCCATTCTCCTGTTTAGTGGCTGTTTGGTTTCTCCAATGTAGAGCTCCAAACACTTCTCTTTGTATTGGAGTATATATACTATATAGCTCCTGTTGTGTTTTTGTCCCTTTAACAAGCCTTTTCAGACTAGGGGGGAAGTGAATCCAATGGGGAGGATATATCAGGGGTCTCCTACCAACTCTCCTCAGAATGAAGAAGCTGTTTGGATGAGGAGCAAGATGTTTCAACCTAATAATAAGTCCAGTTGCCATGACTCATCCTCCAGATAACCCACCTGGATGACTGAGAATCTTCACAGATATGTGACTTGGCAATGCTTTTTCAAATAATTCTCAGCACTAGGGAAACAGTAGAAAAGAAGTTGGGTGCACAAGGTTAGTCAGCACAAGCAATGGCAGAACTTAAACTAGTGTTGAATGGAAGATGCTTCAATGACTGTTGAATCACTGGCCTTTTATTTTGAGTTTTCTCATAAATGTGCACTAGAGTCCCTATAAATACACTATTTTATGATGGATGGTCTCCTGCAGTTGCTCAGGGTATTGGAACAGCACTGTTTTAATATCCAATTTGCAGATTTGACTCTCTCCAGGAGCCTCTTTCTGAGAGAAGCCAGCTGCTACAGGAAAGAGTGGAATTATTTCAGTTCTGTCATTACCATGACATGGAAATGAAGTGGATTAATGAGCGAAAAATGGTTGCCAACACCACAAATCGAGGCAAATCCTTCAGTGCGGCTCAGAGCTTGCTACAGAAGCACAAGGTAATTTCTTGGTGCTGCTGCCCCTGCTCAATTGGTCATATTGAGGACTACTGACTGATTCTTCCAGTACACTGAAATCCTGTTGCACAGCTCTGTATGGTCAGCAGGGATGAAGTCATCACCAGCAATAAATCACAGCTGAGTAAAGGTGATTTCAGGGTGTTCAAGTTCACATACAATGTGAAGAAGCCATGTGTACCCCAAAATTATCGAAGGAAACTTTGGATTCGCAGTGACTTGCCACTGCTTCCAACATTCTCCCAACACACAGAGCAACAGGATTTCACTTAAAATGTTTCCATAGGAGAATAGAGGATTAACCCCACTTAACCACTCCTCCTTGCTACAGACACATTCCTAAAGCTAGTCCTCACACAGATGATCTTTAATATTCTTTATCCTATTTGCAGAGTGCCATTGGAAAATTATAGTTAGTTTCAGCATGTAATTATATCCTTTCTTTTCAATAATAACTTTTTAAGCATAAGGTTGGGATATAGGCTTAGTTTAGATAAGTGGAGAATGTTATATAGAATTTTTAGAACTTAGCATTTGTACAGTACTGGAAATGGAAAATAAAAAAACCAAGATGTCAGGAACCAAACTTGCTCAGTTTTCCATTAATACGTCTGTACAAATGCAATTCTAAAGACTAAAACAGTTAATCTTTCCGTGTCAGCTGGGTGCTTTTGCCTTGCCAACATATTTTAGACATTATATGAGCAATCTGTTGTTACAGTCTGTTCTCCAAATTTAAGGTCAGAATAAAACACCTTAGCTTGACCTTATTCAGAGCATGACACACATGTCTAAATTTAGCCCTGGAATAGTGAGTGATAGAAAAAATTAAAATTTATACTTCAACATAACAGCAATTAATACTGCACACTCTTGTGATAGAGTGTGCAGAATTACAGTTTGTGTAAATTCAGCAACCATGACCCAGGATCCAGTTAAATATTTCCTGAATTTTGTGATGGATAAAGGGTTCTTGTAGTGCCTTGTGATGAAGCCATTGTAGCAATTAATAAAATTACTCATTGGGAACTCAGGAAATAGGGTAGTATTATAGGTTCATATCTTGGGAATAATATTCTATAGCCAGTGTATTCCTGATGGAAGGCTGTTCTACTGTCATTTGAAAGGACATCGCATAAATGCATTCATGTGCTCAGAAAATATATTCCTGAGAAAATTTGCAAGAACTTCCTTTTGCTCTCTGTTCTTGAAAATGGGCATATTGGGAAGTATAGCCTCTATTTTTCCTCACAATGTCACAGGACAGTGGTAGGTATGAGACAATGTGAGGGATACAAAATGGCAGCCATGCCACAAACAAATTGGTACTGCAGTGATGGTCAAATATTGTTTAGGAAGAAGAAAGAGCCTCATGGTGCAATGGCTAAACCACTGTACTGCAGCCAAAACTGTGCTCACGATCTGGGGTTCAATCCCAGGTAGCAAAGCTCGAGGCTGACTCAGCCTTCTATCCTTCCAAGGTTGATAAAATGAGTATCCAGCTCACTGGGGGGGGGGGCAATGTGCACCCTGCCTAATTAACTTGTAAACTGCCCAGAGAGTGCTTGAAGCACTATGGGGGCGGTATATAAGCAGAACGCTTTGCTTTTTTGCTTTTGCTTTGGTGCAGCTTCAGCTTCACAGTGCTGCTCCCAAGGAATTTCTGGATAATTTCTCCCCTGACCACTGAAATTTTAAGAAAGTAGCCCCCAGCTGTCAGCAAACAGGGTGGAGAAATACGGGGGACAGTGTTTATCTGGATCTGGTTCAGGGTGAGGGTGGCTCACGACCAGGACCAGGCAGGTATCTCCCCCCTCCAAATTTAGGGGCAAGGCAAAAACCACCACCCCAAACCCCAGTCCATGAGCTGCCCCAGTTTCAGAGGCAATATCTCTTTCTAAATAAATGAAGTGTATCACCACCCAAATGTATCTTGCTGGCTAGTGTGGAAAACAACCAGAATGTTCAATGATTCATGCCTACATCTGACTCAGCAGGGATTGTCTTATGCTCTTAGGCAAAAAATAAATACCATTCCTCTTTCCAACATGTACCAAAAAGGTTTCTCCTTTTTACACGTCCATTTCCCTACTAGATTTCCCTAAATTTCATCCAACAATCCTTTTTCTCCCAACTACCCCTAAAGTGTCCCCCCAATCAAGGTAATGTTTTAAAAATTATCCTGCTATTCTAAAGTTCGATAAAACAGCATCAAAATGATTTTTAAAACTACATACTGGCCAGAATCCTATAGAGAATCCTATCGAGTAGTTAAACGTGGTACAAATGCAATGAGTAAACCACAGTGGCAAATTAACAAGGTAGCAGTAGTATTCTTGTTGCATACATATGTGGTTAGAAATATAAGCAACAACTAATCACTTACTGACAATTTGCTGTTCTGATTTATCCCAAGAACCTTATGCCACCACAACTAACAAACAGGATTCTGGCCTCTGACGTTTAAAAACCGTGTTTAAAAAATCACAAGTGTTCTTGTTCCTTGTTCTGTTTCTTTTCTCTTTGCCATTCCCCCCCCCCCCCCCCCGTTATATATCATTTCTGAATGTCAATCAGGAATTACAGATAGAAGTCAATGCCCATAAGCAGCAAGTAACCAAGATTCTAGCGCAGGGAAGAGCCATGCTGGAAGGCAGACACATGTCCTCTCAGAGAATCAAGGAGAAATGTCAAGAACTGAATGACAGCTGGCTGGAGCTGGAGAAAGCATGTGAAGAAAGAATTGAGCAGCTACAACAGTCTGTTGCCTTCCATCAGGTAGATCTCACTGTGTGTCATCACCTTTTAGGAGCCAGTCCAAACCATGTTGCCATTTGAGCTGTAAGACAAAATTATTCCTCCTTCCACCCAATTCCATGCCCAGAAGCCAGCTAGATGGGAAGCTGAATCCTACTTTAATGTTGGCAATATCACAGTGGCTTCCATTCCATCTAAAAAGTAACAGGTTAGTTTAGGGAAGAGAGGGCTGGCATGAACGCCTGCAAAAAACAGGCTTTGCCGCCAGTGA
The DNA here is from genome assembly GCF_051106095.1 of Pogona vitticeps. Classification (NCBI taxonomy): domain Eukaryota; kingdom Metazoa; phylum Chordata; class Lepidosauria; order Squamata; family Agamidae; genus Pogona; species Pogona vitticeps. The sequence continues at coordinate 300,854,107 of NC_135783.1, forward strand.
GGCACTGGTTCATTTTGATGGTAATGACTTGGGTGCCTTAAAAGGAATGGAGTGAAGGGTTCTATTCTGTAACTGGTTTTTCATTTAATATAGACTTTATGAGTTTAACTTATAATGATAATAGTCTTTAGCATGTCACCCTTGTGAAATTTAGTGCATGCAATTTCTACAGAGGGAAACAATCATTTGTATTTTTTTATTTGTAAAGTACTTAATGAATATCACAGATCTGGAGAGTTGGGCACTAGAGAAGTTTCCCCTGGTCACCAACAAAGACTTTGGCAAGGATGGTGTTGCAACGAGCAAACTCTTAAAGAAACATAAGGTAATAACCCACCATTAATTTGCCAGTGATTGTCCAGAGACTGAATAGTTTTTTTTTCTGAATTTGAGTCAAACGCAAAAGAATACTGTACTGTTGGATGCATACACATATTATGGAGTAACAATATAACAAATACTTCCACAGTTTTTTCTCATCCTCAGTGAAAAGTGTGTCTCAACACATGAAGACACAATTGAAATAAACCACTGTAAGATTTTTCATTCTTTCATAAGAGCAAAAAAGAGCAGAACATTTTTCATTAGAAACAATTTTTGTAAGAGAGGGAGAGAGTTACTGACATGTAAAATATCCATTTTGCATTAAAAATCTTCAAAGCAGAGAAGTCCATCACCAGCCTTATCATGCGACAGAGCATTTGCAACCGGATCACTCTACATAACTGCAGCTATTACTGTGTGTTCCATTACACATGCCATAAATTCAACAGAATACTGGCCCTTGTATTTTCTTTGGAAAAAATGGGGGGGGGGTTGCGGGTAGCAAAAAACATATATAGAAAAAAGTGTAAAACTGCAAAAAAATACACAAAAACACAAATAATTTCGCTTCACTCAGCAAAAAGAAAACATTTGAAATTCTATGTGCAAGAATGAAAAGTAAAGATTTATCCTCTTTTTAAGTAATGTAAACCATTCCCCAGACTCCTCTATTTCTAACTTCACCAGGTTCAGGGTGGAGACCTTGTTGTAGGTCTGTATTAGAGAGCCCTGCCTATCACTGGGGTCAGTGTGGAGTTGCTGCTATATTTTTATTGTGCTTATGAGATCCCTGTTATAAATGTTTGGCCTCTGTATGTATACCATGCTGGCCTAATTATGCCTTTGGTCTGTTGCTGGATAGGTCTTATATCACAGAGCTGTATAAAGAATCCCTTATATCAGCAGTCCCCAACAGTTTTGGGACCGCGGAGTGGCTGAGCCTCTTAGGAAGGCAGGATAGCCCCCCCCCCCGTGCTTGTGCATGTATGTTCCCGGGCGCCAGTGTGCACACTCTCGAGTGCATGCACAAAGTGGTGGGGAAGTACATGCCGGTGTGAGCGCTCCCCCCTTTGCGCATATGCAGGAGCGCCTGCATGCCCACGCACATGCCCACATGCATGAAGGGGTTGAGGAGTGCTCATGCCAGCACTGACACTCGTGTGCGTGCTCAAAGCAGCTGTGGGGAGGGGAGTGTGTGCGGGGAGGTGGGAGATCTGTCTTTGCGGCCCAGTCCAGCTCAGGCCATGGACCATCACCGGGCTGTGGACCGGGGGTTGACGACTTCTGCCTTATATTACTAAGACCGATGCAGAGCCTGATCACCCAGAAAGACTGACTGCTGCCTATGGGCTGCTGCTTTTTGCCTTTATGTTTTTCTTATTGTAAGTTCTTTATTCAGCCAGTGCTTTGCTTTCTACCAGGCACTGGAACATGAAATTGAGATATATCAGAATTTAATAACGGAACTGGGTGAAACTGCCCAAACTCTGTCCCAGTCAGGCTTCATCCAGTACGACGAAGTTGATGCACCTCAAGAACAGATCCACTCCCAACTTCAGGAGATGCAAGATCTGGCTGTAGCAAGGTAGGAAAGCCAATTGTTTCAGCTAGCATTTTCTTCCGAGTCTTTACTGGATTGTGGGTTTCAAACAAACCATGTGCAAATCTTTGGTAGACTCGGTATTCAAATGGCTTTGGATTTTGCATCAATCAGGGATGGTCAAGCTTTCTTTCTGACAAAAAGTAAAATGAAATAATATATATATATTTCAGAGGGGGCCTGAAGGTGTGACCAAGGGCCTGCAGAGCCACAACAGTGGTGATGGGGGCTGCATGCATTCCAAGGGCTGTCTGATTCCCACCCTGAGCGTAAACAGTTGTGTGTTCCCTGCTTCTCAAAACAATAGGAAATTTCTGGGGTAAGGCTATTTTGGAAGAGGGAGCACTAGAGATTTACTTTATTTCCTTTCATGAAAGAACTTCAAAGAACATAATTTGCCATCACTATTTTATTTACAAACAGGGCATTATATAAGGGGACAAAAAGAAGCAGGCTCTCCAAGCAGACCCTCTGCTGTTATGTGCCATAGAGGTTGCTTTTTGTCAACTCCTCTCTTTCAACAGGAGGAAAAAACTGGAGGAGACTCTTGCCTTGCATGAATTCCTGAGAGACTGTGAGGATCTAGAGGACTGGATCAACCACCAGAAGCAAGTGGTTTGTTCCGATGGCTCTGGGACTGATTACGAGCATGTCTTGGTAGGTTACACTGAAATGAAGGAAATAAAGTTTATGATAGGAATGTATCCGTATTGCCTGGGAGAGCAAAATACAGCCCAGAGGGCAACAAATGCCAGCACTACCACCCCTGGGCTCAAAGATGCTCTCCAGATCACTGCCTCCATTGAATAAAAAGAGCAAGGCTGGACCTGATGATCCATGGGGTCTTTTCCAGCCTCCAGTTCTAAGATTATAATGAATCTCTGGAACATACCCTTAATGCCAAAGTTCCCACATGTTTCCTTCCTTCACCTTGTCTCCTGTTATTTTCTTTAAAAGCATCTTTGTGCCAAATATGAGACATTCCAGCACCAGATAAAAGTTGCTGCCCAGCGAGTTGCCGTGTGCCATCAGCTTGCAGAGGACATGTTGGATCGAGGGCACTATGAATCCAGGGAGATTCGGAAGAAGCAGAAACAGTTGCGGTAAGTAAAGGAAGCCCAAGCCTTCTGTCCTCTAGGTCTTTTTCTCCATAGTGAGGAGCCCAGGTAGAATTTGAATAAGTGTGAAATAGCCACAGTCAAATAACTGATCATTACAAAACGTACAGGCATGATCACAAAGACCAAACTCTTTCTGAAATGATCTTATTTATGGGTTCTTCACACAGGGCAGCCAGCGGAAGCCATTCCAGTGACATCTTCTGGCTGATTTTTCAGTAATAGCAATCTTTCATTTAATAGCTGACCATCGCATGTCCACCTCTAAACAATCCCAGCATCTACCCTTTGTACATATATGTACAAAAAGTCATATATCTATGTCTTGCCAATAAGCACATGTCACGATACCCACATGGCCCCTTCTTGTTTCACCGAACTAAGAGCTCACGCTATGTGTCTTTCAGATGCCACCAGTTGATTACATCAACATTACCTATTACAGTATTAATAATCAAGGTCCAGGCCTGATGTCATTTCAAAAGAACCAAATAGAAATTGTTCATTGTTATAGATGTTGACAGGACAAGCAATGTTGTTAACTCTTAAACAAACATCATACTTTATCCACTCCCAACCACCACTCTCCTGCCCAAACTCCCAAAAGTCTTCAACTCTCCCTTTCAATCTCAAAACTCCCTATCTATCTTCCCCTCCTCCTGCTGTGTCTCTCATATCTCGTGACTCCGCTCCTCCAGCACTCCCATTGGTCTATGCAGATAACATATGAATATTCATGACCTGGGCAGATGCCACAGCACTTCTTAGTGGACAGCACCTTGACTCCAGGAGTAGCTTTCTAAACCTGCTTTGGTGTGTGTGGTCCTATTATATACAAAGGCAATATGTAACTCCTCAGACATTGCCAGACTAAAAACTCACATCATCCTCCAGCTTTGTTTGTCCAGCTAGGCTGAGAAGTTGCACTTCCCCCAATATTTGGGGGACACAGATCTTCAGTCTTGATTGTATGGCTTAAACCGGCCTTTGCCCAACCCAATAGGTGTGGTTCACTTAACTCTGTGCTTCAGCTGAAATGGGATGATGGGAGCTGTAGTCTAGTACATTTGGAACATGCTAGGTTGGGTAGTGTGACCTAGAAACAAAACATGGCTAGTTAGGGATATGGTTACAATTGTTTTGGCTAATGGTCACCTTGAACGGGTTGAGACCATCTATCTCATAGCTTACTAATAAGCTATGAGATATGCCTCCCTGTTAAGAATTAAAGTAATTATATTTATCTTATTTATTTTGTGTATTTATTTTTGTGTTCTTCATATAAATATATGAATATTAATTAAGCAAATACTGAAAATAAATAAGATAAATATAATTGCATTACTTTAATATAAATAGGTAAAGGTAAAGGTTCCCCTTGACGTTTCAGTCAGTCGTGTTCGACTCTAGGGGGCAGTGCTCATCCCCGTAGAGCCAGTGTTTGTCTAAAGACAGTTTCCGTTGTCACGTGGTCAGCGCAACTTAGACCTGGAACGCTGTTTACCTTCCCACCGAGTTGGTACCTATTTATCTACTTGCATTTCTACATGCTTTTGAACCGCTAGGTTGGCAGGAGCTGGAACAAAGCGACAGGAGCTCACTCCGTCGCATGGATTCGATCTTACGACTGCTGGTCTTCTGACCCTGCAGCACACAAAGGCTTTTGCGGTTTAGCCCGCAGCACCACCACGTCCCAAGGCTTTAATATAAATATATGAAGATTAGTTAAGCAGCTCTCATAATAGAACAGAAAGGTATAATAAACATTTACAATATGCTTCGCCATGACCATTTTGCTTTGCTACAGCTTATGGGGAAGCATCAAGATGTGAACACACCTATAACACACCCTTTCCTCTTCCACCTTGCTGCACTTATTAAAACCAAAATGGGGAAGTTACTTCCTCAGCTGGCCCAATCCATTGCTAGAATGGATGTGGGGCATGGGAATACCTTTTATTTTCCTTCCTTCATTCATTCAGATGTAAACAATTTAAGATGCTGGGGTGGGGGAAAGAGAAAAATGAGCCAGGGGGACTTTTTAATTTTTATTCCCCTTTCCGAATATGTGGGTTGGATTGAAGGCCAGTTGGTGTACAGGAAACTAGAATTTGTTGGCGATATTTGCGCTGAAGAGGAGATTGAAAAATACGGAAAGAATCTGCTTGTGTAGTAGAACAAAATAGCAGGAGTACTGACATTTTCTGGGAATGCCTTTTTGAAAAACAGCACCTTTCCAATGTGCAGCCTGCCGCTGCTTGATTCAGTCTGGTTTTAGCCTCCTGTCAGAGGTGGACATGTCTGGCAACTACAAGGGCTCACAGACCAAAAAGTGGCCCATCGCTGGTCCTTGTTCTGTTCCAGCTTGATGTCTACTGAGCAAGAAAGAGAAGCACCAGTAATAGTCCCCACTAGCCCAAGCCCTCTCTCTGCATACACACACCAACAAGCAGTTGCTCTTCAAGTGGTCTAAAACTTGGAACCGGTTTTGTTACCATGTGATCTCTTTTACCTGTCTCTCTCATCAGGAACCATTGGGAGGAGTTGCTAGAGATAACCAAGTCTCAAAGCAAAAAACTACAAGATGCAGAAGCTGTATACAAGTGCCTGCAAGATCTGACAGAAGCCCTTGTCCACATTGAGGTTACAAACAGATTGATTATTTTGCTTCTGCTTGTCTTACCGTGTCATTGTAAGAACTGAATTAGATGTGACAGAACCACTGGGTGTCTATTTCTTCTCAGTTTTCTACACTAAACATTGTAGGTGGCAAAACATCAATAAAACTTTACCTTATGGTATCATGAATACATATGTAGTGACAGCAAAGTTGAAACATACAGTATATCATAAAATATAAAATAGTGGGTAAAAACAATTATCAATTTTAAAAAACATACTCTTCATCCATATATCTCCCCATTCATAGCAAGGCGGTTGGTTTGCCCAACCCTCACCCCTCAGCATTGAAGTTGGCTTGGATGGAAAGGTGTTATATACAATGGAGTGAAACAGTGAAATGGAAAGTCAAAGTGACATTTTGCTTCCATAGCTTCTGTGCTCCTTTTGATAAAATATATACTCTCCCACAATCCTCCCTACCCCATTTTCCTCTTCATATGTGAATGAGACAAATCTATGATAGGTATGTGCCAGTTTGGCTCTGATTTTTTTTCCTGTATGCCTTCTTTGCACTTTGCCAGATTCTCTGACAGCAAACTTATCCATGTTTTTCTCCTCAGGAGAAATCAAAAACCATCCCCGATGACATTGCTAGAGACCTGAGCGGTGTGCACTCACAGCTACGTAAACATGCAACACTTGAGTATGAATTGTTTGGGAATGAGCAGCAGGTGGGACATGTTACAATTTGGAAACACATTGTGGTCTTTTTTTAGAAGTCTACTAGATTGTTTCACTCTAAACCTTATTGTACATCTTGACTTATATTCTTGTCAGGTGCTTTTTAAAGCTCGAAAAAGGAGGCTCACACAATATAAATGTACCTAAATGCCTATATAAGCTTTTGGAGAACCTTGGAGAAGGATGTTTTGAGCTGGTCCCTCTAAATTGTAAAAGATGCAGTTGTAGATCTTTTACCTGTAATGATGGTGCCTGCTGAATCTTGTCCTCTTCCGTGCTACCCAGAGGAAGAGAGAAAGTGCATTGTTGTGAGGCCATGTGAAGGAGATGTATCAACTGTAGCAGCCACCACTCCCTATTACCTCTGTAGCCACTTCCCTGTGATTATGATGGCAATCTTAGAACTGCAGAGCTGAAAGAGACACTACGGGTTATCGAGTCCAGACCCTGTCAAGAAGACACAGTGGGGAATCCAATTGTCAACTTCTGACTCTGCAGCCAGATGCCTAAGCCACTGAGTTATACAGGAGTTCTAACAGTGATAATGCTTGCTGCTAGAGATAGGGAAGTTTTTTCTTTGATCTGCCTTTTCAAAGGAACATTATTTAATTTGCACTGCAGAGACTAGTATGCTGGTCAGAATACAGGCATCCTTTGGCACCTGCATGTGTCTGGTTTTCAAAATTTGGTTCCAGCCAGCTCAAAATATCCATACATCATGGGCAATTGTGCAGACAAATGTGTATATTAGAGAAAGATACAAAAGTACATATTTTAGAGAAGGTTGCATTAAAATGTGTACATGAAACTTCATAAATATAAATTCACAGTTATGTTGTGTTTTAATTTGCAAAATGATGTAGAAGAGATTTAAGACTGAATACATTTGAAATGAAGAATTGGGGAAAGGCAGTAAGGTTCAGAATCACACAAATGCAAGAGTAGGGTGATAGCTTGTGATCTGTGTGATTTTTAAAATTGGTTCAATAAAGGTATCACCCTACTCTTGCATTTGAAATGAAAATAGTCCAAATTTGGGTTGATTCATCGTTTTCTACTTGCTGCTGTTACTTTTCCTCTCCTCAAAGAATAGAGAGGAGGTTGAGCAGGCAGAGAAGAAACAAGATAACTGTATGTGGCCTGGGAAAAGTGTGAGTGGCTATAAGTCAGGCAGATAGTGGTGGCAGTAAGGATGATTTGGGCTGCTGCTGTGTGTCTGTCATTGATGTGGCAAGGATAAGCCTGGCATCAGTAGTGAATTTCGGGCACAAGGGTCAGAAGCTGGCCACTGATGAGGCGTACCGGGAGTGGCAATTCATCCCTGCCCTGTGGCCTCCTTGATAAAGAATTCGGATGCCTCTTTGTCAATATACGCAAAGAAGCACATCTGCTAGTAGACACTGGGTGTCACTGCTGCCCTATAGAGTCATGCAGTTCTTGAGAATGTGATTTGATGGAAGCACTTCCAGGATGTATTTCAAAGGCTATGGAGCTCACCTCATGCTCTTCCTTGCTTTTCTTTTTTCTTTTTGTAGCTACAGGAACTGATCGATGCTGCCGATGGCGTGCTCTGCCGCTGCACTACAAGTCAAGCAGAGCAGATCCAAGCCAAGCAGCAGGCGGTGGTGGAGAACTGGGAGGTCTTGAGGGCTAAAGTGCAGCAATGCCGGGAACGGCTGGAACAAGCTTGTAGACTGCTCCACTTTCAGACACAAGTGAGCTTTCTGGTGTTCTCCTTTTTTTGAAATGATGATGATAGTGATGAGAATTACATATTTCATGTATATGTTCCACATGCCTCAGAAGTTGAGATGGGCAAGAAGTTTGGTCTGGAAGTTTTGTGCCAGTTTGTACGTGTGGCACCCCGGCTGCCACATGTTCCCACCCCCCGCCTCCCCCCGCCTGACCAGACAGTGCGTGCTCCTCTCCTCCTCCTCCTCAGCTGTTTGACCAGTCCCCGGCAGGAGTATGGGCTTCCCTGCCCTTCCTCCTTAGCTGATCACCTGTTCAGACAAAGAGGCAGGACAGGCAAAACCATGCTTCGTGCTCTTGCTAGGGAATGGTCAAACAGCCAAAATGGAGGAGGAGAGGAGCACACTCGGACTGGTGAGTGGGTCATTGGCCGGGGGTGGGGCGTGGGGGGATGGAATACGTGGCACTCCAGGTACCACTTATATGAATTGGCACAAATCTTCAGACTGAGCTTTGTGTCCATCTCTATTCAGAAGCATCAGGAGAGATGAAAGGTCGAGCCGAAGACAGATGGCACAACCAGCTCAATGCATGTTTATGTTAAAGGTGCTCTGAATAGTCAACCTCTTGTTTAGGTATTTCCCCAACTAATGTTGCATAAACTGTTGTGCTGCTTGGTGAAGTTTCAGTTGCACAACTGGTTGTGTAACTGGTTGCACAATGGACAGCTTGCCAAATAGTGCTACTACTTCTGCAACATCTGATGCGAGGAAATCCTGGATGAGATGCTACCTAATATGTGAGTTTTAGGGGTCATGCATTAAAAGAATCCAAATCATTTTGTTTTTTAATCATTCTAATGCTTATGGTATTGCTGCTATTTGTTTTCCTTTCTGTCTTGAGATGCCTTGTAGAACTGATACCATGTAACATTTCATTTTTAAAATGATGTTCTGTCATAATATCTTTGTGTTCTGAATTCTAAATATTATTACAGTATAAACAATTTTGCCTGGATTCAATTGCTGCTTTTTCCCTCTAACTGAAGCAGCACAATCACACTTTGACTTTAATTAAGTTTTTATACTACCATTTAACACGATAGTATAAAGTTTTTATACTACCATTTAACATAATATAAACCAAGGTGGTTTACAAAATGAAAAATAAAATCATTTTTTAAAGTTCAGATCTATCAAAACAACATAAAATGCTTATTATTGCAACCACCTAGAGTAGTGGCCTGGCTGCTAGATGGGCAGTGTAAAAATGTAATTAATTAAAATTTAATTTAATTAATTAAAATAGCAACAGTAGTACAGATCATAGTATAAAAGAGTTCATGATTCTGCCTGCAGAATTCATGTTCCTGGGCTTTAAATCTTCCATGTTTTTATGTTGTTTTGTGTTGTTTTCTTCTCTTGATTTTTAAGGTACGGGACTATTCTTCATGGGCTTCTGAGATAATGAGAGAGATGGAGATTGAAGAGAAAATCCGAGATATATCGACCAGTGGTCTGAAGATTAATCAGCATCATCAATTGTTGGCAGAGATTGAGGCCCATAATGAGATTTACGGACGGGTTGTACAGCTCGGTCAAGAGCTACTGTTAGAACAGAAAATGGCCAAAACAGAAGTATGTATGCCCAGTTTTAATAAGATTGCCTCATTTGCATATGGAACTAATCAGTACTTCTCCAAGCACAATGTCTATACCAAATTATTTGTGTGCCACCATTAGAGAAAATGAAAAGAAAAAGAAAATGCATGAAAATGGAGCATGGCGCTCCTGAGAGAAAGAATTAATTTCTGAATTAAACCTCTTTTCATTAAGAGGTTGAGTGCAAACAGCATCTCAAAGAGGGGATTCCTTAAGTGTTGGTTTTGTATGATTGTCCCCTCTCATAATTTGTCATAGCCTGTAATTTGTGTGTTAGTTTGCTTTGTTGTGTGGTTGTTCTTCAGCATATTCTTCCTACATTAAATCTGATTTTTCAGACAGGAACAACTGTGTCTGTCATATTCCTTGAACACTTAACATTATTTGAGCTCTAATGGTGCATCATCTTTAATGGTGAATTTGGACCCGTGTTCACAATCAAGACGGTTACTCTCTCCTTCATTTCCATCAGCTATCATCAACATCTTTGTTGCCTTTTGTTTGTTTTCTCATGCCAGATCCAAGATGCACTGCATGCCTTGGTGGAAGAAAAGGGCAAAATATGCCAGAAGTGGGCCCAGAAGAAGGAATGGCTGGAGAAGGTCCATCTTCTGCAGATGTTTTACAAGGACTGTGAGCACTTGAATAATATCTCAAATTCCCAGGAGGTATGAAAATTGTGATAATATGATAAGCTGGTGAGAAAAGTTGGAAAAGGCTCTTGTCCCCCTCACTCATTCTCCCGGTGCCACACACATCATATGCAGTGACCATACTAAAATTGTTAGGTAGCTCCTGACTCTTTTTCCTCCAAAATCTAAGCCCCATGTCTCAGCTTGCAACAGTGCAAAGCCCTGTGGAAGTGAGATTAACTGCTTGATGCTGGACAACAAAACTATCACAGCCATCAATGGACTCCGCATCAGCTGTATCAGTTAGGAAATCTTCCTACTCCTTCTCCACTTCTATTTCAGCCCTTGATCATGCCTCATTCACAGAATTTTCAGATAATTGTGTCTTCCATATGTGCCTATTCTGCCTATTTCTCCATCTTGTTGTTTACCAGGGCAAAACTGTTGAAGAGGAAAGGTTGACTAGGTACCTTCCATTTAGAACCAGCATAAATATGCCATGGCAATGGTTTAGCTCATGCCAGCGGGGGTCTATCAGGCTCCTAATGCAGAGAGGTAGGAGAAATGCCCTGTGGTACATGTTCATAAGCCTTATTCCTTCTCTTTGTTCAGCCAAGAACAGTACGAACTGTTGTTGCCCAGTGGTGACTTGGTAATAGCATGGCAGACTGCTTCCATCACAAACCAGAAGAAAAGTTTGGAGAGGGAATACCCATCCATTGCCTTCACCTTCAAGTTATCCTTTACATTTCTCCACTACAAACTATTGCTCAGGGCAGCTTACAAACCTCAAAAAGCAAAATAGAACTGTTGGATAGCTCAGAGGTTTTGGTATCTGACTGCGGAGCCAGAGGTTGAAAATCAATTCCCAGCTGTATTTTCTTGACATGGGTTGGACTCAATGATTCACATAGTCCCTTCCAGATCTGCAGTTCTAATATGATGATGATGATGATGATGATGATGAAGAAGAAGAAGAAAAAGAAGAAGAAGATGATGATGATTAATAGGGGTCTAAACAAAAAAATTAAAAAATGGTTGTTGTGGGTTTTTCGGGCTCTTTGGCCATGTTCTGAAGGTTGTTCTTCCTGACGTTTCGCCAGTCTCTGTGGCCAGCATCTTCAGAGGACAGCAACCTGTGCTCTGGTTAAAAATAATAATTAAAAACTGTGTTAAGCATAGCACCACTAATGCCAGCCTAATCTATAAACAAGATAGTCCCCATCATAGTTGTAAATATGTTTGGAAAAGCCAATTTAGAAATATATATCTCCATACAAAAGGCTAAAAGCCCTCTTCCCTCCCAACCTCAGCACCTATGTTCTCAACGAAGAAGATGGCTTTGCTGTTTTTTTAGCTCAGAGGAGCCTACCAGTGTCACACCCAACTATGGGAAACAATTCCCAAGTATTTATAAGTCTTTATGAAAACATTACCTTGTAATGTACTGTGTTTATTATCGGTACTGTCTATTATCTAGTTTCAGTCTGACCAAGTGGTGTTTGTGGCTTACAAACTGCTATATTTGTACCCTGACATTTTCATTGGACTTAAAGTTAAGTTTTCTCCCCAGGCAAAACATCTGAGGAATTTGAAGGTAAGCCAAATGGTTGATAAAGTCAGCAAAAATTCTTGGAGGAGTCAATATACATACCAGGCTTTTAAATCTGAGGGCATTTTGTGGAAAGTTCCAGAGCTGTTATGTACTAAGTGTGTAAGAATGCAAATGTGTTCATTCACTATTGCCATATTTTCTCCTCATCCCCACCCATTTATGCTTATTTCTAATGAGTTTAACATACAATGTAATATATCTACCATTTTTGGAATATTGGTGCTGAAAACACATTGTTTCTACAACATGAATCAAGTTAGCATATATTCACCTGAGACTCATTTTTTCTCTTAGCTCAGTCCACACCATCAGGGAGAAAAATGTATTGCAGCTTTTTTTTAATGTACATACTACTATGTGAACAGAACATAAATGCTGTGGATTATGCTTGTGTGATTGTCCTTAGAGCCCTAGATGATGGCTTATGCAGAATCTTAAGTGATTTTTTTTCAAACATACTGTATATTTTTATTTATATATTTTTTACTAAATTTTGGATAGTCCTTCCATTCATGAGCATGGAAGAAGCAACAATACAAAAAGAAATCACAAACAGATACAGCAAGGAAGATAAAAGGATGGAATAATTAGCTGAACAAACAAACAAAAAATTAAATACATGCCACCAAGTCAAGTCTGACTTTTAGTGACCCTTTCCAGGGTTTTCTAGGTAGAAAGTACTTGGAAGTGGTTTGCCCGTCCCTTCTTCTGGGGGCATTCTGGGACTGTGCAGCTTGCCCAAGGCTACACATGTTCGCTGTTCCCCTACAAGGTACAGTGGAGAATCAGACTCCAGATACTCTGATCCTGAACTATCCAGCCAGCTAAATAGCAAAGGATAAAGATTTAAACAAACCGGAGCATTAATTTCTCAATTCTCAGTAAAATACTATTGCTATTTTCACCATCTGAAGGCCAATAGTGAAGAAGCTAACTGGTCTTTCCAAGCAAAGGAGTTTTATAACCAGGGTTCTGTTACTAACAGCAGAAATCTTGAACTGGGTCCCCTCCATGCATGAAATGAAAAACCACATACAAGAATATTTCTCCTCCCTACAAGATGATGAGGACTCCTCCTCCCTGACCTTGGAGAGATTATAAAGATATTATGACTGCCACCTTGTTGCATGGGCTATTAAACAGAAGGATTAAATAATCTCTTTGCATCTTTGTGAATATCGAGCCTATCGTTTTTTGTTTGTTTGTTTACGGTGTGTGTACTCAGCATTCCAAAGGCAAAAGGCACTGCTGCCAGTTTACACAAAGCACAATCACAACAAAATGGCTTGGTTGTGTAACTAGCAGTAGGATCTCTCAGTGACACCTGAAAATTCTCAACAGGATTTCTTGATCCTAAATGAGACGTTTGCGAAATTTCTTCATATTCTATCTGCTACATAAAAGTTCCTGTCCCAAGGTGGAGCTCTTGACAGGGAAGTCAAACCTCCTAAAAAGACTGTGAAACACATAAGGAAGAATTGTGAGGTATAGCATGAATGTGAGTCTCAGTGTGGTATAGTGAATAGAGTAAGGGATTAGGACTCTGGAGAACAGGGTTCAAATCCCCACTCCGCCGTGGAAACTCACTGAGGGAGTGGAACTGGTAAAATCACTCTTTAAATATCTCAATTATCTTGAAACCCCTCTTAGGATCACTATGTCAGTTATGACTTGATGGCCCAGAACAACAACAACAGATTGATTGTTTTATTTGTTCGTTTGTTCGTTAAATAGCTCTCTTGCACTCAAAAGTTAGAGGTGACTTACTCATACAATATAGTTAAAAATACCAATAGGACTAAAATACACCAGGTTACAAATATTAAAAGAGAATAAAATTCACTGTATTATTAAATGCAGCTAAAATTGAAGCACTTTAAAGTCGCAGATTTGCCAAAAAAAAAGGGAGCGAACATACCAGTGAAAATGCAGGGATTTGAGCCTATCAATTGATAACAGCCTGCCTAAATAAACAAGCCTCTACTGTAAGTGGAAGGTCAGCAGGGAGTGAAGAAATCTATCCTCCCTTGAGAAGGAGCCTACAGCTTCAACAATGGAGCTTCGCCCCTCATGTTGCTGTCTTCTAAGAGTTTACACAATGTTTGTCCATAATTTAAAAGCCACTGTTCAATTCACGGGGAAAATGCACAATATTCTCTGGAATCAAAACCCTTTGCACAGTAACAAGTTCTCCCACCACCACCACACCCATGACTATAGAACTATGGGAAACATATGTCGCTGGATATGACATTTCGCCCAATCCAGGAACGAGAGAGCATGGTTTATATAAACCTTTGATCTCCCGCTTATTAATCCACCTAGGCTTCTTCCAACAGAACTTCCAAATTTCCTTCAGTAGGAAGCCTGAAATTTTTCATTGACTCAGTGCTGGCAGAAATTAGTGTCTTCTAAAAGCAGCCGTCATGCTGTGTCTCTGTGTGTGCACGCGCACACACATGCATATTAACTGACTTTTAATGGTATCAGCATAGAGTCAGTTATGTGTGAATAGCTTTCTTTTACTTCAGCAAGTCCAGGCAAAGCCCGGCTCTTCATTATTTTGCCTATGGGCCATGCTGTGTTTACCTTTATACGAAAGCTACTCCCACAGTGGTGAATGGTGAAAAGCATCTAGCATGCAGCGGTATTCTTTCCCATTCGTTCTCGGTGCCAGTGTGATGGGGTTGACTTAGTGCCAACAGCTTAGGTTACATCCAAGTTACTCAAGCCTTCGAAAGATTTCAGCAAGGTTTAGTCTAGGATTGCTCTGTTCTAAAGTAAATAAGAGCACATATGGAGGAAATTAGACAAACATACATCTATCTTTTTTTTATTACTGAGGTCTGGTGTGCCATTACTTGGAACAGTTGTAGGAAATTCTTCTAAGACCTGTTAAACAGAGATCTTTTCTATTCCGAGTGCAGATAGGCAGTGGCTGAGAGAGGCAGAGAACTGAGTGCAGCTATTTTGCTTTCAGCAACAGCAGTACAGGGTATGATCTGCTGTTTTCAAGGCAATGGAAGCACTGGCACGTTCAAGCACTGTATCCTTTTAGCTGGAGAAATCATAATAAGGTCAGTGTTTGTCTTTGGATAGCATATCTGGCTTGCTTCAGACTTGTGGCTCAACATCGTTCCTGGTTCACAGATTCATCTTTTTTTTTTCTGCACGCAACGATCATTTTGCAGACTGGATAAGGATCGCTACTTTTAGTTCTTCATCGTTTATGGATTTGATTTTTACATCAGTTCCTTTTGGAAGAAATCTCTCTTTCCTTTTCCCTTCTTCTCACCAGAGGAGTAACGGAAATTTCCAGTGTCAACAGAAAAGAATGAAAAACCTGCTTTAATGAAAGCTGGAAAGTCCGTCACTTTGACTTATCAGAAGATCGAACTAAAAGTGCAAGATGTCATGTGCAGACCTTCACAGCAAGACTTCAGGTGTACCCATCTACATATCCACTGTGAAAGTTACATTGTCTTCCTCTAGAACCGCCCCACCACCAGCCTCCAAATCAGCTGTCTGGGTGAACTCTTTCCAAACAAAGCAACCAGAAGAAATTGTATCAGAATCAACCTGGTATTTTCCAGCTCATCTGCTGTCCATGGAGACCCAGCCAAGAAATGACAGCTTGCCATCCCGCTCTCCGTCTTCGGAGGTTTACAGCTCAAGGCTGGATATAATCCTGGCCCATTCCAATAGGGGAAAGGATTTGGGAGAAGATGACAGTTGTGTTAATCCTCCTAGGATCAAGACTGCATGTCCCACACTTCACAGAGGGCTCCAGTGCAATGGCTACAGCAACACTGGTACTCAGTCATCGCTCATCTCCTGCAAGCAGTATTCAGGAACTGAGTGGAGTGATTGTCATTCTTCTGCTGATCCTGTTGGCCCTGGGGAATTTGCAGTACCTCTCCCACCTGCTACTGTTTCAAGAGCTCTACCATGCTGGACATCACGTCTGGATGTTTCCTTGTGTGCTGTTCCAGATGCTTCATCACCACAGAGAAAAAATTCAAACACAGCTCCGGCACCTTGTATTTCAAAACCGACCCAGCATGGCTGCAGTCAGTGCAGTGCTGAGCTCTCCGATCTCCATGCTTCAGTAAAGCTCTACATTTCAACTTGCAATATAATGATAAAGCCATTTAGAACTGCTTCTCAAGCCAGCAGCCATGCTTATTCCAGCCTTTTGTCATCTCATCTGAAAAAGATTTCATCTCCATCTTCTGGTCTTGGAGAAGAATCTCCGGTGACCCATCAAGACATCCCCTCAAGAAGCTCAGCAGATCTCCAGATTACACAGTTTCGTGTAACCTCAAGGGATAAGTCTCCTGATCTTCCCCTGCAAACTGTCTCCAGAGACATAAGGTTGTCTCCGACTGCCGTGAATAAAGAAGGTGCCCCTGTTGGGAAGCAGATAGTCAGAGATCCGGGTTTAGATCCAGATTTGGTTGTCTTTCAGGACCATCATTCAACTGACAAAGCATTTCGGAGGACCTCAAACACTGGGATGATTCCAAGCCACCACAAGATATCGCAGATAACTCTGATACTTGCCACTCCTTGGACATCCTTCCCTATAAAAGTGATTAGAGAATTCAGGAAAAGTCCAGCTCCTTCTGTTTTTATCAAAACATTAGGTTCAGGCACAGGCAGTCCAAATTTTCAACCAGGTTATAAAGGCTCTGGGTTCTCACTGTCCATTAATCCTGTCTGTTGTCCTGAATTCCAGTCCTATCAACAACAGGGTGCAAATTCAGAGCCTCATAGTACAGATCACTCTACACTTGTGACAAGCATGCGGGCTTGTACTACAAATGCAGCATCACATAAAACTGGTGAGAGTGCATGGTGTCCATCTTTCTCTGTAAAAATTGCCTCATTTGGAGCTGGGAGGAGAGTGGTGAAGATTTCCATTCCTTTTTAGAAACATAAAGAAACATGATTTGTGAGGGGACATGAATTTTC
This sequence comes from Pogona vitticeps, assembly GCF_051106095.1. NCBI lineage: Eukaryota > Metazoa > Chordata > Lepidosauria > Squamata > Agamidae > Pogona > Pogona vitticeps. The sequence continues at coordinate 300,871,086 of NC_135783.1, forward strand.
ATAGAGTGTTTCATCTTTTTGTCTATTTTTTTCTCACTATATTGTGTTACAATCCTTTCTGTTGATGGGGAGGACTTCCAAAAGTACTTAAGCTGCATTTCCTAAAGTGGAGTTATTTATTTGCTTACCAGGAACTGTGGGAGTGTTAAGAAAAACATCAATCTTTTCTCCAAATGGGTTTGTCTTTGGCTCTTCATTTTGTATGTGGTTGTTGCATCAATGTTGCTTTCATAGCAAACACCTTTAAGACTAACCTGAAAGATACCTGAAATGTGAGGGCTCAGGGTTGAATGTCCATCCATCAGTGGAGTTGATATTACTGCCAGGATGGGTTCCCTTATCCCACACCCTTGTTCCCCTCATCTGCTTTTTGGATTGGGAGCACAGCTTGGTTTATAAACATTTAAAAGTTACTCATACTGCATTATTTTCCCTAGTAACCATATTGTGTTATGATTATAACTTAACAAGGCATGCCCCATTTGCAATTAACTTTTTACTTGTATAGTTACAAAATGTTGATTTATGCTGGGTCTCATGTTCTATATTGAGACTACAAAGTATGCATTTTGTAACACAGGCCAACAACTTGTAGTGTTTGAATTTTTTTTCCTTAAAGTAACTAAAAAGCAGGTATTCTGGTTGCTTTAAAGGAATGAGAAGACTTGGGATTTTTCTTTTTAAGTGCCTGTAAAGGAAGTAATCAACTTGTAGGTATTGAACTATAACTAACTAACTTTTAGAATTAACTTTCTAAGTTATTGTTAGAAGACCACCCATAGTAAATTTTGGATGTTGTGGGCTTCAGGAGGAAAGTAGGAAAAAGAAAATCCTGTTCTACTTGTGAAAGCCAGTTTCTATAAGGTTAAATGTGGCTCTCAGCAAACCACAGAATTTCAGTGAAAGGTACTGGGCTGAAGGCAACATTAGTTTTAATTAAAGCAAACTTATTGAATGAATTGGGCTTTTTAGTCACAACTAGCTTATTGGAAGTCCCAGAGATTTCAGGTAGGACTAATGTTGGATTTCATCTTCAGAATGGGTACATCGAAACAATACTCAGATTGCTGAATTGCTCAGAGTTTTAACAAAAAATATTCCTGTTTGAAAACTGAAGGATGCTGGCAACATTGTTCTGATATGCCTCCCCATCCATTTGTTCCTGAAAATGCCAGTCACCCATTAAATAGTACTTTTAGGAAAATACTGTATGCATATTGATGGTTTCAAATGTAATATACTCAAGGACATTCACTAAGTAACATATTCATCTGACAACAAAGCTAGGAATGTTGTTGTGTGCTGTCAAGTCAAAACAAACTTATAGCAACCTTAATAGGGCTTTAATGGTCAGATATTTAAGGAGTGCTTTTATCAGTTCCACTCCCCCAGTGAGTTTCTCGGGGGGGGGGGGTTACTCTGAAAGAAAAAAGTAAGTGTGTGTGTGTGTGTGTGTGTGTGTGTGTGTGTGTGTGTGAGAGAGAGAGATTAAGCAAGATTTGCTGAAAGGAACTGAGAATTCCACTGAAATATTTTTAAAAACTATTGAAAAATCCCAGACCAAAATGTGTTTCCCTCATCTGTAGTGAAGAGTGAAGTGTAATATCAGTACTGTACTTTATTTATGTATGGAAAAGCCACTGGCTTCTTCCTAACTGTTTCTTTTCCATGATGTCTTATTAATAAGGCCTAGCTAAAAGAGGTGAAGGATGAAATGTAAATTTAGGTCATGATCAAACAATGATTCTGCATTCCACTCTGATATATAAATATATATCTCATCAAATGCAAGATAAGGTCTAACATTGTTGTAATACCATCTTTTGTGTAATGTTTAATTTTAACAAAAATGTTTTTTAATAAATATTTTCATGGTGATAGAAAAACTTGCCTTTAAAAAATATACTACTTTTAAAAAATGAATTCCTTCACTGGTATTTCTGGAATGTACATCCCAGTCTTTTGGTCAAGCTAGGTGCCAATATAGTTGGTAGCTAGTGGCTTTTCAAGCTCATTGAAAGCAATGGCCTCGATCTGATTGCTGGTGCCAATGAGAATATACCTAGTGAATCAATAGACATTTAGTAAATCAACATAAGTCCAATTGACTCAATAGGTTTCTCTACTTGCAATTCCCAACTGGATTCAGGTCACAGAGATTTAACTTTTTACACTGATGTAAACGAGGCCAAAATGCAACTAACATAGCCTGCAGACTTGTGCATGCTGACCTGGAAATAAGCCACAGTGAGTCTTGGTTCTGAATAAGGATGGATAAAATCAGTTTTTCAGTCTAGATCCAGCCCAAGCATATGATGGCATTAAATGGAGTTATTCCTCTTTTTGATTCTTCTCAGAGGTGGATGCAGTACTGAACTGTGCCTCATTTAGCAGCTTTTAGCTATATTGTTTAAGCGGAAAACCTATACGTATGGAACTTTTCAATTCTGGTTTCTGTTTCCATTTTGGTGTTGTGACTTTTTTAAAAAAGAGAGGGAAGTGTTCTAAGTATCCTGCGAGAAAAGTAACAACACAGTCTGTGGCACCTTTTAAACTAACAGGTTTTAACTGTCACATCTCACTTCGTCAGATGCAGGGGAAAAGCTATAGGTCAGAATTCTGCTGCTGGCTTACACTGATGGTATGCCTCACGCTACAATTGTGTGCCTGCTGAGGAACACAATCAGGCCTCAGTAATAAGTGGCAATTTGCCACCAAAATATATGCAGTTTCCCTTATGTCAGTGTAAATTGGCAGTAGGATTCTGACTGTACAGTCAAAAAGGCATCTTTGTACCCAATTATGACATTCACATACTTTTTCAACAGCTAGAGATAGTAGCTTTCCCAGAACTTTACATTATGCATTTTACCAGTTTGATCAATCTGATGTTACATTATAGGAGGGCCCCTCTTTTCTGCAAACAATTGTATTGTTATACAGTATAGTATACATATTTTCATGTCCATTTAAATTCAGGCAAATGGTTTTCCAATCCTTTCCCAATCGCTGTCTTGGTTTATTTTAAATTGAAACCACATAAAAATAAAGCACATGTGAGCACCTTTTGCTGTTGATGGACTAGATAAACATCTACATACTGGCCCTATTCCTGAACAGGAAATTTCAACATCCCACTGCCTCCACGGTGGCCTTTCACATAGCAAACTTGCCCGCACCACCCTAATCCTACTGTTCTGAGTGTTAAATTCGAAAGGGAATTTTGTGTTAATTCTCTCCCTTTGGATCCTACCGCTCAGTATGATAAATTCAAAAGAAAGGCAAGTGGGATGGCCCCACAACTCCTGCCTTGGTTATAATTCAGAATAGAGATAGAATTGGAAATTCACCATGGGCCAAAGTACACTTTACAGCTAGCCCATCCTTAGAAGCTGAAATCTCTCAGAATGGTTCTACTTACAAAGAAAGCCTGTGTTTACCTGCACATGTTCAACTGCAAAACAAAGCAAATCAATTTGCAAATTATGGAGTTGTGAAAAGTTCTGCTGTGACAGCCAGACATTTTCAACACTCAAGAAACTCCTTCTAATTATATACTATTTGTAATAGGTGGTTTGGTCCTGTTTCACAGCTAGACGTGCAACTAATTTATATTCTCTCGGTTCCATTGTATACATTTTTGGCACTTTATCTATTTATCCCTTATTCTTTTCCATCAATACCAGTTTTCCAATTTGTAAATGGAATATATGTCCTGCCTTTTATTTTGACAAGTCTGGAAATTTTTCTTCCAAAGAGGAGTACCGAGATGGCCCTCTTCTCTTGATGTATCAGTGCAAATATTTTGCATTACTCCCAACACATTTTGAATTTTTAAAAAAATAATGCATCCTTTGAGTGTATTGAAATTGCTTGTTCTTCTGATCTTTGGTGGTTCATATTAGAAAAACACAAATATGGCCAGTAATCCCATTATGTTTCATAACAAACCTGACCAGAAGTTATTCCAATTTTTCATAGATGTATGTGAAAAGCAGTGACTTTGGGAACACAGTGGATGAGGTGGAGCAGCAGATAAAGAAACATGAAGCTTTTGAGAAGCTTCTGGCCTCCCAAAATGAAAAGGTAACAGTCTAATATCAAGTGTAAAGGAAATGCTTGATTTCATGAGCAGATAGACCATCTCATGCCTAAGAACCAATACATGTGTGTGCTAAGTGAAATCACAGGGTATCGTATATTGCTGTAATAAGTAAGACATATTAGTCAAAAGCAAAGCTATAGTATGCTCCTCTAAGAAGGCTGGATCAAACAACTATTTTAAGAAGGTAATTTTTCAGTGAATTGGGGGGGGGGTTCCTCCTGGATATGGGGAATCAAACAAGCCTAGTTTTTCTCAGCTTCACATTTTCCCACCAAATTATTTCTGTCCATATCTGTGTAAATATGTATTTTTTGGGGGAGGTGGTGGTAAACAGGCATGTTTTCAATGGATTTTTTTCATTTAAGCAAATGCAAATTTCTTCTGCTTACATCTTTCTATCATTTTTCTTTTGCAAAAATGTGTCATAAATTATAAAAAAGAATGGGTTTTGAAGGGTAAACATGTTCTGATTTGTGTTTATATTCAGGGCAAAGATAAAGCTGCATCAAAATGTGAACTAAACCAATTTTCCACCCACCCCTAGTTCTTCCTCAGGCCAAATAGCTGAGAAAATTTGAGAGGAAAGGAATTTTCAGTAAATAAGATAAATTTCTCATCTTGAGGCTGCAGCATTATTCATAGTCTGACACCAGATTTTACTTAAAGTGAATTTGGAGGCTCACCCTTTAAAAGGGCTGACCTTGGGATTAGAAAGAAGGAAGAAGGCCCCTCAGATAGCAGTGGCCAGGATCCCGCAGTATCAGCCTGTTCAGGTGTTTTACCTAAGTCCCAGCAACATCCTACTGTTTGGAAATAGAGCTGTGTGCATGATGCAGGGTCTTCTCTACCCCTAAATTAGACTCCTGCCTTCAATAACAGTGGAGGATCCTTTCCCATTGCTTATGCTGAAATAAAATTCTCCTGCCACTGCAGTCTTTCTCTGTACATGGAACGGATTTGTCCTGCACCGGAGGCAGCAAAGTTGCCCTGCACTTAAGCAAAACATTAAAAAAAATGAGAGAAGATATAAGAATATTGATGGATCTCATACTCTCCATCTGACAAAATATACATTTACTACCTGGTTTTCACTGGCACAATAGCAAAGATGGCTAAATGGAATGGGAATGGGAAATTGTTCAAGAATTACTGTTTCAGATTTCATTGGTTTGAACTCCAAAGTCTAAATCCAATTGCGAACCCCAGCTAGTAGACCCATGGACTCAAGGACTGAATGGTAGGTCAGTACTTTGTAGATACCATCAATTCAGTGGTTCTGTTCTAGTCATGACTAGGTAGTGGATGTAAGCCCAGTATCTTTTCAACAACAGTTAAAGGCCTGCCTATTTAGGTAGGCTTTTAATAACTGAGATTGCATCCATCCTAGGTATGTGTTCTTAAGAATTTCTTTAAATGGTTAGGTAATTTTTTATTATTATTATTATTATTATTATTATTATTATTATTATTATTATTATTATTATTATTATTATTATTATTATTATTATTATTATTATTATTATTATTATTATTATTATTATTATTGTTTGATTTTTTTTTAACTTTGTAATTTATGGTGGTGATAGCTTAACTAGTTTAAACACTGTCATCCATCTTGGGTCCCCTCACTGGGAGAAAGGTGACCTAGAAATGAAACAGATAGGCAGACAAACAAATAAAACCCTGCAGTTTTAAATATGTGCTTCATATTTTATTCAAGTAAAAGTTTTTTTAATAGATCCTTTGACTGACTATGTATATCAGAGAGACACAGATGTGATCCCTCATTTGTTTGCTTCTCAGGCATTATCTCTTCAGGAACAGGCGGAAAAGCTTCAACTGGACAGTGATCTGGAGAGAAAGCAGATCCAATATAAACTCAGTGCCATGTTAGAAAAAAGAAGACGCATCAATGATCTCTCTCAAAGCAGGCAAGAAAAACTGCACACAGCTTTCCTATTGGCTCTCTTCCACCAGAATCTAGCAGAGGTAAGAAGAGGTACATTTGGGGAGTGAAAATTTTAACTCTTTCTGGAGCTATCCACAGGTTACTGTGACCACCTTTCCTATTGGGTAATCTATGAACTGGTTCAATGTGTATGTTGTAGCATTTGTCAGCATACAGGCCATCACACCATATAGAACCCACACTTATAAATTATTAATAGGGCATGGCATACCTGGATAGTTTTCAGAAGTCAGATAGTCCAATGGTTATGAAGATTCTATATATATTTAAAGGAATGTAGTGTACTTCAGGTGTTAAAAGAAAACCATGAGAGCTCCCACAGTTCATCCTATGAAATTTCTAAAAACATGGGTGAGCAGAGTTTGGTGGGATGTGAGAGAAGGCTTGCTCCGTGGCTGTGAAACTCTTTTCCAAAGGAGGCTAGACTGAACTCCTTTCTGTCATTCTTCTGATACCCTGTTTCCCCGAAAATAAGACCTAACCTGAAAATAAGCCCTAGTATGATTTTTCAGGATGCTCATAATATAAGCCCTACCCCCCAAAGTAAGCCCCAGTTAAGTGAAACCCCGCCCTCCACCATTTTGCAGCAACCAGAAGAAGGTGACATGACTCCATTTGAACAAATGTAGATTGTTGTACATGAAAAAAAGACATCCCTTGAAAATAAGCCCTAATGCATTTTTGGAGCAAAAATTAATATAAGACCTTGTCTTATTTTTGGGGAAACATGGGTAATAGGCAAATACCTTTTAATTCCAGCAGGATTTCAACAATTGATTGGCTAGTTAAAGAATGTGATGTTTCCAACTTGACGCGGCGTCGAGACAGCAGCAGGAGGATGGAGCTCCATTCCCTGGACTGAATTCCGACCTGTCTGGGAGCCCCCAGTTGGTTGAAACCACCCCGAAGAGGGGGTGGAATGGGGGAGAAGCCTGTTGATCACAGGGAGAATGGCAGTTACCCACGTTTGATCCAAGAAACTCCCCAATCAACCAGTGGGCAGAAACAAGCAGCTGAACTAGCTAGCTTACAAGCCATTGTCAGCCAGCAATAGAGAAGTGATAAATCAGCCTAATTAACATTGTGTTGCCACTCGGTGAGAAATGTTTTTAAAACTGTATTGCTTTACTATTTCTGGACGAGACAATTCCTACAACAGAAATAGCATTTTCTATTCCCCAACACTGATTGAGCAGCGGTGAATCTGGAGAGAGAAGGAGATGCAGGGAGACAGAAGGAAAATACAGTAAATTGGATTTTAATTAGACATTTAATTATACTTCAAGAAAGGAAGTTTGATATTACTTTGTCATTAAAAATTTAAGAATCTTTATCCTGAAAACATCATTGGCAACAACACTGGGAAACTAAAATTTGTTTATGCTACTTGTAACAGCTATCTAAGGTGTTGGCAAAAAGCGTAGAATCAATGACCTTGAACACTTTATGGCTGTTTGGAATTCTCTTTCTTTTTGAGGATGGAACTGAACTACAGATAAATTAATCCTAGAAAGCCCAATCCAGGCAAAGTGGAACTTCTAAACTGTATCCTGGGTTCTGAATTTGATTGTACTTTGAGCCTCTAGGCGGGGAAAATTGTCTACGTCTGAAACCGGATTCAAGCTTAATCCTAAAGAATATCAAGCTATTAAAGTGGACATATGGAAGCAAGTATTGATGGAATTGGATTACTTTAAGCATCTGGACAACCTTCTCTTGGAATACAATTATTTGACATCTGGGACATAAGGCCACAACAAGGAAAATTTTGGGATGAAACAAAATCTACTCTTCAAGCAATTTTAGAAATAGTGAGATCCCATAACAAAGAGGTGAAATTATTCAAGGAGCAGTTGAAGAAGAACTATCATCAACAGGAGACAGGGAATAATGAACAAGGAAATGAGAGTGTGGTAGATGATGTATGCCAATCAAAAGAGGGGCTGGAGGAAATTATAGGAGAAAACCTAGAAAACCCTGGAGCTGAAGAGAGTTTTAGGTGTGCTAATGGAAGATAAAGGGAGAGAATCAACAGACCTAATAAAAAAGAGCCTGGATGAGCTATTGGAGATTGATCAAATCTATAAAATGTTCTCAGGTGGCACAAGGCACTGCAGAATTTTTAGAGAGACAGAAACAAGAATAGGGAAAATACAAATAAAAGGAGTTACTTAGAAAGATGAAAAAGGAAAAAAATATTAAGGTGGCCTTCAACATGGAAAGCATGTATATACATAACTTCTGGAATTATAAGGAGGCATATCCTATATACAGTGATGCCTCGCATAATAATAATTGCTTTGCAATTTTTCCCCATAGGCCCCATTTTCCCCCAGCTGACCGGTGGGGGCTTCGGAAGGACCGCGGGGGAGGGCTCCCCCTGCGGTCCTTCTCAAGCTCCCGCCAGTCAGCTGGCCAAAAAAGCCAGCGGGCGGCCAGCTCACTCCTCCCATGGCGGTGGCGGCAGCGGGGGAAGGGAAAGGGCCCTGGCGCGGCCGTGCGCCTGGCTCCCCTTCTCCTGCTCCACCTCCTCCTCTTCCTCCGAGGAGGAGGCGGTGGGCATTCAGCCCAGGGCTGGCAGTGAGCGGTGCTTCGGCCAGCTCGCTCCTCCCGGGGCGGCAGCGGCGGCAGGGGAAGGGAAAGGGCCGTGCACCTGGCTCCCCTTCTCCCACTCCACCTCCTCCTTAGAGGAAGAGGAGGAGGAGGCGGGCGTCAGCCCTGGGCCAGCGGCGAGAGGCGCTTCGGCCGGCTCGCTCCTCCCGGGGTGGCGGAGGCAGCAGGGGAAGGGAAAGGGCCCTGGCGTGGCCGTGCGCCTGGCTCCCTGTCTCCCGCTTCACCTCCTCCTCTTCCTCCGGAGGCTTCTTCCGAAGTGCCCGCCAGCCAGCTGGGAGAAAATGCAGGCTGGCGCTTCGGAAGGAGCGGGGGAGGGCTCCCCCGTGCTCCTGCCGAAGCGCCCGCTGCGAAAATGCCGGCCAGTGCTTCTGAAGGAGCACGGTGTTTCCGGATAGCAACGTTAATCCTGGAACGGATTAATCTCGTTATGCGGGGCACCACTGTATTAGAAAAAGGAATTAAGTTGAAATAAGGGATCACTAATCAAGGTAAAGGGATAACATGGTGGTTCTTAAGGTAAATTGAAGCTAGATATAAGGATGAGAAAAAACAAATAGTAATTAATGAATATACATTAGATATGATATGATATTGATATAGACATGACAGAAAATGTGGATAGAAATGGGTAAGCAAGTACAGTATATTAACAATCTGTATAAAATGCTTTAGATAACATCTATTATGTGTTAGAAACCTATTCAGTTATTACTGATATAAAATACAAAGTTCATCGGTTAAATCACCTCAAAATTATATAAATTTGGAACTGGAATTACTTTTATTAGGTATGTTATTAGAGGACATTGAGAAATATACACATGAATAGTTTAAATGTTTAAAAAATGTATAGATTTTGAAGGGACAACTAAGAAGACACCAAGACGCAAAAAACAAATAATTGTAAGCAACCCATGTAACATAATGTTTAACAAGCACAAATTGAATGTAGATTGAAAAACTAATAAAATATTTTTTTAAAAAAAGAGAGAGAGAGAGAGAGAGAGAGTTTCAAATTTTATCTGCATGGCCAAAATCCTGTTACCTAATTTGCATCTGCATAAGGTGAAGATTTTCAATAATTGAAGTATTTTACTTTTCTCCAGCTGTCTGTCTGGCTTACATGTAATCAGTCTTATTGTGTGTGAGCTGTGGAAACTCTGGAATGGAAGAATGAACTCTTTAATTACCAAAAATTAATTACTGAAAATCTCTCCCACCAAAAAACATTTACCAACATTGGGAGCTTGAAAAAGTTGCAACGTTGTTGGTTTTTTTGTAACAGGCAGAGACTTGGATTGATGACCGCATGCAAAAGCTGGATGATACTTCTTTTCAAAATCCAAGCAGCCTGAATGACAAAATGAAGCTTCTGCAAAAGCATCAAGTCTTTGAGGCTGAGATTCTGGCTCACAAAGATCTAATTGCAGCGGTTAACACAGTAAGTATTAAATATATGTGTTGTAATGTGCAATTTTAGCAACATCCTCAAATATGAAAGGGCCTTAAAATGAAAAATGCTTTTATTCTCTACAGAGTGGCAGCTTCAAATCACTTTGCCTGGGAGACAAAGTGATTATTTCCATTTTCTGTGAATGTTGATTATAACCTAACTGAATGAATAGCAGTAATTAATGTTGCAGAAGTTAACTTATTGATGTGGACACTATTTGCAGAGGCTTCTCTGAGCCTCTTCTTGTCAGGATCCAGGAGACAATGGACCTGGAGAAAATGACTTTTTGCAAATAGAGAGAGGAAAGGGAAAAAAAATAACAAGAGACATGGGGTGGTGGTGGAACGTTTTCGTCTTAAAGCAATATATTCAGATACTCACCAGCATATCCCATTTAATCACAGCAGGGGTGCAGAAGCTTTGCCCCTACAAAACTGGTGACAGCTCTCAGAAACTCCAGCCAAAATTGGACTGTGACAGGGGACTACTTGATTAGTATTCAAAAATATCTGGATGGTGAGAAATTTCCTGTGTAACTTTCATCCAGACTGATTGTGCAAAACTGTCACCTATATGCCAGCATAGTCTTCCCATGGTATAGGAAGAAAGGAGTAATCCCCCCTCCCTCTGTACCACATTTTTGGTCTCAGGGACCATGCATCTTGTGTTAAATGGGGTCACACACTTAAGCCATCATCTAGATCGGTTCTGTGTCTCCTAAGATGGGTTTTCCTAGAAACCGCCTGGAAATATTACATGAATCTTTTCCTGTTCACCATCCCTTCCTTATTGCATGAAGACAGGAGAAACGCTGGTCCGCCAGAATCATCCCAAAGTGGGAGAGGTTTGTCGTAAGACTCATTTGCTTCAAGAACGATGGGCAGCACTAAGAGGAGCTGTTGCTGCACGTGGAAAGATGCTTGAGGACAGCAGGGCCTTCTTGGAGTTTCTGCAAAAAGTGGACCATGCAGAAGCCTGGATCAGAGACAAGGTCAGTGAGCTTTGTTGGTCAGCTGCAAATTCCCACGGTCATCTTTGAGGGCCAATGCAGATAGACTGATGGACTAGGACTCAGGAGACCTAGATTCCAATCCTCACTCAGAGGGTAGGAGAGCAATAGTAAATCATTCTTTGATAATCACATATACCTTGAAATCTTTATTAGAATTGCTTTAAGTCAGATGCAACTTGATGGATGACACATAACACCACCATCAACAACATGGTCATTTTAGGACATTTTTCTATCTCAAGTAAAGTAGAAGATGGCAGCCCTTCCCATTCCATGTTTAGAAGCTGAGATACTGAATCTTGTCTTCCATCTTCAATTTTGCAACTGAATCTTAATTCCACCATGCTATAACCAGGCAAAAGGTACATATGTATCCTGTGTTACATTACAGCTGCTCCCAGACATGCAACATCTGTTGTGTAGGAGAGAATCCCTCTTTTAGCTACTTTCAGAACAATGTTACTATTTAGAAAAAAATATACATTTTAACTAAGAGTGCTTAAATATTTATTCCTTTATTTTTGAATTGTTCAAAGTCTCCAGTCTATGCTACACCAAACTAAGGATATATTCTGGTTGTTTAAACATTGTTGGCAGTCTTAGAAATCTTATGCCATTTGTTAGTACGAGAAAAACAGAATTCCCACAGCGAGAACCCCAGCACACAGAATATGCTGCTTGTAGAATCCTGTTACTTACCTAACCCAGTGTAAGTCATATGGTATAAGTGGTTGTGGTGAATAGTGGCTAGAGACTAACTCAACATACATAAATACATAACAGGATTCTGGCCACTAAAAATTTTAAATCTTTTGAAAATAAATAGCTGGGGATGAAGCAAGACTGTTGAAGATCAAGATCCAGCTACAGATATGTATCTTAAAACATAGGAGTGGCCCAAGAATCTTTTTACAACATGGAATGCCAAAAATTGCCTCCTCTACAAGTTAAAGAAAAATAGGAGGTTCAGTGACAAATGAATTTTTTTCAAGAACAGTGGTTTTCATATTAAACAACCTCTCCCATCACCCAAAATCAAAACCAGAAATGAATGTCCAGACATTTCCCAATTTTCTTAGTCTTAGTTGCCAGCTGGCACAGAACGTCAGCAATGCTTTAATTGAGCTTTTAAAAAAAACTTTAAAAGGTTTGTTTATACATTAGCAACTATTAAAAAGAAATGCAAAACCTCCTTAATCTTGCCCTCAAAGATGAGTTGAAAGGAAGTTTTCTATCTTAAGATCATTAAGCAGCTTCACCAACCAGCCACATGCTTTAGTCAAATACTAGCAATCAGGCGCACTGGAACCAAACCAAAATGGAGTGATCCTACCAGCACCAAAAACAAACAAACAAAACCAGTAGCCTATAACAGGGACCCAAAACATTTTAGATAGGCATCAATCAGAGGCAGGCTGATTCACAATAGCATGTACGTTGTGTGGTCACTGGAAAAGAGAGTGAACCAGCCCATCTCTAACCTGGACCAAACTGCATGACAAATGCCCATCTGATCACACACTCAGACAGCTGATGTCTGAAGTGATTGGGATTGATGCAGGTCAAGAATTACTGCTACAATTCCAATCCAGATCAGTCCTTAGTGTGCTTATTTTTTAAAAAAAAAAAAAACATTCATAAAATTCTGCTCATGCAAATGTCCTGTCATCTACTTTGGTCTTTAGTTTGTAGTTGTTAAAAATAAATATAAATAAATGCAGAATTTATGGTGAGCAGATTGGGAGCTATTTTACAAATTTATTTTTATTAATTATGACTTACAAGGTATGTTGTCCTCATGGCCCTCCAAATCAGATAACAGAGCTCAGTCTAAACTCCCTGCAGTGAATGTCCAATGAAAATTATCAGAGAGTGTGGGGGAAAAAATGCTGGGGTGATGACAATAGAGTGCTTTATTTCCATTTAACTTTTTGGTTTTGTTGTTTTGGCATTTATTTTATTTATTTAAAATATTTTCATCCTGCCTTTCTCCTTAAAAAGAACCCAAGGTGGCTTGCATCATTAAAAGACAATATGTAGAAACTAAAAACAGTAGGTATACAAATATTTAAAAAAGAATTAAACAAGTATTACATTTAAAACAGTAATAAAATCAAAACTAAAACACATTTAAAACAACAGAGCACAACCACCCATTAAAAAACACCACTCCTGAAGCCAGTCACTGAGGGAAAGCCTGCCTGAAGAGAAAGTTCTTTACCTGCTTGCAGAAGGACAGCAAAGATGAGGCCAGCCTACCTTCCCATGGAACTCAATAGTTACTCTTTCCATCAACTTCTGTAGGAAACTCGAAATATTTGTGAGCAGGACCTTTCATAATGACGTGCAATGAGATAAAATTCATTGTAGCATTTTAAAAAGCAGATTGCTATTCCCAAAATGGTATTGCTAGCTAGGGCAGTGTGAAAAGGTCTATCTAAGTTGTGGAGAATGGGATTTGTCAATATTCTGAATGTACAATGTACAAAATAATTAATAGAATACTAATTTTACTGTTTGACTTTTCCTAGGAAGTTATGATTAATGTTGGCGATGTTGGAAATGACTATGAACACTGTCTGCAGCTCATGAAAAAACTGAATGAGTTTCGAGGAGTGTCAGGAGTAAGAAACACTTTTCTAAACTCAGTTTTGCTTAGCTTTGATGTCTGGATAGAGTCTACTTTTTCAGCATATAAATATTGCCCAAGTGTAAATTAGTTTAGATTAGGCATCCCTCAGTCTCGAGAGACTATGGTAATGTGCTCTGAATGGAACAGCGACTGGTGTGGCTGAGAAGGCCAATTTGAGAGTGACAATCCCTTCCACAGGGATTAGTATAACATTAGAATATGGTACTAAGGGTGAACTGAATGCAGATCAGTAGAAGACTGTTTGCCTTTCATGCTTGTTAAAGCATTTGTTACATATATTTTATGTTTCTTTTCCCACAGCAAATACATAAAGTATGGGTAGCGTACCAGCATGATCTTCTATCTTTCAAACAACCTTGTCAATATATCTGGGCCCTCAGACCCCCTAAGAGATTTTCCTAATGAGTGTTTTTTATTCCATCTATGTTTCATGGCCTAAATCCATTGGCTAGCCTAGTCCCAACAAGACAGAATCAATGGAATTTAGAGAAGCATTGACTTACTGTCCAGCAGTTGAATCAATGGCTCTGCTTTAGTTGCAACTAGCCATTGGGTTTAGTTCTTTGTGCTTGCTGTAAGGACAATTGTTATTAACGTCAAAGTACAAAGTATAGAGATTAAGGATGAGCCGTAATTCAAGCTCTGGTGAACTAAAACTTGATTATATGTTTTTCATATCTAATTTACAGAAGATTGAATTCACAGTGGCCAAACCCTTTCATCTTTTAATATCTGATACCTTTTCTTAATGAGCATAATATACTGAATTTAATATAATTAAGGTAATATGATACGTTCCTGGCAAGATTAGCTTTCAAAACAACATTAACATTTAGAAAAATATAGTAACAATTTGGGCAAGGTCAGCATGACATGACAGCTGCTTGTTTCATCTCTCTGTTCCAATCTCTCCAGTTCGCATATATGATGGTGAGTCATCACGTCTGACTTGTCCAGTAGGCCCCTGTGGCTTTGCTAAGTTGGATGCTGAACTATATTGAGCACTTGCAGCCAGTCACTGCCTGGTGAGGGGGGCCTTCTTAGCTGCCTTAATCCACTTGGTTTGTACTGCAGACTTTCAGAGGCAAAATAGAGTGGGAAAAGGGTATCTGTTTTCTGGCAGGCTGCACATGGAAACATATTGGCAGTTTGAAGATAGACTAGTCTGCTATAATTTTCCTTCTTTACAGGTCCCCTCAAGTTGTCTTCCATTTCTCCATGTACTGTTGTTCATTTTCGCCTGGTCCTCTTAACCCCTAGTGGGAGATGGAAAGTTTGTAGTGTACATTAATAATCCTTAAAAACCAGAGACCCCGGGAAAAAAAACTTTTTTCATAGTGCTTTTCACTTCTCAAAATATGAGTGAAAAGTCATATGTCAGTTCTGGGCAGGATGCCCAAATAGTCCTGTTTCAACTACAGGAAATCAGCAAAGCCAGACCCGACAAGACTAAAATTTTCTTGGTCCCTTATGAGCTCTACAGGAAACTTAATGACTACAGCAGACTGGTAAAGGCCATGGCACCCAGTTATAGTGTAATGAAAGGATGATGGTAGAGACTGAATCTTCACTGATGTAATGGAAATCAGGCTTCTGTTGCTGAAGATGACTTCTTATATGAAAATCTTTTGATATGTGGGGGATAGATGTAGGAGTACTGTATAATGGAAACCTTGCTCACCATCATATTTTACCACTATGTTTGTCTATACTAGATCAGGGGTCCCCAACCCCCAGTCCATGGCCCGGTGATGGTCCGTGGCCATGGCAGGACAGGGCCGTGGCCACAGATTTCCCACCCTCCTTGTGAGCACTCCCCCCACCTGCCCCACCTGCATGCATGGCCCGCCATCCACCCTCAAGCATGCCCCGCCCATCTGCAAGCATGCCCCCTCCCCTCCATGAGTGCACCCTGCTCCTTCACGCATGCCAGCAAGCGCACTCTGCCCCTCCATGAGCATGGGTGGGTGCCCCCCAGCGAACAGACCTTAGTTGGTCCGCAACTCAGAAAAGGTTGGGGACCACTGTACTAGATCACTACAGCTTAGAACTTGCAAAGGTACTCTTAAACTATGTTTCTGTTACTTGTTACAGGCTTTGGAAAATAATATGTTGTCATTTCTGAAAAAGTAGCTTCTTGCATTACTTTTTGTTCCTTTTAGTCATTTTCTGTTACATGTTGGGGGGGCCCTTCAGATTGATGAATGGCATAACACATTGAAGAAAAGAGTCCAAATATCTTTAAAAAAAACTTTTTAGAAGTAACATCTGGAAATAGTAAGAACATATTATTTTTAATACATATGGAATAGCTTCGTATTAACTGGTTACATTATTTTGAAAGGTATCTTCATCTAACCCTTGTTACCCCAGAAGTAGTTCTATATAACTTGATACATTATTTCCAAGCTTGGCAGTTCTGCTACAGCTAAGGCACATGCATGCTGCAAGGTGGTCTTCTGTGTGCTTGTCATATATGATGATGTAGACCCGGGGGTTCCCAACTTTGGCTCCCCAAATGTTCTAGGACTAAACTCCCAAAAGCCTTCTCCACTAGTTGTGCTGCTCACGATTTCTGGGAGTTGTAGTCCAAGAACATCTGGGGACCCAAGGTTAGGAACCACTGCTATAGACCATGGATAGGCAATCTCACCAGGAGTAATGCTCATTTTGCAGATTTGCTGACAACAGAGGCTACACTCCCAGTTTGGAGGAACTGAAGGAGATGGGTGCAACAACACAAACTGATATGCATAGTTAGGGGTGGTTTTTTTTAACATTTTTTGTAAAGTTTGTTACAATGAGTTTTCATGAACTGAAAAACAACTTTAACCAAGAGCCTACATACATACATTTCCCAAAAAGCCCACAATATGTAGCATTTTAATTTTAGCCGACTGAAGTTACATTTACTGCAAAAGTCCAGTTGTGTCCTCTAGTATCACGTTGGAGGCCCAGGAAACCAGTAGCCCTGACAAAATGGCGACATCGCCTCCAAACCCGGTAGAAGGCACAAAGGGACAAGGGATTTCCTGAGCAAAGAATGAAGTTAAATCAAAGGCTCTGGAGCTGCTAGCATTTTGGGGGCACAAAGATACTCTGGGGGGCTGCATAGAACCCACCCTGTAAAAACACACTGTATTTTACTGCTCATGTGTATTGCATATTTGACCTCAGAGCAACTTAAGAAATCCATGTACAGGAACAGCATTATTTATTGTCTTACCAAATCATCCTTATTTTTTTCCCTTCAAAAAAGCCTTCACTCTCTCAAACCGATGTATTCATTTTGTATTTCAAGTGTGACTGTGTCTGGGGATAGGGAGAGGCTTGGGAGGTTTTGCTAAAGGAAGATCAGAGACAACCTATACGCTCTTGGTGGAGAATCGCTGGAATGTGTCTGTATGTGTCATTTTAAATGTGATCTTTTACTGTGGAAACAGAATAATTATCCTTGCAAAGTTAACAACCAATAGAAGCAGTACGTTTCTGTGTGTCTCCATAAACATCGTTCACATTGAGCACATAAAACAAAGCCGTATTGAGTGTCCACCTTCCTCAGCTATCTATCCCTTTGAATACAATGCAACTTATACCCAATGGATTTATGACCATGCTGGGCACCTTCCTAAACTACAGCGTAAGTCAAGTCCTCGGGGGCAATTGTGGCTCCACTCCTGAGCATCGTGTTCCTCTTCCCAGGCCCCTCCTGTACCCCACCCTACCACTGCCATCCTTTCTGATCCCTGTCTGCTTCTTGTTAAGCCTGTTGCATGCTACAGGATTAATGATTCTGGCATAATAAATCAGCAATTTGATTAGCAGCTAAATATGAAATCTAAGCCTTTGTGTAGCATGTGCATCCCCTTTCCACTCTGTCCTAGGCTAGAGCTACAAAGAGAGGACGGGGTACACAAAGTCTTCTTATTTTTGGTATAAACTCAAGGAGGACAATCTGGGCATCACCGGAATGTAAGTTGATCCTGAAATGATTCCTCCACATGTATTCTCTGAGTATGACAACTCCTTTGCCTGAGGAGACAGATCCTTATATAATGGAATATTCAGAAGCTTTCAGTTAGTGCTTCCAGGAAAGAAAAAAAAGTTAATTAAGCTTTGTGTAAAATCCCTTAAGGACTTTCTTTCAGTTCTGAACTGAAAAACAGACCAGATGGGTGGGATATAAATCGAATAAATAAATAAATAAATAAATAAATAAAAATGAGCAATGTCACAACTGTTTCATAAAGTGCACAGGGAATCAATGCAATTTTAACAGACTGCTTGTCTCCTATTATGGGAACTCTGCTAAACCCATGATGAATATTTCCCTGCATTTATGTGAGTTATTATACTTATTGCAAAGGAAAATATTTGAATAGTAAAATGGAATTATTTTGTCTTTATGGCTGTTTTGTAGGAAAAGGTGTTCATCGTAATGTAATCTGTGTGTTACAAGTTATAAATTAATATTTCCATTCACAGTTTGTACAGTATGTGGCACAGTGTGTACTGCTGCATGGTGAAACAGACAAACTTTGTGGTTTCTAGAGAATGTCAAATATTGATGTGCCCTTGAACCTTTTTCATTATTTAGGCATACATTTCTTGTGGTTTCAGTCCCCTACAACAGAGGTCCCCAACCCCCAGTCCGTGGCCTGGTGCCAGTCCATGGGCTTCACAGGACTGGGCCGTGGAGAAGTATCTCCGCCCCCCCACGCATGCACGGTGGGTGGGCGGAGATTCACGGCATGTGCACAAATGTGACACGCCCCCCTGTGAGCATGACATGTCTCCCCGCAAGTGCGACATGCCTCCCATGAGCACAACACACCCACCTGTGAGTGTGGGGGTGCCCTTGTCCCCGCCCGTGCACAGAGCCTTCCCCCCCAGCCAGTCCGCAGTTCCAAAAAGGTTGGGGACCACTGCCCTAAAACATTTAAAATCTAATCCTTTGGTACATAATTGGTTGCTGTGTTGTAAGATGTGTTTTGTTTGCTTGTGTGTACCTTGGACTGGATTCAGACAATCATTGGAACCATGGTTTATGTAGCTAAGAACAACTACAGTAGTGCCTCACACAACGATGTTAATTGGTTCCAAAAAAATCAACGTTGTGTGAAACATCGTTCTGTGAAACACCATTTCACATAGGAATGCATTGAAAACCGGTTAATCCGTTCCAATTGGAACGGATTGCCATCGTTCAGTGAAAATCCCCATAGGAAACATCGTTGAGTGAAACAATGTTTCCTATATTGGAATGTATTGAAGCCGACTCAATACATTTCAATGCCTTTGCGAAGTCCTTTTTCGCTCCTGTAAAAGTGTCTTACAATGTTTGGACGCTGTTTTAAATGATTGCAATGGTTAGTCCACCTCCTGAAACCTACGCAAACTGATTTTGGTGTTGTTCTGACACTTCGGTAATTTATGATGATTTTTTGTTTTTTCTCCATAGGAAACCATTGGATGGTCTGTCTAATGGTTTCCTATGGAGAAAAAACAAAAAATCATCATAAATTAACGAAGTGTCAGAACAACACCAAAATCAGTTTGCGTAGGTTTCAAGAGGTGGACTAACCATTGCAATCATTTAAAACAGCTTCCAAACATTGTAAGACACTTTTACAGGAGCGAAAAGGGAGATCGTTGTGTGAAAATCCCCCATAGGAAACATCGCTGTGTGAGGCGGCAAATTTAACAGAAAAAGGCATCGTTGTGTGAATTCATCGTTGTGTGAGGCACTCGTTGTGCGAGGCACCACTGTATTTGGACTAAACAATCTCCCTTTGCCCGTCTTATTGAACTCCAGCTGTTCAATATATACGGTCCAAAGACGACAATTTTGGAACGTATTTGGCTTGTAATTCCTCATCACATTTGCAATGTGCTTAGCACTGCTTAATGTTGCCTAATAAACCAGTGGTCCTGGCTTTCTTTCCTGGTTAGGTTATTTCATATTTGACATAACAGGGAACTCTGGCTTAGTAAATCAGAATTATCAAGCACCTAGTCCCCATGCTGTTTCACAGTTTCATGAACCATGATTCATGGTTCCTCCAGTAGGGGATGTAACAGTTTATTCATTTTTATAAGAATTTCCTTCATTTTGCACATTTCTTCACAAACTTGATGGATTTTTTTTTTTGCTGTTTTTGGTTTTTTATTTAGAAAACTGAATGTGGGAGAAAGTGAAACTGACCAATTGGACTATTTAGCCAGAGGGCTTGCCAACCTAGCAGTTTGAAAGCATGTGAAAAGAGAGTAGATAAATAGGTATCACCTCGGTGGGAAGGTAACAGCGTTCCATGTCTAGTCGCGCTGGCCACATGACCACAGAAACTGTCTATGGACAAATGCTGGCTCTATGGTTTGGAAATGGGGATAAGCACCACACCCTAGAGTTGGACACAATTGGACTAAATGTCAAGGGGAACCTTTACCTTTACCTTTACCTACCTTTTCTGGGCTCTTTAACCAGCACATTTCTGAAGCCTTTTGGAGACATATATCTATATAGCAATGAGCAAATGTTTCTCTTTGCAAATAGGCAGATACACCTAGCCTCTATGTAGAGATCTTTAAAGGGACAAAGAGTTGGGGGTTAGCATTTGCTACCTAAAACAATCTGTATCTCTTTGACATTGATGTTATAGGGGATGACGGTGGATGATGCTCACATCAAAGCTATCAGTGCCCTTGCTGCACAATTGGAGAGAGAGAATAAGGAAGAGATGAAAATGGTGTACCAGCGCCGAAAGGAGCTCAATGAGAGGTGTGTGTATGTGGAAATCCATACTGGTACCCAAGTGGAGGAAGAAAAGTTCAGTGAAAACTGATCACGGTCAACATCAGAGAGATCAAGAGCCATCGTGTGAACAGGAGGAAAGTCTGATTATATATTTGTGTTCTTCACACAAAAACCCCTGTTTGCAACAGATATAGTGGATGCATCCCCTCTCCAGATGTTGTTGCACTACAGTTCCATCAGCACTCACTATTGGTTTTTCCACGGTGTTGATGGAGGTTGCAGTCCAGCAACACCTGGAGATCCACATG
Source organism: Pogona vitticeps (assembly GCF_051106095.1). NCBI lineage: Eukaryota > Metazoa > Chordata > Lepidosauria > Squamata > Agamidae > Pogona > Pogona vitticeps. Next base: position 300,891,953 of record NC_135783.1, read on the forward strand.
ATGTTCCCTACCTGGCTCCACTATAAACTTCTGCTTAAGAAATTATGGGCACGTAAGGCTAGAATGGGTATGATGTTCAGCTATGCGTATGTTCCTCTCTTTGTCACCATCCTCTGTTCCAAAGTTTTCTTTTTAGATATTTGAAACATTTTATTAGACATTCAGATTTTAGGAGAGTATTAAACTGACTTTGCCACAGCTTGGGAGAACACATACAAACACAACAGAAAAAGGGAGCAGAGGAAGTAAACTAATAGAACCCTGAATTATTCATAAGCATTTGCAGTATTTAATATAATAATAGTATTTAATAAAGTGTTTAATGTCATAGTACTATCTTACTAATACAGTTGTGTTTTGCCATTGTGGGAACAAGAGAAAGCCTGATTATACGTATATGTTCTTCGCACAAATAGTAAAACAGAAATTTGCAGATGCAATGAAAATAGGTCTTTGTCCAGCATTGGATGTCAGTGGGCTAATTAAGAAGAAGAAGAAAAGTAATACTGCTTTCAAATGTATTGTTTCAATAATAGGTGGAACAGTTTCCATGGTGATCTAAAAACCTACAGGAGAAAATTGGAAGGGGCTCTGGAGACCCATGCCTTGATCAGAGAAATTGATGATATCACAGAGCGAATCAGTGAAAAGGTGATTTGCTTTGTTAGAATCCTCAGACCTTTTACATCCCCTTAATTGAATTCCCTGCAGTGCCTGAGAATTTAAGAATCCAAATACTGTACATTGATAAGTAAATTTGAATGGATAGATTTTTTTGCAGTCTGTGTGAAGGAGAGAAGGTGTGGGGAATCCTCATTGACTTCATCAAACAGATTAACTGACTGCAGTCCTTGTGTGATCAGGGTTTCCTCTAAGTGGAAAAATAGTCTAGAGATGTTAATGCTAGTGGCCATAGTCTAATTCTTCAGGCTTGTGTGTACTTGGCAGGCATCAAAGGTGATGGTTTGTCACCTAAAATTATTCATCATTTGCTAGCTCTGGGGAAAAGAAATTAGTTCATATGAATTTCAAGTGTTTGTTAATAAATGTTAAAATCCAATTTATTTGGCAACGTTCTAGGTAATTAAAAAAATCTATAACATAGGAAGGTGGTATAATAAGGTAGTGGCTTGGATATGAAGAGGTTGAAGACAATCTCAGTTTAAATGTGATGAGCTTCTTTTGTAGCTTAGCTAAACTTGTTTCATTCCTTTCACAGTGTTTGTGAAGCTAATGAGAATTACACCTAAAGTAAAAATACCAAAATGGCCAGAATCATGTTGGATATTTATTAAAGTGCAAGAGGACTTCAGACAGCTGCCACAGCTAATTCACAAGGCACCAGTCCCGTGTCAGTGGGTTCCTGATTGTGCCCCACTCACTCCTTGTCAATTAGTCACATTTAGCCATGGCAATTTCTGCAATACCTCTTGCATGTATGCAAACATCTACTAGGATTTTAGCCAATGTTTAAAAGAAAAGCAGGTGGAAATAGCTTAATTCCATTCAAAAGAATTTAGCTCTGATCTTTTCCATTCTCTTCCTGTTCTTTTAAGAGTATGTTGATACAAACACTGGATTATGGAAAAGATGTGGAAAGTGTTGAAAACTTAATCCGGAGACATAAAGAAATGGAGAGAGAAATTGGCATCATTCAGTCCAAGATGGAGGTAAAAGCAGATAATACCTAAATTGGGAATGGTAAATACTACAGACACATCCACTGGAAATATGTTCTGTGGAGACACTATTTAAACCTAACACAATAGTTGTATTTACGTATATCCTTTCCCAGGATTGTTGCTCCTTAAAATTCAATAAATGGTCTAAAAATCAAAATATACGTTTTAGATATGATTTGCATAAATTTGCATAGAGGTGCATATTAATGTCAAAGTGCCATTCTGAGAAGACTTTCCTTTGGTTTTTTACATTATTTTTATTAATTTCCAAACAATAAAAACAACGAATGAAATAAACACTGTCAAATAAACTTAAAACTAAACAAAACCACAATTATTACCCCTGTGCAACCCCACCACAACCCTTGGGACTAGTTAATATATATATATTTCTAATTATATAAATGAAAATGAAAACTTTCCTTTATTTTTAAGTGACAAATACATTTTATGGGTGGAGTCCTCTTAAAAGACATTTCCTACTTCAGTGAGAAAGGAGGAAGGTTTCATCTAAGAAGACTCCTGCCACCTGAAGGTTTAAGGGAATCATGGCCACAGTCCTTACCAATGCACATGAGCATAAAGAAACCTGTGTATGTCTTGGCTTCAAATTGCCGCCCATTAAGGAGGCACTGCTTATATTTCTACGTGCAGACATTAGGAACGCAGCCAGCACTTCATTAATTAGTGTCAGTAAGATCTGTGTGATTTCCCTCATGCAGGTATACATAAGCAATAGGAGTCTGTACTTTTTAAAATTAAAAAAAATATTTTTAAATACTACTGCTTGATTAGGGGGAACAGGAATTTAATTGCTCAAACATTTAAATAATTGTGGTGTTAAGAATGATCCTGAAGGGTTAAAAAACAAAACAAAACAAAACAAACCCTGATGGTTGTTGTGGGTTTTTCGGGCTCTTTGGCCATGTTCTGAAGGTTGTTCTTCCTGACGTTTCGCCAGTCTCTGTGGCCGGCATCTTCAGAGGACAGGAGTTGGAACTCTGTCCATGCTCAAACAAAACCTCCTTATTCTTCCTCCCCCCCACAACAACAACAAAACAATAATTACAATTAGAAAATTCCTCTTATCTGTCTGACCAGTTCAGGACATCTGAGTCTAAATTACATGACCTCTTTTTAATTTATGATGGAAAGATGGCTTATTTCAGTGGTAAATGTTGATAGGGAATAAAGCAAAAAGCAAAGCATGCTGCTTATATATTGCCCCCAAGTGCTTAGTCTCTCTGAGTGGTTTATAGTTTAATTATGCAGGGTACACATTGCCCCTCCTCCAGAGAACTGGGTACTCAATTTACCAACCTCAGAAGAATGAAAGGCAATCTCAAGCCAGCTCCCTGGGCCCAGGATTGAATTTAGGTAGTGGGCAGAGTCTTCACTTCAGTACTGCAGTTTAACCATTGTGCCATGAGGAGGTGAAATGAGATATTTGAGTTAGCCCTGCCACACTGCCCTCAGATAGGCCAAGGACAGTGTTCCATTGCCTGTAGTGAAGTACAACTACTACCAAGGCGATCACTGAGGCAGCATCTTGTCTACAGCAGGCAGCAAAATATTTTGGGCCAGCAATGGTCTTCAAACGGCAACATTTGGTAGTCTGCCACGATTCTGCCACCTGAATCCTGTTTGTGCCTAAAGCTGTCTTATAGATGTTTTTGTTTCCTAGTATGTTTGGAATATATGGTGCATGCTGTAAACTGTAATTATCTGCCCACATTTTGTATGTTTTGGCCTTTTGCTCCCTTTGAACTGCTCTGCTCATCAAGGCACTTGTAACCATTCCAACCAAGAGCCTCATCATAGAAAACTGGCTTGTAATTTAGTTGCTACATTCATAGGCATGGAATATATGAGTTCTGGAAATATCCTCACTGGGCCAAGAGAGGGAAACTGGCTTATTATGCCTAGGCAACCATCCTAAACACATTTGCTGAGAAATAAGGTCCACTGAACACAGCGCACCTTGATTTTGAGTAAACATTGTCAAAAGATGAAAAACTGTTTCCTTGTATTCAGCCGTTTGACTTTCTGTAGCGTATACATTAATATGGCCCAGGCATTGTGCTGCTAGTTATTTTATAAAAATGCATCTGTTCACATATACGTGTTTATTATGAGCAACTAGATGCTGTTACTGTACAGCCCATTCAAAAGGCAGCCAAGCAATAACATTTACTTCCAAGTTCATCTTAGCCAAAGGAATTTTCCTGCTCCCCTCCCTCCTGGTGTCTGCCATGTCGTAAGCAAACTTTTCTGTTCCAGAAGTTTTTTGAGGAGAAAGAGAAAAGAAGCCTAGCTTTGCTTCATTATATTTCTTCTAGGGTGTTGTGGTGGTGGTGGTGGTGGTTATGCTGCTGTAAGTAATCTGATTGCTTCATTTATTCTTTTTCTAAGTGTTCTTTGTTTGTACTTAGTTTTTTTCCAGCTATTTTGGAGGTTCATTGTGAGCAAAGAAAGTGGGGGGATACATGTGTTAAATTAAAAGTCTATTACTAGAAGGAACAATGTAAATATAAAGACAGAAGGCATATTTATTTTTATTATATGTTTATTTTATTTATAAGTTCCCATTCTCCCCACAGGGGACTCAAGGGGGTTCACAATCAGTGAAATAAACACAATAGTCACAATTAAATACACCATAAGATATATTGTTAAAAAAACCAATTAGACACATGACATTATTAAAACACTTTAAAAACATTTTGAAAATGTTTTGCATGTGCTTCTTTTTAGTCACTGGAGCTGGATGCCTTGCCCCACTGCAGGAGGAATCTATCCTCCATAAGTGACAAACTGACTACAAAACATAAAGAAATGAAAAACCATTGGCTACGACTCCAAGGTCAGGCAAAGCAAAGGTAAAAATGTTTGCAAGACTGCCATCTTGACTCTGCAAACCCAGACCATGAGTGACTTTATCTCCACTGCTGCTGAGTGTGACTTCTTATACACAGAGACAAGCACTGCACTAAAATCAACAGGTGAAGGAAGGGAGTGAGCTATTTCTACTCCCTTCTTTATTCTCTGTAAGTCTAAAGGGAACCCTGCTCACTATGCATGCAGATTTTGTGTGGTGTATGTTAATGGAATTTGGGGGAAAACTAATAGCCATGGTGCAGTTAGAAAATGCTGGCTGATGACTGTGAATTGGGAAGACTTTCTGGGGCTATCCACTGAACTATAACTGGCATATAGGTATGGTATATGGATCGCTGATGGCATGATTTGGATCAGATGTTGACTTCAAGTGTTTCCTGTTTAAGAGCTTTCTGGCCCAGTGGTAGGTCATGCATTCTTTTTGGCATGCTCATTGCTTAGCCAGAAGATAACAGCAGAAGGTGCTGTGGGGTGGGGTGGGGAGAATGAGAAAAGAGAAGCAGGGAGGGAGGAGGGAGAAAATGAACAGACGGAGAGAGAAGTGATGTAAAATTAAATTTCACTTTCCCTGACCCTCCACAGACAATCAGAGAAATGCTTAACTGGCGGATGATCAGGCAACAAGGGATTTGTTTGCTGTTCAGACAGGAGGAGCACGCCAAGTGGCACATCACTCCTCCCCTTGACCTCAATAGACCCTTTGTAGCCCGATTCACCCCACACCCGAAACAGACGGTTGCAAGTAGGAAACGTGCCATTCCATTTTTTAAATTCCAATTCCCAGAGCTCTCCAATGATTTCTCTGGCAAAATTCTGGGAGTCCCAGTCCACAGATACACACCTGCAGCCACCTGTATTTCCTTTCACTTGAGGAAGGCCCAGCCTGGCGCTTGCATTCCAGTCTTTATTTCCTGCTGCAAAGCTTCCTCAGCATTACAGTCTCTCACTGCCCTTTAAAGGGTGCCTTCCTGCTAAGGAATGATGATGTCTAGGAAGCCCAGGGCTGCCCATTGTGGCTCCTCACTCTGTTAGGACTTGTGACACCCATGTTTCAGATTCAGAAGAATGTTGAATAGTCCAGCTTGTATCAGGCCCCAAATAAATCTGCACAAAAGGTTTGAAGTAAAACCAGGAAAGAATGTGGCAAAACAGAGTTACTTCTGCTGTGTGTGTACATGGCTTTATATTTTCCTACTTTTTTGTGTGAAAATTTCTGGAGGAGAAAGGTAGAAAGGTATATCCAACGCCGGATATTCATTTGCTATAAAGAATAAATTGTTAGTATTTAATTATTTTCTACAAAAATTGAAGTTTTACGTTTTATGTCCTAAGTGTAAGATAACGAAGCCTCACTCCTTTGAGGTGTAGCTTTAATTATATTCATTATTTTCATACCATGGTATGGGTGGGTTCATTGCCAGCTTGTATATTTATGGTTTTTAAAGGGGGCTACAAAGTAGCTAATTGTATTTAAAAATGAAAAAGTAGTAAGTACAGTACTACAGTACTTTAAAATTGGTCATTGTGATGACAAGTTCAGGGGGCTTATAAAAAAACCTCGTTATTTTTAATGGGTAACATTCTGAGTTTTGATTTATAGGTAAAAGACATGTTCCTTGAGATAAGGAAAAGGACACTTTGCGAGTGTTCTGTTTCCATTAAACCTGATTTTTATTTCAGCAAGAATATGTGTAGTAATAGTTTCCGTAGAAGACATCCTGCACAAAAATGCTATAGATGATTCTGGCCAGAAATAGTGCTAGGTTGTTCTTTGTGTGACAGGGGTGAGAAATTGGCAGCCTCTTATCAGTTGCAGAAGTTTAACTCTGAAATAAGGGAGCTCCTGGACTGGATTCAAGAAGTCAAAGGTCGAATGGAAGTTGGAAGTCTTCCTAAAAGTCTGGCTGAAGCAGAAAGTGCAATTGAGGAGCATCAAGAAAGAAAGGCAAGTAGGAAAAAGATCAGTAACCTGTGGATGCATACTTGGAGAAGACTATCTGAGGGCTGTCTATAGCAGGTTTTTGTAACTGAACTTTGGGTGTGATCAGATGGCCTTTTAGATCACCTTTTGGATCACATAAAACATGGTCTGGTTTCATTTGTTTTCTGGGGGCCAGATGATATACATGAAATTGTGAACCAGCCTGCCCCTCTTCCGTGCCATCTGGACATTTTTGGTTCAGCAGCAGTGCTACTTTGGGTGTGATCTTTGGGTAGACTGGATAACCAGTAAGGACTGTTGCATTCCTGCCAGAAAGTGGCTAAAGAAGATGCCTCAGCTATTCCCTGTAATGAGGGTGAAACACAAATGCAACTTTGACAGTGTTTTTTTTTTTTAAGAAAAGGATTGGACTCCAATCAGTTTCCCCAAAATGAGTACTGTACAGTAAAAGAGCTGGATCTATGTGAAAATAGAGAAGAAAGCAGAAATCTTTGTGATATTGATTATTCTTCAGTTACCACCATCACCCATCCTTGTTTTTAAAAGGATATTTAACATTGTTTCTCTGTGTCAGACTGAGTAGTTCCAGGTCTTGATGCTTACTTATAGAGCCCTTCACTGTTTGGGACCCCATTATTTGTCGGAGTGTCTGGTCCCAAAAACATTGACCTACACCACCAAAAATACCCAGCCCCCTTGCTGGGTATCTTTAAAAATCAACTAAAAACGTAGATGTTTCGGCAGGCCTTCCCTCCAGTTAACTCTTCTCCTACTGTCTGTTTTCGATCTCGTTGAATTTCTTCATTGTTCATTACATAATAATTTTATATCTATCTGTGTATTTTATGTGTATTTTACTTCTGTTGTAAGCCGCCTAGAGTGGTCATAACTGACCAGATAGGTGGGATATTAATTAATTAATTAATTAACAACAACAACAACAACAACAAAATTATTTCAGGCAATGCTCCTCTAGGTTGCCACACCAAGGAAGGCCAGGAGGCCGGCCTGCTTGATTGTGGCACCAGCTCTTTGAAAATGCCCTCCAGTTGAGCTGAACCTGCCCCCCCGCCCACATTTAGAAGGTTGCTCCTGACTCTGCTTTTTGATCTTTGAGAGCAACCTTACATGAATTTGCCTTTGTCTTGTCTGCCCTAGTGTGGCTTAATGTAGTGGTGTCTTTGTCTAGTCTTGCTTTAGTTATTATCTGATTTTTGACAGTTAATCTCCCAGAATAGTGTTTTGCGCTATTGAGATGGTATAAAAATCTAATAAATAAATAAATAAATAAATAAATAAATAAATAAATAAATAAATAAATAAATAAATAAATAAATAAATTTGCTGTTCAATTCCACAAAAATCACAGATTTAGCTTGCCTTTAATAGGCAACTGAAAGTCATAGGAGGGATGGCTTATCCTCTGCATGCATGCATGCATGCATGCATGCATGCATGCATGTATGTATGTATGTATGTATGTATGTGTGTATGTGTGTGTGTGTGTGTGCGCGCGCGTGCGCACGTTTGTTTGTTTGTTTGTTTGTTTGTTTGTTTGTTTGTTTAGCTCTCTGAGTTTCCTTTGCTTTTCCAAAGACAAACATTTGTACCCTAGATAGGTTGTTCTGCACGAGCATTTGACATCAATCTAACAAACGTCTTTTAGGCAGAGATAGAAGCACGAGGTGAAAGGTTTAACGCACTCAACAACTATAGTCAGAAACTTGCCAATGCTGGTTATCGTGCAACCCCTGAGATCCATCATTCCCTCGTCAGACTGCAACAGGCACTGACCGAAATGATTGAGACCTGGCAAGAAAAAAATCTGAAACTGCTTCAAGCCAAGGACTTGCAGGTAGGTGGATAGTTCTGCAAATGTGAGGAATGAGGGGAGAAGTGATAACATGTGTTGGGATGTACAATATGTCCTCTTAATGTCCCTGGTCAGACTTGCCCAAGTGTGCCTAGTCACAGCCTTGTCCAAATCACAATGTCTCATATCTGATACCTATCAACTCTGGGACATGCACAGCAAGTGGGGGAAAGTGGTTTTGCAAATATAGACTAGCAGCAGACATTAAAAAAAATAAAAGAAAGTGTAAAACAACAGGGAAGCAGGGGAATATACAGTATTTCCTACTTTGGCCTACTCAATCAAAGCCCAGACAAGAGAGTCAGTGATCCACATTCCACATTCACAACAGAAAGTATTTTGTTGTAATGAAGATTCAGAATAGCTACCTCAAAGAAAAAGCAAGAAAATTCAAGAACCTGGCCAATCTATTAAATGATGATGTCTCTGCTATGCTTGGACATTATTGTTTGATGCAGAGAGTAAAGTTGATGAGGTCAGGGCACAGAAACTGGAGCTGCTGGGAGATGTTTTGGCATTCATAGGGGTTTAAGCTTCCAACCTCCTTCTGATCACACTTCTTTTCCTTTAGCAAGTGGTGCTGTGAATTTTTGTTCAAATGTGGACATAAGCCCCCAAATGCTGGAACAGCAGTGATTGGTAGGCACCCTGATAGGCCTGCCTACAGCTATGGCTATACAGTTAGAGAAAACAGGTGAAAAATCTCTGCCTGAAACCTAAAGAGCCACTGCCACTCATTCAGCATAGAAAATAGTGGGTTCAATAAACAAATAATCTCACCTGTTGCTGCTTTTTAATATCTTGTAGAGGAAAGAGAGCGGAAGCTGAAAACTGCAAACTTGCAGACTAATCTGAATCTTAGAACAATCTGCTGTTCTACTTTTTCATAATGGTTCCACTGGGCTGCTTCTGAGTAAGAATGGAGTGAATATTCAAAATGTTCTCAATAAGGTGTGGAAGGGCATGTATTCTGATACTCTGTATGAAAAAAAATAGGCAACTACTATGAGATTCTTGCTTCCTAAAGCAGAGAGAAAAGACCAAAATTTTTTTAGTATTCTCTGTTTAAAGCTCCCTGTACAAAAGACAAGGTTTTCTGTGCAAAGTCCAAGTTTTTCTTTGGGAAAAAATGCTTCTTTTAGTTTTGTACAAAAAAGATGCAAAATAGGGAATAAAAGAACAGAGAATTCCATGCAGTCTCATCCAGGGAAGAAAAAGACTGATAATTTTTATTTTCACCTGGAAAACCAAAATAAAAAGATTTACATCCCTACTACCAAGTATTGCCGCACCTTCTAGTAGTAACATAGCTGCAGTCTTGAGTGCTCCTACTTACACTGAACTTTGCATTGTTATAAATATGTTAGAAATATGTGTCTATTTCCCCTGAGTTTCTGTCTAATGCGAATAAAGGTTTATCGTATTCTATCGTATTGAAATATGTTAGAATGGGGACTGAGTATTCTCTCTCTTTGTTACACAGAAATTCTTTGCTTATGTAGAAGAGAATGAAAGTTGGCTTGGCAGCAAAGAGGGCTTCCTAGCAAACAAAGACTTGGGGGTAAGTAAAATAGAGGAAAACCTACTTTAAACTTTCCTCTTCAAAAATTGGATGACCTTATCTGGTACCTCCTGCTGCCATCTCATTTCTCTGTACATTTCCTGTCCATTGCTTCCTACTTCATAGTATCCTTAGCATCATCTAAAAATATGTCTGCCCCTGAAAAACTACTGAATGATGCAGCCACCTATTCATAGCCAAGGAAGGAGATTTCCCCTAAACATTAGGTAGACCGTCTTGGCAATGAGAGCTGTTCAACAGAGGAATGGACTGCCTCAGAGGGTGGGTGGGTGGCCTCTCCTTCACTGATGGTTTTTGAGCAGAACTTAGGTGATTGTTTGTGAGGAATGCTTTAGCTGTGGATGTTGTACTCCAGCAGGTGGTTGGACTCATTGGCCCTTGGGGTCCCTAATATCTCTACAGTTCTGTGATTCTATTCAAAAACTCAGCAAAAGTCTTGGGAAACCTATGTTCCTACATGCATGAAGTGACACTTTCATTATGCTCTTGAAAACTGTAATTAAAAAATGAGTATTTGAATTCCAAATGTGTTGGGTGAAATAATGAACTAACCTCAATCCCAAACTAGAGCAGAAACCATAGGTCAAGGGTTGGAACACACGCTTCGCTTGGGAGGAGGTTGCCAGCCTCAATCTCTGGTATCTCCTGACTCCAAAAATTGTCTGACAGATGATGGGGAAGGCAATGTGTCTAAGACACTGGAAAATGGCTGCCACTGCTAACATAGACATTGTAGGACTAGAAGGACAAATAGTCTAGAGCTGGCCAAGTTGGTAGTTTTTTTTAATCATCCTATTCAGGATTCAGTGTCCAGTGTGGAGAGTCTTCAACAAAAACACATGCAGTTTGAAAAAGACCTGGAAAACCAACTGGAGAAGATCGATATGATGGCCTCTTTTGCCCACCAACTGAGGGACAATCAGCATTATGATTCTGAGAACATAATGGACAAATGCCAAGCTGTTCTGAGGAGGTAACACTGATACTTTTTCTTTAATTTGTGGAACTGGGCAAATATTCCTGCTTCAGTTTTGTTGAAACCTGTCAAATGGAAGAGATTCAAATGAATCTTTTGATTGTGAATGTTTTACTAAAAAGGCCACATGAACATGCTTGCACATTTAATGTATATTTGTTCTTCTACTGTATGCATTTTCTGATGTATTTTTTCAAATACATACATTAGGAGAAATAGGTACAAAAATACATACATTGTGAGCTTTCAAAGAGGTAGCTGTATAAATAATGTATATGAGAAATAGGTAGAAATGCCTTCTTTTGCAGCAATTTCTGAAGAAATAATCATGTTTGTCTCAACACATTGGAAAAATTAGAAGTGAGGAGATGAAAAGAGAAAGAAAGAGAGAGAGAAAGGCAAAATATATGGCACTCTAACATATTTCTTTCAGTGTGAACTTTTAAGAATCAATATATCCTCACTACCATGGGGATATATTTAAATATAGAGGGCATGTATTTGCAGTCCTTCTGTCTTAAGAAGTGGAGTTTTATTCACAAAAGCTCTCACTGAAATAAATGTTAGTCTTTAAAGGACCACAATATTTCACCTTTTATCTATTTCTTTTTTTGTCATCTGCCCCTTTAATTTTGCCAACATGTTAAAAAAATGAATATTTTTAAAATAGTCTTCTAATTTATGCTCTACTGAGTGCACTTTTAGTGGTCAATTACATCACAAAATTCAGATAAGAGTAAAATAGAATGATAAATGTATGCTGTGCAAATTAGGTTGGTTCTTGCTAAGAACCAACCTACATTAGTAGAAAAAGATTCTATTTCTACTAATGTTAACAGTAATTTCCTATATCCTACCTTTAAATGAATTTTTGTAAAACTACTTATCATACACCTTATGGTGTTCCATTCATTTAATGCACCTTCTCTTATTCTTCAGACAAAAACACAGTTTGAGAAATCTAGATAATATTTACAGAAGTGCATAACGATAGGAAAATATCTGGCAGGCAATAAGTGCTTCTAATGTGCTTACTTTTGGATCCTGCTCTACTAAGGGCTTTTTTTTTTTACTTTCCATGCTTTAACCAACATGCCTTCATCAAATATACTGAGGTCTGTGATTCTTTAATTATGAACAAAATGTTAATTGTATATCGTGAACTATTTTCAACAGTAGGTACTGAGAGAATTGTAGGTTAAGTATCCTTGACATATTATTTTTTCTTGTTAGAAAAGAGAGACTTTTGGAAATTGCTTTAGCTCGCAGGCGTCGGCTCGAGGAGTCATGGCTATTACAAAAGTTCCTCCACAATTCCTTTGAGGTATAATATATTTTACTTAATTTCCTGAGATATATTAAAAGATAACATCTCACTGTGTTTTTTGCCATCAAGTTGCATCTGACTTACAGGGACTCTGATAAGCTTTTCGAAGTGAGATATTGAGGGAGTGCCACCCATCCCAGTGAGTTTCCATGGCCAAGTGAAGATTCAGACCCTGGTCTCCTCAGTCCTAGTCCATCTCTCTATCAAACTAACCATACTGGGTACCTTACTAGCTGGATTTAAGTATGAAATAACATGTATAGCTATCAGGAGAAGAAAATGCAGCTGGCTTTGGAAAGCTGCAGAATGAGATGGGAACCTTCCGCTTTATATTCTTCAGAAATAAAGCAGTTTTAAGTGTTTCTGCAGTTGTGACACAGGTTGGAAATGTTACTTTTTAAGCTACCCCTCACAGAATCCTGCAGCTAGCATGGCCAACAGGATCCTGGGAGTTCTCTGTTCTTCCTGTTTACAGGTACTTAATCTAATTACTTAATATGACTGAGCTTTTACACTTTGGAATAATGCAATTAGTGTAATTCTTTGTGGTCGATCCTTGTGATGAATTGCTGCTTTTTTATGCTAAGAGAGGTTTATGCTAATTAATTTATGCCTCTAGGCAGTAATGTCAGAATTTTGGCCAAAATGTCATTTACATAATTATTCTCCTGACAGAAGCGTAAAAAAAAAATCAGATTATTTATGCTCTTCCAGCATTTTGTACAGGGATCTTTTTTCAAGATGCCCATGTCCTTTTGCATGCAAAATGTTTTTCTACAACAGCTTTGCTTCCTTAAAAAAATTAAAATTTCTTAATTCACCCTACAAATTAATTCTACCTTAGGTATTCTAGGTGTCCCAGAAGCCTGTAGCACCAGCTGTGCTGGCCAGGGTTTTGGAAATTACAGTCCAAGAACACCTGGGTCACTCAAGGTTGGGAGCCACTGTCCTAAGAGAAGAATCTGATAACTGGCTTGAAAAGGGTTCTGTTTACTCACTGCTCGCTTTGCTCCCTGAAGGTGGCTGTCTGGATGGCTGAAAAAAACCGCATTGCCCTGGATGAGAGCTGGAGAGACCCAAGCAACCCTCAATCCAAACTGCAAAAGCACCAGACTTTCCAGGCAGAGATTATGGCCAACAGAAGCCACCTTGATAATATCAAAGCTGTAAGTTAATAACATTTAAGCCAAAACTGCATACTCAAGCAAAAAAACAACAGATCAAATCTGCAGTGACTCCTCTTGTATCACACAATGTCAAGCCCTAGGTAAAGGTAAAGGCTGCCCTTGACATTTAGTCCAGTCGTGTCCGACTCTAGGGCGCGGTGCTCATCTCCGTTTCCAAGCCATAGAGTGAGCATTTTGTCCGAAGACAGTTTCTGTGGTCACGTGGCCAGCACGACTAGACACGGAACACCGTTACCTTCCCACTGAAATGGTACCTATTTATCTACTCGCATTTGTACATGCTTTCAAACTGCTAGGTTGGCAGGAGCTGGGACAAGCGACAGGAGCTCACTACGTTGCATGGATTCGATTTTACGACTGCTGGTCTTCTGACCTTGTAGCACAGAGGCTTCTGTGGTTTAACCCACAGCGCCGCCACGTCCCATTAATAACATTTCAGCCAAAACTGCATACTCAAGAGGGAAAAAAAACAGATCAAATCTGTAGTGATTCCTCTTGCATCACGCAATGTCAAGCCCTGCTGCTGTTCAAAATGGCAACATTTTTTAACAGATACACCTCAGTATTGGGCAGTATAGGACTGACCATTTTTGCCTGTCAGTAGTTTGCCCACTCCTTCCTCACCTCATTCATTTGCAACCCCCTTGCTTCTCCCTCGAGTGCCATTATTTCTTCATTGCTGTATCCTTTGCACCTTTCTTCTCACATGCAGAGGTGTGATTCCCTTTTTTAAAAAACCTGTAATTAAAACCACCCCCTTGAAAATGTGCTTAAACACCTTTTTATAAAAAATTAAAAAGAAGAGTGGAAATGGGGTATAGCATTCTCAACATATGACATCACACCCAGCCCCCTACATGCCCCCAGCAACAATGTGCACACAAATAAAACAAATTTAAAAAGTGACACAGTTTTGAAGTGTATTGCATGCAGGGTCGCACTTGTTTGCAACTAATTCATACCTAGTACAATTTCTCCAGTTTATTGCAAACTTGTACTTCTAGCCCTGAAAAGAAGGAGGTGGCTGAAGGGCTGCTGCCAGGAACCTTAGCCAAACATATGAGTTGTATCCTGAGCCTAGCTAGAAGCATGAATAGCTAGGATTTAATCGGGAGTTGCAAAGAAAGTACTCTTGCTTGAAGATGATGATATTTAAAGACATAGTTGAGAAAGGAAAGGACGTTGATATTCTTTTTCGTAGGAAGGAGAGAAAATGCTCCAGGCAGGACACTTTGCCCCTGAGGCGATCCAGTCCAGATTGCAAGAAATAGATGAACTTTGGGATGAGCTGCTGGAAAACTGCCAAGAAAAGAAAAGGAAGATGCTGGACACCTACAAGGTAAAGCAAGACTTTAGCGGAAGGGAATCTTTAGTTCTATAGGGACCCCTGTGATAGAGGAGAAATGTGTATGGATTGCATTTTGATGCAGTCTTTGCCAACTGCAGTTCCTGAATCAACACATGAAACAAAGTGCAGTTACATTTTTCTATTTGCACTTTCTGAATTTTGCAATTCAGCTCCCCAATCCAAATTTGTGTATGTTATGATAAGACAGACATTTGTTTGGCAATATCATCCTGGTTGTGGATGGGTTGGCTTCCTCCTTCTCCTGGTGACGTATGTGCCATTGTGAACCATCCCTCCCATGATCAATGGCTACCCTACGCACCTTTTTGGATCCCTATCAGGGGGTCCTAGTTTTGTTCTTGTTTTTTGTATGGCTGGGATCATTCTGTTTTGGTTTGGTTCCAGTATGTATGATTGCTGCGATCAAACCAAGCTGCTGCTGGCAGTCCCTTTTCTGAAGCTGTTTTACAACCTTAAGAAATGGGAAGCTTCCACTCCTCTTGTCTGTGGATGACTTTTTAATTGTTGCTAACAGAGCAGTGACACTTTGAAAGTGGGTTTTTTAGAACACTTCCAAAGCATCACAGATGTACTGTGCCAGTTAGCAAAAATTAAAATAAATGCAAAACTTCCTGTCCCTTCCTCTCCACAGGCAAGCAGCAATTAAGCGTCCCATCTCTTATAATTCTTATGTGGCTTAGGCAAAGCATGGATGACATGGTGTTTTTTGTCTCTTTCCCTCTAAAGGGAGAGAAGATATGTCTAGATTGTTCTAAACAGGGTCACTAGAGATGTGGTTTGGTTGATCCTTGCACGTGGATGCAAGGATTGCCCCAGTGACATACTGTATGTGAAAACAACCCTGATTAGCAATAATCTCAACCAATTAAGGCCAGGATAATTGGATCTTCTGGTTACACCCTTAGATCAATTAAAACAAAATACAAAATAATAATGTATGCTAAGCATCTGGGGAAAGGCCTACTAATCTTCATTCTAACTTTTTTTTAAGAAAATGCACCCTGATGTAGAAACAGACGGAAACAAATGTAAGGCTAGAAAGATAAGAAGCTGAGAGGAACCAATGTTTTCACAGGTGTCCCTGCCTAACATCCAAGCATTGGGCTTGATTATTTATTAAGGAAATGGCAGGAGAAAAACTTAGTAAATGCATCGTGTTTATGCTTGCTCTTATAAACAGCTGCTGTACAGAATGAATGGCAGATCATGAATGCGGCTTGTGGGTTTTTCTTTCCAACTGTCAGATTACATGTGAACTGTTTTACCTCTGGCACCAGGCCTCATGTTTCCTACAAAATGTGGATGATGTGGAGAAATGGCTGGAAGAAGTGGAAAGTGAGATAAAAGCACCGGAAGTTAGCCATAATCTTCTTCTCCTGAGCAATCTTCTAAAAAGACAAGAGGAACTGGAAGAAAGTATTATTGCCCACAGGGACCAGTTGCAAGGTCTTATCAACACTGTGCAAGAGTTCCAACAAGAAAAACATTTTCTGGCAGATGAGATAGAAGAGAGAGTAGACGAAGTGGTGCACAGGTAGTTGAACAGTTCTTCCAACCCCCTTTCATTTTCGCTATCCTCTCCCTCTCTGTTTAGAGCGTTTGTTGTTTTTAAATCACCCCTTCTCTCCCCATCTCTGCGTTATGGCTCTGGCTTTGTACTGTATTTGTCTTTCTTCATAATGAACGGGAGGCTTCAATTTGGACCACCAGGTACAAGAGCCTGAGGGAACCGTTGCAGGAGAGGCGTGGGTGTTTGGAGGCCAGCAGACTGCAGCACCAGTTCTTTCAGGAAGTCAATGAAGAGCTAACCTGGATTCGAGAGAAACAGCCCCTGGCATCTTCCACAGATTATGGCCAGTCTCTCACCACTGTTCAAAGTTTACAAGAGAAGCACCAGGTACTGTGCAGCATTACAGTTCTGCAGGCCAAGCAGGAAATGTTGCAATCTCATTCAGGCATTCAGCTTGTGCATGAAGTGAAACATGAGAAAGGGAAACAGCGACAAGTCTCTCCCTTCCCTGTCCCTGTTCTCTTTGCCCTCTAGAGCAACGTATGGAAGAGGAAGGCCCTCTTCTAATCAATGCTTGAGAAATTAGCTTTTTAGAGTTCCTCTGCCATTTTGTCTACATTTTTAACACATTTTAACACTGTTGGCAACACATCAGTGCTAAGTGCATTTGCCTTTTTTCCTGTGCTTCAGAGAATTTTTGTGAGAACCTTAGTATCATCAGAAGATGGATTCTGCCCTTGTAATGGAGGGAGCATGTTGTGCAAACTGGCACATGGTTGTCTTAACATGGATTCTTGACACGCATCTTGGAGCCATCAGGAAATATATAGAAGACTTTCGTCTGAATTTTTTAAAAAATGAAATCTAAAAGCCAACGAATGGAAAATTATTTCCAGCTTATTATGCTTATAGTATTTAACTTAATTTTTGCGGTTATTATAATTTTAAATTGCAGATTTTTGGGTCTTTTTTATTGTTAAAAGGGGGTGGGAGATACTATGGAAGAGTTGAGAAGCTTGAGGGCTTCTTAGAAAGTTTGGGAACTGTTGGTCTGACACCCGGGGCTGTGAATCACACTTGGAGGGTGTCTTTCTGTTCCAAGAAGGTGTCGTGCAGAAGAGGCTGTATTTTTATCCTTGGACTCCAGCATTGACCATGATGTGAGTGTTGCAGTATTGTCACTAGAGCTGTGGAAAAGTTACTTTTTTGGAAGTCAGCTCCCTGAATCCCCCAACCACCATGGCAGGGAGAGACATGGAGCTGTCATCCCAAAAACATTACTGCCTAAATGTGCCCAAAGAGATTTGGCTCTTTTAAGAGTTAAGACCTCAACCAGTATGGGAAATTTGATGCAAACCCCGTTATGTCTTTCTACAGTCTAATTCCTGCAAGATCTAGTGACTTTATTTAGGTCTCGCCAATCTTAATTCTTTAAAGCTGAATTTGCATAATGATTGAGATATACCAGCATTTTTATAGTAGTTATGGTCCTCTGTATAAGAAACACACAAGATCGCTTTCCAGGCAGAAAGTTAATAGAATCAAACACTACAAAACAATCAGAAACATAAAAGCAAAGCATTTGAATACTTTAATGGGTTAAAGAAAAACATTAGAAGCAGAATTGGCAAACTAAAATAACAGACTCCAAGTATATTGAAACAGAAATGTTTTCAATGGGCCCTGGCCCTAGACACTATCCATAAAAAGAGAGAAAAGGATGGAGGAAATGCTTCCCCCCCACACACACCTCATGATGTGTTTTTGCTTTATTTTGTATTTACCAGAATTTAGAGAATGAGATAAGTAGCCATGATGCTTTAACCCAAGCCGTGATCAGCACTGGACAGAAGCTGGTGAAGGGAGGGCACGCTGCCTCAAGGGATATAATGCAGCAGGTGAAGGAGCTGGAAGCTTCTTTTGAAACCCTGAAGGGTGACGCTCAGCAAAGAAGGAAGAGGCTCATGCAATCTTATGAAGCTCAACACTTTCTCACCGAGGTAAGAGAAGAAGGGAAGCCCATCTTTCATTTTTGTGGCTTGGATCCAAGTAAAAAGGGATTGCATTTGGCATCAAAGCAGATGGCATACACTCCTGATGTCTCTTGCCCACCTACCCTGTGCCATTACAGAGAGTGTTTGATCATCAGGAGAGGCTTCTGGTGGTGCAGAGGGCTGCAGTGGCATTTAGGAGAGGCTGAAAGAAGACAGGAAATCCCTCTTGCATGAATATAGTTCTGCTCATGTGACCCTAAATTGCTCCTCCTCTGTTCAAAGAAACAAATGTTTTCTAAATGGCCAGATGACTAATCTGGAACATAAACTGCAAAACAGTTTCAAGGAAAATTATTATTTAACTATATGTCAGTTTCAGTTCTATGGTTTGGGCTATTAGTATTAAATTCTACCTTCCCCCCCCCCAAGATGGTTCAACTACGTTAACAACTTAGGACCGATTCTTGTTTGTTTGGTCCATTCACACAACAGTCTATGGCAGTGGTCCCCAACCTTAGGCCTCCAGATGTTCTTGGACATCAACTCCCAGAAATCCTGGCCAGCAGAGGTGGTGGTGAAGGCTTCTGGGAGTTGTAGTCCAAGAACATCTGGAGGCCCAAGGTTGGGGACCACTGGTCTATGGTGTGATCAGAGCTTGTGCAAAGAGATGTCCATAACCAGCATTTCTGGCACAAGGAAAAAAAACTACAATAATATGACCATCACTAGCATGATGGCACTAAGGGGGTGGAACATAACAGTTGGTCAACAGAGCAACTGGATGCTGACCTCAGGCCTTGATTGTATGTACAGGGAACAATCAACATGTGCCCTTTCAGATAATGTTGGAATGCAGCTCCTCTCATCCCATACCATTGGCTGTGCTGGGCAGGGCTGAAGGAAGTAGCAGTCAAACAACATCTAGAGGGCTGCATGTTATCCAGCCTTGCTATTCAGCAGTTACCAGTGATTTCTGAAAAAATAATTCTCAACCCCCAAGCCAGCGTACAATTGCCAGAGTTCTTTGAGAGAACGTATTATCGTTAACCTGGAAGGAAAGATGGAAGGATTAATATTTCTATGCAAACATGCCAAATTTGCACTTACCATATTTTTCCGTGTATAAAACAACACTTTTTCCTAAAATCATTATAGGAAAAATTGAGGGTTGTTTTGTACATGGAACTTTGACTACTCCTCCACCTCCAACAAGGGACAAAATTGGAGGGATTATATACACGGAAAAATATGGTATACACTAGAGCTGAAATGTAAGGCACCTGTACATTAGCATCTTTTCTTTTAGGCAGCTTGCCTACTTATGCAACCAAAATCTGTGCATTAAAAATGCATGTAGAAATGCTTTATCTGGAAAGAAAATCACATGAAGAATACACACTATAGATCTTAAAAATATATACTAACTGTGTATATTGTGGAAAATGTGTATGAATATAGACATGAAACATTTTTTCATTCAAATTCACCCATCCCTAAAAACCAGTTTGAATTAATAATGTAGTTTAAGGATTAAAATGTTTATTTGAACGAAATAGAAATTTCAGGTGAATGTTATTTTATTTTGTTTTGTTCCTAGTAATGAATAAAACTGAATTAAAAGTCATCTGCGTTCTTTCTGAGAGCTCCTCCCACAAAATTCTGTCTCTGGCTTTGTCACAATGGCCCAAATCCTATTAATTATGCTACCAGCATAATGCAATTGATGTAGATTTCACTGGGAAATTGCCACATATTAAGGCATCAGCACAGGTTCAGCATGCAAAAATAAACACATGCTCTAACTTAATAACTTGTGGAGTTCACCAAGATTTCCACCAATTGCATTCTTCCAGCATAAAACCTCAATAGGATTTTAGCTTTTAAATCAAATATTTGTGCTTGTATGTGAAAGAAAAAACACTAAACACTGCAGAGTAAATAGATTATTGCACCCAAATTCCAAAGAAAATCAATCTGAATGTGTGAAATAAATGGCTAATTGATCTCTCAAATAAAAGTGAACAGCGAATGAAATGTTTTTTTAAAATTGTAGAAAGGAAAAATGTATGTAAAGACCACTTGCTTACACCTGGTCCCACCAGACTTCCTTGGGAGTCCTTATGTCGTGTCATCTGGTCTGTAGAGGCTAAAGTGAATTCTTTGATTCCAGCTTTTGGAAGTAGAATCTTGGATGGCGGAGAGAGGTCTTGTCCTGCAAATTCCAGATTATGGGAGGAATGAAGAATCAACCCAATCATTGCTTCGAAAAGTGGAGGCTGCCAGGCTGGACCTAGAGGGATTCAAGACTCGAATTGAGAAGATGCAGGAGACAGGAACCCACCTGCTGACCAACAACAACCCAGAGAGGTGAGGTGGCAGGAAAGAGGTGGAGGATTCTTGTCAAACAGGAAGGTCTGAAGGCATCTCACTCTTGCAAAACTACAGAAGAAGGACTGCAACTTACTATGAGCATGAATCACTGTTTTTCAGCCTGGTGGATCTCAAATGAGCCAAGGGGTTCTCTCTCCAACAGGACTGCCGTATATTTGTTTACATGTTTATGGAAGCCTCATGAAGCCAGAACCCTGTGTGTGTTTAGCATAGTGCGTACATGAGCAGCTCTGGATCACAGGACATGAATCTCTTCATTCCAGTTTTGTCTGTCATTTTGGTGACTGTATTCATTGTCATCTTTAGAATGAGAAATCAGCCCCATCCAAATAGTATCCTGGTTTAGACTTCTTAAACAATCCAAGCACTGAACTTTTTATTTATCTTGTTTATTTATTTAAAATATTTCTCTCTCCCTCCACCAAAAGGATGGCTCTTGGTATGTGATCGCACTTTTAGTACAATACTGTGATCATATACCAACATAATTTCATATAGTTTACTCAATGCATTTGTTCTTAATGTCACTTAAATGTATTTCTCAGACACAGAATGATACTATCACATAGAATAGTACAGTTCCTACAGATTCTTGAGAAATACCTTTTGATTTTATCTTTACCTTTGCTTGATGAAGTTCTTTTAAGATTTCTTGTTTTTCAGTAATTTATTTCCATTCCCCATATCAGTTAAGGCACTAGAACAGCTTATACAGCCTTGCAAGGGATCCTGATGAGAGAGCACTGTGTGTGCGCACAAATGACCTCTGTTTCTGCACATTGCTCCCTCCGCAGCTCCCACTGCAAAGTATCTGGGAAAGCATCTTTCCCCCTTTAGTAACTAGAGGGCAGGACCACCAGTTTGGTCCAGCTGCTCCCGTTTCTAGGTTTCCTTAGGCCCCACATCAGTTCAGGAATCTAAATAGTCAATAAGGTTGTGACCCGAGTTTGAACCCATCTCTTGTGTCCCACCTCTTTATTTACTAGGGTGGGGTGGGGGCACGGTGTACATGCTTGAGTCTTACTGAAAATGTTGAGATCAAAGGCCAAGTTGGCTGCTCTTGATATTCAGAAAGCTTGAACCCACATAGAATTGGCTTCCTGTAGCTTGAGGTGGCTCAGTGTTTCATAAAGTTATGGTGAATGAATTAGTGAGCCCATTTTACACAAGTGAAGTACCATTGCAGCTGTGGAAAAGGGACTACCATAACCAAAATGATGGAATGCGCTGGTTTTTAAGTGTGCATAAAAGAACACATGTGCACAACCTGAAATAAATTAAGAACATGGCATGCAGCCTAGGACTCAGGCATGTATACTACTGATGCAGACATGACGTGTGTCACACATGTATCCAAGAGTAATAATGTTTACTGAAACAGAAGGGCTGTATCAAGATACTAAGTGCAGTAATACTGACAGTGATCAGTTGGCATCCTTTCTAAAGCCATTTACCTTTTTTTTTTAATAGCTCTGCTCTCCTTCCAAAGCTTCAGGCTGTCCTAGAAGAATACTCCTCTCTCCAACACAGAGTGGAGTCCCACAGAAAAACTCTGCAAGAGCAAATGCAGCTGCATCAGTTTGAAAGGGAAGTCCAGCTGGTGGATTCCTGGCTTTTAAGCAAACAGGCCTTGGCTGAATCTGATAACTATGGGCAGGATTTGGAAGATGTTGAGGTAATGCACATTTTATTCATGGTGGAGAAGGAAGACATTAACAGCTTGACCGCTTTATTGCTTCTGGTGTTATTTGGTCTCTGAAAACACTCTGGAGAGTTGTCCAGAAACAACTTGGCATGACAAAGACTTGTCATGCTCATAAATTGCATGAAATATCATTTAAACCTTAAGAACAATAATGGGCACTTTTGTTTCGTGTCACTAAACTTGGAGTAGGTGTAAAAGCATTTGCCCTTTTTATCTTACTGAGTTTGGTGAGAGCTCCTGGAAGCAACCAGAAATAACTAGGACACAGCATTATTTTTAATTTGTGCAACTTCTCATATTTCTGCTCACCACTGTTATATCTCATGTACTGATATTATGTCACATAAGCTGGTAAGAAGCTGGTGGCTTTTGTACTGTAGGTTGGAGAGCTTCTGAATAATCTGTACTATTGTTTCTTACAGATTCTGGAGAAAAAGTTTGAAGACTTTATAAAAGAGGTGAGATCTCTTGGTCATGCCAAGGTTTTCCTGGTAAATGACCTGGCATTCCATCTCGAGAACGTGTGCCACAGCCAAATCAGTGCTATCCAGGAAAAGGCCCACCAGGTCAACGAAACATGGGAAAGACTGAATCAAGCCATTCAGATAAGAGCAGAGGTAATACAATACAATACAAATAATTTATTGTTCATTGTAAGTACTATATATACATGGTATACCCATACAACGAAATTCACACAGGCACCCAGAGACGAGACCCACATGCACACACATAAGGTTCTAGTGTTGTGATAGAACCATTAAGGTGATGCTGCTGGTGATACTGAAATACAGAAGTGTACTCTATGAGCTATTTCACAGCCAAAAACTGTAGTGAAAAGCTGACCCACATATTCCTATGATCATACACAAGTTCACATAGAGAAATGTAGTATCCACATTTTTCTGTACTGTGGCAATTCTTCCAGTTACCTCAGTTCAAATGATGCTTTTACATTTGTAACTGGTAATGCACCTTATAGCTGATGCACATGGTACCTTTCTCCAGATAAAACTGAATTATTTATTTATTTAAAACATTGTTACCTTGTCTTGAACTATACCACAGAACTCTCCTCCAGCACCACATTCCAAGTGAATCTGTTTTTTCCCCTGTCAGCTTTTTTCAGTGTTCAGCTTTCATGTCATATATGGTGACTGAAAATACAGGAGTGTGGATGATCTTGGTCTTGGTCTCTAGTGACACATATTTATACTTGATCTTTTCTAATTCCTTTATTGATGCAAAAAAAATTCCAAAGTCTGGTAGCAGTGACAGAGAAAGCCCTCTCCCCATGTCCCCACCAAATGCATCTCTGAGGGTGATAAGACTGAGAGAAAGGCCTCCCCTTTCTACTGTATGAACCAGCTTCATGACCTCTATTTGTTAAAAATAAATATTTATTAAAATATCTATTAAAGATATAGGTGAAATTTTCATATGGTCAGGATTCACCTTGGGCTGCCACAGTTTGTTTCATTTATTTATTTATTTATTTATTTATTTATTTATTTATTTATTTATTTATTTATTTATTTATTTATTTATTTATTTATTTATTTATTTACTGGCCCATTAATTCCAAGCACTATTCTGGGCAGTTCATGGAAGTTAAAACAAACAATAATAATGAGCAGGTAAAAAATCAGTAAAAACTTCAAGAGGCATAAAATATATAGTGGTGCCCCACATAACGAGCGATTTGTTTAATGACAAATCCACATAGCGATGTGTTTTTTGCGATCGCAAAAGCGATCGCATTGCGATGTTTTAGATCAGTGGTTCTTAACCTTGGGTTACTCAGAAGTTTTGGACTGCAACTCCCAGAAGCCTTCACTACCAACTTTGCTGACTGGGGCTTCTGGGAGTTGCAGTTCAAAAGCATCCGAGTAACAAAGGTTAAGAACCACTGTTTTAGATGGTAAAACATCGCTTTTCGATGATTGGTAAGCGTTTCGCTTACCGATTATCGCATAACGATGTTTTAAGAACAGCTGATTGGCGGTTCCAAAATGGCCGCCGGGTAAAGAAGATGGCCACCTGCTGTGTTTTCGCGCCCTTTCCTCACTTACCGGGCAGCGAAAATGGCGGCCACATGGAGGATTTCCACAGAACGGTGAGTTTTTTGCCCATAGGAATGCATTAAACGTGTTTTAATGCATTCCTATGGGCTTTTTTTTCCCTGCATAGCAACGAATCCACATAGCAACGATTTTTTCGGAACGGATTATTGTCGCTATGTGGGGGCACCACTGTACAAGTAAAACATGGAATGTACGACAAATAAACAACTATTAAACAAGAGAAACAAAAAGGAAAAAAAGCATGGTACTTTAGGGGTATCCATCAGTTCTCCAGTCTTTGTATCTCCTGGACTTCAGTAGTCTGCTATACTTGTGATAGTATGTATGGCCTTACTGAAATGTCTTCTCTTCAGAATCTCAAAGCGGCTCATAAGGTTCACCAGTATGATCGTGATGTGGATGACCTAAAGGGATGGATGCAGGAGAAAGGGGCTGTTGTGGACAGAGACGATTATGGCTATGACCTGCCAGGCGTTCAGACCCTCCTCAACCAGCATGAAGGAGCTGAGGTACATAATGCTGTGACTGCCTTGAAACAACTATGTGATAAATAAAAGCCAAATAAATACTGTCTCATTTTGCAGAGATTCCACTGTGGTGTTTCTTCACTGCCTTACAGAGGTGTATATTCATTGCTGTCACACATTTATAAATTAATGTTCAGAATCATTTTTTAGCTTGTAAACCAACTAAACTGAGAGCAAAGCTACCCATTACAGATAACCTCTCAATAGAGTTGAAATCACATATGTATTCCAGAGACATGCGTTTAGCAGATTTTGTCTGTGAGAAATCAGACTTGCAGATATGTTTAGCTCCTAAAGACCAACCACAAAACAATGTTAGTTTGTAAACTATGCGATATAAGAAAGGTCTTTCCATGACAAATCACGTGCTGTTAGAAGTTAAAAAATGTCCTCTTTTAATGATAGCTTACCTATGGTTTGCCCCTCAAAGTTTCTCCCGGCTTGCATCTGTCTAGAAATCACACCCCCTGTTCTGAATGCATTTCCCCTTAAGTCCAAGCACATGTGGGAGAGATGGCCTGGATGTGTTGTGGGAAAGTGGGACATCTACTCATGCTTAGATGCACCACTGTGGCTGAGAATAAAAAGGTAAACAAAATTAAGAAAATACTTCAGTCTATCTAGTCAATGGCTGATATGAGATGGTATCAAAAAGAAACAATAATTATCTCCTGTAGTTCAGTGCTGAGTCCTTCAGTTGCTTTTCCTTTCTGTATTCCAGAGAGAACTATCAGCCATCGCAGAAGAGCTAGAAAGGATCAGAGGAGAGGCATGGCATCTTGGCCGTCTGTATCCCCAGACCCGAGACAACATGATGAACAGACTTGCAGAAATAGATGAGTGTTGGGAAAAACTGGAACATAAGTCAGCAGAGAGAAAGCAAAAACTGCAGCAGGCAAAGCAAATCCAGATCTATTTCAATGACTGCAGAGAACTAATGTACGTATGAATGAGTATGATAGAAATGAGAGTTTCCGCTCTCCCTTTTGCACTATGAAGATCTTTAGGTGCAACTTCCAGAAGCCCATGTGCCACATCAGCACCCCAAGGACCTCCTAAGGCCCCTGTGATATTCTGATTCCTATGGAGCCACAGGTGGTGTGGAAACTGCAGTATGTCCATTCCAATTTTAAAGTAATACAGCTGGCACAATGAAATCAGTTTACTTCAGAGGGATTTGGCAAACTACCCAGTTACGCGGATACCTGCATGCACCATAGTACAACACATTCCAAATGGTTGTGTTTTGATGTGAATAAATAAACAGCCATGTGCACCCCATCTCCATTAATAGCATTACTTTCGGTGTTATTTCTGGGGAAACATTAGCGTTCAACACCTGCCTGTTCATTTGCTTCTTCAGGGCTTGGGCCAAGGAGATGCATGCTGTGATGATATCAGAGGAGGTGGCAAGCGATCTTCTTGGTGCCGAGCTCCTTATTAAATGCCATGAGGAGCACAAGCGTGACATAGAAAAGCAACAGCTGAAGTATGAACATCTGGAACAAACTGGAAACAGCTTCACAAAGGCCGGGCACTTCATGTCCACCGAGGTAAGCTGCTGGTCCATTAGATGTACTTTACTGAATGTATTTGATGAAATACATCCTGGAGCCCAAGCTATTTCTTAAAAACACAGCGAAAGGTCACGGATAGCCTCCTCTGTGGCCTGGAAGTCGCGAGAGGATTTCATGCACTGTAAAACCAAACCCTTTCCTCTCTCTTTTTGGCTCATGGAGGAAAAGGCCTGAGGTAGCACAGGGAAGGTCAAAATGTGGTTCAAGACACTATAAATACTGGCATATTTATAGCTGCATATGTTCTCATTAACTTTAGCATGCCAGGTTATTCTGAAAGTTTAAAGGAATGTAACTTCTTCTCCCCTCCCCAACACACTCTCTCTCACACACACACACAATTTGCAATTGAATGTCCAGCATGCTTTCAGCAAATATGAATACATTTCTCTCTGTGTGCTTTAATTACAAGGCGGTTGTCACACTTTAGTTTCAGCAGCTTCAGCCCCATGACATAGGAGAACCAAGTTCAAGTTTCTTCCCAACTGTAAGCAAACCGGAGTGCATGTCACTCCCTGCCAGTCTTCCCTTCTTTTGGGGGTTATTGTGAGGACAGAATATGGCTCTAGCATGTAAAGCACCCTTGTGCTGAGAGAAGGCTTCAAAAGAAAATCCATAAACCTTAAGTCTTGTGACCTAAAACTTCAAATACTGTGCAGATCAGAGTAAGAAAAGCACCATAATACACAACAAACGGAGCAATTGGAAGGTTCTTGAAGTTTCACCAAATACCTGCTCCTTCACTGGTTGCTATGGAGAGAAGAACAGCATAAAGATTCATTTGAAAAGCTCACCACAGTCTTGATATCTATGTAACTTCATCCACTGACCTTTGCAGTGATACTCGGATTGCCTTCTGTTTGATTTGTAAGGAGAGCTGAAGATCAACAGAGGATAAAACCTCTTCAGAATTTCTTAAAAGATCTGATTGCCGTTGTGTACGTCACACATACAATGAGAAATCACAGAGCTTCTATTTCTTTTTTCTTTTAAATGCAGATATTAGAACTTGGAAAGATACTTTTTTTAAAAAATTGTATTTGTATAAGGGAAAGTGTGTAAATTGTGGCAACAAACTGCTGTTATTGAACAATGTTACACATGCCTAGGAGCACAACTAATATCTTGTCTAATAAGCAGTATTTCCCATTGTGATTTGTGTGGGTTCCCTTACATAAGCATAAATCACCAATAGGATTTTAGACAATAAAAAATAACTAAACACAACAGTTACATTATTTATTTTTTTATTTATTTACTTTTTTATTTATACTGTATCTTTCTTCTTAAAAAGAACCCAACCCACTGCAGAAACAGTGACTTAATCCATTGTATTTTACAATAATAACATAGTTTACTTATGCCTTAGTTATTTCGTAAAAAAGTTAATTACAAGTAACCCATTACTTCCTAAAGGAAGCCACAGCCTTGAGTTTGCAAGAGTTGAACAGGGTTGTTGAGTTCAAGACATTCTGGAGATCTCTCATTCATAGTCTTGTTATAAGTTGGAGGTGAGTTGACGACACATAACAACAACCATTAGTTGTAAATAGTTGCTTGGAAGCTTTGAATGATACTTGCAGGCCACAAAAAAAGGTGGATGTGTCTTTTCTGATAAATATTGAACCTGCAGATGCATGACTGTTTCCAGTTGATACTTTTACTGTGCTGCATTGTTCATAAAATTTAGTCGAACAGCCCATTGGCTTCTTCTTGTAACCCTCACTTGTTTTCCCACCCTGTCTTCTGTCTTTTTTCCTGACATGGAAGATCTGTTCAGAAAGGAATGATTGAATATCTGCACAATATCTTTTGATCCATAGTGCTTGCTAACAGGCATGCACATAATGCTAACATAGGAAATAATTAACAGGATAGTTTTGATGGCTTTATTATTATTATTATTATTATTATTATTATTATTATTATTATTATTATTATTATTATTATTATTATTATTATTATTATTATTATTATTATTATTATCATCATCATCATCATCATCATCATCATCATCATCATCATCATCATCATCATCATCATCATCATATTTATTTATTTATTTATTTATTTATTTATTTATTTATTTATTTATTTATTTATTTTTGGCCACCTCTCCCCATAATGCCTAGTCCCCCAGGGACCTGAGGCATTATTCTCAATGCTGGCAGCTGAGGGGGATGTGCAAGCAGGCACAGATGGGGAGAGAGCCACCAACACTGCCCCTTCCTGTTTCTCCTCCTCCTCTCTGGTAGGTGCTGCAGTGCCATGGGGAGCTCCTTAGCAGAGGTTTGTATGTGGGGGCAGCAGTGGTCAACTCAGGAAGCAAAGAGCAGGAGCAGGAATCACTACTCCCAGCACCTCACCACCTGCCAGCACTGCAGTTTAACTAATGGTCTGGCCTTGAATCCTACACATTCTTTTATTGAAGTATATATCTTCCTTCTTATTAGGCATCGATAAGGTGACAATGCAAGGCTGTTTATTTCTGATGAAAATGCCTTTAGAAAACCACTCTTCTTGAATTGTTCTAGAGAGGTGTGACAAATTCTGCCTGTTAGTTAGGCATCCATCAGTCTCGAAAGACTATGGTAACGTGCTCTGTATGGAGGACTTAGAACACATCTAGTGTGGCTGAGGAGGCCAATTCAAGAGTGACAATTCCTTCCACACTGAAGACAAATCCAATCTGTCCCCTGTCCAGCTCCCTGATTTTGCTGCTTCCGTGACTGCCTCTTTGCCTCGGCCTGCTGGACAAGGGTCTCTTCAAATTGGGAGAGGCCATGGTGCACCGCCTGCCTCCAGGCTGAACACTCAGATGTCAGGGTTTCCCATCTGTTGAGGTCCATTCCTAAGGCCTTCAGATCCCGCTTGCAGATGTCCTTGTATCGCAGCTGTGGTCTCCCTCTGGGGCGATTTCCCTGCACTAATTCTCCATATAGGAGATCTTTTGGAATACAACCATCAGCCATTCTCACGACATGCCCAAGCCAATGTGGACGTCGCTGTTTCAGTAATGTATATATACTAAAAGTTCCAAGTTGTTCTAGGACTACTCTATTGGGAACTTTGTCCTGCCAGGTGATACCAAAAATGTGTCGGAGGCAACGCATATGGAAGATATTCAGCTTCCTCTCCTGCCGTGCACAAAGGGTCCAGGACTCACTGCAGTACAAGAGTGTGCTCAGGACGCAGGGTCTATAGACCTATAGGCTCAATAGGCATTGATAGAGTGACAATGCAAGGCTGTTTATTCCTGCTGAAAATGCCTTTAGAAAACCACTCTTCTTGAATTGTTCTAGAGAGGTGTGACAAATTCTACCTCTATAGGCAAATGAAATGGCAATCTTGGAATTTGTTTTTACAGATTGAAGAGAAACTCTCTGAACTATTGGAGCTGATGAGAAAGGTGAGGGAATGCTGGGACCTGAAGAAAGAACTGTATGAAGAAAATTGGGAGAACCAGTTACTGCGAAGGGAGCTGGACTTAGCTGAGGCATGGCTGACCGCCAAAGAGGGTTTTCTCTCAGATCCTAGCTATGGGGTGAGTAACGAGACCACGAAGCTTAAGTGTTGACAACCTTTTTCTGCACAAGCTTATGTCTACTTAGGTTTGTACAGCTTTCTTTCTTCTTTCTTTCTTTTTTCTTTCTTTCTTTCTGCTGCCTTTTCCTTCATACAGTAGGGGACTCAAGACAGCTAACTAAAACTATGCAACAATTAACAGTTTTAAAATACCATATATATATCATTTTTTAAAAAACCAATTAAACATATGTTAAGGTTGAAACAAAGATTTTAAACAATTGTAAAAACATTTTGAAAACATTGAAAAATCTCTAAATTTAATAAGCAAACATTCCTGAGACACTTACAGTGGGGTCTCTACTTAAGAACGTCTCTACTTAAGAACAATCCAACTTAAGAACAACTCCATTTGCTAAATTTTGCTTCTACTTGAGAACAGAAATCCAAGATAAGAACAGGAAAAAAAACCTTTCCTGCTCTTTTTTTAACCTTAGGTCATCTTAGGTTAAAAAAAAATTCTCCCCCTAGTGGTAGAGTACGTATTAACCAGCTTTGCATTAGTTCCTATGGGAACTAATGCTTCAATGTACGAACACACCTCTGCATAACAAAAAAAACAGCCAGAACGGATTAATTGGTTTTCAGTCCATTCCTATGGGAAATTTTGCTTCAACTTAAGAACGTTTCAACTTAAGAACACCATTCCAAAACCGATTAAGTTCTTAAGTAGAGTTTCCACTGTAGTTTCTATGGACGGAAAAGAGCAGATACGGATTAAATGGTTTTCAATGCATTCCTATGGGAAATGCAGATTCAACATAAGAACTTTTCAACTTGAGAACCACCTTCCAATACGGATTAAGTTCTTAAGTAGAGACCTCACTGTATTGCTTACAAGCCTGCCTGAAAAGGAAAGTCTTTGCCTGAAAATGGAAGGAGAAGAGGGAGGGGCCAACCTTGCTTCTTGGGACATCACATTGCAAAGCCTGGGAGCCACCACTGAGAAGGTGCTGTCTCATGGCCTTGACAAACAACCTTGGCTTGGGAAAATGGTGGAGCTGAGAGAAGGGCTTCCCCAGAAGATCTTAAAAACCAAGAGCAGTACAGAGTTGTTTTTGTTGTTGTTGTTGTTGTTGTTGTTGTTGTTTAGTAGTAGTAGTAGTAGTAGTAGTAGTTTTAGTTTTAGTTTTAGCTTTAGCTTTAGCTTTAGCTTTATTTATATGCCACATTTCTCCCAACAAGGGACCCAAAGCGGCTCACAACATTAAAATTCACACAGTTAAAAACATAATAAGTTAAATATTAAAAGACAAAATAACAATATATAATTTTAAATTAAATTAAAAGGTTAAAACATTAAAATATAAAAAGATTACAATTATCTGCTAAAATGGGGTTCAGGGATTCAGTTATAACTGTCAAAAAGCCTGCCTGAAGAGATGGGTCTTTAGCTTTTTTCAGAAGGATAAAAGGGAAGGGGCCATCCTGATCTCCCAAGGGAGAGCGTTCCATAGCCTGGGAGCTGCCACAGAGAAGGGCCTCTCCTGTGTCCCCATCAGCTGTGCTTGTGCTGGCAATGGGACTGAGAGGAGGGTCTCCTCTGCTGATCTTATTTGCCAAGAAGGCGCATATAGGGAGATATGGTCCTTCAGGTAGCCTGGACCCAAGCTGTATAGGGCTTTGTAGATAATGACCAGCACTTTGCATTGGGCCCGGAAATGGACTGGTGGCCAGTGCAGTTCTTGTAACAGATGTGTTATACACTCCCTGTAGCTGGCCCCAGTCAGTAGTCTGGCTACAGAGTTTTGCACCAGGTGAAGTTTCCAAACCATCTTCAACTCAGCCCCACATAGAGCACATTACAGTAATCCAAATGGGATGTAACTAAGGCATGTGTCCCTGTAGCCAGATCAGACATCTCAAGGAATGGGTACAGCTGGCGCAGCAGCTTTAGCTGTGCAAATGCATTCCTGGCCACCACTGAGACCTGGGCATCTAAGATTAGGGATGAATCCAGGACTACACCCAAGCTGCTGGTTATAGCCAATACTTTGAATTGAGCTTGGACACAGAGGGGCAATCACTGAGGAAAAATCATCTTTCATATAGCAAGTAGCATGAGAAAAAACTTCCAATTGATGCCAATAGGGTGTTTTCCCCACCCTTATTTATTATTATTATTTGCATGTGTGGGTGGAGCAGATGACACTTGAGTGAGTTGCCATTGGGAGGGACAACCTTTCACTTCCCCTGATGAACCCGATGACCTCCTATGGCTCTTGCTGTTGTCTTCCCCTCCCTTGGGCTCTTGCTGTTCAGTTCCTACTTGTTTAAAGACACACTGACTAATCACCATTATTACTGTCATGGGTGATTATTTTGGTCAAATCTTTTTAGAACCGAACCTTCCTGTCATATACATGAACAAGAATGCATGTATTATTGCCTTCTTAATATTTAAGACTGGGATTATTTCCCCCTTAAGAAAGCCATGTGATGTGTATCTCCCACTTCAATAATTTCAGAGAAGCTTAACAACTAATTTCATCAACTGGGTGAAAAAATCTGAATCTCTTCCATTTATGTTTCTTCTTTCATGGCTTTTTTTTCCTGTTTTATTGTATTGCTTCCTCAGCATTCTGTCTCTGATGTTGAGCACCTCATGAAGAAACATCAAGACTTTGAGAAAATGCTGGAGGCCCAAGAAGAGAAGTTTGCACAACTGAATAGGAAGACGAAGGTGACGTGACAAAAGCTGGTGAAGACTTGTTGGGACATTCTGTCTCGGCACAAAAATGAGTCATGTCAATACTTCTTACCGCCTTTTCCAGCAAACTTTGAGCCCACATGATTTTGTAGTTGAGCTTTTTGGTAGAAAAGATACTTAAATGTGGAATTTTAACAGCAAGACTAAGAGTTCTCCTTAGCTCCACTCAGGGTTTCTGTAATCTATGTAAAATACCTCCTGTATTTTGAAAAGCAAATCACAGAGAAAGAGAGTAAGTACAGACCGATCAGCTGATTGTTAAGAAATATGCCAAGGACCCACTTAGCACTTCAAATTCTCAAATAAAACAGCAGTCATCCTCATTTGGGCATTTCACAGAATTCTTAAAATTGTGCGATTTGTGCTATTTTGTATAAGCATCAACAAATTTTTGCACAAAGCATCATTCTTGCTAATGCAAGAACTTCATCAATAGTATTGTGTTGTTACTCACCATCTGTGGTGGCTAGAAAAAGAAAGTTTGAGTTTCTCATCCTTGTCTGCAATACAGTTTGACAAAGCTACAGGAAGCTCTGTGGTTCCCATAATAGGCAGTGGTGCACCTGTAATATAGTCTAAAAGTTATTTTTCTGAATCTCAGCTTTCAGTGTTACACAACTCTTCCTTAATTGTATAACAGTTTTCACTCATGTAAATGTTTTGTTCCTTTCAGAAGGAACTGAAGCTACTGAAACAAATTGGTATTGAGGAGAACGAAGAAAGAGAAAAGGCGAAGTTGATCAAGGTCCCCTCTTTAAGAAGGAGTTACTCAGATAGGAGAACAGCACACACAAGACTGCTGGATCCAAAGAAAACTCAACAATTACCGTCTGTATCATCAGCTCCCACCTTGAGGGCTCCCCCAGAATGCACTAGCTACCCCACCTCAAAGCCCAAAGAGGGTTTGCATGAGTTCAGCCTTGGAGAAGACCCAGTTTTAGCAGGTTCCAGTAGCATTAATGCTACTCCTCCAGGAGAAGGGCTTGGTCTACAGGACTCAGTTGTGGACAACCGGAACACTTTCTCCCCCTCATCCTCTAACCTAAAAGCCCAGCAAAATGACAGTGATTTGTTGCAACTACAAGCCAAGAACTTAGAAGCACCAAACATCAAAAACATTAATGAGACTTACCTCTCCAGAACAGAAGCCAGAAGAAGTAAGACTGTACCTGGCAGAGAATCATTTGACTTTCCCCCAACTTTAGAACAATCGGATTTATCTTCAGAGAGACTGGAACTTGCTTCTCAGGTAAATAATCATCTGTTTCCCTGAATATCCCACACCTTAGCTGGGTAGCTGTGACATTCAAGGTGGCCCTCCAGTTTCCACCAACCCCTAGCAAGTGGATCCCAAGGTAACGAATCCTAAGAATGCCATCCAACAGTATCCTGAAAGGCCACGGGTGCCCACACCAAAGGAAAACTACAGAAACCCACAAGTTCTTATATATCACAAATATGTGTACTTGTATGTGTAAAAACTTAAAATTGAACTAAGCATATAGAATATCATACAGTCTGGACAGTAAAATGTGCTGGTAAACCTGTCATTTGAGTATATTATATAGGAGAAGAAAC
The DNA here is from genome assembly GCF_051106095.1 of Pogona vitticeps. Classification (NCBI taxonomy): domain Eukaryota; kingdom Metazoa; phylum Chordata; class Lepidosauria; order Squamata; family Agamidae; genus Pogona; species Pogona vitticeps. The sequence continues at coordinate 300,926,450 of NC_135783.1, forward strand.
ATTCAGTAAAATATTATCATTTCCTTTACTTAGTAAAAGCATATTGGCCAGTATGTTGTTGGATTTGCTACACAAGGAATAGTAGTCATGCAACTGTATTTCACTATTTTGCAGTCTGTCCATTAGTCAGTCAGTTGTGCAAGCAATGAGTCACTAGGTACACAACAGCCAGCCAGGAAAATGGTAAAAACACTTGCTAATTTGCCATCCCATGCGTGGTCAATCCAAAAATATACTGGCTAATGACCAAAATCCAATTGCACAGCTACACAGATGGAAGAAAATTGCCTTAAGTTAAGAACTCACTCTAGATGTTATCAGTTACACACTGAATCATAGAACTCAGTATGCAACTCAACGCCTACAGTGATTTTCTTAACTTGTCATTTGTGCTGTGCTTTTGTAACTACATGATTTAAGCCTCTGTCCTTGAATAATAGGCCTTTTCTCCTTAATGCTTGAAGTGGCTGCCTACCATTTTTCACTATCTAGACCTCAAGTTAGTGAATTCCAAAAAGAACTGAACTGCATTTCCTGGACTAATTTAAGATCTGAAAAGTACTGTAATTATCTACCAACTCTTACAGTTCCCAGATGTTCTGATACAGTTTTTGCCTCAGACATGCTCCTTGCATGGAAATGGTTTTGGAGGGCATTTATTTAGAAATGTGCAGTTGGAACCAATGGCTTGAATTATCCATATAAATGCAATGGCATGAACTGCAGCAGCAAATTGTTGCTAGTTAACTAGAAATGGGCATAAAGTGCTGATTCGGTGGTTTGTGCCAGTTCATTCCTCAGCTGAACCAGTGTTCAGCCATTCCCAGCCCAGAAGAGGCAGAGTAGGGACGCTGGGATGCTTGTATCCCTGATCACATTCCAGTTGTATAATTCCCTGCATGGCAAGGATGCAAGTGATAATTTTTCCAGAATCCTATTGGTGCAACTTTGCACACGTGTCTGATGATGGCATCAGCCATGGCCTTTTATCTTGAATTAAAATTTTCCTATCCACTCCCCAAGGGTTTGAGTTCTTGTAGGGATTCATTTCAACCTGGGAAACTTCAGGGTGGTGGTGAAGTTTTTATTGTCTGAAAATTGTGCTGCCAAAACCTGAGGGTGGGGACCCAAAAATTAAAGATAAATATTTTATTTATTTATTAGATTTGTATCCCGCCCAACAATGTCTACTCATGGTGGCTTACAATAAAACATATCATAAAGCAATTAAGCAATTTGAGTTAATGGTATTAGTATTGTTCAAGATGGGCAATGTGAGGAAAAAGCTAAGGTAAGAAGTAAAAATTAAGTTGGTTGTTGTGGGTTTTTCGGGCTCTTTGGCCATGATCTGAAGGTTGTTCTTCCTAATGTTTCGCCAGTCTCTGTGGCCGGCTTCTTCAGAGGACAGCACTCTCTGAAGATGCCGGCCACAGAGACTGGTGAAACGTCAGGAAGAACAACCTTCAGAACACGGCCAAAGAGCCCGAAAAACCCACAACAACCATTAGATCCCACCGTGAAAGCCTTTGCGAATACATTAAAAATTAAGTATTGACAAAAATATATTCAACAAATATGTATTCACTAAGGCTTTCATGGCCGGGATCTAATGGTTGTTGTGGTTTTTTTGGGCTCTTTGGTCGTGTTCTGAAGGTTGTTCTTCCTAACGTTTCGCCAGTCTCTGTGGCCGGCCAAAGAGCCTGAAAAACCCACAACGACCAAGATTCAACAAATAGTTGAATCCTGCCAGCAGGACTCCAAACATTGCTAACAGCGATTCAGTGCTTTAATCTGAATCATTACACTTAATAGTTAATCAAAAGCTAACCAATAAAAGACATGCAGATTTTTTAAAATCATGTCTATTACTGTGGAAACAGGACTGAGTGAACTTATGAGTAAACACATGCAAAAGTGAAACAAACCAGAATAGGTTGATTCATCTATTTCTACTGGCAGGTGGGATAAATGTACTGATTTTAAGGTAAACTGTATACCTTATATTTGTCCAAGCTTTCATCATAAGAGTTTTATGCATTTTAGGTTTCTGCGATGCACGGCAGCATGGAAGGTTTTCTAGAAAAGAGGGACCAGATCCTTCCAGGAAGAAAACCGGTAAGAGTCAGTTAAACCACTTTTGTGATATGGAAGGAAAGGACATGCGGCATATCTGCTCCCTCATCTGTTAATCCCTGGGTGAACAAACAGTATAGGGCATTTCCTACTCCTGAGGAAGACCCTTCTTCAAAGCAAATTCACCCTGCAGCTCAGCATGTTGGTTCATAACTTTTCTCTATACTTGTGTATTTAATCTGCGCTGTGTGCATAGGCTGGGAATGGGTATAGCCTCTTCTGGCATAATCTCAGAGCTGCTACATTTTGGGGTTCAGAATCCAACACCATCTGGGGATTTGGTCTCCTGAATCCCTGAGAGTTTCTGGATCTCTTGCTTTACCCACATCCGGTTTGAGAGGCTCTGACTCAACATCATCGGGCAATGCATCTGTTGAAGGTTGTGAAAACAAAACCAAGGGCAAAAATAATGGTCAAGTACTGTAATTTGTTTTCCCTTTTTATGGTGATGATAACAACTGAGGTCTTGCAAGGGATTCTGCCTAAGTTCTTCAGCTTAGCTCTTACAAAGTTTATTCTGTCTATCCTACTTTTTAGCAGCACTTCAGGAAAGAGAAATTGCAAATCAGTGAAAGATTCTTTAGATGAATATAATAATTAAAAAAATCAGGAAGACAAGCTCAAGTAATAGGGTATTTTAGTAATACTGTAATCAGTAAGCTAATCACCCAAAGAATTAAGAGTTTCTAGGCTCCTAACTTAGTTTTATTTATTTTGTAGCCAAATACAAGAAGTTGGAACACTTACTATGTTAAACTTGGGAGACAAAAGCTAGACTTCTACAGTGATGAAAAAGAAGCATCCCAGGTAGTTTGTTTTACAATCATTAAGCTCTTCTTGAACCTGCCTTGTAATCTGCCCCTATCTCATTCTTTGAACATTCTTGAAGAAGTAGCTGTGTTAATCCCTGCAAGCACTTCAGAGAAAACAAAACAAAAACAAAAAAGAGACAAAAACATTGTGGCACCTTAAAGACCAACTACAGTGGTGCCCCGTAAGACGGGCGCTCCGTTTAACGACAAAACCGCTTGCCATCGATGTTTTTGCGATCGCAAAAGCGATTGCAAAACGATGTTCCCTATGGGGGAATTTCGCTTTGCGATGATCGGTTCCCCGCTTCGGGAACCGATTCTCGCAAAGCGATGATTTTTTAACAGCTGATTGGTGGTTTCAAAATGGCCGCCCACTGTTTTCTGGGATGGATTCCTTGCTGCATAGGCAGCGAAAATGGCCGTGCTATGGAGGATCTTTGCTGGATGGTGAGTTTCCAGCCCATAGGAACGCATTATCCAGGTTTTAATGCATTTCTGTGGGCTTTTTAAAATCGTTTTACGACGTTTTCCTTCTACAGCGATTTCGCTGGAACGAATTAACGTCGTAATGCGAGGCACCACTGTATTGTATTTTAATGTGAGCCTTTGTGCAGCAAGTCTGAAGAAGTGGAGTTGATCCACAAAAACCCACATTAAAATACAGCAGCTAAGTGTTAAGGTGCCACACAGGTTTTACCTCTCTCTCTCTCTCTCTCTCTCTCTCTCTTTAGTTTTTATTTCATCTTCAGCTATTCAAATGATCCTTGCTGGTAAATCTCTTTCCCTATAAGTTGCCTCATGTCACTTCTGGTTATGCCCTCCCACCTCCTTAGGTAAAATGAACCTAATTTTCACAAGGGAGCATGGCTGGGCCCTCCAGTTAGTCAGAGGGAAGTGTCTGCCTTATGAAGCAAATATGGAGGAGGGAAGCAAAAGGAGTTGTTTCACCAGCTTCCCCCTCACCAGCTGTTCCCTTGTGCTGGACGACAAAATAGTATATGCTTTACTGGTCTTGTGCCCTTGGGTAACCAGCATTGAGGAATAGGCACTCAACTTCCAGTCATATTAGTTTCTTTACACAAAATGGAGAGGGAACATACCCTGTCCTTTCCCTCAGATTGCAGAATATGTTTTTGGAAAACACTTAGGTCTTTGTGATATATTATCCATCTGTCCTTTTTGTGCTTATTATATGTGTTTATTTAGCATCAGAAAGGTAAAAAGGTAAAAGCATGAGTTCTTCATAGACATTTTGAGCAAAATGCAGAAAATATGTAGGGGAAATCTTTGGTATCTTGATGCCATGCTGGGGCTGAGGTGGGGGTGGAGAATTCTCGACAGGATGTCTTACTATGGTGAGATAACCTGTCTCATCCAAAATCAAGCCAGTACTTAGTTTTCCTTACATCCCTACACTTCCATAATAGATTGCTTGCTGAAATCATTCTATGAAGGGGATTTCATGGTACAAGGGATTTCAGAGAGCATCCTGAGTACACCTGGAGCACTAGCCACACTTATTGTGTGAAGTGAGAATAGACCATAGAATGAACCTGGTTCATTCATTCGTTCGTTCGTTTAGTCGTACTTGAACCTGGTATAGTCCTACAACTGCACATCATAAGGAAGGTTTGATCATGGTCATTCATCTCTTTTTAAAGGAAGCTTGCTCACCATTGACAATCTTTTCACTGAGGAGATCCTAATAAACCTCCAAGCAACCCTAGTAATCTCTAGAACACTCTGTAGCCATTGCTCTAGACTCTAGAGCAAGGGTGAACAGTGTCAGCAAGTGCTGGGGCCAATTTTGACCTGATGCTGAACCTCAGGATGGGAGATTGCAGTCACTCATTTCTCTGTCCATCTACCTGCTATGACAAACATGGGAAATTGTGCCCCTGGAAGCATCTAAGGGTCGTATCTACCCTGTTTAAAAGTTATTTCAGCATCCCCAAGCATCTTTTAGGCCTAAAATAGCCTTGATTTTAAACTGGAAGTGGCTTTTAAAAGAGAATATTTTGAGTCCAAAGCAGGTCCTTCACCCCAAAATTATCTTTGCATGGCAATCATACCAGGCATGAGGCTGCAGGAGTGCAAATGATAATTTTTACATCGAAACACACATTGTGTGGGGTGTTTGGGGCACACTGAGGCCCTGGACAAGGGTGTCAGATGCAAACTGTGAGCTGTTCTTTGACCATTTCTGCTCCAAAGCAAGGTTAGTTAATGTTTTCATTCTCCAAATTCCATTTCAGAGAAGATCTGCAGAGCAATATTTGAATCATAGGTAGAATGCAAAGCGAAGGAGTGTGACAAAAAGATCAGCATATTTTAGTTCAAAACTGTTGCTTCCACTAGGTAAGGCTTAGGAGAGGCATGATGGTGCAACATGGAATTGGTGTGACCATCTGGGGAACCTCTGAGAGCCATACTGTGGCCCTAGGAGGTCCGCAGTATGGAAGCAACAGTTTTGAACTAAAATTTGACACAGGACCTGGGGTTTCCCACACAAGTGAGAAAGAAATTGAATCTGGAAGACTTGGTCAAAAGTCTTTGATTATAATTTTTTCTGTTGGTGGTTTTTCAGAATGGAACTCCAGTCTTATCAGCCAGCATAGCTGGAGCCAGGTGTGACAGGTTGACGGAGTATTCTAGGAAAGAACATGCCTTCAGCTTAAGGTAAATCATATTGGTGACCACACGAGTGATACAAGTGAGAGAAATATTTTTTTGTTTCTTTCATTTTCTTATACTCGTCAGGATGTTCCCAGAAGTATATGGATCCAAGATGTTTTTGTGGAATTAAATGACACCATCTTTATCATCATTAAAATTGTGTATTTTAGTCAGTGTGGTTATATTGAAATGATAGTGTTCAAGGATTGTGAAAGAGGCAGGTGTCACTTCACAATCCTATTCTAGGCCAAAGCAGGAAGCTTTCTCACAAATGGAAAGGTGAAACCATTATCAACCCTGTTACTTGCTCGCTCCCAAACATTTGTTTCAATATTCTGTCTAACTGGCAGTTCTCTGGGAAGCAAGCAACACTTTTAGGTTACAACTAGGCCATTGCTTTTATTTAGCACCTATAGTCCCTAAGTAGCTGACCTGACAGCTCAGCCACATTCTGTATTAATGTCTAGTTTAAGATCATTTTATTTTCTTACACTGAAATAAACATATGCTTCCCCCATCCAGAAACAGAAACTGGCTGGCCAGAGTTTTTACACTTGCCTTATGCATGAATGAAGGTCCCAGTCTAGGGCAAGGCTAAGTGCACTTCAGAAAAAGGAAGCGATTTAAATGTTATGCTGTATATCAATGAAGTATTTAGCTGAACCCTGAAATCAGTGTATGGTTAGGCCCCTGTCCTTTCCCCCAGAGAAAAAAATTAATTATCATCATCATCCGTTGCCTTCTACTGTGTGTCTTGTCCGTTCCCTTTGTTGCTTATATTTTAATTTTATTTATTTATTTATTTATTTATTTAATTTATATCCCGCCTATCTGAATCACATAGGACCAGGGGGAAGGTTATTCCAGAGGCGAGGAGCCACCGCTGAGACTTTATGCCAAAATATTAAAATGTGTTGACAATAGAAGAAGAAAAAGGAAGGGTTTGTTTTTGTTTTGTGTTTTTTTTCTTTTTTTCCCTTCTTTATACATGTTCTACTAAAGTGCTATAATAAATCCTTCCTTCCTCATTCTATGACTTGAAAGACTCTGGGATGGATCACAGTATTACCTTGCAGCACCCTCTCAAAAGCTAATGGAGGACTGGATGCAAGCATTATATAGTCACTTGGGTAAGTCTGCATGACTCAGATTTTGGAACATTTCCCCTCATTTCTACCCTATGTGTCCTTGCAAGATGCCAACAAAGTGCTTATGGATTAGTTCAATAACTCAGCAAACTCAAACAAAAGGAAAAATCAGTGCACAAAATTGTCTCTGATAGTGCCATTGTCTGGAGTTCAGAAACAAATCCTTCGTAATCCTATTTTTCTCTTCTCCTTACAAAGTTTTAAATATGGCTTCTTGAAAACCTCAGTAGCAGACAGTGTTCTTTACTGGAGGAACTGTTATTTTTACCACAGATCCAGCAAGGCCTCAGATAAAACCATGGGTTTCCACAGGCAGAGGTGCTGCTGAAAAGCAGGTTACGAAAGTTCTCCTTCCCAGGTATGCTTTGATTTCTTTATGTCTGACAAAGATTTCCTTTAATATTCCTGTTCGGCCTGTTGTATCATTCATGAAGATGTCAGATAAATTATCTTTTATTATCTGGATGTGCTGCAACATCATGCAAATACACTGGGTGTGCCAAAACACACTACACCACTATACAGTCCAAAGTGATGAGAGTACATGTTTCTAAGAAGTATAACTGTAGAATTTATTAGAATACTAGTATTTTAATAAATACTTAATAAAACAAAATGAAGACATGAACCACTTTTCTGTATCATAGCACACCAACAGTGGATTGTTTACCAACAATTTTCAAAGAAGTTGCCTTTTTAACCTGTTTCACCATGTATGACATGTAATTGTGATGCCTGTAAGGTTAACTTTGTTTCAGCATGAGCTGAAGGATTACCTCACACTTTTAGCATTACCTTTTCTCCACTTCCTGAGATGTAGAGACAATATTTCTGCTACAGGTTTATAAGCCTCAGGGTAGGTGATCTTGGGGGGTTGGGACCAATGACCAATTTGGCAGGCAGCTTGGGGCCTCCCCCACTAAAGCTACCCCAAATTGGTGTTGCAATCTATCCTCAAAAACTGGCAGTGCAGCTTCCCAGCTACTTTCCCAACTTCTCTGGGTCTGACTTCTTTTAAATCATTCAGTGTTTAAAAATAGCTTACAGCTTTTATCTTTGTTTAACATCGTCATTCTATACCAGACTTGCCTTAACTGTGTGAAGAAATCTTCAGGTATGTTAAGTACTTCCTAGCTTCCTGATTAATTAGTCATTGGAAACGAAAAAGTTGTTACTCTCTAAATGAAGATGTCCTTAATCATTTGAGGGAATTCAAGATACAGAAATATAGTTTGACATAAAAATAAAACTGAAATGTTGAACTACTAAATACATTAAAACCATCTACTGTAATATAAACATAGTATAGCCACGGAAAAGCAGGGACAGTGGCTGGGGTCCTGCTGCTGATTTTGGAGTAGGGGGAGCTAAGGAATATTTGAGGAAGTCTTGGAGGTTGCAAAACATTAGTCTAGCAGCTGCACGTGGTACATGAAGATCATAATGGCCACCCCTGATATGTATTCTTGTGTTTATAAGCATGTGGTTAAACATTGTACTTCACATGTCTGATGAAGTGGGTTGTAAATCATGAAAGTTCACTTTGAGATACATACATTCATCTTAAAAGTGTCACAATACTTTTATTTCTTTATTTTATTTCTTTTATTACTTATTTCTCTAATTGCTGATAGCTGCCCACAGTAGTGCTCTGTTACTAGATAAGTGGAATAAGAAAGAAAGAAAGAAAGAAAGAAAGAAAGAAAGAAAGAAAGAAAGAAAGAAAGAAAGAAAGAAAGAAAGAAAGAAAAGAGCATTTAGCAAGTGAATCTGATGTTGACTGAAAAAACTAGATTTCTCAGTAACATAGCATATGGATCTGGAAGTTGAGTCATGGCAACTGGACCTCTTTCTTATTAGGCTGAAATGTTTTGCTATTCATCCAAGTAGCTTCTTCATTCTGAGGACAGTTGGTAGGAGACCCCTGATATTGGTTTCACTTACCCCTGGTATGAATAGGCTTGTTAAATGGACAAAGGACTGGGGGGTGAGGGAAAATCTTACATCTGCAGTCCTTCTCCCCCCATTGTCATGGGTTGCTAACAGTTGATAAGAGTGGTCTTTCTGGTGTGTGTGATCCTGATCTTTCTGGGGACGGATGAAAGCGCAGCATGATAAATAGGAGACAGATTGTGTCTAAGGCCTCCACCCCTGTTGAGTGAGGGATTTTCAATATGTACATCTATGGCCTCCTTGACCCCTCTGAAGTGGGATTTTCACTCACCCCCCAGTCCTTTGTTCCCCTATTCAGTCTAGGGGGGAGTGAAACCAACGTGGAGGAGGATATATCTGGGGTCTCCTACCAACTCTCCTCAGACTGAAGAAGCTACTTGGATGAGCAGTGAAATGTTTCAACCTAATAAGAAAGAAGTCAAGTTGCCATGACTCAACTTCCAGATAACCTCACCTGGATAACTGAGAATCTTCACAGATATAACATATGAATGTTTTAAGGAAAAATATTTTGGTGTTATAACACAACAGATTTTCAATTTGTCAATTTTTGAATTGTTTTTGTTGTAGCTGTCTTGAAAGTAAAGGATGTAATTGCCTTTCTTCCCTCCCCTTTCCTTTCATTTCTGTAAATCTGTATTTTCAATGACAGCTAATGCCTGTTAACACCTTTTGTTGATAGGAGAACTCCTTCCTTCAAAATTATACAAGAAAAAAGACCTATGGGCAGTTCTGGTGAATCAGAAGGATTACCTCATGCTTTTAGCATTAACTTTTCTCAGAATTCTGAAGACTCTGGTAATACTGAGACTTTTTTAAACTTTAGTTAAGAATATATTTATGAAAAACAAAATTATAGAGGCTAAAAATGAAGAGATGCTGTGTGATATACTTTATTCTTTCTGCCACATATTGGCTGAAATTCTGTTGCACAATTATGCAAACAGTATAACTTTTAGAGGAATATTGCCATAACATAAGAAACCTTTGTAGACCTTATTTGTTGCACGTGAGTTGTAGAAGATCAGTCTATGCTTTATAGACTACAGCAAAGCCTTTGGCTGTGTAGATAATGAGAAACTATGAATTGTTATGGAAAAAAAATTGGTGTGCCTCAGCACTTGATTGTCATCATGTGTAACTTGTATTGTGGACAAGAAGCTACCATTAGGAAAGGGTATGGAGAGACAGAATAGTTTCCTATAGGCAAAGGTGTCAGACAAGGGTGCATCTTATCTCCTTAACTGTTCAATTGGTATGCAGAACATGTCATACGGAAAGCTAGACTGGATTCATATGAAGGAGGAGTGAAAATCAGTGGAAGAAACATCAATAATTTATGATACGCAGATGACCCCCATCTTACTAGTAGAAAGCAGCAATGACTTGAAACAACTATTAGGGAAAGTAAAAGAAGAAAGTGTCAAAGCAGGACTGCAGCTGAATGTTAAGAAGACAAACATCATGACTACAGTATACAATTTTAATGCTGACAATAAAGAAATTGAAATACAGTGGTGCCCTGCATAGCGAGGTTAATCCGTTCCGGATTACCCTTGCTATGTAAAACTTCGCTAAACGGAACGGGGAAGCCCATTGGAACGCATTAAAACTCACCGTTTAGCCAGGGTACGGCAGCCATTTTCACACCCTCGGTAAGCGAGGGGAGGGTGCAAAAATGCTGCGCACGGCCATTTTGGGCGTCCAGCGGCCATTTTGAAACCGCTGAACAGCTGCTCTGTGGGCGTCGCAAAACAAAGATTGGTACGCGAGTTTTGCCCTGAAAATGGGATCGCTATGCGGATTCGTCATTATACGATGCGCTCGTTAAGCGAGGCACCACTGTACTTAGAGGTTTTTTTATATGCCTTGGTTTCAATCATCAATCCAAATGGAAACTGCAGCCAAGAAATCAGTAGTAGACTGAGACTCAGTAAGGGCAGCAATGAAAGAATTGGAAAAGATCATCAAGTGTAAGGATGCGTCACTGGAGACCAAGACCAAGATCATCCACACTCTTGTATCTCTGATCCCCATATATGAGTGTAAAAGCTGGCCAGTTAAGAAAGCTGACAGGGGAAAAAAAGGTTTGCTCAAAATGTGGTGCGGAAGATGTTTTGCAGATTCCCTAGAGTGCCAGAAAGACAAACAAGTGGGTCCTAGATCAAGTTAAGCGTGAACTAACTCTGGAGGCAAAAATATTGAAACTGAGGCTGTCCTTTGGGCACATCATGAGAAGGCAGGATTATAGACAACGATGCTGGGAAAGGCGGAAGGCACAGGAAAGGAGGAAGACCAAATATGAGATGGATTGACTCCACCAAGGATGCCACAGCCCTGAGTTTAGAAGAGCTGAGCAGGGTGGCAGATGACAGGACATTTTGGAGATTACTCAGTCATAGGGTTCCCATGAGCCAGATGCGACTTGGTGTACGTAACAACAACAAAAGGAGTCATGGATCTCTTGCACTTTTCTATTTCTGTATATTATTTGGAGCACCATTTTTCTTTGCCTGTCCTAATTTTATTTAGGCCTTATTGTGTAGCTTTCTTTATTTAATGCCATCTTTTCTGACCATTTTTCTCTCTTCCGGTAGGTCTAATATTACTTCTCTGATCCAGTTCTTTTTCATTTACATTTACATTTCTACTGCTGAGGCTGCTATTGGCTACATCTCCTAATAACCCCTGAGAGTAATTAGCATTCATGTCTGAATTATTTGAATGTATGATTTTATTGATGATGTCAGGAATCTCCTGTGTGACAACAGTATATATAATTGAAACATTTAATATTTTAACTTTTATGCCTTTTCTGCCTTTACTGTTTTGTATTATCTTTAATTTGAAACAAACTGCAGTGATGGAGGTTTAAGATCCAAATTTATGTTAAATCTCAGATAAGTTTTTATCACGTTAACACTGTCTTGGTGCACCTAATATACCAGGGTAACCTATTTAGTTCTTGACAATATTTTTCTTTGTGTAGTCTTCTGGGGCCTTGTATAGTCTCTTTAATGGTAATCAGAACGTTGTGTTGGCCATTATAAGATCATTTTCACAAAACTGTTTATTCTGCACATTCAGTCCTTGTTTCTAGTCCATATTTTCTAAGAAGATCTCTGCAGGTTTCTTGGTTTATCTTACCATTAAAAACCTGCATCGTGAAATTTAAATTTTATTTATTTATTTATTTATTTTATTGTATTTATACCCCGCCTATCTAGTCATTTCGACCACTCTAGGCGGCTTGGTTGTTGTTGTTGGTTTGGTGGTGGATGTTTGTATATTTTTTAACAGCTTTGAGTTTTTCATAAAAAAATTATATCCTTTCTTCATCAGCAATTGGGGTACATACTTGTGCAGTGGGGCCTGTGAAAATTCCCTTTGGTTGGATAAACGTTAGCTAGTCTGAGTAGAGATCTGTTAACTCACTAGAGATCTATTGATGTCTCATTTCAGATGCTTCATCTGTGACATCCATGGTATCAGATCCAGCAATTCAGGGGATATCCACTCCATCAGATCCCCCACCAAGCTATGATGGGTCAGAAGTGTATAACGGAGGAGACAAGGGGATTCTGGAACTGGAAGCTCAAGGTAATAACTTAGGCCAAAAAAAAAGAGGAAATACATAATAATAAATGTAATATTCAACTCATAACATCAGAAGAGACAGCTAGAAAAGTATTGGTTCATATTTAAACTCAGTTTAATAGAGCTTATTATCCTTGCTGGATTGAAGATGAATGAAAAGCACTTCAGGTTAAACTGCTATAAAATATATGATTTTAATTTATCTCGGGGACACCGCCATCATAGCTGACACGTTGGTAAGCGTTCTCCATGCCTTGGCACATTGGCCACTTTGCTCTATTGTCTCAGTTTGAAAAAACAGCCATTTTGTTGAACTGTAGAAACAGAGCAGAAAGGATTCAAAAGTGAAATTAGCCCAATTGTTTTCTGACAGAGGTAGCTTAGACATATGCCCATGGCAGCATGTAAAGCAGAAGTTTGATGAGCTGCTAGCTTTGTTATTAGAGATCAGGAAAGAGATATTGTTGGGTTGGTGGACAACTCAATGAAAGTGTCAACCCAGTGTGAGGCGGCAGTGAAGAAGGCCAATTCCATCCTAGGTATCATTAAAAAGGAGATGGAAAACAGAATAGCCAACATTATAATAGCATTGTACAAAATGCTGGTAAGGCCACACCTGGAGTATTGCTTACAGTTCTGGTCGCTTCACCTCAAAAAAGACACGGTGGAACTGGAAAAGGTACAGAAGAGAGTGACTAAAATGATGACTGGGCTGGGGCACCTCCCTTATAAGGAAAAGCTGCAGTGTTTGAGACTCTTTAGTCCAGACAAAAGGTGCCTGAGGGAGGACATGATTGAGACATATAAAATTATGCAGGGGGTGGATAAAGTGGATAGAGGGAAGCTCTTTTCCCTCTCACGCAATACCGAAACCAGGGGACATCCACTCCAATTGGGAGTTGGGAGAGTGAGAACAGACAAAAGAAAAGACTTCTTTACCCATCATGTTGTTACTCTGTGGAACTCCTTGCCACAGGATGTGGTTATGGCATCTGGCTTAGATGCCTTTAAAGGGGGATTGGACAGATTTCTGAAGGAAAGGTCTATCGCAGGTTACAAGCCATGAAGGGGGTGTATAATCTCCAGGCTTAGAAGGAAGGTACTTTATCATCTTTGTCTCAATTCACTCAGATGAAAAATGCTTTAATTAAATGCTATTTATACATATGGAAACAGTGAGTAGCCAGTAAATGTATAGGTCTAGTTGGAAATTAATAATCTATTTGGAAAATAAGGGTCAAACTAAGCAATGTGTTTAGCATGTTTTTAGAAGAGATTTCTCTCAAGTGGTAAAATATGTTTGTTTGTCATGGCATGTTATTTTCCTTGCCTAGGCATCTAACATTTAATGGGGTTTTTTTCGGCAATTAGCCATTAGATGGGGAAATAGCAAATGTGTTTGCTGAGGAACGTAAGTCTGAGGTAATCTGGTTATAGCAGGGATCGAAGCAAATGCACATTCTCCTTAACATACAATTCAACTCTAAGACTTCCACTCTTCCTAGCAGAAATAAAATAGCTTTATTTTGATTTCTTAATCTACGCTCCACACCTTGGAAGTTCGAGCACCCTTCATTTAGATCTTAAATAGAACCTATCCTTTAGGAAAGATGTAAAGATAATTTAGAAAAGTAGTAAAGATCCTTTAAAAGTCAGGGGAGGCAGCTTCTCCCTTCCTCCCTCCCTCCCCCTGACCCTTCTGGACCTTCTGTGGACTGGACGAAGACACATCTACTCTCTCATTTATAGGGTCCAGAGCAATGTAACAGGTCACTTTGTGGTCATGTCTAGTTTGTTTCTGAAGGAAGAGTGGGGTGTATAAGTTAAGAATTTGGGAAATGAGTATGTTGCATAGGAATTTAATCCAAATTAAACCAAATCAAGTGAGAAGCTAAGGTTGGTAGGAATTATGCAGAACTCCTAGTGGGGATATAATGAACTAAAATATTTGCTCCCAGTTGCCCAGTGTCTGCATGAAGTTCCTTCTTTGTCTTATTACTAGCTTGGCCTTCTTCCACGGCTTGAATTTCTGCATTTGGAAAGTACATCAAACACAGATCACCAGCCAATCTGCCATAGGATCTGTAATATATGCAGTAAATCAGCTCTGCATAATTCTCTGACAGTTCCATAACAACACCTACACAACCACTAGACAAGTTCATCTAGCCATAGCTATCAAGCAAAGCCGAGGAGCCTCTTGTCCTTTCTAATAAATGCTACAGCTTGGGGGGGGAAGTACTGTTTTAAACCAGTAGTTCCCAAACTGGGGTCCCCAGATGCTCTTGGACTGCAATTCCCAGAAGCTTTCACCACTTGCTGTGCAGACCAGGATTTCTGGGAGTTGCAGTCGAAGAATGTCTGGGGACCGAAGTATGAGAACCACTATTTCAGACTACAACTTCCAGAGTCCACCAGCAAGGATTATAGCTAATATATTCTATCCCCAAGTAGTAATAATTGAACAAGGTTAGGCATAGATCCTATCCTTTTTTAAAAAGGTATACCATATGCCTGCAATGGTACTTGTGTAAGCAGTTCTCCTCCATTGTTAGTGTGTCTGCTACATGACAGGATGTGCACCACTTGCACAATGGACCAGTTGTGCGATAGACACCCTGGCAAAGAGGAGAAATTGCCTGAGCAATAATCATGGTGCACACATGGGTATTCTGCTGTAGCATTTGGAAAATGGTATCTCATCACTGTCCAGTCTGGTGTAGTGGATAGAGTGACAGACAAGAATTCACAAGACCTGGATTCAAATCCCCACTCAGTCAAAGACACCCATGCACGGGGGGGGGGGGGGTAGAACTCCTAAAATCTCTCCTTAAATATGTCACTTACTTTGAAAGCCTTTGAAAGGACTGTTATAAGTTAGTTCTTCTGACTTGACAACACATACCTAACTATCTCATAACTGACTGCAATAATTGCTTTTCCATTATAAGAGCTCAGTGATAGCAGCACTTTATATGATGTTATAAGCATAGTGGAAAAGTGTATGCTTTGCATGCAGAATGTCCCAGGTTTAATCTTTGGCATCTCTAGAGAGGGCATGAGAAGATTTCTGTGCAAATCCTTAGAGAGATAAGACTAATGTTGACTAAGTTTGGGGTTTTATAGCCTCCTAGCTGTTTTTCCTAACAGCCAACATCACTGATCATCCAAGCTACTGGTGGATATGTTGGAAACCGGAGTCCAACAACAGTTTTTCCACTGCAATATAGAAAATGCTTAGCTACCTGGAGCAGATGGATCTTGACCAGCACCAGATTTGCAGGATCTGAAATGGAGGTCTTTCCAGCTTCAGTTGTTCAGGATTATTTAACTATACATGCCAGGGACTGAACCGTAAACTCCACTAATGAGGGGACCGTGTTCTGCTGCTAAACTACAGCTATCGGATTTGGCAGAGACAGAGAAAACATCCTTGAAGAATTAAATGTTCTATTATTTTGGCCAAAATCCTATTGGTGCCACATAAGGTTTGCGTAACTTGCTGTGGCAGATTGCAGCTAACTGGCAAGGAGTTGGGATGTTTCTTTGTTGTGTGTCTGGTCATATGTCTGATTGCACAACTGAAGTATGCTCTTGACAATTAGCCATGGAAACTAATGCAAACCTTACATGAGCACCAATTGGTATTCATGTAAATACTGATTCCAGCCAGTATTTATTGGTTTCATGTATACCCCACCTTTCTCCAATGAGCTTACAGGATTGCACCTCTCTCCCCTTCCCACTGTATCCCCCCAACAGCCCTGTGAGATAGATCAAGTTGAAGCACTACCTTATCCAGGCTACCCAGGGACTAGAGTCAATATTTTAAAGTCCTAGTCCAGCACTGTGCCTACCACATCTGCAACACAGTGTTCGTGTTATACTTATCTCACCAAATAATTTTTCATTTCAGCTCTGACAAAAACTAGTATCATTTATTTTCAGAAATCAGAGCTGAACTCACCCCTGAAGTAACCAAATGTTCAGACGATCCTCAAACTCAAGGCCTAAAGGAATCGGATGTCAAGAAGCAGAAAAAACGGAAAGAGAAGAATGTATTCAAGAAACTTTTTTCCAAAAAATAATATCAGCAAAGGGGAGACAATGTACCAGTTTCCTTCGATATGCCAGCCGGTTCACTCCATTGTACCCTGCTGCCTTCAGGCTTTGGTAAAACATGGACAGAGGCAGAGGGTAATAGTAACACTGAATTGATATTCCAAACAATATAAAAAGAACAAAACAGCGCCACTGCCAGTAATTACTATGCATTGCATATTAGACCATGTTCTGCAGGCTATTTTAAGCTCCATGCATTTTGAGGCCATAAAAGTAGGGCTATAGAACTGGCCATTCTGTACATGTTCACTGTAGTGGAATGTTTGCTAAAGGACAAAGAAGGGAAGACTTTAATGTATGAGGATGTGGTTTGTTTGTATTTTTAGCCACAGAGAGAGAGAGAGAATAATCACATGAAATGGTCTCCATGAAAATCTAGGATGCTTGGGAGATGGCAGTTGTCTCTGCCCCTGGCATGACGTCGTGTCTCCAGTCTTACTCCTGACATCACTAGGGTGAGCATGAGCATCTGTGTAGATGAAGGCAACCTGTGGACCCCATACAGCCTTCCCAAAGCTAGGAAGTCACCCCCCCACTCCTCCCAAGCCAGCTGACCCAGGGAATGGAAAAGGACATGGGTTAAGCAAACCCAGAGTCAGCAATCTAAGTTGGGAATGGAAGTGTTAAACTGTTGTTTTACTGATGCTGATAACAATGGGAAAATTGCAGTCTTGGACAGCATCCTTAGCTACTGACAGAGCCTCTCGACCTATGCCCTAAGCTATCTGAACATTGCTAAGATAGCAGCAGGAACACAGCCATCTTGGAGAAGATTTTTAAACAGAAGCCAGAGCTGAACTCCCACTAGGATCATCCTTCAGTGATCCAAGTGGGAGAGGCTTTAACCACCAAACTCTCTCTCTCTCTCCTCTCTCTCTCTCTCTCCCCCCCTCCCCTTCCCTGACATATAGGAAGCCTACATATGGGAATCTACATGATCAGGATTCCCAAGTGACAAGAATGCTGTGCTTGTAGATCTCTCCATGTGTAGCATTCCCCTGCGAAGATATTACCACTCAGTCCACGGCCATTTGGGATAGGTACAGAGAGGCCATGATGGTGAGGAATGGGGCCGGCTGTGCAGTTCCTTGTACACTAGAACAAGAAATCCCTTCTTGTGGTTAACCTGTAGGTGGCTTTTTGAAACAATTATCATTTTAAGGCCAGTCAGACCAAACCAGGAGTGCCTCTGATTTCTGGGTGCTTTTGAAAACAAAAATCAAGTTTAAAGTCTAGAAGCAAAAACATACCTGCATTTTTTGTTGTTGTTCAAATGCTCCAAAATTGTTTCTAAAGAAAACTAGATTTCAGAGACTGTGTAGAGTGAAAAACAGATTTTATTCTGACCTTTCCCTAGTGTAAACTAATGGCTTTTTTCATGTTTCTCTTAAAATAAAACCAAATAAACGCAAGATATTTATAGTATGTTTTATTATGAAATTCTGATTGACATGTTGCTACATAATAGTTGTAGTTTTACCTGAGATTTTTGTCACAGTAAAAAAAAAGGCTCAATTTCCTCGATCAACTTGCATTTGTAAGGAATAAGGGCATTTATTCTGTTTCTTCTTACCAGACTCTGTTTCTGCCTATCTCGCCAGATTGCATGTATTGTTTGAAAGTACAGGTTATTTATTTAATAATAAGAAAAGTAACTATCAAATTCTTCATGTGAGTACAGTATATTTCAAGGGACTAGTTATGTTGGTATCCTTGTAGGAAAAACAATAGTCTTGTGGGAGTGAGAAGCCTAGAAAATGTTGGCACGAGCTATCAGGAACTGCAACCCAGTGATTCAGATGCTTAGGGTGTTGGCAGATTATTATGTACCTGTCTGGATAAGAGTGAGGTAGACAGAAATCTGGGTGGTTAAATGAAATGCCTGGTTCAAACCTGTGAGTCATGTGTCTCTCGCTGATAGAATTTAAGATAACAAGAATTCCTCAAGAGGATCACATGTCAGCTCCAGCGGCTTAAATAGAAATAAACATTTTTTAAAAAATTACATTACACATGTTTATAAACACTTGGTGTTATGTAGCGGACAGAGTGACTGATTAGGACTCAGAAGACCTGGGTCTGAATCCCTGCTCAGTCATGGAAACTCACAGGATGAGATGGGTAGCACTTGTAAAACTACTCCTTAAGTATCACATTTACGTTGCTTGTGAACTTCTGCAAAGTATCTTGTGCGCTACCTTTAGAAACAGAATGGTGGATTATTCCCCATTCGAGAATCCATATTCCCCTTTAGTTTGATGTAATACAGTTGTTCTTATGTTTTTAACTATTCTGTATTTGAAATAATGTGCCACCTTCCTTATACTGCCGTTATGTGTGATTAAGTCAGAACCGTCTCATAGCAACCCTACTGGGTTTTCAAGGCAAGGTATTTAAGTTCCTCCCCTAATGAGTGTCCATGGAAGAGCTGGATAATTGAACGCAGATCTCCTGAGTCCTAGTCCATTACTCTATTCACTACACCACACTGGGTACATCTATACTGTCAATAGAAAACCTTAATGCACTTTTATTGAAGGCATGAGCTGATGAAGCTAAATTATGTGATCACAGTTTTGAAAGCATTTGACATAGGTAGCTCTGCTATTGAATTCAGCAAGGAATTGTCCTAGATTTGTAATTAAATTTACCAAGCACTTATTTTTAACCTGCGAGTGCCTAGCAGTGAAATTGATACACTTCCATTTAATAGAGTTTAATAGGACTGCTTCCCAGTTAAGCAGGCATAAGACTGAATAAAACTTGCCATACTTTTTCCCAGTTACCTCCTTTTGCCTGTCACATTTCTATATACTATACAGTATAGTACATATACTACATTCTGTACTATTTCTATATACTAAGGAAAATATAAATATACCTTTTCTAGATGAACTTTGCAGAGTTTGAGATATGTGAAAATTTTTGGTATACCTCCAGCATGTAGCCTGAAATACAAATCAAATTAACCCACATATACAGTATATCCATCATTTTGACATACAATATATATACTGTATTGTATATATAATTATAGGGCTTTTCAAGGCCTACCCTCAGGTTCATAGTAACATCTTCCAGACCATTTAGAAGTAAATCAAAACCAGATTTTACAGCATATGGTCCTTTTCCAAAAAGAAACTTGAAAAACTCTTTTTTTAAATCCGTAGATCAGAATTACTTTCCACTAGCACAAACATTCCAAATTAAACTCGCCAAGTTTCTGCAGCAGCTTTTGAGTGAGGCCTAACATTGCTTGTCAAAGCATCCAGTTTTACTGTTGTCTGTGGACTATAACTCCCAGAATCTCATAGCCAGCAGAAAGAATCAGACTTTTGCAAACAACAGGCCTACTGAATCAAAGCATCTAATAGCACAATTCTGTGCGCTGGTGGAAGGAGTTTAGTAAAACAACCATGTTGTGCTAACAGTACTGATTCCATCCCAGGCAAAAAAAAGAGAGACAAGGTTGAAGGAAATTTTAGATAAAACCATTGCAGAAAAGAGTTGGAAATACCTAAATAACTGCCTTATAAAGAGAGTCAGATCAAACATGCACCTAACCAAACCAGGTGCCTTCCACAGCTCCCATAGTCCATAATTTCATAATAGCTAGCTGTGGAGTTATGGGATTTGTCCTTCAACTCATCTGGGGGAAACTGACCTGGGTTAATACTACCAGTTCTGACTGGCAGCTAGTCTCAAAGTCAATCCATGCAGATCTCACACAGTGGCCTTTCCCTGGCATGCAATTAGATCTGAGTCCCATATAGTCACTTTGTCACACTTAACTATAGCCTCTTTGCAGCATCACTAGTTTAACAATTATTGCACCCTGACTGCATCAGGGCTATGTGCCAAGCACTTCAATGTGTACATTCCTTCAATAAAACACAGCAAGATAAATGAGAATGGAAAATAGCAAAGGGAAGGCAATATGGTATTTGTTGACATCTTGGACACATTTCTGTAATATCACATTTCATTAAATTTGAGTTCAGTCCACAACATATTTGAAACAAGAGGAACTGAGTTGAATTTGATCTGTAAATTAGCTATTAAAAAGAGGCAATGCAAGCAAATAAGACAATATTGAAAATAATGCATTAAAAATATAAGGTTAATTCATGAAGCAACAATGGTACTTCTGTGATTCACAGCTGAAATGTATCAGTTCTTTTAAGGTTAGAAAATTACCAAATACGGAATGGAAATAGTTATTTCAGCATGGAAATAGAGAGAATGTGTATTTATATGATGTAATTACATGTTATTGGAATCAGATCATTCTCTCAATGTGTCATTTTCGTAGGTACTGGAATCCCATTAATTTACCAATGAAGCAGATCGGCTGTGCAAAATATTATTCATGAGTCCCCAAGACTTTCCCAGTTATTAATATATCAAAAAGGATATTCACTGTCCTAAAATTACTGCAAGAGGTTGTAACACTGATTCAGTAGCCTCAGCCAAACTTCAAGCCATTGATTCCCAACAACACCAGATTCTGACTGAAGGACTAGCATTCTTCATGGCTATGAACTTCGTCTGCTTCCAGAGAGGGGCTAATTTAGCTATAACAATCAAAAGGCATTACACATGCCTTTTCTGTCTTTCACTCCTTAACAGATGAGTTGGAGTTAAAGAGAAAAGACAGAAGGTGGTAGGGAACCACAAAATGGAATGGCTGTGCATTTACAATTTAGTAAATATGTAAACATGTCAAAATTCATCAGCTCCACCTAGGTCGGATGGGAACTGCACAAGTATCCGTTACAAGCTTAACAGAAAACTGATGATTAGGACTGCTTCCAATAATGTATGTGCTGGAGCCACCCACCCACGCATCCACCCATCTTCCAGCAGTCAAAATTATTTTCTAGGATGAACTGGTGTTTAAACGTCTGGGCCAGATGTTTCGCTTCTTTTCCATTGCATATTGGATGGCCTGAAAGATGAAGTCTTTGCTACAGAGGATATTGTAGCTGCTGAGGTTCAGTAGTTTGTCAAAATCATCCTCAGAATAGGTTATATGGATGGTTGCATAGGGCGAGCTCATTTTGTCCATGTTCATTTCACCTCCTTTCATTTCTGAAGGCGTGCGTTTTATCCCTGTATGTATGTAAAGAACCACTTGTGAGCGCACATTATTGACAATTTCGCAGGGCATTTTTAGCTGGAAGCTTTAAAGATTGCTGCTTTGGAGGCAAGACAGAAAATGTCAAACATCATCCTATTTACTATAGCCTTTTTTTTGTTACTATGAGTGAGGATACAGAATAACTACTTATTACGCACTGCTCAGTTTGCCAAAGCATGACAAATTTGAAGGTAGATGCCAATCAGGTTTCTTTTTCAGTAAGAAAGAAACTGTAGACTGTTGAGCATGCAGAGGCAGACGGATAGTGCTAGCCTGGAAAACAGCATCCACTTCTTGTCAATAAAGCTGATTTGAAAAAAGAAACAAACCTTCCATCCAGCCAGCTGAAAAACCAAAATGGGTTTTTTCCCTTGCTAACTGCTGTGCTATGCATCTCTGAACACTGGTTTCATCTTTCCTTACTTGGAATGCAAGCATCTTATTTCTGATGCTATAAACCTTCACAGGCTATTGAAGAAAGACTCTGTGATGTCCTTGAGAAAGTACCAGCTCATCCTTAGTAACCATTAGCAAGCATGACAGCATCTAAAAGTTCTCAAGTTATAAACTCTAATGATACAAACTAGAATAAATATTTTAATCATCTTAAAACTGCAGAGCTGAAAGGGACCCTATGGATCATCGGGTCTAGCCCCCGTCAAGGAGGCACAGTGGGGAATCAAACTCCCAACCTCTAGCAATGCAGCCGGATTCCTTAAACCACTGAGCTATCCAGCAGTCCTGGAGCCTTGTTCCTCCTATTTATAGTATCAGGATTTGATTTGGAAGTACTGTTTTTCAAAGCATTATCTTAAAAAAATAGTTCAGAGCTATAGTTGACAGGGTAATTACATGACATCAATACCAGTTGTTTCTTGCCCAACCTACATGTAACTCGAACTGCCTGTGGTAGCATTAAGTATTTTATTCTCTGTATTGTTTCTTGCAAAGAAGCAGCCCAATTTACCCTGTGGTTTCCAAGCCATCCCAGAGAACTATAAATGCAACAGTGGCAGCAAGCTGTGCAAAAATCTCTATTTGAGACTATTTAAAAATAGTTCTCTCTGGTTTTGAATGTAACCTACAGGCTTCTGCGGTACGAAAGCCTACTATGCTGTCCTGCTTCCTGACTTCTTACTTGTACAGTTTTACAGCTGCAGGCTCCAGCTCAGAACTCGGAATGCTTTTCTGTCTGGAATTTATGTTTGCTTGTCTCCAATTAACAGCTGGAGCCCCAGGTGGAGCACTGAGAGTCTTGGCTCTTGCATTCTTTCCATATACTCTCATCAGCCTTTTATTGGGAGGAAAGTGGAATCTTATGTTGCATCCATTATATACAGATGTGTTTTATTTCTGCTCACGTTCATATGGGAGATGTAGATTCATTATGCTCAGCACATATAAGTCAATGTTATAAATATTTTCAAACAGCATACATTTTTTTCTAATTATAGCACTTGGCCTTTTAGAAAAAATGGGGGGGGGGGACACAACCAAGTCCCACTGTATATAGACACATGGCCCAACACTGCTGTACAGTACTGAACTTCCTTTGATTTCAAAACCCTGGAAACAGCAAGCAGCCCCTTGTCATGGAGGAAGCACTAAGACTAGTGGCAGCATTATGCTCAGTGTCTACACATCTGAAACTCTAACTACAGACGCTGCCCCATCAATCCAGCAAAGTGCTTGTCATGTGCCCATCACACATAGCCCACATCTTGTCAGCTCACTAAAGCAGCTTCTGCAGCTGGAGCTCTCTGCGCACATAAACACTGAACTGGCTAACATATTACTTGTAAAACATTTACTTTTTGGCAAACCAAGGGTAAAACAGCAGTATCTTATTCTCACAGAAAGTAACAACTGCTAATATCATCATTTTCATCTGTGCAATAAAAACATTTACCTGTTACTTGGGGTGAGAGGTGAAATGGTTTCTTGAGAGTTTTTGGAAATACTTTCCCCCGACATTTTAAATTACAGTATTCTTTGATTTGGGGGATTATTTTCAAAAAAAGAACTCAAAAGCAATGAAAAACTAATGTCTAACATAGTGAGTTAATAAAAACATAACATTTTTTCACCATGTTAACTATTTACTTTGGGAGTGTTTGTGTTGAGTTATATTACAAGTTACTTTTTAAAAGTAATTTTCCAAACTCTGAGAAATTCAAGCATAACAAGGGTATTTCCCCACATCGATGCCAACTGAGTAGAAAGTAAAGGTCTGCGGGTGAAAATGTTTAAACATACACACGTGATTTGTACAATGAATTATGCATTTGGGGAGTAAGTTGGCTAACACTGAACATACCTGGCGCCTTGTACTCCTTGAAGGTGTGGCATATCAGTGGAAAGCAAAGTACTATTGGAGCTTTGGGATTATCTTCATCTGAGAACACATAGCACTCCTTAGGATTCCGCCTATCTTCTTCACTTGGCTCAATCTTGGGAAAAGGGATACCTTGCACTTCACAGTACTTAGCCAACATCTCTGCTTGCTGGAGAAGAGAAGATTAAATCAACTGTGCTACGCATGCCATATGCTTAGTATTATTTTCTGAGCTGCCTTGCAAGTAACTTTATCATTGTGAACACAAAAATTTGGATGAAAAATTTCTGGCTCCAAAGCAAAATTAAAGTCAAAATAGATGTGCAAGTTCACTCCCTTCCCCCAGTGTTTAAAACACTCTAAACCAGCTGCAGGCAGCAGGGAAGGGTGAACTGAGGGCCTAGTCACACAGCCAAAAAACCCCCTGGAATTTGACCTGTGTTAAAAACTGTGCTGAGTTTCACATTCACACAATGAATTCCAAGGTGTGGATTTATCCTTTTCTTAGGAACCGATTTAATATAAATGGCCACCAGAAGGCTTGTTTATTTTAGCATGCTGTTTTTGTAATCAGCTTAAGCCTAATTGTGAACCTTACAGCCAGTTTAAAAGGGGAGCATTTTAATTACTCAGCAGGAACACAGGAAACGACTCAAAAACCATGTGACTTGATTTGGCTAAAGTTAAAACACTACATACTGTGGGAGGTTTTGAGGCTCTCAAGTCAGCAGTGCTGGAGGAAGCCTTTTTAACTCTTCCTCACCACAGCATTTTTCCAAGGGAAAAATCAGTCTCCCCTCCTTCTTAGTGCTCTAGACATTGCTATTATCATTTCAGGTGAGTGGGAGAGAGGTGGGAAAGACAAACACTGCAGAACGCTAATGTTTTATGAAACAGCCTGTTCAGGAACAAAACATGACGCGTGTGAAGGTTAGAGAAAATCACTTTCAGAACATTTTAATTGATTCAGAGATTCAGCTGAATGTAGAAATATGAAGAACTTTGACAGAGACACCCAATGGCTTCTACATAAATTGGATGTCATTCATGTTGTTTCTTTCTGTTAGTCCACTGAATAATTTCAGACTTTCAAATCCCAGCTTCATGACTTTTTACGGGAATCATGTAATTGCTTCCAGTGCTAAAGTAAAAACGTAAAAAGTTTATTGTGCAACTACTCCCACTGTGCCCTGAGAACTGGAAGAGTACGGTTGGGTTCAAATATGGACATTAATCTACCACATTAATCTATGCACATTAACTCCAGATCACATCCATTACCTTTATGCACTAGTCAAGAAAGTGTTCACCTTATCCTGAACTTTTCTCCTTCAGAGGTCATATAATCCTGCTCCTTGTTCCTAAAGTTCTCTTGATACCCCTTGTTGAATTGGCTTTCAGCTCCAGTGGTTGTTGCTAAGGTGGCCCACGATGTGAGCTAAAGGGGCATTACAGACCAAAACAACACAGTTGCCTTCTCCTTCAGACCTTGCATTGCTTGTGGGTATTACTCTGTATTCATTTCAGTCAAGTTTCCATTCTTCCATGATATCCTCAAGGAATTAGAACCAACTCTTCTAACTGACCCAGCCTGGCCTGGTATAAGGCACTTTCCTGTTTGCCCATCCAGCCTAGCATTGACCATTAATAGCATTCCAGGCTCTCAGGCAGAGCCTGCTGGTTCGTGTGCAATAGAAGCTCTGGTCCTCCAAATGGTCTAGACTCCCATGCCTCAGCTAGTATGATCAAAGGAATGATGGGAGTTTCAACCCAGCAACATCTCTAGTAGGCACCACACTAGATGACCCTTGGCCACAGATTCAACTAAAGACCCTTCTTTATGTGAACCATATGCTTTACAACTGAACTCTTGGTCCTCCTCAGCCTTCTGCAACTGTCAAATAAAAAGTATGAGAGAAAGCATTTCTGTTTCACCTTGAAAGGTACACCCATGTCATAATCCAATGCAATGATGACATCCACACTTCTTTCTGGCTTCAGAAGTGGTGGGCCACTGTTGTTAATAAAATAGCCAATGTCTATTAAGCAAAGAGTTTTCTCCACAGGTGTCAATTTGCTAGGAGACATATCTAACACAGTATCTGAAAAACAATTTTTAATCTTATTAGAGGGTCAGTCTAAGAGGAAGGTGTGCCAAAATGACTAGAGGTCATTGTTTTTACAGGTAATTAAGGTCTGTGACCAGTATTTGCTCTGCCTCATATGGCTATTTTTCACAATAGTCTGGTTAATTCCCTTTGTGCAAAACCCAGCAAGCTGAGTATAAGCTAGACAAGAGCATCTCCCATTACCTAAGTTTAAAACATAAACTATCTCACAAAGGGAGGGGGTTCAGAGCTTGCAGTCACATACCCATTAATTAGCAGAGCCTGATCCACCAACTATTGCAAATGTGTGACTGTGGTAGCTGAAGAACACTTCTGCAAAGCTGGGAAGACTAGACTGTACCTGACCAAAATATGAGGTGGGTCAGTCACAAAGTGTATTGTTGTGGCTATCTGCATAGTTGCAGAAAACACCTTCCTACCTTGATTCCAAATATGGGGAAGTCCAGTAATGGAAATCCCCTACTAGAAATAAGGTCATCATTTGCTACAAAACCCTTAAACATTGCCTTCCGAGAGTTCCCTTTTTATTTTATTTTATTTAAAATATTTATACGTCTCCTTCTCCCCTTCACATTTCTTTCTGCAAGATCCCTTTGGAGAGGAATCACACAGAACATCTGGTAAATGAGGATGGTCTCAGACAGCATCTTAAAATGAGGTATCCAGATTTATTCCATTATATGTGCCTGTGTAATCAACTTCTCAAAAATTGTGGGGGTTTTGTCTACTATCTCTTGAAACAGAAAAAGAAAGAGCAGTTCTGGAACTCAAAGAGTGAGACAAGCCTCAAGCTGGTACAAGATAATTTGTTCCAAGAGACTGAAATATTGCAAATTATTCAGAAGCAAACACTGAAAACCACTGATTCAATAGACCTACTCTAGTTGTAACTTACTACACTAATCAAAGGATTTCAGCCACAAAATCATGATGCCCTTTTTCTGTGCTGAAAGATTTTTGTTTCAGTCTTTGCTCCACAAGGGATTATTATGACACCTCTTATGGAATCGGGAATATGCAATACCAGTAGACATGGGATAGTCGTATCCCTGGCTATATGAATATGAATATCAGTATCACTTTTCAGGTACCTGAAATTCCAGTCCTTTCCCCCACCAGAACCAGCAGGCCCAATTCCTGGTGACTGCCTGGCACACGCCACTGGTGTCATTCCCATTGCGCCAATTGTGGAGGTAGCCCAGAAAGTGCTTCTCCACCTCCCTGAGCAGCTGACCACTCTGGCAAGAAGGTGGGATGACAAGTCTCCCCACTCAGTTGTTGAATGGTCAGCTGCACAGGTAGACGGGGAAGCACCGGCCATGTGTGCCATGGAACGACCAGTAATTGGACCTGCTGGTTTGGGGGGGGGTGTGAGGGACTGGATTTTCCAGGAACCTGTAGTGCTGATATTCGTATTTGTATCCCTAGGATATAAATACGAATATCCCATATCTAAATACCAGCTTGAAGCTCAGTTCTCTCTTTGCCTTTCTCCATTTTTTCCCCTGTTACATCTCTGTAACATTGATGCTCTGACCATATAATTTGCTTCTTTGTATTCCCTATAGGCAGTGCAATAATGACTGGAAATTTCTCATCAACTGATTCCATTTAAAGGTTGATATTTCTCAGGTAGTAGGTATTAGTTAATTACCTTTCCATTGCCTAAATTCATTATGTTGTAAATAGTCATTGTCTAAGTCAAGGCTCCTCAGAAAGTTGTGAGTTGCCCCTTTTAGAGGGCGATCAGTTAAAATATCGTTAAAGATTTCACAGAGTTTTCCAGCTGCAGAACTTGGAGGCTTGTAGACCGTGGTATAGCCATCACTTGAATAAACCTCTGCACCTAAAAAGAAAGTAAGGAGGAATTCAATTTATGGATTGGACTGATAGATAACAAAAATGTCATGATTTCTTTTGGAATATCCTTATCTATTCTTCCTGTACTCTTCTTTTCTATTCCCCATATACCCCAAACAGAAAAGCAGCACTATCTGTTCATTTAAAAGGCTCAGTCCTCATCAGGCTGTTTTAAGTTTTTAACCCCTGTTCTCTTTTCCCAGGATTTTTTACCTGGATATTTCTTTCCTCTACTACAAAAGCCCTGGGCCTCCCACAAGTATGCTGCTAACTCCCAGCACTTGAGTTTGTTATCATACATTGCATACGTTGATGTTACTAACACAGCACAGAACATCACAGTTCTCTGTGCTGCCAAATTAGGTCAGCCAAATGCCTGAGTCCTGTGCTTGTGATCCATACAGATCAAAATATGTCACAAACAGGGGTAAATGAAAAAAAGGGCTTTGTAGTAATTTGTTTGCCAAGCACATCAGTTCAGACGACACAATCAAATGAGCCGAGCCATTTGGTGCATGGGAAGGCACAAAGCCATAAATAACTGCTTTGCTAGTAGTGGCCAAGTTCCATCTGTTACAGCATTTTGCTTCGAAAAAGGAGCAGAAGGTAGACTTTGTCTAGAGGGGCAGGGTATAAGTCTAAATAAAGTAAAGTAAATAAAGTAAAGATACTCCAGAACCATCTCAAGAAGGCACATAAGAAGTCCTTACATTCCCATTCAGAAAGAGTCTTCATGGCCAGAATCCTACTGGGTATTTATGCACATACAAGAAGAACTGTTGATGTTGCCACAGCTAATTTACAGAGCGAGGACCACAAGTTGATCATGAGCCTGAAATCATGGCCAATCATGCAACTGATATGCACCTCACACCTTATCAATTCACCACAAGTAGCTGTGGTGATTGGTACCATTCTTCTTATTTACATACTTCCTTCCCACAGCATGGAGTTTATGGCATGTAACCTGGAGAGGCCATAAATAGGTAAATCAGGCTTGCAAATTTTTGCACACTTACGTGAAATCGAAGCAAGTAACTTTTCCAAGCTGTGCCCAAATGGTTGCAGTGAAGCCAGGTGCCTATTTCCAGCTCCTGCTGACTTGCCATCTATGGCCATTCCTAGAACAGGATACGGAGGCCATAATAATCCATGCTCTAGTCTTTTCCTACTTAGACTACTGTAAGTTGCTTTACATGGGAACACCGTTGAATACAGCACAGAGATCGTAGGTACAGTGGTGCCTCGCATTACGACATTAATTCGTTCCAGCGAAATCGCGAAAATAAAAAAGCCATTAAAACGCATTAAAGCCTGGTTAATGCATTCCAATTGGCTAAGAACTCACTGTCCAGAGAAGATCCTCCATAGGGGTGGCCATTTTCGGGTGCCTGTGCAGCGAAAAATGGCTCCTAAACACAGCGGGGAGCCATTTTGAGCACCCAGTGGCCATTTTGAAAACCCGATGATCAGCTGTTTGATCATCGGGAAGTAAAAATCAGTTCCCGAAACAGGGAACCGATCATCGCACAGCGAAATTCCCCCATTCAAAAAGTCGTTTTGCAATCACTTTTTGTGATCGCAAAAACCTCGTCGTAATGCGGATTTGTCGTTAAACGGAGCGCCCATCTTGCGAGGCACCACTGTACATGCAAAAGCAACTGCAAAGAGGCTGAATGGTTCCACAATGTGAGGCCATCAGCTTTGAAAGAGTCACACTGGCTTGCTATCAGCAAGCCCAATTCAAAGTGCTTGTTTTCACATAAAGGTCTAAATTGCTTAGAATCTGGCTACCGAAAAGAGCACCACCATCATGCTATCCATGATTTTATATCTGCTGGTGAGGCCCTATCAGTTATATCACAATAAAATGAAGTCCAAACTTTGCTGATTTTGGTTGATTCTCATAAAAAATAAATGAAAACAGAATTTCTCGCCCATCTTTACAGCAAACTTATTAAAGGCCATTTGCATGAAAGGAAGATTGGACAAATGAAATTCCTAACAGTTTTTATGTCTCAACTTTGACTTTTTAGGCAGGGGACAAAAAAGGAAAGCCACCTTCTTGCCACATCAGTCACATTTTAGTCATAATTCTGCATTTAAGAACAAACTAGCAAATGGACAAATTCAATAAGAGGAATTCCACAGCATCAAATGACTTCACTTCTTTCAATTTTCAAAGAAAGGGCTTATCCTGCCATTCCTACTTCCATGTATATGGGTCTGCCAATGGATGTATCCATTTTCCATTATCTTAGCAAGGTAAGTGAAAGCTGATGTCAAGAAGACTGGAAATCTGACATCATTTAGAGCAGTGGTTCCCAGCCTTGCGTTCCCAGATGTTCATTGACTGTAACTCTCAGAAGCTTTCACCATTAGCTGGGAGTTATAGCCCTAGATCACTGCTAATTTACATCCTTTAAGTGTAGTCTGAGAAGGTAGATGGGGAAAGGCTACAACTGAGTGTCAAAACATAAATCAAGGCCTTGACATCATCTTGTAGAGACCTGTCAAAAATGCTGGAGAGATGTTGCTGGTTAGTAAAGAGTCAAGGCCAGTACAGTACAGATGGACCAATGAGCTGACTCAGTATAAGAGAGCCCCCTATGTTCCCAATAGACAACCTGGCTTGTTTTGTTTTGTTTTTAAATAAGTTTAACATTTTTAAATTTTAATACTCCACTTATCATCTATCCAAATGTACTTGTTATTGATTCCAAAGAATGACCTGTCAAACCAACCAATCTGTAGCGCAATCTCAATGTTGGAACAAACCATTTTAAATTATCATTGAAAATACCAGTAGTAGCCACTACATATATGAGATCTCCCATGTATACAATATTATTGTACCCTCAAGCAAAATACAGTGGTTAGCATTGGTATCCTTACTTTTATCTGTCATGTCCTTGACCCATCGTTCCCAAAATTCTGCTGGTGTTGAGGACCAATATAAACCATCCAGTAGATTTCGAGAAAAAATATTAGTCCAGATACCTGCAAGATGAACGATAGAGGGAAGTTACTCCATCTATTGAACTAAAAAGATAAAAAGCATGTGGCCCTTGTACAAAGACAAGGGTAAGTGATAACTTTATTAGACTGATAAAGACATCAGTTAGCTTTCAACTCTGTGCTGGCCTTCATCAGGCCTAAGCATGGTACAGGTCTGTGGTACCTAGCCTGATGAAGACCTGTATGGACTCAAAAAGTAGCTTATGACTGTAGATCTTTAGTGGTTTAATAAAGGTATCACTCACCCTTGCTTTTGAGTTGCATTTGCTCAAAAATAACAACAGAATCAACATATATAAATTAATATTTTAATTTAACATCAAGTTACTGTGAATCGTAGAAGACAAATTGAATGAGATTGTGTTGGTGAAGGACAGAGAACACAATCAGATTTTTGCTTTATCTCAAGGGTGAGGAAACATTTTCCTGCGGGCCTCATTTCTTCTGGGAAAAATCCTTTGAGAGTTAACTGCTAGTGGCTTGATCAATCCACTGACCTTATCACTCTTATATTCCCACCCATGTATACACACACACATTCACACCATCACTCATCACAAGTCTCTCATTCACTCCTTAGTCACTGTCTTTCTTTCTTTCCCCAGCTGCCTCCCCAGCTTGGTTCTGCAAGTAGGCTTTTAACAAAAGTTGAATGAATAAAAGGTCTTTCCGAAGACAAACCGCTGTGTTACGGAGACTTCTGTATCTTTTCACATGGTCTTTGAACAAGGTAGAATCCACATGAAAGTCAGCTGTCTCAAAGAGATCTAGTGTGTGATCCCATCCATATTCTTCATTT
Source organism: Pogona vitticeps (assembly GCF_051106095.1). NCBI lineage: Eukaryota > Metazoa > Chordata > Lepidosauria > Squamata > Agamidae > Pogona > Pogona vitticeps. The sequence goes on from NC_135783.1 coordinate 300,958,172, forward strand.
CTGAAAGCAGGTGCCATAAAACAAGTCCCACAAGGAAGCCAGCACATGTTGACCTTAATTAATCACAGAAGGCACTAGGGCAGTTGCATGAATCAATGTGGAGTGTGCTCTAAAGTTTAGACACTAGCAGTGGGAAAATGGGCCAACAGGCATTTCCTTTCAGGGAATGGGACACCGGTGTACCTTCTATGAAGGTTTGTTTTGGTCTAAAGTGAAGGGATGGGTTAGCCCATCACCACCACACAAAGCCTGGGTACTGTACACTGAAGAACGTTGTCACGCTTATCCCCTTTAGCTTCGCCCAGTTTGGTTTCGTAACACAACACAGAAAGGGTAAAGGACACAAGCCAATGTCTTATTCTTAGTCTGCAGAAAGGTGCCATCAAGGAATGGGCCTTACCTAAGCATGTCCAAACTAATCAATCGTAGGGAAAAATCAAGAATCAGAAATGCCTGCTGCAGCACCTTCCTGTCAAAAGAGACCACAGCTGTGGCATTCTTGTCTATCTTACAATGCCTCGTAAATGTGGAAGGGTGGACCTTATCAGATTTCTTCCAGAGGAGCATCTGTAGAAAAGGCTATTGATGTGGCAGCTGCTCCAGTGGAATGAGCTGTGACACGTGAAGGAAGAAGTAAAGGGTGAAATGGACATGAATGAAATTGTGCCTAGGGAACCACTGATAGGTAAGAGATTGTCAAGGCCAACAAAGTGTGCTTTCCCCAACATGGCAGGTAAAAGACACTATTGACCCGGTCTTTGTCTGTCTTCTTTTTTGTTTGTTATTTTCGCTCTCCATTTTTTGTTCTGTCTCTATTTAATTAGTCTTTTAATTCCCGTTTTACTGATTTTGCTTCTATGTAATCTGGATGTTCTGTTCCTGCTCAATGATGGATTATTACTAGCAGCATGCAGCAAACTCCCTCTATCAAACTCCCTCTATCTCCCTCTGGTTTTCCTTATTGTCGCTAAGGAAAACCAAAAGGGAACCAGACCCCGGCAATACAGCGAGTGACTAGAGGGGCTGTCAGTGAGAGGAAACTTAAGGAGGTGAGAGAAAACCTCGGGCTAGGTGCTCTCCTTAGATATCACGGGAGGCTTGGAGTTGTTTTTCCTCCCCTTGTTCGACACCATGGAAGCCACAAGCACTCATAAAGCTGTTAAAACTGCATGATACATCTCTAGCAGAGCAAGCAGACTTCGGGACCCAGCTGATCATACTCATCAGTTGGTAAGCATGACTGGCAGCTTGCTGGTAATGCCGGTTAGTCCCTTTATTCAGACTCCTAGCTATAGAACTGGGACCTCATGATGTTAGCGCCAATCAGACAATTTTCACAACAAATGGCACTGGCTCAGAGGACAACGACGGGTTCACTGCCATCTTATTATCCTGACTGCCCATCATAATCTGGGCATTTTTACAATTTATGGGATTTATAGGACTGGATGGGATGCCGCTGTTCTTTACAGGGATCGACTATTCATTACTCATTATTGAGATGACGAATGTGAAAATGATTGTCGCTGCACCAAACTGGAGTGCTGTATGAAGGGGGGAGAGTGATGTCTATTATAAGATGGTGAACTGAGGCTTGATATTCTTTGACACCCTGCCCCCTGGACAGGGGGTCCTCCATTTCAGATCACCCACGCAACTAAAGATCAGTGAGTCAGTGGCAATTCATCACTGCAGAAAGGCATGGACAGACTGATAATAGTCTGTGAAATTGACCATCAGCTACTATTTCCCCACATGAAAGAACTATAAATGAATGAAAACAATTACAGTGGTGCCTCACTTAGCGATTGCTTTGTTTAATGATGAAATGGCTTAGCGATGACTTTTTTGGAGCGATCTTACGCTCCGTTTAATTATGGTTCCTATGGGCAATTTTAGCATAGCGATGTTTGGGACCATGCTTCGCATAGCGATGACAGTTTGGGTCCCCCTGTTTCGCTTAACAATGGTTTTGACAGCCTCATGTTGGCTATTTTTTAAATGTTTAAAAATGTTTAAAAATGTTTAGAATGCTTGAAATCATAAGTGCACTTACTAAACCCTTTCTTAAACTAATTTGACTTTGTTCCGACTCTTTTTAAATTTGTTGTAATTTTTCCCCCCATTGAGATGCATTGAATAGGTTTCAATGCATTTCAATTGGGGAACCGTGTTTCGCTTAGTGATGTTTCCTATGGCGATTTTCGCTTAAGGACGGCAATCTGTTCCCATTGGAACGGATTATCCGGTTTTCAATGCATTTCTATCGGAAACTGTGTTTCACTTAGCGATGAAATTGCTTAACTGATTTTTAAGGAACCAATTATCATCATTAAGCTAGGCACCACTGTGTTGGTCATGCAGGGCTGTGAGATGGGGCTTTTAAGAAGGCGATAGTAAGTGTAGGAAGGCGAGCGCAAGTCACGACTAGGCTGGGAAGAACTACCCATAAGATGGTTTTAACAAGCAACTAATGCGATAGACAGAGCTTTTAAAGGTTAGTCTCTCATTAATGAAATTAGACATCTACTCTAATTAATAATATTTAAATCTGATTTATCCCCCACAGACGTTCTATTACAATTCCATCAGTTCTGTGTTCTAACATTACTATCAGGGGGCGGGGCGGGGTTGGAATCTGGCTTTAAATCTAATTTAATAGATTAAGTCAAAATCTCTTGAAATTACTATTGATCAGTTATTCTACTATATGATAATTAAGTACAGCTAAATTAATCCATCAATAAATTATTTTAATACATACTACTACTGCACTTTTTCTGCACCACCCTTTATCCTTCTTTGCACTTTATTACAAAACATCTACACCGGAGTCAATAGGCCTGTCACCCAGGAGAAATGAAAAATATACCAGTTATTACGGGTAGAGGAAGGTATGGTGCTGGCACAGCAGCAATTAAACTGAAAAGAACGGGGGCCAGATGGTTGAAGGCTGCCTCTTATTCTAGCTCTGTTGCCAGAGACCAGAATCAAGATAACTGGGTCAGCCAACCCTCCACTCTATCCTTGATGCTGTTAAATGCCAGATCTGCTTTGAATAAGGCCCAGCTAATCCAAGACTTGATATTGGATGAAACAGCGGATCTGGCCTGTATTACTGAGACCTGGGTGGGCACAGAGGGCGGTGAAGCCCTTCCATTAATTTGCCCACCCAGATATTCCATCCAGCACCAAGGTAAACTGGAGGGTCAGGGAGGGGGTAAAGGTAAAGGTAAAGGTTCCCCTTGACAATTTTTGTCCAGTCGTGTTCAACTCTAGGGGGCGGTGCTCATCCCCGTTTCCAAGCCATAGAGCCAGCGTTTTGTCCAAAGACAATCTTCCGTGGTCACATGGCCAGTGCGAATTAGACACAGAACACTGTTACCTTCCCACCGAAGTGGTCCCTATTTATCTACTTGCATTTGCATGCTTTCGCACCGCTAGGTTGGTGGGAGCTGGGACAAGCGACGGGAGTTCACTCCGTCGCGTGGATTCGATCTTACGACTGCTTGGTCTTCTGACCCTGCAGCATAGGCTTCTGCGGTTTAGCCTGCAGCGCCACCACGTCCAAGGGAGGGGGAGTTGCCATTATTTATAAAAACACCTTAGATGTTGTTAGGTTCTCTGCCTTGAGCATCCTGGGCATTGAGACCCTCCACGTGTTGTAGGGACCAGGGATGGTTTTGGGATGGTGCTGGTTTACCCAGCACTTTCCAGAGCTGGCGGACTTCGTCTCGCCGGCAGCAGTGAGGTCCCCCAGACTAATTGTCCTGGGTGACTTCAATGTTCATGCTGAAGTTGGAGCCACAGGTCCAACTCTTGCGTTCTTGGAAACTATGGCTTCCTTGGACATGTCCCAGTTTGTCAACGGCCCCACCCACGTGGCGGGTCACACATTAGACCTGGTATTCTCCACATGCCAGAGAGAGAGTGGACCGATGGTGACCAATTTTATATCAGTCTTCTTGTCATGGTCAGACCACCACCTAATAAAATGTAATCTCTCAGTGGTACACACACACCCCAATGGGAAGCAAGGACCCGTTAAGATCGTCCACCTTCACAGGCTATTGGATCCTGTTGGTTTCCAAGATGCAATGTGGGGGATACTGGCTGACCTTGTTGGAGCTCCTGTGATGCTCTGCTGGATGAATGGTAAGTGGCAGCCTCCAGGGCAGCTGACAGGATCACTCATAAACACCCTCTCCACTCTCGACCCTGGCCAGCTGCCTGGTGTAACCAACAGCTGAGGGGGTTGAAGCGTGATAGGAGGCTACAGAGCATTTGGAGACAGGCCCTGACAGTAAATAACCTAAAATTGCATCAAATATCTACTTCGCCAAGGTGAAGGCTGTAAGAAAATCCTACTTTGCTCACCGGATAAGCAAAGCCCAGGACCATCAAGTGGATCTGTTCCACACTGTACGTGATTTATCCGGCATTGGTCACAGGGACAGGCCTCCCAGTAGCATCCCGTGACCAATTTGCGGCCTTCTTTAAACAAAAAGTGGAGGCCATCCTCCGGGACCTAGATATCTCCTCTTTATCAGTGGATTGAGCTGAGACATCCAGCACATCACCTTGCCTGGAAATGTTAACACAATTTCAGCCTGTGACGTCAGCTGAGGTTGACAGGGTCCTTGATCACTGCAGGGCCACCACTTCCTCACTAGATCCTTGCCCAGCCTGGCTCTTGAAAGTGGGTGGAGGCTATTATTAATGGGTCTCCTTGAAGGCAGGGTTTCCCTCTCCCTCAAGGAGACACTTATTAGACCTATCTGGTGGCTAATGATATTAACACTTATTGTCCAGTCACCAATGTCCCTTTTTATTGGCAAGCTGGTGGACAGACTGGTGGCCAACCAGCTTCAGGCTCTCCTGGAGGAGACCTATGCCCTTGATCTGTTCAAATCCGGGTTCAGGCAGCGTCATGGCACAGAGGCGGCATTGGCTGGCCTGCAAGATGACCTCCTGAGAGAAGCTGATGAGAGCAAAACATCCTTGTTGGTCCTTCTTGATCTCTCAGTGGCCTTTGATACTGTCAACCACGGTATCCTCCTGGGGAGGGTCTCAGGATTGGGGATCGGTGGTCAGGCCTTGGCCTGGCTCCAATCCTTTCTGGAGGACCTATCCCCAGAGAGTTCAGCTTGGGGAGATGTTGTCCGCTCTGTGGACTCTCAATTGTGGGGTCCCACAGGGGTCAATCATCTCCTAATGTTATTTAATATCTATATGAGGCCGTGGGGGGAGAGATAATCAGGAGTTTTGGAGCTCTGTGTCCAATATGTGGAGAGTTGAAAGTTCTGACCCCAAGAGAAGTCCGGAAAACAACCACTAGAAATTGGGCCTTCTCGGTGGTAGCTCCACAACTATGGAACTCTCTCTCACCCGAAGTCTGCCTGGCCCCTTCACTGGGTATATTTAGGAAGCTGTTAAAAACCTGGCTATTTCAGCAGGCCTTCTCTGAATAAACAGCTATATGATACAACAGTGTTTGCTAAAATAACATCCATCACATTGTCATGCTTCTTGTCTTTGATATTTTATCCTTTTAATTGTAATTTATTATATTGTACTTGTTTTACTGCACTTTATGATATTTGATTTATGCCCCAATTGTAATATTATTATTTTGTATATGTATTATTTTGTTACTCTGTTGTTTTATCTGCTGTAAACTGCCCAGAGTGGCCCTGATTGCCAGATGGGCAGTATATAAATTGAATAAATAATGATAATAATAATAATAAATAAATAGGGACATTAGGGAAGCTGTCTGCTTGTACATGAAAAACCTGGCTTCCTGAGTAATCTTCAAGATTGTCTCTGTGAAGGGTGTGACACTGTTCTGACTGGTTTTTGTTAATGCACCCAAATGGACAAGCTTTCTAAATGGAGACAAATGGCTCTTTTTTATGTTGAGGATCAATGTATGAGCTGACAAGTCCTCTAATGAAGAATTACAAAAGTAGCCTATGTGTTTCTCCATCTTAGACTGATATCCACTGCTGTGTTTTCCACTTTAGCTCACCTTCCAGATAACAAACCCGAGATTCTGGAATCTTCTTCACCACCTTTCCCATGAAAAATTCACTATCAAAATTTTCTGTACGAATGTATGCTCCATATTTTGGGAACCCAACTTCATAAGGATTGAAATCCACCCATTCTGCAAATAAAAAGATTATTAGAAGATTGGATGACCCTCAACTCAATAGCTACATTGCTGGCATAAAAATGAACCGGATAATGATTAAGCTAACATCCCCAACAGACACTTCGTTGGAAGGATGAATATTGCTAGACAAGAAACCAGTATATCCCATTTTTATTATGAAATCGTGGTAAGAACTTGCAAAAATCTACTTGTAAAGCAATAGAAAGAAATAGTAGGCAATAGTCCACATTAGAAAAGAGCTTGCATCACTCAGTATTTATAGAATAAAAGCATAGTAAATCCCAGCAAAGTAACAGTGAAAGAGAGCAACCAAAGTACAATGAGGACTTTACTACATATACAGTACTTACTAATGAGTGGTCATATAGACCAGATGGGCAGGATATAAATCAAATAAAAAAATAAAAAAATAAAATAAATGAGATTTTTTTTTGTGGTAGGAGGAGAAGTATTGTAAATTTCATGGCATGTCCGGGCATTTGCATCACCTACACAAAGGCACTGTGAACTGCTTTTCTTAACCTTCTACTCTCCCACAGACATAGAACTGATTTTCGTCCTGTTATAAACATTTTCTATATGAAAAAAGTAGGTTCGTGGCCCTTGTAACCTCTTCCATGGACCAACACAGGTTAATAACCATGAACCATGTAATTTCTTCTTATCTTTTCTTTAGATTATACATCATAATTTGAAGTCTTGAAATATAAGCTTTCACTGCAAATTTGTCTTCTCAAGGAAAGAAATTTTAAATGAGGGCTAACACAGAGAAGGAGAAAAGGGGGAAAGTTAGCATTATGTTGGATGCTTCAGTCTGAAAGATTCCTTTATAGTAGACAAGTTGATACCTACCTCTGAAGTTAAAGGTGCTGATATGTCTGTCTTTCACATTGATGGCTGTATAGATAGGAAAAGGGTTCTGGCCCCTATTCAAAGCTGGGCGTTGTTCTGAGAGTTTGCAGTCATTTGGCTAAAATCAAAGTGAAAGTGGAAAACACAAGACCATTAAAGCTATTTATTAGTAACACATTTTTTGAAAAACAGAGTTCAACTTAGACATTATTTTCACAAGTGGAGTTTTTGCAGGCATTTCTGTTTAGTATACACCCCACACCCTCACACACAGCCAGTATTAAAGAGTGATTATGATTATTGTACTGAATTTGTTCCATCTGCACAGTGCTACAGCAGTTGGCTATATTATCTGCATATATAAAAGAGTGGGTCAAGTGCATCTTAGTCTGCTACTACCCCAGTGCAGTCACCCCTGTCATGTCTTACACAAACAAAAGTAAAATTTGCCCTTCCAATGGCATGCACCTCAGAGGGGGCATGATTTGCCATTTGTATGGAATTTCACTTCTCAGGACTCCTTAGCTTTTTGGAAAAGCCTTTTAATGAAACTAAATGTGATCCGCTGGTCACCCCTGTTGCTGGGGGGGGGGGAGACTTTTTTCTGAGTTTTGAAACAGGCTTGGGGGGCATTGTGTGAAATGGTAAATGGGGGCAGAAGCTTCTAAGTTGTGTTGTTTGCCATTTCTGGGAATCAAAAGATTTTGGGGTATTAGGGAGCAAGTAGATCAGATGTAGATAGTCTGTCAAGGTCCAAAGAAGATGACCAAGAAGTCCCGAATTATCACAATCTGTCCACTACAAAGGGCTAGATTTTTTTTATACTCTAGGAAATAATACTAACCCCGACCCCTCATGCTATAGCATTAACTGTTACACCATCAACCACCAAAACAGAAGGAGGGGGGGAGGGAAAAAGCCAGCAAGCTGCAAAGTGACAGGAGAAGTCACTTCACCCTGAATTAGGTTACATGTAAAAATGAAATAAACCGTCAAATTGTTTAGCAGCAACATTTTGTGATTGCACTGCACAATCTCTTATTTCTCCATTTACTTCACACTTCAACTAACGATGGGCTTGCCTAGATGGCCAAACTGAAGCAGGAAGGATTGAACTGAATAGGATCACTCAAGACTGGGCAGGAGTGTATGGTGCGATTCTTGCATTTACATCCAAGGATCAGGTGGTTTCAGGTCAGGAAACGATACTGCACCTCAAGCAACCCTGTTTAGCATAATCAAGATCTTCCTTCACTTTAAAAGAAAAGGTTCATTACAAAAGGTTTCCTTTTAAAGTGAAGGATTGCTTAAGATCATTAATACTTTCTTTTGGGGGAATCCATTTAATTGAAAACTTCCTCATAGCTCTCCTTTAGGGGGCAGGGGAGCAGTGACAGTCAGCATTTCTTTTTAATTGTTGCTAAGAGATTGACACTGGATTATGGAGAATGCCAGAGAGTTCCAGAAAAAAATCTACTTCTGCTTCATTTACTATACAAAAGCCTTTGACTGTGTGGACCACAACAAACTATGGCAAGTTCTTAAAGAAATGGCAGTGCCTGACCATCTTATATATCTCCTGAGAAATGTATATGTGGGACAAGAAGCAACAGTTAGAACTGGCTATGGAACAACTGATTGCTTCAAAATTGGGAAAGGAGTACGACAAGGCTGTATATTGTCCCCTGGCTTATTTAACTTATATGCAGAATACATCATGAGAAAGGCAGGACTGGAGGAATCCCAAACCAGAATTAAGATTGCCAGAAGAAATATCAACAACCTCAGATATGCAGATGATACCAGTCTGATGGCAGAAAGTGAGAAGGAATTAAAGAACCTTGTAATGAGGGTGAAAGAGGAGAGCACAAAAAATGGTCTGAAGCTCAACATCAAAAAAACTAAGATCATGGCCACTGATCCCATCATCTCCCGACAAATAGAAGGGGAAGATATGGAAGCAGTGAGAGATTTTTCTTTCCTGGACTCCATGATCTGCAGATGGTGACAGCAGCCACAAAATTAAAAGACGCCTACTTCTTTGGAGGAAAGCGATGACAAACCTAGACAGCATCTTAAAAAGCAGAGACATCACCTTGCCAACAAAGGTCCGCATAGTCAAAGCTATGGTTTTTCTAGTAGCGATGGATGGAAGTGGACCAATAAGCAGGCTAAATGCCTATATAATCATCCATTCAGCTTGAAGGGTTTGAATTACCTGCGCAGAGATAAGTGCACTGTGATTACGCTGGACCATATAACATTAATGGCATTTGTAACCTCAAAGGATTGCCAGACGGTAGAAGACTGCTTTGTCAGACACACTGTATAAGTTGTGGGCAGGCAACTGACAATGATTTGGAAGACAGCTGTCCCTTAGGACCTCACAAGATTTCCCTATACGACATGGCCCTGAACCCTTCAGACACATCAGTTGCCCTCAAGTCATGCCTTCTAGGGGACACACACAGCTGGCCCCTTTGCTACATTTGCATCCCCATAGCCTCTTAGGCTCAATGAAACCATTTTTTTCCAAGACCAGAAGTGGCAGATTTTGAAGGGGAAAAAAACTTACACATGAGCATACAAAATGGGCAACTACATCCTTTAGAAAGCATGACTGGCCTTGAATAAATCAAAACTATTATGACAGTGACAGGAGGCATGGAGTGGTCAGAGAGAGTTGGGAGGTACCAGGATCCTCACCTTGCCTATCTCTGCTGTAATCCAAACCCTGCAAATGGCTTGCATCCTTTCCTCTGACTGGAATCATAGAATCTCAGAATAATGGAGGTGGAAGGGACCTATAAGGCCATTGACTCCAACCCCCTGCTCAATGCAGGAATCCAAATCAAAGCAGATCTGACAGACGGTTGTCCAATTTTCTCTTCAATGCCTCCAGTGTTGGAGTGCTCATCACCTTCCGAGGTAATTGGTTCCATTGTCATACTGCTCTAACAGTTAAGATGTTTTTTCCTGATATTCAGCCTAAGTCAGCCTAAATACTGCACACATAAAGAGGAATCCCTGAACAGAAGAAGGATGACCCCAATAGGAGAGTGATTTATCCTGTGAAGGCTTCAGCCCTTGATTGGGAGGGAGGGGGGATTGCCTCATAAATCAAATGCATACTTTATCATGTAGGACAGCTTCCTGAACAAGGGCCCAGAGAGCAGTAAAAGATGGAAGATGTCCCATTTCAACTCTCTCAACCAACTCCTTGTGATAATATTTCAGTTTTTCAATAGAAACTATAGCCTCTTTGGTCTTCATTATCTGACTTTTAATTTGCTTGATGGGTTCTTCCAAACTTGTTTGTGACCAGTCAGCATTCTTGTACAAGTCGGTCAAAGTCCTAAAGTAGGGGAAAAAAGATCAGCTTTGAACAAAACATGGATTTGTCTGTTAATATTGTTCACATAAAGGAGTTCATGCAATGCACATTGGAGGTTTCATGCTACAGATCCGTTTACATTTTGATTTTTTTAAAGGACTTGAGATATCATTCTCACATTTTTCAGCATAACTGGGTCCTTTTGAGGAAAAAGGCAGGGTAATTTTTTTTTGAATGAATGAATGAATGAATGAATGAATGAATGAATGAATGAATGAATGAATGAATGAATGAATGAATGTTGAGATAGTGGTCTTTTCTGAGAGGGTCACGCCTGCAAAATTTTCAAATAATAAACTCAGCAAATTTTGTACAAGAGGGGCATTTGCAATTTGGAGGAATTAGGCTCTTTAACCCTTAACGCCACAGGTTTTGTGATATACAACACAGCAGTAGCTCTGAAACCTGAACAGCTTTTTGAATCCAAAATGCTTTCAATATTCTTGCACTTGAGAAGAAGAACAAACACTACCTCAGTCCTGTGATATATTAAATCAGATATATTCTAACTCAGTCCTGTGATTCCACAGAAGCATTGCAATCAGAGAGCCCTGGTAAAAAAAATCATTCAGTGTGAATAGAAACCAGTGCATCAATTTAGAAATCTCCTTCTCCTTTCCTTTCTCCCTTATCAACCTAATATTTGCCTTACAGGGAGAGCAAACCTCCAGTTTTTCTAGACACAGTTTCAATCTCTGTGTCTGTGAGCTGTATCCACTGATGTCACTCTGCCAGCACAAAGCACATTGCACTAGAAGTTGCACATTTGGAGTTAAAGGCCACCAACGCAGGCATTTGTCCCACTGTTTTGGTGCACTGGTGGGTTGGGTTGGTCTGCTCTTTTTTCTAGCATCCACACATGGATGTGGCTGGAATGGACCAATTTGTCCCAGTCTGCATCTTTTTAAACTCCTGTCAGGGGGTTCTACTCTTTTAGTACAGGTTGGAGTGCTGCAGTTTAGTCCTTTATCGGCAAGTGTGGTAACTTGGAAGGGGCTAAACCAGAGCCTTACAGCTCCTTCCGGTGTCGATTTCTGGTATTCCAAAGTGGCTTACAAGCCGCTTCAGGATGCTGGAAACTGAATGTTTCCTCTGATCATTTGTGGAGGGTCAGGGGAGGTGAAATAATTAACAACAACAACAACACCTATTTACACCTATTAAATAATCACTGATGTGATGAATCACTTTTTTTAAAACAGTATTTTCCTGTCTGTGCATGGCTGATCAAAACTGCAGCTATAGGCAGTCTCTTGATCAACAATAGACAAACAGCCCCCCCAAATATTTTTAATTGAAATGATTCATTGTATCAGCAATGATCTAGCAGATATTTTAAAAAAGAATTTCGCTTCCCCTGACCCTACACAGACAACCAGGGGAATTGAAGTGGCCGCTGTGGCGCACCCAAGGCAAGGCGGGGTGTTAGCCTCATTTCGCTGCCACCACCGCCCTCTGCTGCGCCTGCACACTGGCCTTCCCGCACCACCACCGCCACTCTTTCACACTCTGGGCCCACCACGGCCACCCTGAATGATCCATCCCAGCATCAGTTGTGCGTCGCCGCCGCCAGGCTGGGCTTGATCCGTGCCTCCCACCCCCGCCAGCATGGCATTCACATTCACCACCTTCTGCTACATGCTGGCGCTGCTCCTCACTGCCACTTTCATCTTCTTCGCCATTTGGCATATTATAGCATTTGATGAGCTGAAGACTGAATACAAGAATCCCATAGAGCAGTATAATACGCTTAACCCTCTTGTACTTCCGGAGTAACTCATCCATGCATTCTTCTGTGTGCAACGGAATGGCTTACACTGGGACTCAATACGCCTTTGTTGGCTTACCACATTTGGAGGTATATGAGTAGACCTGTGAGGAGTGGACCTGGTCTCTATGATCCAACAACCATCATGAATGCAGATATTTTAGCATATTGCCAGAAAGAAGGATGGTTCAAACTAGCATTTTACCTTCTATCCTTTTTTTAACTATCTATATGGCATGATTTATATTTTGATGAGCTCTTAAAAGATGACACCTAGCAGACTTGGTTCCAGCAAAGTGCATGCAGAAAAGCCACACTACAATGGATTATTTTTTTGAAGAATCTGGTATCAAGACTCAAATCTGTGGACTCTGATAATGACAAATTGCAATAGACGGGTGGAAATGCCTTCTTTTCTCATTCCCCCATCCCACCCCCAGATGTATCCATTCTTTAATATCCATAGAAAGACTTAAAAATATACTGGGAAGTTTAAAGTGATGAGTATTACATATAATTAATGTAAAGCAATTACGTATCTCTGGCTTTGGACAGTTTTGACCCCGCACTCCATAAGGAACAGCCATACCCTCAAGTATAATTGTATTAATTGCTGTCCTTATTATGATAGAGGATTTTTGTTTACTGAATTTTATAGTGGCTCAGCTGGGTAGGTAACCTGTGTGTGTCATAGATGAATATATGAGAATCAGGGGAATTGCTTAATTGACAGGGGATAGAGCTAGTTGGCAACTCCCTCCCCAACTGAAACAAGCACCCTTTATTTACCAACAATTTCCTCCTTCCACATGACGTTTGCAACAATGACAGATTGTTGATAATTGCAAGTGCATTTTCATAGGAGATATTGGAATTGCTGTCATGATGATAATACTTGCTGAAAGGGTTTAGGAAATTCTTCGAATAAATTGGTATTCTACAATTGTGCAAAAGGACAGGTGTGGTGAAGTGAAAAGAGTGACAGACTAGGACTCAGGAGACCTGGGTCTAAGTTCCTGCTTGACCCTTGGAAATTCACTGGGGGAATGGAAGCAGTAAAACTATTCCTTAAATATATCAATTACCTTGAAAGCCCTATTTGGGTTGCTGTGATTTGGTTTCAACTTCATAACACATGACACATAGACCTACAGGCCACTCCTCTCGTTTTTGGCTGAAAGATGGGGGCAAAAACTTTGTAATGACTGAAGGAGGATTTAAACTCTGTCTAATAGACTGCACCACAAAACACCAGTGATTGCAGTCCCATTGTCCACAGAACACTAGTCATGAAAAATCAGACAGACATATGTGTGTTGTTCTACTGACTTCACTTGACCTTCAACTTGCATAATTTTTACTGCATTATGCCCAATACAGCTTGAATTTTAATCAAATACAGCACACTTTTCTGCATCCTTACCATGTTGATCCAGAAGCAGTGGTAATATATGAAATACAGTCCAAAAGGTTCAGTTTCTGGAGTGCTAAGAGATGACCATAAAGTGCAGTCATAGCTCTGATTCCACCCCCTGTTGCCATAACAGCTACCACCGGAACCTGTTAAAAATATGAGGAACAACATCACCAAAACGGTAACCAATGATTTTAGCAACTCACCTAATCTTGGATATATATTTTTTAAAAAATTAGCTCACACTAATCACTCAATAGGTGCCTACATTCAGTCTATCCTATTCTTATCTATGCTTTGGTTCACAAAACTAGCCTTGATTTAGGCTAATTCAAAATTAATATAGAAGCCTCCAAAATTTGGAAAGGAATTGACAACAAAAGTATTAAAAATCACTCTGTAAATATGGAAGACAGGATTTGGAGGAAGGGGGTTCCCCAGACGCTGCTGTTCTTTCTACTCAAAATGCATAGAAATGGAAATAAACACATTCCTTCTTTGCCACAAAGCAATCAGAAATATTAGGAAGCATGAGAATTTTTCATAGTGATGTGCATCCCCTAAAATAAAGTTCTCTCTTGATGAAATACTCACATTCAGTTCATAGGGGATTTGATGCCAAGTTTAGAATAAACACCCAGCACTGGGCTCGCAGTAAGCTCTCTGATCAAACCATGAGATGCTAGTTGCTGTTAGTCTTACACTAAGGGTGGGCAACACTATGGCCTTTGGGCTGAATGCAGCTCTCTGTATTTGTACAACAAAGTAGGACAACTCCTACTTTGAAAGTAAGAGGAAGATATCTAACATACTGAAAGACTCCTCTCATCCGGGACATCAGCTCTTTAAACTATTACCATCGAGAAGGAGATTCAGGGTATTGAAAGCAAGGACAAGTAGATTCAAGAACAGCTTCTACCCAAGTGCAGTATTGAGTTTAAATGTGGGGTCATAAGTTTTGGTGGAATTTTAATTGCTGGGAGAAATGGGGTATATTTGTATGGTGAGTGCTGTGTATATTTTAATTTTTTTTGTAGTGGTGTTGTCCAGTTTTACCTTGGGGAAGAGCACCTCATTTCGTTGCACCCACTTGTGAGTGCAATGACAAATAAATTTTTTATGTCTTATCTTATGTCTTATATACATTCCTCCAGCTGCCGTATTTACAAATAACACTAACGGTGTCCCTGAAGTTGTCTACCTCACTCTAGAAGTTACTGTGCTTGAAGGTAAAAGCCAAAATTATGGTAGTTTTTAAAGTGCGACCTCAGTGCCATGCAGAGATGAACAAAGAATGTGTTCCCATTACCATGGGTTTAGGCAACAGGACAGTGGCCCAAATGTTTTGGATGCTCTACAGGTTATCATCACAGGACTCTGACACACACCTCATGCTCAAGTAAATCCTCTCCCAAATGAAAAAGCTTCTTCAAGGCATCAGCAACCACCTTCTTCCTTTTATGTAGAAAATCCTGCTCATCAGCACAAAGATCAAATCCCAAACGGACATCAAGGTTCTGTGACCTCAAATATAAAGAGTAGTCATAGCTTAAGCATAGAATCAGGAGAGATGGTTTTCATAACAGCTGCAATTACACAGGTTTCATTTAACAATTAAGACCTTTTAGTCAAACACACAACCATAAAAAAACTTGACTTTCATTCAAGGGATATTGCGCTATAGTACACAGAATGAGCCTTCACAAAGAGTATAAACCATTGTGAATACAGTACACTCGGGCATCTTGTGGGCAATCATGTGCAGCCTGCCAATCCTTCACTTCCAGAAGCACTCACTGTAAAGTTGCTTAAATTGTGCAATGTTCTGACACAATAAAGTCCTACAGTTAACATGAACTGCTTTGCCTTACTCCAGTGCCATGATAATCTTTTATCATAAATAACACACACACAACATTTGAATGATAATTGCAAATATTTGCCACCTCTTGTTTGCAAGACTGTAATTTTTAATAATCAGTCAGTTGGGGAAGTACATTACAAATTTGGCAAAGGTTGTGAATTTTGCAAGCCAGCTGTGTTTTAGTTTGCTTATCAGTTCAAGAATTAGGTAAGTTTGTATTAAAACAGGAACTGAACACATTTATCTCTGAACTACTATGATTATTTATATGTGAGTTTATGTCCAATATTTAAACCAAATACAAAGACCAGAAGTAGCAAGGGCCACCTTGTAAGGTGTGATCTTCCTTCTGTGAGGTGTCTCTTGTAATACAGTTTTTTCTGTGTTTTGCATGTGTCATCTAGAAATAAACTTGTTGCCTTACATGATTGCATAAGGGCAATTGTGCAAGTAATGTAGGCCATTTTCCTGGCTGTTCATCGTGGTTGCACAACTGAGCAAGTATCTAGTCATGCAATGGGCAGCCCAGAAAGCACAAAAAGCATTTCCACAAATAGCCTCATGCATATAGAAGACATCTATTGGATGTTGGTCAAGGAGCGTACACTCCAGAATTATTTTTTCACAAATGTATGTTGATTAATTTTCGAAAACATATGATGGATGGAGAGATTTCTTTAAATGGTAGTGACACTGCTTTTGACACAGAATTACAAGAAATAACTTTAATACAAGGAGCACTGGGGGAAAATGGTTAGATGCAACTGTACTTAGAACTCCAAAGGAGCAAACCTAGCACAATGAAAAAACAGATGCTTTCTAGGCAAGTTAATCTGCACAACAAGCACAACCCCATTTGACTGACTGACAATAATTCTGTAATTTCTTCTAAAGACATTTGTTTATCATTTATGCAGGAAACAGACTCCTGTCATTTCTGAATGCCCTGGAGGGGTCGTGCAAAGAAGAGCACTTTAAATAGATGACCCAGAATAACTTACCACCCAGTTAAGTGGAGATGTAATGCCAAAACTTCTCCCTAAAACCAAACAACATTATGAAACAAGTTCATTAGACACATAAAAGGATAGGTTACGTACAAAGGTAAATCACTGGAGGGGCAAAGTGTTGTTTGCACAATTATGTTGTAAACTGCCTAGAGAGTGCTCTAGTATTGTAGTGCAACATACAAGTCAAAACAGCAACAATAACAAATGCCAAATAAATAAATAAATAAAAATTAAAAATTAAAAACTTTAATGTATTTTATTCCTTTTATTTTAAATTAGATAAGTAAGTTAATAGACAGATACAGTAATTAGTGGTTTTCAGATATAGTTATAAGATTAATAATAATATTAAATCATGTCACGATAATATAGACATATTATTATAAAAAATAATATTATCAATATTCCATTTCAAACACTGGGCAACAGGACCAGTGCTTCCTAACTTCTTGCATTGCTTTGCGCTGGCAAGTTACTATTTATTTTACCATACTTTAATATAGTTAGCTAGGAATTAAGCATTGCTTGCTGCTCTTTTTGTTTTAAGTTGCAATTCTGTCTCTTAGGAGCCTTAAGTGCATGAGGAAGTCTTCAGAAATATGACTTCCTTCCATGTTCATTAGAGACTATTTGTTATTTCCTGTTATTTCTCTTGATGGATAGGGACTGTTTAAGCCTCAAAGAATCACAATAGCCTCTAATAAACATGGAAAGAAGTCATATTCCTGAAGGCAATACTGTATTCCAATTAAAGACCTTCTTATGCAATTAAGACAATTAAGGCCGAGAACTGCTACTTTACAGAAAAGGAAAACTGAGAAACAATGCTTGCCTACCAAATGAGTTTAAAGAAGTTAGAAATGAACATTAAATAGTCACAGTGAATCCAGAAAAGCAGCATGGAATCTACTAGGAGGAACTAAAGGAGACATGTATAATAAAACTCCCCTCGGAGCATGGTTACATCTAGGGTGGAAAACCATACTTGAATCAGGTTTAACATATTTTAAATCATTTTTTAAAAGGTGACTACATGACACACATGGAAGCTTGGATTTTTTTTTCCCCTGAGAAGAGTGTTTGGGGATGTAATTTTAAAATATATAGTGATATAACTGTGTCAAGCTTTACTGGTGTAAAAATGAAAGAGTAATTGGAAGCAGCAGCACTTGCCTCGTCTCCTCTTAGCCATACTTGGACTTTCTGTTCGGCTGGAACTAATCTCAAAGGCACTACTAAAGTGTAGTCAGAATCATTCTCTTCAGCTGAAACACTCTTGGGGAAGAAAGAAGAACATAAGACTTTTGTCACAGAATATAGAAGATACACAGAAAGATAAAAATCACTGGAAACAATGTATCAGTTTCACTTTATTTTGAACCTGCCCATCAAACAAGAAGAGGGTCATCAAATGAATGAAGAGAGCATCATCCATAAAGGCTGCAGAGGCAACGGTAAGGTTGGTTTTCACTGCAATCCTAAACCAGATAAGCATCTTCATCTCAAAAACCATGTTTGATCTGTCCTCTGGACTCCCCCCTGTTCAGGTCTACCAAACCAACAATCCAAATTATTTTCCATAGTGTATTCCTCCTTACTTAACTTAGTGCCATTTGTTAATGAAGGTTGCCAGGTTTTCATAAATTTATCATATTTTATTTCCCCTCTATATATTCTGACCTGATTGGTCAATTTTTCCATCAAAACCATTTGCCAGATTCTCTTCATAATTTTTTTGTAATGAGAGGTCTTGGGCATTTCTTCAACTTTGTGCAATTTTACATCTTGCTGCTTGAATTGTTTTACAGAATCATAGAATCATGAAGTTGGAGGGGGCCTATAAGGCCATCAGGCCCAACCCCTTGCTCAGTGCAGGAATACAAACCAAACGATATCTGCCAGGTAGTTGTCTGAATTTCTCTTGAATGCCTCCAGTATTGGCACAATCACCACCTCTCAAGGTAGTTGATTCCATTACTGTACTACTCTAACAGTTAGGGAGTTTTTCCTGATACTGTATATGATGGTTAAACAGGTAGCAAAGTGCAAGTGGAAATGTACACAAGGTTTTAATACAACCAATCAAAAAGTCTTAGGCCTTGTAATATTGCACCCTGTAAATAGGAATCCAAACTAGTTCAGTGGGACAATCAGTTCAGTGGAACGGATTGGGGGAGAGATTACAGAGGCTGTGATATAAACACCTGAGATACAAACTCAAGTGATTGGGGTATCTGTGGGATAGTTAATACTATCCAAGGACAATTGGGAAGCTATTAAGTAATCTTTGACTTTAAAGTGGTCAGTTAGAGTTGGGGACGCACTTTATTGTGGCTGCAAAGCCTAAAGAGATAGGGGGCTGCCCATTGATCATTTTTTGCATCACTTGAATTTGACAGGAGACTGAAGGAAACAGAGGTTGTGGAAGCGAGAGGATCCAGTACAAATCTGATTTTTAAAACTTCCTTGTCCCCATGATAAATGATGGTGGTCATTACCTGAAGCTTTGCTTTTAGTACTGGTTCCCAGCTTTTTATGCAATGAAAACGGAATGAATCTAAATCTTTAGCTGTCTTCTGTGTTCCTTCATAAGACTCTTGCACCGTAAGCACAACATTTTTCTTGGCTAAAAAACAAGAACAATAATCAGGTACATATTTTGTGAGTGGAATACTTTTGTAATTCATAGATTAACTTTAGAATTCTACACTATATATACTAAGTATGAATAATATCAACAGATATAATAAAATCTATTAACTGTGTTCTTTTGTCTTCTAAATGTACTATTTTCTCCCCTTTAGGCAGTGGTTCTTAACTTTTTGTCCTTCAGATATTTTGGATTTCAAGATCTAGATATCCTGATCAATGACCTTGCTGGCTGGGGCTTCTGGGGGTTGAAGAGGGCAAAGATGGAGAATCACTGTATTAATTAAATGTGGTTGGCCTGGATATTCGAAAGCAAACAAAATTCAGTGTTGACATTTATAATTTGAATATGAAAAGCAGAATCTTTTTTTCAACAGCTTGACTGTTTAAGATCTATCAGCATAGATCTTTAAGATCTATCAGCATAGATACAGTATCAGTTGCAGTCAAACACTAAATGGCCAAAATCTTATTGAGGTTTTATGTTAAAGCCATAAGACTTAGTATGGAAGAGAAAATCTTTACACTAATTTAACTATAGGCAATTTGCCAATGAGAATTATGCCAATTACAATACACTATCATACATAATTAACAGGATTTTGGTCAATATGTTTGCATATTAGTTACCAAATACATCTTAACATTAAATATTTATTTCCTTTTATTTTAATGTCATCTTTCTGCCCTAGGAGACCCAAGATGGCTTACAGTCAACTAAAATCATGCCATATTTGCTGTTAGAAACTCTACAGAGAACACACTAAAAACAATTAAACATATAGCAATATTTTAAAACACCAATAAAAATCTTTTTTTTTTAAGTTTTAAAAAATAGATGGACCATTCCTTTTAAAAAACCCACTATTGAGTAAAGGCCTCCTTGAAAAGGAAGGTCTTTGCCTGAGGACAGAAGGACAAGAGACTGGGGACCACTCGGGGCAGTGCATTCCAAAGCCTTGAAACCACTATTGAGAAGGTCCTCTCTCTCATCATCACCGAACAAGGCTGTGAGGGAGGTTGGACAGTGATACAGCCCTACAGATGGATTTAGTTCTGACTGGGTAAATAATACTACTTCTGTTTACCATCTCTCAGAGTACTGTTTGTTTGTTCCTTTTTTGTGAGGGAATTTGGACAGCGATACAGCCCTACAAATGGATTTAGCTCTGACTGGGTCAATAATACTACAGTACTTGTGTTTACCATCTCTCAGAGTATAGTGGACCCTTGACTTACAGATGGCTTGACTTACAGACTTTTTGAGTTACAGACTTCTCTGGCCACAAAATTTAGGTTTGACTTGCAGACTGAGATTTGACTTACAGACTAGAAAAAAACCAAAATGGAACAAAAACGGCCTGTTACGGGATTAATCGGTTTTCAATGCACTGTAGGTCAATGGAGACTTGACTTACGGACTTTTTGACTTGAGAACCACCTTCCAATACGGATTAAGTTCTCAAGTCAAGACCCCACTGTACTGTTTGTTTCTTTTTAGTACTCAAATACTTATTGTTTTAGATTTAATAGTGTCTTTTAATGATGTAAGCTACCACTTTATACTCATTGCTTTCAGCTTTAAATATTGTCTTTCAATGATGTAAGCCGCCTTGGGTCCTTTTTAAAGAGAAAAACGGGGTAAAAATATTTTAAGCAACAACAATAATAAATAATTATAAATATCTGATAATAAATTCAAATTACAATTGGCAGATGCTTTTTAGAACAGGCATTCCTTCCTTTATTATTTAGAAACTTGAATAATAATTACATATCATTAAGTCAATTAACTAAAATATATGAATTAATTAAATTAATTAAATTGAACATCTTTTAAGTGACTAAAACATTTTTAAATAAGTTGATCCATTTAAATATAAGGATTTATGCAAGCTTGTACATTTGTTTTCCCTTCTGCATTGGCCCCTCCTATCTACTCTGTCTATAAAGTCATAAAGAAAAATAATTAACTTTTTTAATGTGCTGCCAAATCAGTTAGGGATGCCTTTCCACTTAATTAAGACACTTCAATATAGTAATCTGATTGACTAATCAATGTTGCAATTCTAATGAAATGTACAGAATTAAAAACAAGTTTGTAGGACGCCTTATGCTTTAGGGAGGGACAAACCATTCAGAAGCTTCTCATTGTCTTCCCTATTCACCTTTACATCCAAGATGGACAGCTGACGGGCCTATGAAAGCAAAACATATAATAAAGCTGACATTTGCATATCTGGCAGTGAGGAGGAAAAGAAAAATCAAAAGTAATCATGGCACACTTTAATTATTTCTCCTGTTTTTTCCCACCACCCTTCCTATTATAAATCCCAGAGTGCTGCCTGCAGACAAGACATCCATAACAAGATGGAATATAGAATAAGAGTCAAGAAAAATATGTGTGTCGAGAAAAATCTTACCACTAAGACACCATTAGAAATCAGCTGTTCTGGAGGTCCTAGACTAAAAGTCAGACAAAACAGAAAAGTAAAAGAAAAACCCAAGTAAGATAGGGCATGTCTTCCAAGAATCCTACTCAGAACAAACTAAACTAAATTAAACCCTGATCAGCCAAGTTACTAAAGTGTTCACAAGGAGTATCCAGAAGAAGTGCATTTCAATTTATTTACTAACTTTTCCTTTCAGTAACTTATAGCTCACTTGTTTTCCATACATATAATACACAAAAACAAGGCCAAAAATAGAAAAAAGATACCAGATACCAGATTTCTTAAATGGGCGTTGAGATGTGATACAATTTATTTATTTTAAAATTTATTTAAAATGTTTTTACCCCACCTTTCTCATTGAAAAGAACCTGAAGTGTCTTACATTATTTAAAAGATAATATTTAAAAGCCAAAAACAGTAAATATACAAACATTTGAAAAGAATTAAACATATATTGTATTAAGAACAGTAAATAAAATCAATACCGAAAACACATTTAAAAGCAACAAGGCACAGCAATCCATTTAAATAACCTGTCTCAGACAACTAAAGGAAAACCTGCCTAAGAAAAAGGTCTACATCCGCCTGTAGAGGCACAGATGGAACCAGCCTGGCCTCCTGTAAGAGGGAGTTCCAGAGTCTCAGAGCAGTGACAGAGAAGGCCCTCTCCCCATGTTCCTATCAAGCACGTTTGTGAGAGTTGTGGGACCAAGAGAAAGGGCTCCCCTGATGTTCTTAACACCTAAGTAGGCTCATAAAAGGGAGACAGAGTCCTTGTGACAGCTTGGACCAAGCCATTTAGGACTTTAAACCAGCATTTTGAATTGTGTCCAGAAATGGATCGGTACAGTAACCAGCCCCAATTACCAATCTGGCTGCAGCGTTTCGGACCTAATGAAGTGTCCCAACACTTTCCAAAGACAGTCCCGCATAAAGCACATTATTGTCATCCAGCTGGGATGTACTCTAATAATAAACTAATAATAATCTGTCACCATGGCCGGATCAGACCTCTCCAGGAATGGTCACAGCTGGCACACTAGTTTCAGCTATACAGTGGGGCCTTGACTTGCGAACTTAATCCGTATTGGAAGGCGGTTTTCAAGTCAAAAAGTCTGCAGGTCAAATCTGCATTTCCCATAGGAATGCATTGAAAACCATTTGATCCGTATCTGCTCTTTTCCGTCCATAAAAAATAATGGGAAGCTGCTATTCTGCCTTCGACCACTAGAGGGGGATATTGTTTCTTTTTTTTCTTAGGTCAAGAAAGGTTCAGGGAAGGCAGGGAAAATACAGTCCAGGCAGTACCAAGCAGTCTGAAGATTGTCTCCCAATCCACTCTCTAAATGCTGGGAGGAGTGAGGAAGCAGACAGGCACCCTTTTCACTGGCCAACAGTTAACTGACAGTTCAAATTTTGCACTTTCCCTGCCTCCCACGTGTTTTTTTTTTCAGTTCTTAACTCAAATCTAAGTATGTAAGTCAAGTCAATATTTTTCTATGAGAGTGGTTCGTAAGTCAAAATGTTCGTAACTCGGGCCGTTCGTAAGCCAAGACCCCACTGTACCTGGCCACCACCAAAACCTGGGCACCTAGGCTCAGAGATGAATCAAGGAGCATCCCCAAGCTATGCACCTGTGTTATCAGAGGGAGTGCACCCCATCCAGCATAGGCTGGATTCCCTATTCCTCGATCTGCTTTTCAATTAACCAGGAGCACCTCTATCTTGTCTGGATTCAGTTTCAGTTTATTAACCCTGATCCAGTCCATTACTGACACCAGACACTGATCTACAGTGGAATTCCTATGAGTATGCTAAGATGTACACATATGATATGTTTTCTTACCAGCTTGTACATAATAAATCACTTACATTTCTGTCAACTTGAATTCCACTTCTAGGGATTCATAATTACCAAAACAGTCTTCTTTCTGGTAACATAAAAACAACAATGAAATATTCATCTGTGCAACCAATGCAAAAAGGCATGTGCACTGTATGTACAAAGGCATAATTGACAAATCCATTCCACGGAGTTGCTGACCTGTGCCACAATCAGAGTATACTTGGGACTCAGAAATTGCAGAGCCCACAGCCCTTTCAAGAGCCATATATGCTGCCATGGCTGGTCAATATAGCTACAAACAGAAGTAATCCACTGGCATTTAATTCTCATAGGAATGGTTGCATCTGCTGTGGCCAATCACAACAACCAGCACTTGCTTTCATACCCCCCCCTTTCTGGTTTATGTGGCATAATGTAACTGAAACATATTTAGATTTGTTGGAGTTTAGCTCCCTGCACTTCCCGTTACATGAGCTACATCAGTACAGATCATGGATTGTAGCCTAACGTTAGTATAAGCCATCTCTACATGTCATCTGTAAATAAATCAGAATCGTTTACATTGTGTCAAAGTATTACATATGGTTTAGGTATATGGCCATGGAGCCAGAGGTTGGGAGTTTGATTTCCCACTGTGTCTCCTGTGACTTGAGCCTTGAGCAAGCGCCACAGTCCCAGGGTGCCCCCAGAAGAAGGGAATGGTCAACCACGTCTGAGTATTCTGTACCTTGAAAACCCTGAAAAGGGTCCCCGTAAGTCAGATTTCACTTGGCGGTGTGCAATTATTATATGTACTGTACACTGTTGCTAATGTGATTATGGAAGCAGTACTAGCAGGGATAAAGTTAATACTTTGTCCCATGCTACTTTCTTAATCTAAATTCTCCTGCCAAGCTACCATCTCTTATGTTGAAGAAGAAATACATACAGTACTGTATTGTACTTGCAGTCCCCAGGCTTGCAGGGTTAATATCAAAGGCAGAGGAAGAATTTTGATTGGGATGAGGAAAGGAGTTAAACACCATTTCACTTCAAAACAAATCCTCTGTCAATAGCAAATTCACACAGCTAGTTTTAAGTACAGAAAGGAAAATCCCACCACTCCTGTATCACAAATAACTTGATTGTCAACACAGAAATATTGGGAAGGGGGAAAGTCACCCTATTTTGTTATCAACATTTGGAGGGCTTCCCACAAGATGTTAACACCCAGGTAGGTTGCGAATTTGCCTGGGCAGGCCTTAAAATAACTTCACATTGCAATTTATAAAATGGCAAGTACAAAACTTTCCAAGAGAAATTTCGCTTGTCTTATCTACCAGAGGTGGGAACATTTTGACCCTCCAGAGCTTATAGGCTATAGCTTTCACAGGATATATTGGGCACTGGATATATTGTCTGGAGTTTCTGACAGTTAAAACCCAAAACTAATGAAGGTCAGAAGTTCAGCACCCTTTTCATAGCTGGCAGATCTCTCTCATACACTATAAGTCAATAAATAAATTAATTAATTAAACAGGGCCGACCTGGTCATTAGACTGGTTGAGCTGAAGAATTCCTTCCAACGGCCAGCCCTGCTGCAGCACAGGTCGTCTCCAATATCACCCTGTCCTCCATTCCCCAGGAAGGCTCTACGGTCTAGCTTGCCCTCCATCCCTCATGAGCAAAAATGCCAGAAGGGCAGAAATGGGAGTGCAAGAGCAGCTACAAAGAGGGCAGGTGCCCTCCTACCATTATGCAGTGGCTCCCACTCAAATTAGCTTCATACATAGCATTTTAGTTGAATCTGTAGAGCCACTTATAAAGATAATTTTTAAAAAAGAAATATTTGCCAGCTGTCCCCTTTTTGGGTGCCAGTTGTTTGTGGTTATTATTCTCCCACATTCTCCAGAAATAGAATTGCTGGGCTTAACATCAATTGTATTTCAGGGACATGTTTATTTATTTATTTTATTATTTATTTATTCAATTTGTATACCACTCATCGGGCTACATAGGAAAAAAAATCAATCCAAAGGAATCCCGATTGTGATGGAGTAAGTAAAAGTTTATTTCTAGTTTTTCTTTACCAGGAAGAGTTATGGGTTCAATCAAATATAAAGTTATTAAAAACTTGAGAAATCTGACATTTACTAAACCCGGAGAATGACAGCAACCTGAGCATCTGCTTTTTATGTGCAGCCAAGTGAATGTTCCATCCCTCACCTCAGGTTTTAAGGAGAATATCTCAAGGACTCTTCCTCCAGGCTGGACTTTTGCCAAGTCAAACAGAACGGTAAATTGTGTTTCATCCTTGGTGGCAGGATTAGCATCACAGAACTCTAACTCTAAAGTATTCTAAGAAAAGAAGAAAAGGAATGCAAAAAATGCATATTCTTTTTTTTTACAGAGATAGCAGTCTTTAATCCACATTCTACCAAATCAACTGAGTTTTTACCATTGGCATTGATTGACACTTCCACATGTAAGCATCCTCCAGATTGCAAGGCTCATAAATGGGATGACGTCTGTACAAGGGAACTTGCAGCCTTTCAACTGCAGTAATCTTATTTCTTTTGCAACCTCTACTGATGAGTGTGAGGAGAATCCCAAATGCCTCTTTTCCTCTACAATTCCTTTCTTGTCCATTTATATTTTATTCAAGTGATTTTCATCTGTGTATCACTGTAACTTCTTTGTGTGTCTCATTTTCTATCTCTGTGAAGATAGCTCAGTGGTTTAGGTTGGAAGTTCAATTTCCTATTGTGCCTCCAGCTAATGTGGCCTTAGATAAGCTGTACAGTCCCAGGGAGTCCCCAGAAGACAGGAATGGAACACCACTTCTAAGTATTCTGTACCTGGAAAACTCTGAAAAGAGTCACCATGAGTCATTATAAGTGGTTTGATGATGATGATGATAATGGTGGTGGTGGTGGTGGTGGTGGTGATGATGTTTGTTTGTTTGTTTACTACCCGCCTTGGCAGTTTACAGCAAAACATCATCATCATCATCACCATCACCATCACCATCACCATCACCATCACCATCACCATCACCATCATCATCATCATCATCATCATCATCATCATCATCATCATTATTATTATTATTATTATTATTATTATTATTATTATTATTATTATTATTATTATTATTATTATTATTATTATTATTATTATTATTATTATTATTATTATTATTCAAAAATACCAAGCACAGTCAATCAAAAATATAAAAGATTGAGGCATATTATAAAACAGATACCAGTTTTAACCAAAAACCTAATTATCTGTTAAATATTCGCACTATATATGCTGTTCCTAATTTTGCCAGTATTTATAGCTCTGATTGTGTCATTTCTGAGATCTGCAAGTGCTTATAGTACTGTGTGAAATTTCTTGATATTGTTCCCAAAGCCCCAATGTCGACAGGGACCACTGAAGTTTGTTTCTTCCAGAGGCAAAATGTTTCAATTGCCAGGTCTTTTCCCCTGGAAGAAACAGCAATCTGTACAGAATTATTACAAGTCCTGTGCACAATTTCATCTTTCCTATCAAAATTCCCTGGAAAGGCCATGAACTTTGTAGAATTTGGCAATTTCTTGAACAAAAGAAGAGTTGAAAAATAAATAATAACAATAAGCAGGGAAATTGATACCAGGAAAGCCAAGAAATGTTGCTCCTGCAAGGGGAAATCTCAACTAATAGTCTTGACATGGATAAATTTAGAAACTGTGAACAATAAATTTTGCAAGCGTTTCTCACATCCCTACTAAACATAATGAGTGCGTCTTACACTCAGTTTGCATTCAACCTCCAAATGCAAATACCCTCAGCTGTGGAGGGAGGGTAATCATTTTGGGATCCCAACAGGCATGGAAGTGGGAAATTAGCCTTTTTCTTCCCAATTAGAAAAGTCCCTTCTCTGAAGGTGTTATTTGCTTTGGCTGAAAATTGCATGTGCAAGGAAAGAACTGCATCCACCTTCTACAGTTGTTGGGATATGATAATTATGCAGCTGGTGCCATTTGCATTTTTAAAACCATTATGTCAACTGCCTCTCATCTTGTTCAGTCCTCAGGTGAACTACTTGCCTGTGATCTTAGGAATGTATCAACATTTGTTTCTGCATGTAAACACAGCTGGCCATCTCCTTCTGATAAGTGTACCTAAATATAATTCTTTAAAACAAGCATTTTCAGTTCAGAAACATCCCACCAAGAGAGTCAAAGAGAATGATTAGATAAGCATTCAACTCACCATTTGGTTTGTGGGGATCAGCTGGCTTGCTCCTTTTGCTGGCAATCAGATAGCATCATTGCTAAAGCAAATCAGCCACCCCACCCCACCCCCAAAGTGTTTGTACCCACATCTTACTGCATTCCTGTCAGGGGCTACTACTTTTTAGGCATACATAGGATTGTTCCATTTTGGTTCGATTCCACCATGTGTGATTCCTGGGATTGAACCAAAATGACTCACTGGCTGTCTTTTTTTGGAGGATCCACTTAATACCTTTTGTAGGATCCCCTGTTGTGGGGAAAATGTATGCTTTTACAATGTATATATCTGTGGCAGGTCACGTATACGGTGTGCTAGCTTCCAGTAAAGGATGATTCATTAACCTGCTTTGGTATCTAGGATATTAAAAGCAAAAGCAAAGTGTGCTGCTTATATACCGCCCCATAGCACTTCAAGCACTCTCTGGGCGGTTTACAATTTAATTATGCAGGCTACACATTGGCTCCCCCAGCAAGCTGGGTACTCATTTTACCGACCTCGGAAGGATAGAAGGCTGAGTCAACCTTGAGCCAGCTACCTGGGATTTGAACCCCAGGTGGTGAGCACAGTTTTAGCTGCAGTACAGCAGTTTAACCACTGTGCCACGAGGCTCTGGGTAAATTGTATTAACTTACTTGTGTATTTAAGGTGTTATCTGTCTCTGTTTACCCTGCTCGTGTATTCAGAAATGTTTACTCTGCTTGTGTATTTAGGGTTTACCTGCCTCTGTTTACCGGCCCCTCTGTTTACCCTACTTCTGTATTCAGGATATTACCTGCCTCTGTTTAGAATGGTACTTGATTAACTTGTGCAAAGGTAGCAGAAAACAATAAAAGGGGGCGTGGCGAAGGATCGGGAGGAATTCCCGCTGAACAGCTGCTGCACAGCATGCTGTTTTGATCATACGGATCCCGTCCTGAAACCACACTCGAGTGCTTCGCCTCTTCCTTTCTCCTTGCTGGTCAAGAGGGGGGATAGGCTTCATCTGCAGATCCCTACAACAAGGCTTCATCTGCAGATCCCGACAATAGGCTTCATCTGCAGATCCCTACAACAAGGCTTCATCTGCAGATCCCGACAAAGGCTTCATCTGCAGATCCCAACACCCTGTGCTCTCCTTTGCTCCGCAGGTGAAGGGCAACAGCTTTGTATTTCTGCTTAACTGTTGCAAATTTATCAGTGATGCTTTATCAGTTTTAAGTGCCATCAAAGCATCACTGGTTCACTGTGTTTTTTTTAAAGCAACCATTAAAAACAAAAATCTCCTTTCCCCTCCAAAGACAAGGAATATTTGAAGGGAAACCTTTCCATTTCTCAGTTGAAGTTTTCTCAAATCAGAAATGGGAAACGTTCCCTTTAAACCTTCCGTGTCTTTGGAGGAGAAGGGAGACCCAAAAGAGTTTCATTTGCTCTTAATGGTTGCTGAACAATGCAGTGAATCAGTAATGCTTTGCCAGCACTTTTTAAAAACAACTTTCAAAGCATCCCTGATACCTTAGCAACAGTTTAAAAGAAATACAAAAACTCACCCCCCACACCTCTTTTTAAAAGAGAGCCTTTTAAAAGGGAGATCTTGATCATGCCAAACAGCGTTGCTTGAGGTGTGGTTTCCTGATTCAAACCCATCCAATCCTTGTCTGTAGATGAAAGGATCACACTGCACCCCTATAAGCATCCTTATGTAGCCTGATCCAACCCATTCCAGTTTGGCCATCAAGCCAAGCCTGAACATTATCATTGGTGATCTTTCTTTTCATTGAAAATCCCAAAACTGAGCAGCTGAGTGTTTATTCTGAAGAGTTCATTGTTTTCAAACAAGTTTTGCAGTTATGTCTGCCAATGCCCTGCAGGCTTTCCAGAGAAATGGATAGTGTCTTACCTTACCTTGATTCGAGTTTGGATTCTAAAGAAGAATGTCTCATTCCAGACTGGGTTATCAGAGCTCTTTACGGTTTGTGTTCTGAATTGCTTATATGATGCTGTTGGTAGGTACAAGGTAACATAGCAATCAGATGCAGAAGCTGCAAAAGAGAACAAAATAATTCTATTAACTATATATTCATGCTTTTAATCAAACAGGTGTTAAGTCTTCATAGAGGCAAACAGGGAATTCTCCTCACTGTCTAAAGGAAGGGATAGCATCTATGTCTGAAAAGGTCTTTGCAGTAGAGAGTACGTAAGGCACAGAAAGATAATATCGTGCTAATGCCAGTTTTCTTTGGTAGAAGTGATATTCATTTTAACTATATGGCTATTAAAAGAACTTGAGTAACTGAAAGAACTGTGTAGACAAAGATACACCAGTGCACAAAGAGGAAAGATGCTCCAGGAGATGGCAGGAAACCAAGTCCCCAAAACAAACTAAGTAGATAAAGAGAACAGCCCAGAAGGTAAATTGAAGAATAGAAACCTGTGGAGAGAACAGGTCGAAAAAGAAGTAGGGCCAAAGGAATACAAAGAAAGCCAGATCTTCAGCTATGGGAAGGCTTCAAGGGAAACTAAGGACACTGCTGCAAGAATTGCGGTATGTTACATTCTGTATGCAGCATACTAATCAGTAGCCCAACTTATAATTTATAGAAGGGTAATTTGAATGACTATAACTTCAGAACAACTGGATCATATACAAGACACAATTCCTCATCTCTTCTTGGATTCTGTTTGTATGGGATCAGCCCAACTATATGAGACGTTAGGCTTCAACACTTCATCTTGTACAGAGGCCACTGATCCTGTGCTTTTGTTGCAAACAGCATTCTTTTTCAAACATGAGAAGCTGAAACAAGTATTTATGTATCTATTTTCCTTGTGGAACAAACTGTTGAACTGATATCATTGTGGGTGCAATGGGACCTCGCTAGTTACATGGGAGCAAAAATTAGGAAGCTCCAGACAAATCGTCACTCAAAGCTTCTTTCCATGTTATGCCGAAGAAGTGTAACTGGAAAGAGATCAGCTGAGTTTTTATAGAACAACGGTGCCCATCCTGATGGTCTTGGGCTATAAATCCCCAAATGTTCAGAAATACCTTAAACTCTGACCTATGCCATTCTAGGTGTTAAAGGGTCACAGTTGGTCTGCCTACTACAAATATAGTTTTCAAAGTGAAAGATTGGCCCATCACTCTTTGAGTAGCCCTTTGTGAGCTGACATATACCCTCTGAACAGGGAATGGCAAAAACTAATGTTTCAACAATTAAAATGTTACTTTGGAAACATTATTTATACATGATTAGATTTTAAGACCCTATTTCCTGCATTAGTAATCTAGCCAATAGCCATATTAGTCTGTTGTAGCACAAGAGACACAGGCCGTATTGTATAGCGCCTTTAAGACTAACTAGCTTTACTGGTGTTGGCCCAGAAGTGTAATAAATTTAACATTAACATACTAATTCTGCACTAACATAATAATTGCATTATTTCCAAGCTCTGGATTAGTTAGTCTTTCCATTCCTTTGAACTGTATGAACTAGTGTTACACAGACCTACTCTTGAAGATGATCACTGAGTGTATGTAGCCATTTGTAATAGGTAAAGCATGATAATTTTTGCATAAACAACATTACCTAAATACCTGATAGGAATTCCTGTCTATGACTAACAGAACAGAGCAGCATACTCATATGCTCATACTGATTTTGGAAGTAGAATGAAGCTCCTACTGTGTAAGTTTCCATGATTTTACAGCTCATCCACTGATGAACTAGGACAATAGTTCACAACCTTGGGTAACCCAGATGTGTTTGAACTGTAATTCCCAGAAACCCCAGCCAGCACAGCTAGTGGTGAAAGCTTATTTAGTCCAAGAACCCCTGGGTTACACAAGGTTAGTAACCAGAGAAGTAGGTTATTTCACTCTTAACCTATGCCAAATTATTGTTTGGCAAGTGGGTAGAATGGGCCAGCTTTGCCATAGAGATCAGGATCAATATGTGGGAATAATTTAATATTGCCAGAAAATAAAATTTATTTAGACATACTGGCTGTGGGAATCTGGGAGTTTTCCCCCCCAAAAAACAGGTAATTTTTCTAAGTCCTGCAACATCATTTAGGCATTCATTTTGCCATGTTTACAGAATTTCACTGGGAGTCTAGTTGCAATCTTATTCTCTCACTTCTTTCATCCTTTTCTTGCCTCAAAAGGAAGGAAGGATGGAATAGCTGCATAACATTGCATGATTGGTAATGATCGAAGCCATCCTCCAGATACTAATCATATAGAAACACTTTCCAGATGTTACAGGTACATGGACTGTAAACAAGAGAGGAAAACAATGACAGCAAGCCATGACCGATCTGTTCCAATATATGAGACTACCTGCTTCGATCCATGTGTGCCTACAACTCTGCATGTTGCTTTTGTAGATGTCAAACAGGGCTTTCTAAGGATCTGCATTAGAGATGGGAATATTCATATTCATATACGAATACACATGCGGCATTAATGAGGGTTCAGCCCCATGAGGCCGGATGGGCCATTCACCGATCCACTGCAGACACAGTTCTTCCTTCCCTCTCTTCCCTTTGTCATCCTGCTCTTCCTCATATTGTGCTACGAGCCCACACAAGATTCCTTACACTAATTCTTCTTTACTATTTTATTTAGTGCAATGGTAAAAGGAAGAGGATACGCAACTTACATGTATCTCTGGAGATGATGTTGGCTTTTATGATTCTGACAGACAGGAGGGAAACTGGAAAAAGTTGGTTCTGCAACGAAAGCAAAGCCAATGAAGTTCATACGAGCCAGCCCAGAAGTTACCGTGGGCTCTTCGGTATGTGACACAGATTTAAACACATTGTTTTTTAAGAAGAAATGTTGATGCAAAAGTCATCACAGACTTCCAATGTGGCCTATAGGCTGTATCATATCTAACAGTCCTCTGCCATCCCATCTCCCTAGTCAGTCCTAAGACTCCTTGGAAGCTTATCCATGAGGGTCAGGTCTTGTGAACAAGCTTTTATGAATGATGTGCATGACATTCAGCCCATAGTGTGCGTGTTTTCCTGCCATAATAACCAGAAGAGAGTTTTGGATGCTGATGGTTTCTCTGGCCAAAGGCAGTGAATGGAAATGCCAGAACAGTAATATGAACACATGAAAGCAGGGTCAGCCGGTCAGTAGGCGATAGTTTATGTAGACAGAAGTGGAGGGAAGAAAGAAGGTCTAACAGCTTTGTAACAGATGGTGGGACTGAATGTCTCTTGATTAGAGTTGGGATATTCATATTTGTCTCTCAGGGAAGATGAATACGCGTATTGCCACCACAGGTGGCTGGACCAATTGGATTCACACACACCCCAGAACCAGGATGTCCACTTACGGCTTCTGATGCAGAACTCGCAGCCGTTATCATTCATGCTACTACAATTGTGGAAGTAGCCTTGCTGGGGCTTCCCCGCCTCCCTGCACTGCTGACCAATCTGGTGAGGAGGCAGGATGATGAGTCTCCCCACTCGGTTGCTGACTGGTCAGCAGTGCAGAGAGGTGGGGAAGCCCCAGCCGGGCTACGCCTGCAATTGGTGCAGTGTGAAGAATGATGGCTGCAGCTTTGCATCACAAGCAGTAAGTGGACAGCCTGGTTCTGGGGGGTGAGTCCAACTGGCATGGCCATGTGTGGTGGCGATATTCGTATTCATCTCCCATCTCTACTCTTGATTTAAAGGGTTCCACGTTTCTAGAGTGTACCAGTCAGCTCTGACTGATCAGCAAACCAATGTTTTCTGCAAGGTTCTTGAACATTTGTGCCAGATTAACATAGATCAAAACACTGAAAATCCTTATGACTGAACTTAAACAAACTTATTTCTCTGAATCATGGTTAGAGTCCTAAGGTCATGCATGTAACACGGTCTAGCATTACATCCAAATTAGAACTGTGTTGACATCTCTCACACATATTTATTTATACATAGCTTCCAAATGTGTGTGCCTGTTACTATTACAGTACTACAGTAGTTTCCAACTGAAAGCATTACAAAAATATGTATATATAGTCCAAAACAACAAGAATAGCAATGAGAAATAATTAAAGACTATTTTGATTTGTTTGCTGCCCAGAGTAGTGGCCTTGCCACTTAGTCGGGTGGGATAAAAATACAAAGAGGAAGGTATCAGCAAGCAGCAACTCTGCAATGGGACTAGGCATTCCTTCAGGGACATGGTTCTCAAGATGTGTAAGGCTGAGTATCTTTATGTTCTCTCTGCCTTTGATCTAGAGATTCTATCTCATGTACTTGTTAGAAAATCCAGCAGTAGGCACAGACACGCTGCCAAGATTTGCAATAACCTTTCCTCATCCAGGATCATAAAGCCTTGAAGAGGTGGAGGCCTTGTCAGAATGTGCAGCTTTTTGCCTGTATGCTCATGACCCAGAAGGCTATGCAACACAGCTACAAATAGTTTAACAGGCTGAAATGTGCTACCCTGTATCAGACGTTTTACTATCATTTAAGCCAGTGGTCTCCAACCTTGGGCCTCCAGATGTTCTTGGACTACAACTCCCAGAAGCCTTCACCACCACCTCTGCTGGCCAAGGTTGGGGACCACTGATTTAAGCAGTCTTGGATGCAGAACATGACTCCTCAGATATATCAAGTATATTCCTGTAAAAGCATGTGCAGATTCCAGACTAGTTTGCTCCAGGAATTAATCATGTGATCACCAAAAAAAAGGAGTGAACCAGCCTGTCCCCTTAGCAGACCTAAAAATGGGGGAAATGCTCATCTGATCATAACCTTAGTCATAAAGCTTGCTTGACGTCCTTGGGGCAATCAATACCTCTCAGTCCAAGCTACTTTACAGGCTGAAACAGGGAAAGGAACGCCATTTCAAAAAGCCGTCTATATTGCTGGCACACATAAACAAATATGATATTTGCCATGCACAAGGGCTTCTGGTGGTTTTTTTTTTTTTTTTCATTTTTCACCAGCAGGTCTTACTGATGATAAAACAAACAAACAAACAAAACCCCTAAAGGTCTAAGAGAATGTCATAGGAATCCTTCATGAGTGACATACTCTTTTATGATCGCAGGGGAAAAAAAGCACAGAAAAGTGAAGATAAAACTGCAGAGATCAGGCACAAAAGCAAAGTGCGATATGTTTCAAAAACCAAATTGAATATTTTATTACAGCTAGAAAATGCCCTAGTTTAACTTTCTTTGCCAGAGCAAGTGCCAGCCCAGAAACTCATATTTTGTTTCCACTTCTCAACATACATCCTTCCAAACCCTCATCCCCATAAGCTACTGCTTTCTTTTACTGCTATGGGCTCATATGAGGTTCATTGCAGAGATTGGTCAATCTATTTTTTCAGGCTATATCACCCAGAATCCTTCAGCCACCACAGTCAGTGGATTCTGGGAGTTGTAATCCAAGAAAGAAATGTTGCCAAACTTTGGCTTTTAATAACTTCCTCTTTCCAGAAATTTAAGATCCACAACAACCATGAGATCAATAAAGATGATCATAACAATACTACTAATAGTAATAATAGGCAAAAGCGTTGAATAATTTATTCTTCTTCTCCTATTTGTTTCCAAAAACTGTGGAAAATAAAAATGGAACTCTACAGCTCAAGTCCTATCTGGTTGTGCCAATTTATGTCCCAGCAGATTATCTTTATAACATAGTCCAGTATTTATTGTAGAGCTTTCACCTTTGACCACGTTAATGTATTCTCATATAAGCTACTAGAAGGAAAATGCTTTTGCATCCCTTATTCACAATGCCTTTCTCCTTTCCAGTTAGGTATGGTGGAGACCATCAATCATGTTTTGTTTATTTTATCAAGCCTTTCAAAATATTTAATTTCTCCTTTTTTTTTAATTCTCAGGCAGATCTGACCAGTGTCATGTCTACCTTCTTCTTTTTGATTTTTCATAGCACATCTTAAGGCAGGGCTAGTCAAAGTTCAGCCTATAGGCATCATGTAGCCCTCCCTCCATTGGGAAGGGAAATTTCCTGGCCTCCTAGATGCCTCCATGAGTGACATACTCAAATGAGCCAAATATGCTTTCAGAATCCTTAGTCCAGTGAATGCATTTTGCCATTCTGGCCATCTGGGAGGCAGGCCTAAAACAGATCCAGGGACCAGAAAATAATCCCGAATTGACAGCCATGCCCCCAGGAGGCTTGAAAGAGGCAGATCTGGCCATTTTTGGAATTTAAAAAAACATTGGAATTTTTAAGCAAAGAAAAAAACATTTTTCTTTCAGGATGGAGACTCTGGATCTCTGGCAAACGTGTCTCTACAAGGTCCAAAGGTCAAATGCTGTCTCCAATCTCTGATTGTTGTCTGAACCTATCTTTAAAGAAAAGTACATCAGAACTCCATGTGTAATCTGAGGACTGCCACTCTCTCACAAACCTGCTCCAATCTAAGGAACTAGGGGAACTGGTTTGTGGCTTTGATAACTCACTAGTAAACAATTTAGTGGAATCATGCTATGAGTTACCCATTCCCTCCAGTAGTTTTCATTACTAGTTTATTTATTTATTTATTTATTTATTTATTTATTTATTTATTTATTTATTTGTTTATTTGTTTGTTTGTTTGTTTGTTTGTTTGTTTGTTTGTTTGTTTATTTGATTTGATTTGATTTGATTTGATTTGATTTGATTTGTACCCCGCCTATCTGGACTACCAGACCACTCTAGGCGGCTTCCAATATAAAATAAAAATAAAATGCAATAGAAATACAAAAATGTGCATAGACATGGAATAACAATTACAATCACAGTAAAATAAGGAAAAATAGTATAAGGAAAAATTAGAAAAAGAATTCAGGAATTGGCTGGAGGGAAGGCCTGGATGTATAGCCATGTTTTTAATTGGGTTAAAAACCAGCGTAGAGGTTGCGTGAATCTCCGGAGGAAGGTTGTTTCAAAGGTGATTAGATAGATAGATAGATAGATAGATAGATAGATAGATAGATAGACAGACAGACAGACAGACAGACAGACAGACAGACAGACAGACAGATAGATAGATAGATAGATAGATAGATAGATAGATAGATAGATAGATAGATAGATAGATAGATAGATAGATAGATAGATAGATAGATAGATAGATAGATATGCATGCCAGATACACAGAAAGTATTCCACTTATGCTGCACAAATGTTATGAGGATTGCCACCTTCTATTTCAGAAAAACTCTGGAACACAAGTGAGAGCTGCAAATGCTCAGGTGAAGTACTGTAGCTCACAGTTCCAATTTCTCATGCCTGTTCCAAGATACTCCATTACAACATCCATCTGATACTCCACTCCCTCCAGTTTTAGACATGTTTTGTTTTTAAAAGTAGAACAACATGGTTCTAAAAACAGAGCAACATAAAAACAGAGCAGCAGAAGTTCAAAAAAAGGGAAGGAAGAATCACCTCAGAACAACCCAGCACGACCTGACCATGCTCACCAACCATAGTATGGTAGATTGTTTGTGGGAGTGGGAAAAATGCAGGAAAAGGCTGGTTGGCTCAAATCCTGAACAAAAATACTCAACAAGACAGTATTTTGCTGTAGGCACCACTTAGCCTTAACAGCGTGGGACACAAAATGGAGCAAAGGCCTTTAAAATGAACAAACTTCTAATATGTATACCAAGAAAGAGAGATCTCTACTGTACAGCCACCACCTTTCTGAGTCTTTCTTAGATTTACAGATAAGAGCCTTAGTGTTCAATTTCATGTTACATTCTGCTCATTCCATGACATTCTAGCATTATCACTCCCAACATATACTTTTACCACGAGAACTGCCTACCTTAAATCACACAAAAAAATTTATTCCCTCTTCAGTTTTCTTTTCATGTGCTTCATTGCTGTCAGATGCAGCTCATGCACGCTGCAGCTAGTGAGGGGAGGAGGCAGGCTCTGCCACAGGGACAGCCAAGATGGCGGCCAGCTCCTGCATTCTAGGACTCACCAGGCTGCAAACCTGGCCTCCAAAGTTATTGGACTGGGGCAACCTAGGCTTATTTAAAGTTTTAGTTACTAATTACTTGAGTCACATTCTAGGAAAATATATTAAGACACGCTGACTTTTCACACAGCATGCTGCTGAACAAACAGGCTCTGGTTTGAATACACACTGTGCTCCTTTTGCTTGCTGTAGGTCTAGGACACCTTCACTATCATTCAGTGTATCCAAATATACATTATACTGTACTGACAATCTGACCTGTTATGGGAAATATAAGCTTAAGTTAGCATATGAATCACTGAGAATTACACTTGTATAACATGGTGTTAAAGAGAAGGAAATCCAGCCTCACCTGGGGGGGTGGGGGGTGGGAGGATCTTTAGAAGTAGATTGTGTACACTTCTAAGAGTTCACAATGTCTCTTCTTAGCAACTACTTATTAATGTAATTTTAAATGACTGCACGCCCTTGCTGTCTGTGCCATTAGTCCAGACACTGTGATTCAAACAAGGCAAGAGTGATTAACTGATTAAAGGGGATATATGCAGACATCCAAATGGCTGACGTTGCTATTTAGATTACCTTAAGCATCCTTCAGTCTTGAGAGACTATGGTAACATGTTCTGAATGGAGGACTTGGAACAGCGTCTAGTGTGGCTGAGAAGGCCAACTGGAGAGTAACAATCCCTTCCACACTGAAGACAAATACAGTCTGTCCCCTGTCCAGCTCCCTGATTTTTCTTCTTTTGGGTCTGCCTCTTTGCCTCGGCCTGCTGGACACATGTCTCTTCAAAATGGCAGAGGCCATGATGAACCGCTTGCCTCCAGGCTGAATGCTCAGATGTCAAGGTTTTCCATCTGTTGTATCGCAGCTGTGATCTCCCTCTGGGGCAATTTCCCTACACTAATTTTCCATACAGGAGATCTTTTTTAATCCGGCCATCAGCCGTTGTCACAACATGCCCGAGCCAACATAGACATTGCTGTTTCAGTACTCAGTTCCATGTCGATGACAGCTGTCTTGCGCACGTCGTCTATTTCGTGCAGGTTGTCAGAAAAGCCAGGGGTCTTTGTCCAAACATTCCAGGTGCCCAACTTTAGGACATAAGTTTTCTTATGGTTGTTGCATGGTGCAGGGTTAAGCCCCCCACACCCCATGAGATTAACAGACTGTGGTAAGGTAACACCTTACTGTCTAGGGAGTGCCCAGCTTAAGGCAGGCGGTAGCTACCTAGTGAAGTGCAATGACCTCTCCCACCATTGGAAGTAGCCCCTGGCATCATGCTCTATGCCAATCGAGCAAAGACTTACAACCGGTAACTGCTACTTTCCGTGTTATTTCAACGCTGTATGTGAAGCTGGAGTGTCCTCTCTAGAGCCTGAAGCCTGGGTAAAATAATATGGAGGATGGGCTGTTACCTAAGCAAAAAATCCCCCCTCTCCACATCACTGAAATAGTCCAATGGAAAGGCAAGAGCCAATACAACTGGTTCTAGCGATGTTGCAGGAGTTGCCAGAATGACATGAACTGCCTCTGGGACTCCGGCTCCAGATTTTGCCTCGAGGTTAACTCCTGAAGCCTTTTCCATCAGTGGATGTAGCCACAAGGTAGTGGAGGTTTGAAATCGGAGTTTTCCTTCTCCTAGATGGGCTGCCCTCCAAGGCTGACGAGTTGCACCTACTCAGCCTGTTCCCTAAGAGACCTTGTCTTCCAAGAGGACCACCAACTTACACTTAGAGCATTTTTACCCAGGAACCTCATTTGGCAAGAGAACAAACATACCACGGGTGTTACATTGCTATTACTGTGGATGTTATTAATGCTCTAATTGATGCCCCATTCTCTAGTGGTGCTTGTCAATGAAACCCTGGCAAGCACATATCTTTAAGCCACACTTGTCTTGTCCAGCAAAATGATTAGAAGGGATCAGCTTTTTAACTTGCATGCAGCCTGTACAGACAAAAGACTCTTAATAAGGAAAAAAAATTACACATCTGACATCCAGAGCTAGCAGTATATTGATCCTTGCCGATATATTTGTTATCTACTGTACTTCTTGCCATTTCATGCCAAACCAAATTTTAACATTGCAAGCAAAAGTCACTAAAACAGCTATTATTTTAAACTTTAAAATCTACAGTGTGGTACACTCTGATGCATTATAGATTTTTTTATTACTCTGTGATTGAAAGAAGGTAGAATCTTTAAAGAGAGCTCTTGTCCTTCCCTCTTTTGTTCTTCTCTTCCTTTTCTATTAATTTCAATAGTCGATAATATGAGTCACTGAAAAGTTGCATGTAGGATTCTGATCCTATTCCTGTCATGCTTTATTTTGACTTCTCATTTGCTGTTAACAAACTAGAATTTCACCAGTCATCTATTTATGCTCCCCCCCTCTTTTTTCTCTAGAGCAGCAGTTCTTAACCTTTTCTTTAACAAGGACCATCTTTAAATATTATTTATTGCCACGGACCACCAAGAGTACTGTAAATTCAAGATTTTTAAGATGCATCAAAAATGTATTTAAAGATTCTTGTGAAGAGTCTCATGAACAGATATTCCTTGCTGTAATGGCGACACTTTTAAGATGACTGGAAGAAGCTTCATTTGTTGATGAATGCACCTTCATCAACAGCATCAGTTCTTTTATAATTCAGCCAGCAATCCATTCTGAGGCTCAGCCAAAATGTGTTGTTATGAAATTCACTGTGATAATATCAAAAAGTCACTTTACCTGCCAATAACGGTTTTATCAGCAGAAACTGAAGAAGAAAGATGATCACGAAGTGCATCTGAACACTCACTCACACTGACACTGACTGACTCTGCCTCTCTCTTCCCACAGCTTCTGACTGTCTATGCAGTGGCGAGAAATGTTACATGCTGTCTGTCAGCCACTAAGTGTCATTCACTTGCATATTCTCACAGTGTCCATAAATATCAAACAGTTATTTGCTATCAAACAGTTATTTTCATAACCGATTTTTAAATTTTGTTTATTTTTAATGAATGAGGTAGGTTAGAAAAACCAAGTTTTACACAAACAAGCAAGGGAAAGATTTCAATTGACAGTTCTTCTGGTTCAGAGTCAATTCAGTTTAATTATAAAAAAATCTGGTCTTAACATGGCCTTAAAATCTTATTTAATACTATGATTTTTAGCACTCTCCTTCAGGGTTAGTCTACTTTTTTGATATTAACAGTTGATATTTGCCCACAGATCTTGGTTTGACAGAGAGAATATGGCTTTTCCATCTTCTTCTGTTTATGACTCATTCTCCTGCTTCTTTTCTACTTTGTAGGCCAAATTCTTTTATGGTTCTGCTTTATTTTCTGTCTTTTTTGTACTTTCTCTTTTGATGTGTGATCTATTTCCGTCTAGATACTTGCAGAAACATTTCTATTTCTTCTTCTTCTGCATCTGTAGTTGGAGCATAACAGATGCAAACGTTTCCCAAGAAATCTGATTGATATTATTCCATCAGACTTTACACTATAGTCCCTAAATATTTCTGCAATGTATCACCTCACTATTAGAGCCACACAGCCTATTTTCTATTTGACACTTGCAGAGAAAAACATTGTAGTTATCTGACTGAAAAAGTCCTATGTCCGTTCTTTAATTTATTCACACCAAATATTGCAATGTTTAAATGTTCAATTTCTTGGTTTCCAGTTGTGTGTTTACGTTAACACTTCTCACATTCCATGTTCCAATTCTATATGTTGTATAGCATTAGACTTTCCTTTTGCCTCTGTGCACATTGACAGCTAGATGCCCTTTTGGCTTTAATCCACTTGTTTCATTGGTGAAAAAGCTAGTTATACTTATCCTTTGCTCTTCTCCAGTAGCCGATAGAGTGCATGCTGATTAAGGCTCTTGTCTTCCAGTGCTTTCTTTTATTTCATGTTGGATTCTAGATTGTCTCATTATATATTTCAAAGCAAAAAATATTCAGACATGGCTTACCGTTACTTCCTTATCATACTATTAACTAAAGTTAGTTTGAATGTCACTGCCATTGTCTGTGAGAGATACTGTGCCAATTCCTGCTGTCTACTAGCTGCCCTTCCATAATTTTTCTTTCCTCACCATCACTGAAACTATCATTTTATTCTGCTGATGCAACTCTTAATTCATAAATAAGATACTGTCTCATCTCTGACCTTTTCGCCTTGGATGACCCTGCTAGGAATCTAGACTTGTAACAGAGTGTGATTCCCCTGGCAAAAACTCTATGGGTTCAAAGCCTGGTTTGTTAACTCATGTCAACTTTTATTAAAAGCACAGAGTCAGCTACTATTGCCTCTTTCCCCACTTTCAAAGGGGATTAAATTTCCACCATTAATCCCTTGGGCACAGTCCTTCTGACTTCACTGGAGTCCCCAAATGTCCAGGCCGAAAGAAGCAGGCAGGAAGTCTGAGTCTTGCGTTTAAAAGGTTCTTATCTTCAGTGTGATATGTTTTATCTCCCACCTTGTTTATTCTCTCCTGAGAAGGGTCCACACAGTCTTTGGATCCCCAGTTTCCTCATGAGCAAGAGTTACACAGTATACACATGAGTAAGGAGGCAGCAGCAAAAGCAGCTGAGAATAGCGGTGGTATGAGGGGAAAACACTAGGGTGAAGGTTGGGGAGATGTAAAGGTAAAGGTAAAGGTTCCCCTTGACAATTTTTGTCCAGTCGTGTCCGACCCTAGGGGGCGGCGCTCATCCCGCTCTTCAAGCCATAGAGCCAACGTTTGTCCGAAGACAATCTTTCCGTGGTCACATGGCCAGTGTGATTTAGACACGGAACGCTGTTTACCTTCCCACCGAGATGGTACCTATTTATCTACTCGCATTTGCATGCTTTCGAACCGCTAGGTTGGCGGGAGCTGGGACAAGCAACGGGCACTCACTCCGTTGCGTGGATTCGATCTTACGACTGCTTGGTCTTCTGACCCTGCAGCACAGGCTTCTGTGGTTTAGCCCACAGCGCCACCACGCTCCTCTTTTTCCCCACCTTTTTCCTCAGCCAGGTCTGTGCTGCCCATTGAGTCAACATAAGCCCATTCCCTGCCTTCTCTCATGGCCATCATTCAATGGGCACACTTTCTTCTCTTTTTTTCTTGTTAAATACTTTAAGAGGGATAGCGAAATATCAATGCATCGACATAGCATGGTATTAGAAATACACTATATCAGTTAGGGAAACATTTTTTAAAAAGGTGGTGAAAATACATGAGGGTTTTTCCATCCTCCCTTTTAATGTCACAGCACAGCTAATACATCACAAGGTGGTCTCCTCAGATAACACCACCCACATCTCCGTTTGTGAGCGAACTAGCCATCCACACAGGCTACACAATGAAATAAATAGAAGTCCACTGAATAATAACCAACATACACACACACACACACACACACACACACACACAGAAGCCCTAGCCATATCCCAGAAAGGAGTGGGACTGCTCTTAAAAGGGCAGGATGGATTTATCTCAGTAGAAACATGTGTAGATGCTGTAATTTGGTTCAAATCAAACTATACCAACAGCAATGCAAATACTGATCTATATAACTTTCTGGACAGGCTCTAAAGTTTGCAAATGCCACTATGAAGGAATTACAAAACATGCTTAAGAGTAAGGACATATCACTAAAGACCAAAAACTAAACAGAAGGATTTGAAATCTGGACCATAAAGAAACCTGATGAAGATTCGTGTGATATGCAGTGGTAGAGGAAAACATAGGAACTTTGGACTGCCATAAAGACAACTAAATGGACCCCAGATCAAATCAAGTCAATGTTTTGGACATAACATGAGAATACAAGGTTTAACAGAAAAACTAAAATGCTGAGAATAGTCAAAAGCAGCAGTGAAATGGGTTGAGCTATTAAGGACAAGACTTTTGAAGGTGACTTCATTCATATAGTCACCATACATTGGAAGTCACTTGATAGCACACAACCCCTATATAGCTTCATGTCTACAAAATTCAAGTTTTT
Organism: Pogona vitticeps; assembly: GCF_051106095.1. Lineage (NCBI taxonomy): Eukaryota > Metazoa > Chordata > Lepidosauria > Squamata > Agamidae > Pogona > Pogona vitticeps. Next base: position 301,001,788 of record NC_135783.1, read on the forward strand.
AACAACATATTAATTCAAAGCAGGGAAGTATAACAAATGAAGGAATTGATTTCTAAGTGAAGAATTCTGAAATACAAACTGGCGACCAGATTTTTGGTGGAAATCTGCTGCTGAAGACCAAGAAATTATAAGGCAACGTAATTCCCATGCCTAATACAGCAACTAGCTTTTGCAACCAGATACCTTCTGTATCTTCAAAATGTCCTAAATCCTCTAATTAAAAAAATGTTTTAAATTACATTTGTTAACCCATTGATGTCACTGTTTGTAAATCTGCTTCTCTTTCATAAATATTGAATAGCTTTAAGCCATTCCTTTTCTTAGGAAACCAAATCCATGTTCACGCTTTTCAAATACAGCTCCTCTCTCACACAGAGGAAGAAAGAGCTGTTTCATTCAAACCCTGAAGTAAAACCATGTTTTCCACTGAAGCAGACATGAGCCCAACGATTTATTTCAGCACTTCAAAGTTGTCAAATGTGATCAAGGTTTGGCAAACACACAACATAGTTTCCCAGCAGTGCCTCCTTAAAAAGATAGAAAATGCTGAGATTATTTTGCTTACCGTATGTGCTGTGCTTCCCATTCTTGGCAAATAATTATCACAGTTACAAGCACTACCTGAGCAACAGGATGACAGACAAACAGGTTGCATTGAAACTTGTTGCTGCTTGGTAGTTCATAGGTAGATCCCAATCGTCATATATACTACATAGGCTCTCAGCTCCACCCACTATGTCCTCTGGATGAAAAGAAGAGAACAAGGAGGGGAAGAACTATAAATCCTAGCACCTTGAGAAATACAGGAAATGTACAGACTTCAGCAGCATAAAGGCAGATGATGGAACCAGAAATTTCCCTATCCTGAGCTTCTTCCAGTCCAGACTGTTGCTGACACTCCCTCTCGCTCTCCTTGACAGGCTAAGTAACTATTTCCTCACAGCACTTACACATTTGACATGACTTTCACACTGGCAGTATGATACAGAGTCAGAGGTAGGCAAATTGATTTGGGCAATAAGGAGTTATGTGACTCTGCCCACTAAAGAAACTGGCACAAACAGCCGAACATGCTCCTCTCCAATTAACAGCCAGAAGAACTCTTAGTAGTAATATAAGATATAAAAGTAATAAGTAAATACATAATCAGCACACAAACCCATTCCATGTATTCATTTTGAAATATATTCTATGTCCTTTGGTCTTTCAACCACTACTAGCACTATCGTTAAACATTAAACATAAATACAAATAGACGTATGTACACCTGAGGAGTGTTAGCTTGACAAATATAATGTTAGCAAATTTGAAAGTACAAATATACATATACACATACACATACACCTACACACGCACGCACGCACGCACGCACGCACGCACGCACGCACACACACATACATACATACATACATACATACATACATACATACATACATACATACATACATACATACATACATACATACATACATACATACATACATACATACATACATACAGCTGGGAATAATGGGATCTCTATTCCCAAACAAATTTCACTGGATTGAAAGGATGATCCATTAACATTTCACCAACTAAGAATTATTTTCTATTAATGCATGACAGTTTATTGTAACAGCACTTTTCTCTTGTCTGTAATACTTTGCAAAGCAAAACTGGCACACCTATATATCCATTGTCAAACATCAGAGGTGTTCTTGACTCATTAACACATAATCACTTAACGGATGCTCAGCTAAACAGAGAGTGACCTTTGTCACACTCCCATTTTGGTGTCTGCTGTTTAATTGTTGTTGTTTTTTCTTGTTTGTTCTCCTCACTAACATTACAAACCCATAACCCTAAAGAGCGAACTCAAGACCTGGCTCTTTAGGCAGGCCTTCCCTCCTGTTAATATCAAATTTATTTGCTCTTTTCAATTGTATTAATGTTGTTGTTTTCTTTTTTATTATTCTTGAGTGTTGCTAGCCTCCTAGAGAGAGTAGACTTCAGTCTAGATGGACAGGATATAATTAAATAAATAAATAAAATAAATATATAATCCACAGATTACTCTATCATAATACATGTAATTTTTAAAATAAGATTGCTGTGTTCTGCTCTGTTTATAATGTACATATGTTTCTTCTTTAGATCATCATTATCACCTTTGAACTGCAGAGCTGGAAGGGACCATCTGGATCATCAGGTCCAGCCCCTCTCAAGGAAGCACAGTGGGGAAATGAACTCCCAACCAGAGCCTAAGCCATTGAGCTATCCAGCAGATGTCATTTCTTCATTGCATTTGGTACTCTCCAATTATTTAATGTAGTTATGTTGTGTGTATCTTAGCTGCCAGTTCTGTCAAGCCTTTTTCTCACTATTGTGATCTTAGGCATCATCATTTTTATAATGCCTGTACAGTGAACATGTGTGTGGAAGGGGGAAGGCATGAAAGGTGGTTGTGGTGGTTTTAACTTTTGCCCCAAATCTATGTCCACTAAATCCCTATATGCATATGAACTGTATGCATGCATAGAGCATGATGTTTTGGCTAATATTATCAAAAATCCCAGCCTGGCTTTCTAATTTAGTTATTTATTTATTTATTTATATGCCACCTTTTTCTTAACAGTGGGACTCATGGTGGCTTGGAACTTAATCAGACGACAGTTTTCCAATTCTGCTCAGATTTTCACTCTCATCCCTGACAGAACTACTGGACAGCTTAGTGGTTTAGATATCTGGCTGCAAAGCCAGAGACTGGGAGTTCGATTCCCCACCATGCCGTCTTTACAGGGGCTGGACTTGATGATCCATAGTGTCTCTTCCAGTTCCGCACTTCTAAGATGGTTTTTGTTATTATTATATAATTGAGGTCGAGCAGCAGAATGCTTATTTGGAATATATACCACTTGAACAATGTATCTCGTGATTAAAACTGATAATATAAAATATTGTTTCTGCTGTGGAAACTGGGAAAGAACAGAACTTACAACCCTACTCTTTTTGCTCTCTCTTCCTTCTCTCCAACCTAAGGAAATATGTCCTCATATCCAACTGCTACTCAGAAAGAACACTAACATTGTAAAGTGAATAGTTTGTTTGTTCTATTCAACAGTAACAAGGAAAGCATGGGAGGACAAGAATCAAAAACACAATACAGTGGTGCCTCGCTAGATGACGATAATCCATTCCACTGAAATCGCTGTTTAGCGAAATCATCGTCTAGCAAAAAGCATTTTCCCATTGGAATGCATTGAAACCTGTTTAATGTGTTCCAATGGGGAAGAATCGTCGTTGTCTAGCGAAGATAGGCCATAGGAAAGCCGCTTTGCGAACTGCTGATCAGCTGTTTAAATAGCTGTCTTGCGAAGTTTAGGTCCCGAAAACACCCGTTTTGCGAGCACGGATTGAGCTGTCAAAATTGTTGTCTAGCGAAAATTGGTCTGCGAAGCAGGGACCAAATATTGTCCAGCGAAATTTCCCCATGAGAATCACTGTTTTGTGAATCGCTATAGCGATTGCAAAAAGTTCATGTCTAGCGAAAAAACTGTCATGCAGGATAAATGTCTAGCGAGGCACCACTGTACAGGGAAAAACAAAGATTGAGCTATAAGAGAAAGGCTGTGAGGAAGGAAGCAAATGACAACCGAGGAAGGGAGTTTGGGGATAAAAAACAGATTCAGGGCATTCAAGTATTCTACACCAGAACATTAACGGAGGGCTCTCTAGTGTAGAAAAGATAAATCGCCTAATTTTGAGTAATGATACTCTGTGTTAAACTTTAATGACTGATGCTTCCAAGTAAACATTGGAATAGCATTTGTTTCTGCATTCAGAAGCAACTAGCCATGTAAGTATCCAAACTAACTAGTCAAAAACCACAAAGGACATTTAAGGACAACAGATTCCACAGAAGCTGCATCTGCTCTGTAACAGATGAGGCAACATATTATATATATATGCGTGTGTGTCAGACAGAATGTGTTGCTCAAATTAAATGCTGGGGAGGATACCACAATGATATAGGCCATTGTGAGATTTGTACTTTCTTTACAGAGATAACTGTGGATTACAAGTAATAAAACATTTACATTTTCAGTCAACCTGCAAAGTTCTTGATGCTATCCAGGCAAGAACTGTAGTAAAATGTATTCAATTATAATTATATTTGTCAGCAAATGTAAATGAGAGCATATTCCAAATAGCCACCTTCTCATTTCTAATTATAAACATTTTAAAAACATTTTCAATGGGCATGTTCTTTAAAAAGTATCAAGCATAATCATTATCCTTGCATTGCTAGTGTGATGCAAATAATGAAGAGAAAACTATGATCAGAACTCTATAGTTAGTCACTCTGGTGCAAATGTAATGACATATAATGCAGTAGCGAACTATCACTAGTTAATTGCTTACACACCTTGTCACATACAAGTTACCTAAGCAGGTGCACAATCAGGGATAAAAGCAGCAACTTGTTAAGTAACACCAATTCACCACTATAATTTATGCCATCCTACTTATACTGGAGGGCTAAACCGCAGAAGCCTGTGCTACAGGGTCAGAAGACCAACAGTCGTAAGATCAAATCTACGCAACGGAGTGAGCTCCCGTCACTTTGTCCCACCTCCTCGCCAACCTAGCAATTCGAAAGCATGTAAATGCGAGTAGATAAATAGGTACCATCTCGGTGGGAAGGTAAAACGGCGTTCCCTAGTCACGTTGGCCACGTGACAACGGAAACTGTCTTTGGACAAGCACTGGCTCTTCGGCTTGAAAAATGGGATGAGCATCGCCCCCTAGAGTCGGACACAACTGTACTAAAAAAAATGTCAAGGAGACCCTTTACCTTTACCTTTCTTTACTGGGGTTACTAGCCAAAGGGATCCTGGCCAGTATCTATAGTTCTATATTTACCAGCCCAATGAGGCATTCATTATAAAAGAAGCATAAATGAGCTTCAGCAAGCCTCGAGACACTGCAATTCTGAGAACTGTATTGCCTAGAATCCATACCCTACCACAGATCTCAGCTGTTTTGTTATGGTGGGCCTGAGCATGCCTAGGTTGTGGACCTGTGGATAACAACACACTGATTCACCTCTGGAAAGAAAAAGAACACAGCGTTATTGGTTATAGCAGCAGATTTTCTCGTCCGGCATTGGTGTGAATCCAGTGCATCAAGAGACCTGACTGCCTCTCAATGCTGCCACTACCCATCACTGAGAGTCCACATGACGGATGTGTATTTTCAAGTTTTGAAACCAGGATTATGTCAAGTGTTTTGCTGTAATGCAACAATTATCTCATTATAACACCTACACACTAATGTTAATTGTTACCAGGAAAAAGCTAGCATTGGGATAGATGTTGACAAAGTTCCTAGTTCTAAGCCCAGTGCAAGAAAATGAGGATTGTGAGTTCATTTCTTCTTAGCATGTCATGTCATCGAACTATTGAACACATTCAGTGGGTTTTACTTCCAGGAAAGTCAGTGGAAGATTGCAGTTTGTAACATCTTATTATCATTTAAGGGAGGGGGGGAAATGCCATACGTGTTCAGTCCTAGAATAATTAGTTTGCATTGAGGGAGGCAAATTACTTGACTTGCCAAGTTTTCGTTTCCAGAATTCAAGACAAGTGAGAGAAGTGGGCAAAGTTGTGTTCATTGTGTCATACCACAACATCCAGTTGCAAGAAATATATTGATGGAATGTGCGGGTTTATTTTTCTGGGTTTGTTTGTTGACATGTTACACATTCAGTTCTTGGAAACAAGATTTCTAATCCACCCTAATATGCTTGAGGCAAACATGTAAAAAATAATTGTGCAGAAAGCTACAGAAAATAGTCATGTACCTTTGCTGTCATAGGGTCAAACAGAACCCTTAACTGACACAGGTGTCCCTCTGCACCCTTTTACCTGTTCCTTAATCTTGTTTAGCAATGCCTGCTTCTCCTCCCCACTTCCTGAAACTGCTCCAGTAATAACAGCTGAATATGAACACCAATAGCTGTACTGCTTCAGAGGTGGTCAGGAGGCTTTAAAAAAAAAAAAAAAAAAATCTCCATCTAAGCAGTGAGTTCCCATTCCCCCCCCCCAAAAAAAATAGAAAATTGCTGAGACCCAAAAAAGAAGCAACAATACCCCAAAGCTACCATACAGGAAATAACAATTCCCCTCAAAGGCAAATCTTCCTAGCAAGTGGTCGTGCCAAAAGTACTGGATAATTGGAAAACTGATAAATCCATCCCTGCAGAAATGGGGATGGATTAAAAATTGTATCCAAAATCATGAAATACAGCCAGGAAAACATGATGAAGTATAGGTTATGCAGCTGGGAGAGAAAACTCCAGTGGGAGAAAATGTTAGTATAGAAGACAGCCGAGCTTATTTCTTGAAGACAGTTTTCAAATTACTATATATTGTAAAAAGACAGAAGTGAAGACTTTTCCAGACAAAGCTTTGGTCTTCTATATATACTGTACTTAGTTCTGCACTCGTCTTATTGGTAATGTTCATGCTATCCATAGAATGTTCTTCTTGTTGCACTTAGTATAGTGACATTTTCTTTGAATTTCCCCATCTTTTTGCCCTTCCTGGAAACATGGCTTATTTTCACTATTGCTTTGTTACGGTGCATTTAAGGGTATGACCCTTCCCAAATGAAATGGATGGCCAAGTGAGAGATTTCCTATCAGAAACACTCAGAAGGCAGTTACATTGCTTTAAAATAAAAAATAAAAACTCTCTTTAAATCAGGTGTAGCCTGTTTTGTATTGCTGTAAAAACGGATGAATGTTTGAAGCACATGTAAGAGCGGATTAATTTGAGGGGGAATCATGTTTTCTGGATTGGCAGCGGTCCACCAGACGTCCGTTTTAACACAGATGTGGAACTGATTCGTTTACATTAAGGGTCTCAAACCCCCGGTCCGTGGCCTGGGCCGGACTGGGCCGTGGAGACAGATGTCCCACTCCCCACATGTACTCCACCACCGCACAACCTGGTATTGTGCACAGTTCGGGTTGCTGCACCTCAAAAAAGACACAGTGGAACTGTAAAAGGTGCAGAAGAGAGAGACTAAAATGATGACTGGACTGGGACACCTCCCTTACGAGGAAAGTCTACAGAATTTGGGGCTCTTTAGAGAAAAAGCGCCTGTGGGGAGACATGATTCAGACATAAAATTATGCAGGGGATGGATAAAGTGGATAGAGGGAAGCTCTTTTCCCTCTCACGCAATACCGGAACCAGGGGACAACCACTCCAATTGAGAGTTGGGAGAGTGAGAACAGACAAAAAAAAATATTTATTTACCCAGCACGTTGTTAGTCTGTGGAACTCCTTGCCACAGGATGTGGTGATAGCATCTGGCCTACATGCCTTTAAAAGGGGATTGGACAGATTTCTGGAGGAAAAGTCCACTGCAGGTTGCAAGCTGTAGCGTTCACCCTTATTATGTTAAGCAGTCATGCATATTCATGTCGCAGGCTAATGTTGCTAAGAGGCGGAGTCGAGAGATATGTAATAAAGAGGCGGAGTCAGAGAGGGTCAGTCAGTGAGAATGGAGAAGGAAATAAAGTGTGGTATTTGGGAGATCTGAGGTGCGATTAGAGTGAAGAGTGAATAAGAACTGGAATAACAAATAGAAGGTTGAGATTGATGATCAATAAACCTGTAGAAATTACCTATGATTAATAATCAAATATCTGTAATCAATAAACAAGTTTTATTGAAAAGTTTGGACCTGCATCTTCATCCTTCCATAAGTAATGTTGATTTAGAGATCAACTGGTGGCAGCAGGTAAAAAGGAATATTAGTTTTCCTTCGTGTGCTCTGTGTTTGGAGAGTCAGGCAGGAGCCACGAGGGGCAAACGTCACACAAGTCATGATGGGGATGTATAATCTCCAGGCTTAAAAGGAAGGTACCTCAAAATGCTAGATGCACAGGAGGGGCATCAGGAGACAGGTATCTATTTGTCTTGTGCGCTCCCAGAGACATCAGGTGGGGCCATTGTGAGCTACAAGAAGCTGGACTAGATGAGGCCTTGGCCTGATCCAGCAGGGCTCTTCTTATGTTCTCTTCACTGAGCTAACCCCAGAACCAGTGACTGAAGAAAAAGCAGGGAGGCAAAATGCTGCTGCCACCACCTCTCTCTTCCCCACTCCAGCCAGCCAGTTTCAGCCCATGGCTCCTTCTCCCCATCTCTCTCTCTCTCTCTCTCTCTCTCTCTCTCTCTGTTTTTTGTTTGCATATCTGTGGTGTGTCAGCCACCCATTGCTGCCAGGCTCTCCTTTGTGTGTCAACACTCACAAGATACTGCGGTGCATGTGAAGGCTGTTCTAGAACTGGCTTGCTAAGCTGTTTCTTATTGGACTTCCCTCCTCTGGGGATGCACACTCAAGGTACACACACCCCCCAAAAGAAAGACAAACTACAATTTAAACACTGTTTTACTGCCCTGTGACTTGGAGTCAATATAACTTGCTTTCATTTACACATATTCTGAATAAACAAGCCTTCAATTAGGCCTCAGACAAATGACTCCCAAAGAGCAGAGCTTCCCACACATCCCCTGCAGACAACATGGCAGAAGGTGCAGAAAAGCCCAACAAAGTTTTATCCTTAATAAAGAATTTTATGTTTAAAACATTATCTGTGGTCTCCCTCATCCTTACAAGCAGATTTTGTGTTTGCAGGCAGACTCGCACTTTGAGAAGCCTCCTGGAAGTAATGTGGAAAACATGCACTTTATTTTAACTGAGGAATGGTTCCTTTCAGGTAAAATGCTGTTTCCCCCCATCTTTCTGCTATACCAAGGTGGGTGCTAGGGAGCACCACCCAACTAAGATGCCCTCACCCTCATTCTCTGCTAAACAAAATTCAAACTCTTCTTCATCAATGGGCCAGCCCTACTCCTAGGCAGAGTCCAGTCAATCTGAGGAGTCACAGACGTAAATGCTTAGTTATTTTATTTACTATTAATATATTTTTGTTGGCTTCTCTGCCTTATGTGCCTTGAGTACTATGTTCCTTAATTTGGTTTGGCAAGGTGACATTTGGTCACCAAAATGGCCTCAGCTGGTCCTTGCACCAAGGTAGTTCACAATGAGAAATGCCAAAGCTGGGGTTTCAGTGAGTAAATTAAACTAGCGAGCATACACTCACACCTTTTCTATGAATCTGTCCACTCAATAGCAGCTGCTGGATCCTTCTTGCATAGGCCAGAGCCTTTCAAAGTGCAGCTGATGTAATACATATGAGGGCTTTTTCTGTGGCAGCAGCCTCTGCTTGCTAATCACTGCCCTTGGAGCTCACAGAAACTGATTTTGTTCCAGATTTGGATGAGAGAGACTGTAGCAGAAGAAGCCACCTCTCCTAGGGCAGTGATTCCCACCTTTGGGTAACCCAAGTGTTCATTGCTGATGCACAGGGACAGTTATAAAACAAAAACAAAAACAATTCTTTGCCTTGTCTTAAAGGGCCAGTTGAAAAACGGCCCTTTAATAGCCAAATCTAGTTTCTGTCTGCTGAGCTGTCTGTCTTCCATATTTTTCTCTAGGTTGGAAAGGTGGATTAGAAACAACTGGACCTGTAAGAGAAATGTTTGTGAATTGTGTCTTTTCAATTGTGTGGTGTGGAGCCACACAATTTTCTCCAGAAAAGTAAAACAAGGGTCTAAGTGTAGAAGCTGACTACGTACATTGTCATTCGAACTTGATTTTAGCACCAGCAGTGGGTTAGAATGTTCTCCGTTCCCTGGGCATCGTGCTAATTTAACAAATGTAATACATGCCAAGTGGCTAACACAATCCTTTTTTCCAAAAAGAAAAGAGTAACTAGGGGCTCAGGGGATGCTTCCCTCACCATCTGGCACCTGAGGTAAATACCTCACTTCACTAATGATAGGACCAGACCTGCCTAGTAATATATGGTTAGGATGCTGACACTGTATTTAACATTCTTCCATATTTTCAGACTAATGTTTAGGACAGCAGCCGAAGCCCATCTCCCAGCATTAACTGGAACCTCTTGTTCTCTGTGTGGCTCCAGACATGCCCTCAGCAAATGTTACCATTACTGGCTATTCATCTTAACTCTGGATCGGGAAAATGACAAGTGGAGTCACAGAGAGATAATCAGTGTTGTGGATTATTTGGAATGGGGCTAGCCAGCTGACGCAGAAGAGGCAACTAGGATGCAATTTTAGCCACAAGGCATCCATGCCCTGTGCCAGGAAACTGAACCATGAAACCAAAAAGAAGCCACTTGCTTCTGGCCTCAAAAGCAATGGAGTCACTGTGAAACAAGAATAAGACTCTTGGGCCGGAAGGAAAGGCAGAAAAGTCAAACTCTGAGTGCAATAGGCATATATTTTAGAGGACATGAGGCCGTCTAGTCTCAAGGTCCTCCAAATCTGGAGCCAGTACTCAGCTTCATCTCCATTTTGAACATCCTACCATTATAGACCATAGTCCACATATATTTTTTTTTCATCTTTAGAGGTTATGTAACTCTACAGGAAGATCAGCACCAATACTTCCTGTAAGTAGTGTCAGTTCCATTCAGCTTGTTTCCTGTTCAGTCTCCAGAGGATTAAACTCAGGCATCCATAATTCTACTCACCATCCTTGCCGCAGCAAGAATTTCACAGCTGTAAACAAATATAATGAACCTTCACATTGCTCTTGACTTTGGAACTCAAAGGGAGAGAGAGTGGTGGGATGTCATTCCCATGTTTCTGTAGTGCTTCTGGGATAATCCTTCAAATGTGGAGTTCTGAAGAAATATTCCAGAACAAAGCCTCCTCTCAAGCCTAGAGCAGGAAAGCAGATGAAGGAGGTGCCCAGCAGGATTTTATTTGTTTGTTTGTTTTTGTATGCTCTGAAAGTCATCAAAAGTGCAGTGCCAACTGCAGAAATAATCCCAAGTATTCAGGTCCATCTTCAGGAGGATCTGAGTGCTTGGGCCAGGCCTAATCCTTCCAGGGTTCACCAAAAGAAAATGCTACACGAATGGGGGAATAATCCCTCGTTCCCCAAACTTGGGATGAGAGCAGGAGCAGACATTGACTTTTGGAGATTAGAATCATGGTATGGAACACACACACACACACACACACACACACACACACACACACACACACACACACACACACACACACACAAGCTTGCAAAGAAATTTGGACTAATCTGTATGCAAAATGAATTATGTCCAACATTAATGACAGCAAATTAGACCTTGACCTGTACTTACGACACCCATGTATTTAAATACCAGCTATGACAAAGCAGGGAGACGCTAACCAAAATCATGTACTCCAGTAAAACCTGAAGATCAGGGTGTCAGGCATCCCTGCAGGCTTTTCTCATATTTCAGACCATATTTATGACTCTCTACTAGTTCACCAAGCCACACTAGGAGGTTATTTGTTTATATGGAACATGATGCTCATAAAGAAACATGAGTAAATACCATTTGAAACACTAATTTTTCTTTACTGATGCATCTTCTCACTCAAAACACATTCTGGAAATAGTATCCAGTTCCTCTTTCACATCCATTCTTGTTATTGCTCCACATTGTACATCGATCAAATACACAGCAAAAATAAAACCTTAAGTTGTCCTCAAATTTAAATAGTTTGGATAGCCCCGATGCCAGCCCCGCCGGTTGAAAACACTCCTGCTAAATGCCAGATTGGTAAATGGGAAAACAACAGCCATCCAGGACCTGATCCTGCATGAGCATGCTGACCTGACTTGTATTAAAGAGACTTGCCTGGATGAAGGGGGTGGGGGTGTCACTCTTACTCAGCTTTGTCCACCAGGGTTTTCTGTGCAGGAACAGGCAAGATCTGGAGGGCGGGGAAGTGGGGTTGCAGTGGTCTATCCTGATTCTATCCCCCTCACCAGATGTCACATTGTCCCATTTTCTGGGTTTGAATGTGTGTTTCTGAAAGTGGGTGCCCTGGACAGAATAGGGATTCTGTTTGTGTACCACCTACCGCACCATGAGGTGCCACCGTGAAACATTCCCACCTAAGAAGCACTTGCCACCTGAACGTGGCTGTTTAATATGAATTAACGATTCTTGTTAGGGAAATAAAAAAGGAAATGGTTTAAAAATTGATGGTTTAAAAATTGGTTCTCCTAACTCAAGTTTTTCACACTTGTTTGAGGGACAAGAGGAGATACAGGGGATGTGACGGAAGGATGGAGAAAGGGGGCAGAGAATAAGGGAGAGGAAAAGGTGGGAGATGCAGCTGGGCATGGGAACATGGGAGTGTTACAAGGCAATGCTGCTGTCGGCTCCCCTTCATGTGAACAGGAGTGTTGGAACATCCTGATGTGAAAGGGTTCTGAAGTTTGGATTTTCCACAAATTACCTTTAACAGCAAGTAGAAGAATTGCTAAACACTGTACTTCTTTTCTCACATCAGCCCAGGCCCCCAATTAAAGTACTGTATAATATAGGACTTTTACTTAAGTCCTATAAATTATGCTATTAATGTTAACAATCAATGGTACAGCACTTCATATGGTTTTTAAATTTTTTATTCAATATTAACATAAATATATTAGATTTTTGAGGTTGCTAATGGTTTACAAAAAATTGTTCTGCTAATGGCTCTATCATTATTCCGATCACTGCAAATTCAGCTCTGTAAATGCAAGGTTTCTTCATTGAACAACTCTCTCTCAATGTTACCTTAGATACAGGGTGTGTGTAGCTACTGGGCATAAATTAACCTTGTTACAGTCATGCAGCAAAAATGTTTAGGGCTGAAACATTGATGACAACTGTCATCACTTTTTACTACTTTTCTCATCTCCTCCAAGAGCTGGAAGGAGATTTTGGGGGTTTTTTTAACCACTCTTTCCTATGGTTTCTGCAAAGCCAGCACCTAGCTAAACAGTCAAATACCTAGAGATTTGCTCTGCTTACAAATGAGTGAATTTTTTAAAAAAATTGCTGCTCACATGATGAAAGTGCTGGGTCAAATTTATCCATTACTTTTTGCTGGCGAAACAATTTTTTTCCCTCTATCGCCTGGGGGCTTCGACTTTTTTCTTCCTGGAAAGATTCAAAAAGACTTATTATCTATGCAGATATGTGTAAAGACAGTGGGTGGAAGGCTGGGGAGGGGGAAGAGCAGAAGGAAAAGGTGCCAGCTGCCGGGTGTGTGTGTGCAAAAGAGATCAGCCATGGAAGAGAATGGGGAGTGTGGTGTGTGCACATGAGGGGGGAAATGTGGCCAAAAGGGGAAGAGAGAGAAAAGAAGGTACTGCAGCAGTTGGTGCTTTGCCACCTTTATCACCTGGGGAGTAGCTCCAGGAAGGCCCCTGGCTGACCTCTTGCTTGCCTGCGTACACATGTGTATGGGTGAACAGTGTTTCTCTCTTGGGAGTGTATGTGAAAGGGAATAGAGCAGAGTTCATTAAACACAGGAATGGATTGGCAGGAAGAAAAGGAATAAGGAGAGGAGTGTGAAATACTGATATAAAAGGGGAGGGGTGCCAGGTATGGAAGCCAACTGGGGTTGGAGAGGCAGAAAGAGAGACGTTGGGGGCAGTTTGCCCCAAGCAAAGAAGAACTGACTGGTTTCTGAAAGTTGAGGTGTGAAAAGTGTTTGGAATTAGCAATTTGTTGAATTCTTGGTGAGGAAGATGAACTTCTGATTCCATTTGCAAACCTGGTAAGAGCACTGATTATAATCTCAGATGTAAAAAAGCCTGTTAATCAAATCCAATCTAGCCACTCCCATGGTCTCTCAGTGTTTCATCACAGTTTGATTTACTTTTCATCTTGTTTTTTGTCCCCACAGATTTCTCCTCCTGGCACTGCGTGACCCTTCTACCTAGACCAGTGACGGCAAGCCTTTTCGAGCCCAAGTGCCCAAACTGCATAGAGCGAGTCCAGCTCCTGTCCATGCCTCAAGCCCTGAGCCACCCAATCAGCAGGCACCCTCCAGGCTGGTGCGTCCTCCACAGGGTGTCCAGGGGGCACCTTTTCCCCCTCCCCAAATATAGGCAGGGCCCTTGCCCACGTTTCCTGTGCTGTGCTCCGACTCGCTCACTCGTTCTCCTGAAGCGCCAGAGCGGCAGTCAATGGGAAGCCATGATGCACACTGAGGGGTGGCCAGGCACAGCTCCTCCTCCACCTCCACCTCCTGCTGCCACCACCACCCAATCAAGTGCCACTTGCGGGCTCCCTTCAGGTGGTGGATGAGGTGGCGGCATGAGCATGAGCTGAGCCCCACACCATGTGGCATGGACATTATAATCACTCAAGTTTACCAAAAAATTTTCAAATTCATCCTCATCATAAGTCAAATCTGTCATTTCATATGGTGACCTTAAGCTGGCCAAAGCCACGTCTCCTTTAACCAGTTCTGTAGAGGGGCGTATAATTCCTGCAAAATAGAACATAAAAAGATATATTGATAGCTTAAAAGCTAGATTAACATGGCGAATAAGTTAATTATGTTCACATTCAATTATATTTGGACCCTTCTGATCTTCATACTAAATCATGGACTCCTGTGGTACAGTGGTTAAACTGCAGGGCTACAGTCAAGCCTCTGATCACAACCTGAGTTTGATCCTGACAGGCTCGGGTAGTCTGCTCAAGGTTGACTCAGCCTTCCAACATCAGTAAATTGAATACCCAGCACACAGGGAGGCAAGTTGTTGTTTGCATAATTATTCTGTAAACCACCCTAGCGCTACAGGGCGGTATATAAGTCAAAATCATAGTCTGCATTAGAAGTACAGTGGGATCTCGACTTACAAACTTAATCCATATTGGAAGGCAGTTTGTAAGTCAAAAAGTTTGTAGGTCGAATCTGCATTTCCCATTGGAATGCATTGAAAACCATTTAATCCGTATCTGCTCTTTTCCGTCCATAGAAACTAATGGGAAGCTGCTATTCCGCCTTCTGCCACTAGAGGGGGATATTTTTTCTTTTTTTCTTAGGTCAAGAAACGTTCAGGAAAGGAGGGGGGAGGCAGGGAACAGTTTTAAAAGCACTTTTGAAATTTTTTTTTCAACAAAGCCAATTTTAAAGCATGTTTTAAAGCATGTTGTGCTGATTGACCCAGGCTTTGCAAGCCAGAACGCCTCTCCCGCTTTTTTCCCCCCTTTTCGGTTCATCCATGTTTTCAGTTGGTTTTTTAAGATACCCAGCGAAGGGGCCGCATGAATCATCGGAGGGAGATTGTTCCAGAGACGAGGAACCACCGCTGAGAAGGCCCAGTTTCTAGTTCTTTCCTTCCGGGCCTCTTTTGGTGTCAGGTTCCTCAGCCTCACCTCCTGATTCACACGGGTGATACGGGTAGACCCTGGTTAACTGAAAGTTCAAATTTAACGCTTTCCCTACCTCCCACATGGTTTTTTTCAGTTCATAACTCGAATCTAAGTTTGCAAGTCGAGTCAATATTTTTCTATCAGAGCGGTTTGTACGTCGAAATGTTTGTAACTAGAGCCGTTTGTAAGTCAAGGGTTGACTGTAAAAACATTACTTGTAAAATATTAATTGGGGCAGGGAGTAATCTAGTTTTCAAACTAGTGGAATAACTGGTGGAAGTATCTTTTTTTCAATAAAGACTAACATTTACTTATTTTGATTGTTACTGTGGGGGGATAAAAATGGTCTGAAGGTATTTTGAGATGTTTTTTCCAAACCTTAGGCAAATTTCTTATTTTCAATGGATTTTTAAAGAAATGTTAAAAAGAAAGGAAAATCAATAAATAGAAGAAATTTAAAAGTTACTTTTTCTATGGACAAGCAATTTTTAAAAATCCACATTGATAACATAAATGATTCTTTTAAAAGATCACATTCCAAACTATGATTTTGCCATGCAAGCCAAATAAATCACCCAGTGCAATAAATTCAGCACCACCTAGCAATAAACAGAGTTTGGTATAGTTAATTCTGTGGACTGCAACTCTAAGAGTCAGTAGAATGTAAAACTTACAATATATGTGGCCACAGCACAAGAGGAGAGCTGGAAAAGACAAGAGGTTGAGCAAGAGACAGACTGTCCAAAAGTACTACTTATAAAACCGAGGTTCATGTCTGTCTTATGTCAAAATATACTGGCTATAGAAGGTGTTGAATACTTAGCTTTATCGATTTCAGTGGCCTTAGAAGCATATAACTGAACTGAGACAACTGAGTATACTAGTTTTAAAATAAGTGTATTTTCCCTGTATTTTCCCCTACCTCTAATTTTTTTCATGGAAGCAAGCAGTAGGGTTGCCTTACTGACCATTTAGCGGAGTTTCACTTGGAATACTACACATGCTGCTTAATGTTTTTTTGAATCATATGTTGGCCAAGATCACAAGCTTTCATTTTTAGCTCTTATAGAAGCTAAGATGTGGAGCTAAATAAGCTTCCATCATTTCATCCAATGATTCTGTGAGAAATGAACTTGTCTCTGCCTTGGGGGGTTCACCAATGAGCAAGGCCCCAGATATATGATTAACATTTTTCACAGATTTATAATTTTAGAATGACAGATCCTCCCAAAAAGCTCATAAAACCTGCAGTTGGGAGAGAAGCTTAGTCTGTTTTCTGCCTACAGAACAGGGCACAGAAAGAAGTAGAGCCATAGAAATAATGGGTGGAGTACAACAAAGTAAACTAAACCCAGTACTCATGCAAAACAGTAAAGCTGTTAGTACTATAACAAAACTTATAGTATCAAGAAAACCATGATTTCTGTTGGATTTGCTGCATTTTTATCATGGCACTATTGTGCATCCTTACTGGGCTTCTAGGCAATGTAAGTTCTACTTTATTATTTCCTTCTCATACCAGGAGCTGAGGGGGGAAAGTAGAGAAAGTACATAGATCTTATTGAGGTGTGTTCTTGCTCTGATTCCTAAGATATCCTAAAACTGATTTAAACAATGATAAAGTCCTTTAGGAAGAATTAACTCACACTTATTCTGAAATATGATGTAGCCATCAAAATGTTTATCGTCCCACTGTTAAATAGTCTTCAGTAAATATACATAGGTGATGTGTATATTTGTATTCCCTTTTGTTGGTGGGGGTGCAGAAAAGATTTTTATCTGTGAGAGTCTGAAATATAGAAAGCAGTGTTATGGGGAAAAACTGTTGTTGTTTAGTCATTAAGTCACGTCGGACTCTTCGTGAACATTTTAATATGCATTGCTGAATGAATTAACACTTTTCTTTCCTTTTTCAGTTCCTGCTGTTTAACCCTACTTTCCTGCCATCCCCCCCCCCCGAATCAGATGATGGTGGGAATTTCCTGTGGTAATCTCACAGGAATGTAGTCTTTAGTCGTTCATTTAAAAAAAACTGATGGCAAGAAACTACAGATATCCAATAAGAATAGCAATTATGCTTATACAAGCAGTTCACATGCTTGGTTTACAATGTACCTCTATTTCCATTAATTCCAAAGCAACCTGTAATACAGGTTTGGCCATGTAGTCATCCCATAACCTTGGTGTCAAAGCAGAAATGAAATTTTGGATCTCCCTGTCCTCTCTAAACAACACTGCACTGGCCCTCTCCAACTAATGCTAGGACTGTGTGCTAGAAAAATAATACAATGATTGACATGCTTACTTTACATAATAAGAAGTAAAATGTGAATAGTGCGCCTTATTTCCATGATATGCAAATGATATGCAGATTTAGCCAGCCAAATTTGGGAATATGGCAAATTTATCAAGTAGTTACTAGGGATCAAAAATTCCTAGAGAGAAATTAAGGCAGTAGCAGAGAGGCAGGGCTCTCTTTTGCCTAGTATTGGAGAGAGATGTGAGAGAATGCACTGAATACCCTATTCTGTAGGAATATTTTCCCATAATTATGAAATACAGCTTTGGCGAGTGAGTGGCATGAAACTATGTTTCTTTGTCCTTGAATAAATCGTACTGTATCTGATAATGTTTGATACAATGAAACTGAAATGTTAAACTACTAACCAGGTTTTTCGTACTCCCTGAAAGAGGCATTCACCAGTGGGAAGTGAAGTATAATTGGGGCATCTGAATCTTCCTTGTCTTCAAAAATATAGCATTCCTTTGGATTCTTCTTGTCTTCTTCAGACAACACAATCTTAGGAAAAGATATCTTCTGGTCTAAGCAATATTTGCTCAGCTCTTCTATAGACTGAAGTGAACAAAAGAATGCGGGTGAATGAAATCTAAATTTAAAGCAAGAAAAAGGCAGATTTTTTCACAGCAGTCCCCATCTAGTACCTCCAAGCCCAGTTGATGGTATAGTGCTTCAAAATAAGACACTTTACTTTTCAGGTAAATCTATCAGTGTTCTAATATGGAGAGATCACTATATCTTTTTTACTGGCCTTGTGAAACATTCAATGCCAGAATCCTATTAGGTATTTATACTGGCATAACTATAATTGTGTAAGCTATAGAGGAAACTGCCATTAATGAATGGGTTGCTACTTGAATTTCTGGTCACATGCCAATCACACAACTTAGCACATGACCAGAAATATCAATAGCAAGTCATTAATTAGAAGAAATTCACTACTGCAATTCATGCAGTTACAAATATATCAGCACAAATCTCTGACAGGATTGTAACCAGTGACTTCCTTACTTCAGACCAGACCATTACATGTTTAGAAGAGGAAGTGATTATCATGCTCCACAATCAGCAATATATGCAAGAAATATATCAGATCTTTGCTCCACAATGCAACTTTCTCATTGATGATTATGCACACACAAGCAAAAAATAAAAAATAAAAATAGAAATATATAGCAGAAAGTGCCTTCTCACTGTCTTCATAACTTATGTCACAGTACATGTCGTATGCAATTTTCATCAACATAATATTCTGAATACTAGTACTACAAGTATGCCAGTATTCTGAACATCACTTTTATTTTCTGGTAAGGGTACAGTCACATCACTTTGCTTTGTGCAGAATCCAGCCGATGAAGCAGGATAGGCCCAATTCACCAAAAGCCAGTTTCTCAAATTGTATCTGTACTATAACTATAGACTGAAATTCTTTCGGAGGTTTCCATTTGGGGCAAAACCATATTTTGATTTCAAAGCATTAGCCTGGGATGACATATATGGCCTCTCCTCTCATCATAGTTATACTTAGAGAAGTTTCCAAAGAGGTAGATTTTATTTTTATTTTTATTATATTACCTTTGTTGCAGCAAGAACAGAATTCTTATTAAAGCATAACTTAGAAGCATAAATTCAAAGTATTTCTTTTCTTTTCTTGTTCATATTATTAAGACTCTATTCTTGCTGCAAGAGGACTAATACAATACAAAATCTTTTGAACGATTTAGATGAGACAGCCATGTTCATCTGTGAAGCATATCTAGCAAAATCCAAAGAAACTAAACAAAACAGACTAGCTAGTCTTTAAGATGCTACGTGTTTTTGTCTTTTTTTTTATTTGTTTGTTTCTTTGGATTTTGCCTGACTCTTATGAAAGTTCTCTGGAGAGAATTATGTTTAGGTTTAAGGTTCAGGCAGATAATCCCATCTTAATCCTGGGATTAAGAAGCTGTTTTTGCTTCAATGCAAACTTTTAAAAGAGTTTCTCAAAATCAATCACTCATTTTTTAAAAAAAAACAGGCATTTTCAGCTGTGCAAGTGTTCTATAAAGGTGGTGTGTGTGGCTGGAAGTTGGTCACTGTAATCTGTATAGTCATTCAGGAAAATAAGTCTGGAGGACTTTCAAGAGATAATTTTTTCAGAGATAACACCCTTTGTGTCACTGTGCAAGAGGATTTTGGAATATTTATTTATTTATTTATTTATTTATTTATTTATTTATTTATTTATTTATTTATTTGTTTGTTTGTTTGTTTGTTTGTTTGTTTGTTTGTTTGTTTGTTTGTTTGTTTGTTTGTTTATTTAATTCTATTTATATCCCGCCTATCTGGTAACATGACCACTCTAGGTGGTTTACAACATCATAATGCAATAATAGGATAATAACAGAAGCATTAAAAAAAGAATTATTACAATCAATTTTTAAAAAAATCAAGATGGGAAAAATGAAAAATGAAGTACAAGGAGGAGAGAGGAGAAAAAGGAAATATTAACTGGAGGGGAAGGCCTGCCTGAACATCCAGGTTTTTAGGTGACTTTTAAAAATGCCCAGCGGGGGGGGGGGCAGCACGAATCTCTAGAGGGAGATTGTTCCAGAGCCGAAGAGCCACCGCCGAGAAGGCCCGATTTCTTGTTTTTTATTTCCGGACCTCCCTCGGTGTCAGGCTCCTCAACCTCACCTCCTGGCTTGCGCAGGTGACACGGGTAGAACTTGGTGAATACTTGGTTGATTCAGATCAAACTAGGAACTTTAGATAGTTTGTCAAATGTGTTAGTACAATATGTTAGGATCATGAACTATAGATAGGTGAATATTAGGTTAGGAATAAATAACAGATAAGAAGAGACAAATTGCAAAAAAAAAAAAGATTATTCATACAGACATAAGGAGGTTGCTTGATACACCTGTGACCCAATTGTACTGTTGTTAATTTAATCCCTAGTATTTTTTTCTATTACAGTAGTGCCTTGACTTACAGACGTCCCGACTAACGAAAATTTCGACTTACGAAAAGCTCCAGCCGCAGAATTTTGCTTTGACTTGCGGCCGGAGCTTCGACCTACAAAAGAAAAAAGGCAGGGGAAAAGGGTGGGAAAGTCAAATCGTTGGTGGTGGAGAGGCTGCTTCTTTGTAGCTCTTTTGCCCCAACGTTTAGGAAAAGGGAGGCTCAGCCTCTGGAGCTTCTACCGCTGCTGCCACCACCGCCAGGAGGAAAGCTGCCGGACCATCCCAGCTGGGCTCAGCCTCCCCAGCTTCCCCGCCACTGTGACCATGGAGGCAGCGGTGACCCCAGCACCACGAGGCTTGAACTGGCTGGGTTTCTTTGGCCACTCCCCCTGGCTCTTCTCCCGCTCGCTCCTCGCCGCCCTCCACCATTTGAATTTCCCGCAATCAGCCCACAGAGGGTGGCGCGGAGCAAGTGGAAGGTGACCTGGGAGGCAAGCGGCCGAAGCACCCCCACCAGGCTCAAGCGCCCCGGCAGTGGCAGTCGCAGCAGGCTTCGGACTGGTATGGTGCTGCTTTTTCCTTTTTAAAAAGTTGTTCTGGGTGGGATTTGGAGGGTAGGTTTGGGCTGGTGGTGTTATGTTTCTGTGTTTTGTTTTTGTTTTTTGTTTTTTTGCAGTCCCAGCTTCAATTTTTTTTTTTGCATTTGTTTGTTTTTTTGTTTTTTTGTTTTTCCAGTCCCAGCATGGTACTTGCTCTGTTTATTTTCTTTCTCTCTTTATTTAGTATTTTTTTTTCTTCAGCCGGAAGGGATTAATTGGTTTTCAATGCATTCCTATGGGAAATGGTGCTTGGACTTATGAAAATTCTGAATTGCAGCCACCATTCCAATACGGATTAATTCTGTAAGTCGAGTCACCACTGTATAAAATGAAACATTCTCTTTTTTCTTTTTCTTTTTTTTTTCTTTTTTTGGTCCAACAAACTTCTATTTCCTAGTAGCAGTTATCAAGCAATAAACACATTCTTGCTGCCTGGCCATAGGTCAACAAAGGGGGAGTAGAAGGAAAAGCGAGCGTAACTATTAGAAGTCTTCCAGTTTGGGAATCGGTTGTGGCAGGATTGCTAAATGGTTACAGTCAGAAGGCCAAAGTAAAATTCTGAGAGTAAAAAGGAAGGTGAAGAAGGCAGTCAAGATTCACAAGTGGTTGGACAACACTGTAAAGGTGTGTATTGGGTGTCTGTTTGAGTAGCAGCAAGGACAAATTTGTCAACAGGAGCCCTGCATACTACTATAAGGTGGCAACCCAGATGAGAAAGGCTTGGGGGTATCACAAATATGTTGCTTTCTTCTCTTTCTTGGCAAAGTCACATTTCCTGACTACTACAGGAAATGCCTGTGCTTTGTTGGGAGTCATCCTATTCCCTCTACACCCTTGTGACACTTCCATACAGTATCTACAGTATTTTGTTTTCCTTACACAATGTTTTCCTCGGACTTGTTGATGATTCCTTTTAATAAAGCAGACTCGTTGGAAAGTTATACTCAATTGTCTGAGATTGTCCAATTGTAAGTACCTGCAGCAACATGAGCAGTTTTACATAGACATTCAAAGAATTCCTCTCGCCTACTTTAGGTGATAATATAAAGCCTACAAACCTCATGTTTCTCCAGTTCCTGATCCAGCAGAAGAACATTTTCTAAAGCTTTGGCAACCACATCCTTCCTCTTATGGAGAAAGTCCCGTTCAACTCGACAGAGATTGTACCCCAAGCGTACATCTAATTCTCCTAAACTGGAATAGAATGAAAAGTATATAACTTTATCCACCAACACACGTAACTATGCTACATGGGCTGAGATAAGAAAGCATAACCTCATGGGAGTCGGCAGGAAATATGGAGCAGAATCAGTTATGGAGGACAATGAAGATGACCCATCCATATAGCAAGCTCTCTTATTTCGCTGCATTAATTTCCCTGTCAATCTCTATGAATGTTAATGCTGATATTCAGCTCTTTTACAGGCCATGCCACCTCAGCTATGTTGGCTGTATGAGCTACACCACCTCAGTTTAACACAGAAATTGATTTACATGCAACGGCCTCTTTTAGGAAGCAGGGTGAGGCCTTGAGCCAGCATCCTGCACCTTGAAAGAGGTCTAGCTTTGACTTTAAGTCTGATCATGAGATACATTTTCATGACTTACTGTGGCATGAATTTTTTTAAAGCAAAAAGTCTTCTTGCATGAAGGTGGGCTAGCAGAGTTCTTGCAAAGAGACACAACTGGGGGAAAAGTGCAGGCAAGAAAATACCAGACTCTCTATCTTACACTGGAATCAATGTTTATATATGTCTGAATGCATAAATTGCCAGGGGAAAAACAACATCAGCAAAAGCAGCAGGTGCTCTATTGTTTTATTTGGCACACATTTTCATGAATTGTAGCCCACTTCTTCAGATACATGACCACTTATGCCAAACATCCCTTATTAATTGTTAAGGCGCCATGAAAAATTTTGTTGTTTCTGACTAGATTATTTTGGAAGACTACTCAGGAATTACTTATCTTGCTTTTGTCCATTAAGGAAGCTGGGGGAAAAATCTTGCTCCTCTCCTTTCTTTTTTTACATTCTTCCAAGGGAAAAGCAACATGCTTGCAAAGGAAGGGTTCCTTCTCTTCTGAGCACCTCACTACTCATGTGAGCGATAAAAGCAGGGTAAGAAACACCCAACAAGCGTATGACTCATAGCCTTTCTTAAAGTGAAGCACCCAAAACGTGCTTTGCTAAATGTAATTAGAACTCATTCTCATCTTACAGGATTACTTATATTCATTTATTAATTTAGAACATTTTAATAATATTCCTTAGGAAGCAGTTCTATGAGTACAGTAATTTACAAGGGGCAAAAAATGAAAACAAATTAAAAGCAACATTACATTAAACCAAAAAAAAAAAAACCTTAGTTGAACCATTACTTTTAATATGTCTGCATTTCTTACCAGTTATTAACCTTGACCTGCACTTCCAGTTGTTCATTTTGAAAATAAAGCTGTCAAGACAAATTATGCTAATGCGAAAGATAAATGTGTTCTGTATAAAGTACAGTGTGAACATTCCCCATCCAGGGATTCATATTCCAAGCAGGACATTTATAGTTCTTTAAGAGAAGTGGAAGAAATGATCACTGTTGTCACTAAAATGGATAGGCAGGGTGGCCACTGTTTCTTGCATAGAAAAAGTACATCTCTCTCTCTCTCTCTCTCTCTCTCTCTCACACACACACACACACACACACACACACACACACACAAAATCCTGACCCTACCATTATCTAGGCAACTGGTCCTTTGTTTCACAAGGTGGATAAACATGTTTTTATCAGAAGTCGGTAAGGGGACACAAATCAAAACTGTGAATGGAAATGAACGATTCCATTTACTCATTCACACTTTTTCAGACACTAGCCATTGAATCCTACTAGAGATGGGGGTATTTGTATATGAATATTCCTGCACAGCTGGATGTAACAAGGGTCTGGCCTGAGGGGGGGCCAGACCGCCCACTCACACATCTGCTGCTGCCACCAGCTCCGCTCTCCCTTCCAATTGCTCCAGAGCTTGTGTTTGATTATCCAGTCGTCAACCTGGCAGGGACACTTGTTTTCCCTCCTTCCGCCAGGAGTGGATAGTCACCTGTGAGCTCCAGAGCAACTGGAAGGGAGAGTGGAGCCAGCAGCAGCAGCAGCAGACATGTGAGTGGATGTCCAGCTGTGCGGGGGGTATTCGTATATGAATACAAATACCTCGAGCTCTAAATCCTACCATGGGCACAATCATTTTGTTTCTTTAAAGGAAAAACAGAGTCATAAAATCCCCTTTAAAAGAAACTGCTTTACAGTTAACACCGAGCAAAGAACTGCATTCTTTTTTTTCTGAACAAATGAATTATTTCTGGTTGTGCAAATCAATGCAAATATCAGACCACTTACAGTACTTTTGTGAGTTGTCAAGATGAAAGGAACTAAAGTACAGATGACCATTGGGTTCAGAGATAGTGCAGAACCAGGAAGTGCTCATTGAGGTCTACTACACTACAGTATATGTTTCAAGAGGAGTATCACCCCTTGTAGAATAAGATGAAGAATAATCCCAAGCCAACTTTCTACTGACCAGCAGCACCCCTGTCTTATTCACCTTTATTTGCCCCATTATCGAGGCCAGTACAAAGGTACTGCCTGCTCTCTTGGAGTAACAAAGACCAATAGAGTTGGGTGACACTTCATTCCAAGGCTTTGCATGACTTGTTTCAGTAGTTTCATACAGATGCTGAACAACAGAGGAGACAAACAGAGGGACAACCAGGTGAATGGCCTCACTGCTGAACAGTGATCTACCTGGATAAGCTAAACAGTCTCCCCTTTAGCCAAAAGCTTGACCCAAATGGGCCGATATAATCAGTGCAATCCAGAAGCATCTGAAGTTGAAACACCACCACCTTCTCAGTCACTTTAGCCATGAACAGTAGAGTGACCAGCAGTTGGTAGGAACTCCTGGAGGACGGCAGTTTCTCTGATAAATTTTTATTACTGCCACCTTTAAATAGGAATGGGGATAATAACCCCTTTGCTGCAAAGAGGCATTAATTACCTGCCTTACTCAGACAACAGTTCCACCTTGGCAATTTTATTAGCTAGAAAAGGCCATGGTTCAAAAAAGAAGTGGTGGCCCTATTCTACATCCTCAGGATCCAGAAGCTGAAAAGAATCAGACAGAATGGAACAATCTACCCCATAGATTATTACAGTTTAGTGGTTTTATATACCTGGCTGTGGAGCCTGGGGTAGAGAGTTGGATTCCCATTGTATCTCTCTGATAGGGACTAGACTCAATGATCCATTGGGTCTCTTCCAGCTCTGCAATTCTAAGATGACGATTACGATTATGACTTATCTCAGAATGTGAGTGATTCTGAGGCAGCGTACAACTGACTCTTTTTAAATATCATGAAAGAAAAGCAACTCATTGTTTAATTTCTTATGTTTCTAATGTTTGCAGTATACTTTATGCTGTCAGAGTCAAAAATAACTTGACCAGCTATGGTACTACAAACTTTGCCATGGCAACAAAGGATGTTTGTGTGTGCAGATTTGCTCAGCTTCTTCAAGGAGCAACATCTTTTGGGCCATCTGAGTCTCATGAGGACATTTACACCATCATACTATTTTACTGCAGTCACAGGAGAGATAATAGGAAAGAACAGATTCCCATTTTCCAATGGGTTATGCATGTTGTATGGGTACAGTGCACATGCATGCATATGTACACACACACACACACACAAATGGAGTTCCTGAACTTGGATTGTGAACAGGTTTTTAAAGTGTCCAGAAATAAAGCTGTTTCAATAGTTTTTCAGGGTGCCTTTGTAAATATATGAAAAGAAAACCTGGCTCTGGGTATTTTGAAACCATGCTTTTAAAATCAGTGTTCCCCATCATTATGCTCTTTTACTGGAGATATCTCTGTAAAATGTCCCTGCCAATAGTTTCTTTGGATAAACTATTCATTTAGCTAATACAAAATCAGTGTCAAGCCAAAATAATGTCAGACAGACTATCTGAAGGAATTTTTCCATGATGTTTTGTCTTGGTATATGCCAAGAAACAGAGGTTGGAGTTTTGCATGATATAGCTGTCAGCTTTCACCACAATGGAAATTTGGAAGGAATCCTGCAATTTGATGTGCTGTTAGGCCTTTGAGATTTTAATTTAAATTTTAGAAGCTGAATGCAGTGGGCAGACTTGGCTGCCTGCTTAACAAAGTAAAGGCTCAGACTCCCTTTTCAAACACTCTGCATTCTTTTCTTTTTCTATCTGACCTTCCACACAAGAAATCTCAGGAGCCTGTGAAACAAAATAATCAAGATTAAAGAGGATGGCTTCTTTAAAGTAGGAGTGGGTAATTTACAGTTCTACAAAAATGGAAATAAAAGTATTGTTTCACCTCTAAGATTAACAAATCTTTTTCTGTTTGGCTTTCATAGATTTGAATCCACAATACTTTGCTACCTTGTAAAAACTGCCACAGTTATGCAAATATTGTTGGACTGCAACTCCCATAATTCCTGCCCACTGGTAATGCTGGTTAGGGTCGTAAACCCACAACATTGGGAAGGCCACTCCTGTTTAATAGGGTCTGGTGGTGGGACACAGTGGCTAAAATCCTGTTGGACTTTACATAATGTAAATTACACCTGCATATGTTCACAGGGAGTTACTTCCAGATGGTTCACATGTCTGATTATACAAATAGTTGAGCAATGAAGTACACAGCGAACTGTGCAATGAACTGCATAACAGACTGGCCAATAGACCACACACTGACTGCACAGCTTACCATACAACTGACTATGCGATCGAACTGCTTACTGGAGAAGAGTTCCAACAAATTTCACAATAGCTTGGGCAACTTCAAGTTATGCAGGCATAGCTACACAACAGAATTTTGGCCAATGTTTCTTTTCCCTTGGCCTGCAGTTTATATGATGTTTATCTTTCAAACCTGGATCTAGCCTGACATGCCAATCAGCTCAGCAGGGAGTTCCATGTTATTTTTGTTTGGCTAATGATGTGGTAGCCAGCCTTTTGCCAAGTGTATCACATACATGGGAGGATGCATTGGCACTCATGTTCCCAGGGCAGGCTTCTGGTTGGCTTCTGTGATGACCAGATGCTAAACTAGCAACTCCTTTTATTTAATCCAGCAAGACTCTTTGTGTTGTTTTATAGCGTAAGACAGTGGCAATCCCCTGTTTTTAAAAGACAAAGACTTCATATGAAAATAGACGTTGCAAATGTATTTTCTATCTTTTAGTTTAGAAAAGATCTGAAATATAAGGCGCTTCCATCTTTAGGAAGATGGAAGAGAAATTTTTAAAATGCCATTTGCCGAAGGCTAGTATAAGATATATTTTGAATAAAACGTATTTACTTTAATGATAGTCAATCACTGGCCATTTAATGAAGGCTCACAAATGTTTTGGTCTTAGCCTCTTTTGCAACTGTTTCAATTCAGATAAGGAAGCTGTTAAATAAATAGCTCTCACCGTTAGGATACCAGTGGTAATTATTCTTTCAAAATCCATGGCAGAATAGATAGTGTTGAGCTAGATGGTGTTCTGACTCATGCACAACATCTTCTTATGTACCTAAATAAGTTGCTGTAATAGGATGGGAGGAAAACATTTTGGTTCTTTCCTCTCTCACTCTCACTCTCTCTCTTGCCCCCCCCCACCCATTTTATCTGCTTTATCTTCCATTGAGGGCATCATGGCAAGGGAGCTCTGAAACTTTTTTTTGAAACCTCCACCTGACACTGATCCCATAGATATGCTGGCAGGTCGCATTCTATGTAGAACTCGGAAAAGTTACTTTTTGTCTAATAATAATTATATGCTGTCAAGTCAATTCTGAGTTACAGCGAACCTTTTCAGGATCTTCTAGGTAGAGAGTACTTGGAACTGGTTTGCCATCCCTATCTTCTAGAGGCATGCTGGGACTGTGCAGCTTGCCCAAGACCACCTAGGCTGGCTCTTCTGGGATGCACAGGAGGAAGCTGAACTCCCAACCTCTGGCTCCTAAGATATTTCTCTACAACTCTCACAATCTCTGGCTGGCAGGGGGAGGAATGCTGGGTAGGGGGGGTTCTGGAAACTGCAGTCCAAATTTTTTTTCCCAAGCCCTGATCTATGTGAGGTGAACTATGAACTATGAATTCATTACACCAGTTTATGTAATGTAAGATTGATCAGTAGTGATGTCTGGAAGTGAGAGCTGTACCATAAAGAAGGCTGACCGCCGAAGAATTGATGCTTCTGAATTGTGGTGCTGGAGGAGGCTCTTGAGAGTCCCCTGGACTGCAAGGAGACCAAACCTATACATTTTGAAGGAAATCAACCTTGAGTGCTCACCGGAAGGACAGATCCTGAAGCTGAGGCTCCAGTACTTTGGCCATCTCATGAGAAGAGAAGACTCCCTGGAAAAGACACTGATGTTGGGAAAGTGTGAAGGCAAGAGGAGAAGGAGATGTCAGAGGACAAGATGGTTGGACAGTGTCATCGAAGCAACCAACATAGGGTCACGAAGAGTCGGAGACAATTTAATGACTAAACAACAACAACAAAGATTGATCATGTCATTCCTTCCTCGACTCTAGTCAGTTTAGCATTCCATGGCTGTAGTGTGTATGACACCTAGTGGCTCCTAGTGGTCCAGCATTTGCATGATTCTGGGCAGAACAATACAGTATTGAGACTCTTGTGTTCCTTCACAGATTTGGACACTGTAGATTTATTAGGTCTACTCCTGTTTTGAGTGAGTGCTTACCAGGGAGTAAATCCTAGTGGACTAATCTCTTTAGTAAACACGCTAAGTGTGTGTTGTTTGCATCTGAACTTGAATTTATTGAGTATACCCTGATACATAAAGTTGAAAGACAATATAGTGTGAACATGGAGAATGCCCTCCCCCCCCCCAATTTTATTCCCACATTCAACTGCTCTCCAGCCCTGCCCTTGTGACATCATACAAAGAGATGCTTTGTGATACCACAGTGATCCAGGCACCTCCTCTCTGGATTTTTGGAGTGAAATCTCAGAAGATGGGATGCTGCTGCTCACTTGGCAACCCCAGACGAACCACTTATTATATACAGAGGAAAGTATTTTTTTAAAAAAACTACCTACCTTGACTTGAAGTTGGATAATAAAGTGGAACATTTCCTTCCAGACAGGATTGCTGGTATTTGGGATAGCTTTAGTCATGACATGTTTATTAGAAGCCGATGATAGCCACAGGCTCACATCACAATCAGAAGAAGAAATGAGAAAAAAGCAATAGCCATATTAATATAAGCTTGGCTTTCTTAAAGATACTAGTGTCATTTCAATTCACTTTTGACAAGAATTTGCCAGCATTTGCAGACGTGTTCCTTTCTGAACTAGCAGGAACTTCTAGTGTGGAAGAAACAGAAACTACGTAACGGACACTCTCTTCTTTCCTTATAACTATTGAGTGTGTTATGCATCATCAAGCTGGAACTGACTTATAGAGTGCCCTTAACAGGGCTTTCAAGGTGAGAGATTTAAGAATAGCTTTATCAGTTATACACACACACAAACCCTATGAGTTTACAGGGCTGACCACAGATTTGAACTGAGGCATCCTAGTCTATCACTCCATACTGGACATCCCTACAACTAGCCTTTCACAAGTTACATCAGCCCATTTTGTGGTTCATTGCTGTCAGTAAGATTAATATTCTGAATACTTATTTGAGAGAGAGAAATAGTTTAGCTTCCAACATTTCCTCAAACGTTCAAAAGAGGAGTATAAATCCATATGGTAGAATATTGCACTCTCCTGTTAAAAGAGGCTGTTAATTCTCTAGAAACCTCTAGGATAAACAGAAAACAAGGAATATAACACAACTCACATAGCTCTGTTGAGGGCATGTGCTGAGCCTGGATGACCTTCACAGAGAGGAGGCAGCACGGGAAAAATTCTGCCTGGAGATAGACAATCACTAATGGCTGAATTGTGTAAGAAGTTGTTAACCTGAGAGCTTAATAATGGTGATAATGCAGGGGAAAACCATTTAAAAACAATTTACTCATTTAAAAAACTATTGGCTTTCTTTGTTACTGTAGTTATTTTTCTTCATTCTGTATCTGCAGCAAAACCACAAAGCCCTTATATCAGCCCCTGAAACACTGATACTTTAAAACAATTTTGAGACTGCCTCCAATAGCCCTTATTCTTCTGGACAGGAAATCCCTGACAACACTGGTTCATGCACTGGTAATCTTGAGAATAAATTACTTTAATGTATACAAACATACACATGCACCCTGGAAATGTTGTAGAATGCTGGAGTTCATTGGAGTCATTTTGATTTTACTGTATATTAAGTATCTCTCTTTTGTTTTCTGTCTGTGCAAGGAGACTAGGGAGAAATATCATGGTGGTGCATGTCCCTGATGTCCGAAATCATCATGTCCCATCCTACTACATCATCAGAAAACTACCCAAAATCACACTATCTTCCCCCTCCCCTGTCCTTTTGAAGGACAAAACAAGTGCTCACACAGGCAAAATCACTGTGGTTAGAAAAAAAGTAGAAGCCACCAGCAGCAGGGGACAAAGGTCTGGTTGAAAGGGGGGGGGGGAATGATGGGCCAATTCACATTGACCTTTACATCGCAAATTTACCCATGCCAATTCCAGGGCAAACTGCAAAGTATTTTCCGATATGACCACGCAGAATGTTCTACCAAGGACTGATCACACACACGTTTCACAGTAGTCCAGAATACATAGAACTGGAATATACAGCAAAATAAAAAGACACTGAATATCCATTTATAACTACAGGAGCCACAGAACACTCACAGAATAGACCACAAGCCACTTGCATCTGTTAGATCTGATGCTGCATGTAGCTGCTGTTTTCTAAGGAAATGCTGATTGTTCGCTTCTGGATGAAGGATTAATTATTAGCTGACAACTTCCCTGGAGCACTTACATTTATTTCTTTACATTACATTAGGCGTCCTTTAGTCTTGAGAGACAATGGTAACGTGCTCTGTATGGAGGACTTGGAACAGCATCTAGTGTGGCTGAGGAGGCCAATTCGAGAGTGACAATCCCTTCCACACTGAAGACAAATCCAATCTGTCCCCTGTCCAGCTCCCTGGTTTTGCTGCTTTTGTGACTTCCTCTTTGCCTCGGCCTGCTGGGCAAGGGTCTCTTCAAATTGGGAGAGGCCGTGAAGCACTGCCTGCCTCCAGGCTGAATGCTCAGATGTCAGGGTTTCCCATCTGTTGAGGTCCATTCCTAAGGCCTTCAGGTCCTGCTTACAGATATCCTTGCATCACAGCTGTGGTCTCCCTCTGGGGTGCTTTCCCTGCACTAATTCTCCATACAGGAGATCTTTTGGAACCCAACCATCAGCGATTCTCATGATATGCCTGTGCCAACGTAGACATTGCTGTTTCAGTAATGTATACATGCTAAAAATTCCAGGTCATTCTCAGACTACTCATGCCCACACTCAGAGAATAAAAGTGGAATGTTTTGGTGTTCACCTCATTTTTCTCTAATAATCATGTGCCATCAAGTCAATCTTGACTTATTAGAGATCGTTTTCAGGATTTTCTGTGTAGAGAGTACTCAGAAGTGGTTTACTATTCCCTTCTTCTGTGGGCACCCTGTGACTGTGCAGGTTGCTTATGGCCACAAACACTGGCTGTACTTGCAGAAGGCACAGTGGGGAATCAAACTCCTAATCTCTGGCTTTACAGTCAAACACCAAAATCTCTGCTTCCCCCCCCCCCAAAAAAAACCCCACAAGCTGATGATCATTTTGAGCTTGAAGGAAAGGTTCACATCTAATTAAAATTGGTAGCAGGTGTTACATACAGCACTGATGTTACCTGTCTGTCATGGGTTTGGAGGGAAAGTTCCATCCTATGGGGAGTGGAAGGCGGGACATCAGGAGGAGGGGCTGTACTATATATATATGTGAAGCCTGTGTGGTGAAGTTAGGCGATGCTGGGATGTGATGAAGCAGCAGCTGGGAAGAAGAAGCTGGTGTGGGAGTCTGTGTGTCAGACAGGGTACTACTGTGTGTCAGAGTACCAACCTGATAGGTTCAGGTGTCTGTTGGTTAGCCAGAACTGATAGGTTCAGGGTCTGTGCTTCAAGTTAAGGGTTCTGTGTGAACCAAACTGTATGCATGTATGAATGAGACTAAGCCACGTTACTATATCTTATTCACCTGATCATTTTATTTTCCCTGTGTGTTGTTTTAAATAAACCTTATTCTTTTATTTGTTGAAAATCCATCCCTGGTCTGTGTGACTTCTTATAGGGAATGGTTGGTGGCAGCTTAGTTAACGTGTGGCAGATCCCAGTAGGTCTGGGTTTGTCACATTGATTGGTGTCCAGCGTGTGGGATACGACTGGTCCAGTTGTCCAGTGGTCCAGCAAAGCCTTGGCAAGTGTGCCCAGAGCAAGGGGGGTCTAGTCAGGGACAATCTGAGAGCACGTAGGTAATCTTCTAGGTGTACCTCACGGGGGGGTGCACTAGTAGAAGAACGTGTAACCTCAGATTGGGGGCTAGATTAGGGAGCTCTGAGGCAGCCTGTTTTGGCGGGAAAAAGCTGAGGCAAAACTGTGAAATAGCAGTGAGCTAGCTTGTCTGCTGAGAGGCCCAGCAGAGGGGGGTGGACTCCGGCTGGCTACAGTTGCAAGTAGTGCTGAAGGACGGCAGCAATCTATAGGGAAAGCTGGTTCTGAGGCAAAAGAAAAAAAAAAGTGGTCGCTTTATTTTGAGGCTTGACTTTTGAAAGCAGCCTGTTCTGGGGGGGAGTATGCCCTTGACTCGAAGCCAAATGGCAGAAATGGGTGAAGTGAAAGACCCCCAGGTTGACCAAGGTTCTGAGGATGAATTTGGCTCAGTGCAGGGTGACAGCACAGGAGAGCAGAACCCAGAACTCAGAAAATTGCTCATAGTCCAACAGCATGAACTGAGGATGAGGCAATTTGAAATGGAGGAAAGGGAGAGAGAAGAAAGATTAGAGAGAGAGAAAATTGTTCTGGAAAAAGAACGGATGGCGTTTGAGTTAAGAAGATTGGAACTGATGAATCAGAACAATAATAACAATAGGGATTCTGAGGGAGGCCAATTGTCTAAAGCTGACCTGAAGAAATTCCCTGTGTACCACAAGGGAGATTGTCCTGAGGTGTTCTTTTCCTTAGTGGAAAGAGCGTTTGTGGACTTCTCAGTGAGGGAAACTGAGAAGATGACCATCATGCGATCTTTAATCAGTGGTAGCCTGGCTGAAGTCTATGCCGAGATGCCTGAGGAACTGATGAAAGATTTTGCAGAGTTTAAAAAACTGGTGTTTGCAAGACATGGGATAAATGCGGAACAGCTGAGGCAAAGATTCAGATCCCTCACAAAGAAACCAGAGCAGACTTTTACCCAAGTGGGGGCTCAATTGGTGAGGCTGCTAGAGAAATGGCTATCTCAGGAGGGGACAGAGACCTTTCAGCAGCTCAAAGACTTGATAGCGCTGGAACAGTTCTATTCAGTCCTGCATGGGGAACTGAAATTCCAGGTGAGGGAAAGGAAACCAAAATCTGTGGCAGATGCAGCCGAGATCGCAGATTTTATTTCCCAAATAAGAAAGCCCTTGGGTGAGGGGAAATCTGTGGGAAAACCTAAAGAAACCTACAGCAAGTACTCTCAGGGACCAGGGAAAAGCCAGCAAGGGGGAGGGGCCCATGGTGAAGGGAAGCCCTCAGACATGAAACCAAGACCTCAGATTTTGGAGGGAAATCCAAAACAAGATGAGAGAGAATCAAAATACACCAGAAAATGTTATTTCTGTCAGGGAAAGGGCCATCTAATCTCAGAGTGTGAGAAATTAAAGCAGCTAAAAGGAATTGTGGCTCAGGATTCGAGTGGAACCAAGCCAAAAGCTGTGTTCTGTGTCCAGAAAGAGCAAGGCTCATTGTCACTGAGGGAGCCTGTTGCCATGGCTACTCAATCTGGAACAGCTACCTCTGCTGATCAGGCTGAGGAAAATGGTCCTCTTGTAGAGGTCAGGCGCTGCCTGTTGGTGAGAACAGATTCTCAGTTGTTTGAGACAGCAGGGGTGGACGTAGGAATACTTGACCGTCAGTATCGGGGGCTGCGGGACACTTGTTCTCAGGTGACCCTGTGCCATCCAGATATTATTCCTAGGGAATATGTGATCCCAAATGAGAGCATGAAGGTGGCAGGGATTGAGGGGCAGGTAATCTCACTGCCAGTAGCGGAGGTACCTGTGAACTTTCAAGGCTGGAGGGGAGTTTGGCGGCTAGCAATTTCATCGACTCTGCCAGCAGCCGTGCTCGTGGGAAATGACCTGGCTGAACATGTGAAACGGGTGCTGGTGATTACACGCTCACAAGCCACCACGGGGACAGTTCAGGGGGGTAATGATGAGCCCGAGACGGAAGCAGAGGGGAGTTCAGAAGCTGTGGTGGAAACCTTAACCACAGACAGCAGATTTGGACAAGAGCAAAAGGCAGACGCCACTCTCCAAAAGTGTTTTGAACAGGTGACTGACGCCCAGCTAACACCTGAAACCCCAGTGAGATTTCTGGAGAAGAAGGGGATTTTGTATAGAGAGACCCTGAGGAATATCTCAAAAGGGGGAGATGGGATCAGAAGTCAGCTAGTGGTACCTGAAAAGTATCGCCCCATGATCTTACAAAGGGGGCACTCTGACATGTTTGCTGCACACTTAGGGGTGAACAAAACACAGCAGAGAATCACACAGAATTTCTACTGGCCTGACATAGGGAAGCAGATCAGGGAGTTCTGTAAACAATGCGATGTGTGTCAAAGGCAGGGGAATAACCGCGACAGGACCAAAGCAAAGTTGTGCCCTTTGCCTGTGATTGACACTCCGTTCAAATGCATAGGGGTGGATATAGTGGGACCTTTGCCCAAGGCCACAAAGAGGGGGAACAGGTTCATTCTCACCATTGTGGACCATGCCACGAGGTACCCTGAAGCCATTCCCTTGACTAACATTGAAACTAACACAGTGGCAGATGCCTTGGTGGGGTATATGTCCAGGATGGGATTTGCCTCAGAAATAATCACAGATTTGGGCGCATCGTTCACATCAAAGCTCATGAAACGCTTATGGCAAATCTGTGGAATTAAGCACAAGGAAACCACTGCCTATCATCCTGAAAGTAATGGGTTAACTGAGAAGTTCAATGGGACTCTAATGCGCATGATTAGGGCTTACTTGGCAGAGAATCCAAACAATTGGGACCAGAAGCTGCAATCCCTTTTGTTTGCTTATCGATCAGTGCCACAAGCCAGTACCGGGTTCAGTCCATTTGAACTTTTATTTGGGAGAAGGGTGAAAGGTCCACTTGATTTGATCAAACAAAATTGGGAGCAGATCACCCAGGATGACCCACAAGACGTTGTGACATATATAGGCTCTTTAAGGAGTGACCTAAAGAGAAACCTAGAGCTAGCAACAGAGACCCTGCAAGCTCAAAAGGCCAGAAAGAAAGCTTGGGAAAACCAGGAAGGCAGGGAGAGGCACTTTAACCCAGGGGAGGGAGTGCTTTGGCCCAGGCCCTGCAAAGAGAGCAAACTGCAGCTGGGTAGCCCAGAAATAAAATACTTGGGTCACATGGTAGGGGGAGGAGTGATAAAACCCCTGGAGGCCAAAATAGAAGCTGTTCGTGATTGGCCCAGACCCAACACCAAGAAAAAAGTCAAATCATTTCTTGGGTTGGTGGGCTACTACAGAAAGTTCATCCCGAGGTTTAGCGAGATTGCGGCTCCGCTGACTGATCTGACGAGGAAGAAGGCTGATGATCGCATCCCGTGGACCAGCGACTGTGAGGAGGCGTTCCAGAGGTTGAAGCAGGCGCTAATCAACTATCCAGTGCTGCGTGCTCCAGACTTCGACCGGGAGTTCATCGTCTACACCGATGCGTCTAACAGCGGGGTAGGAGCAGTTCTTTGCCAGGAGGATGAGAATGGTGACCAGCATCCAGTGTCCTACCTGAGTAGGAAACTTCAAAAAGGTGAGAGACATTTGGCAACCGTGGAGAAGGAGTGTTTGGCCATAGTCTACGCGATCCAGAAGGCCAAGCCTTACATCTGGGGAAGACATTTTGTTCTGTGCACTGACCATTCACCACTGCAATGGTTAAAGACAATGAAAACCCACAATAGTAAACTTATGAGGTGGGCTTTAAATCTACAGGACTATGACTTTGAAGTGAAGGTGGTCAGAGGGTCAGTGAACTGTGTTGCTGACGCCTTATCAAGAAGACCTGAAGAATGAAGACGGCGAAAGAACATGGACTATGTATATATATTGATGACAAAAAGTTAAATGTACCTGTTTTGTGAACTTGGTTTGTATGAATAAAGGTAAATTGATGTAATGTATATGGTAAATGTTTAAATGCCTAATTGCTATGGTTAACTTAGAATGTAAGTATAAGTAAGTATGATATGGTATGTATAACTGTTGTTGTGTGTTTTATCCAGGTTGTTTTTTGGGAAAAAGCACCTTAGCTTTCCCCCTACAAAACAACTTATAAAGAGGGGAGGTGTTACATACAGCACTGATGTTACCTGTCTGTCATGGGTTTGGAGGGAAAGTTCCATCCTATGGGGAGTGGAAGGCGGGACATCAGGAGGAGGGGCTGTACTATATATATATGTGAAGCCTGTGTGGTGAAGTTAGGAGACGCTGGGATGTGATGAAGCAGCAGCTGGGAAGAAGAAGCTGGTGTGGGAGTCTGTGTGTCAGACAGGGTACTACTGTGTGTCAGAGTACCAACCTGATAGGTTCAGGTGTCTGTTGGTTAGCCAGAACTGATAGGTTCAGGGTCTGTGCTTCAAGTTAAGGGTTCTGTGTGAACCAAACTGTATGCATGTATGAATGAGACTAAGCCACGTTACTATATCTTATTCACCTGATCATTTTATTTTCCCTGTGTGTTGTTTTAAATAAACCTTATTCTTTTATTTGTTGAAAATCCATCCCTGGTCTGTGTGACTTCTTATAGGGAATGGTTGGTGGCAGCTTAGTTAACGTGTGGCAGATCCCAGTAGGTCTGGGTTTGTCACAGCAGGTAACCTAAAAATGTTGCAGGGCTTTTGTTTCACAAAACATGAAGTGAGAGGATTAAATGATTGATTGTATTTATACACTGACATGGCTTTTCTCAAAACAGGCTCAAGCCATAGGCTGAAATGCTGCTTATAGCATAAGCTAAATCATAGTTTTCTGTCCTTCTTTCCTGGTAAACAGAGTTGTTTACCAGGAACATGGCTTGTGTGTGTGTGTATGTGCCTGCGTGCATGCATGCAAGGGTACTCTGTTTAACAAAGAGGGACAAATGGAAAGCTACAATTTGGCTTAAACAGTGAGCAACATATCAATAATTAAATAAAATGAATAAAAAAGTACATTAGAAGCAGGAGAAAAGAAACAACTTTAAGAAGCAATTAAAAAGATGTCATTAACCGGGCTGTGGGGGGAGGAAGGGGGGAACATAGCTCCTGCCTGGGTTCAAAGACCATTTTTGCTCTTGGGGGGGGGGAATCAATAGTATGCTATTACACTGAAATCAGTCTTGGGATGCTGAGGGAACATTAAGCTGTATATGATTGCAAATAATACATTCTTACCTGTAATATTAATATATTAATGAATAATGATTAATAATATTATATAGGAATCACAGGTTGATGTTAAATTAACAACTGATCTCGAAGGTTTTGTTCCCAGCAAAGATCTCGGTCCTTTGCATATTTAAACAGGATAATGTTTAACCTACAATGCCCCACACAGTTCAAAGGAATCAAAAAGGAAAAGTTAAACATTTATATAATATTAAACACAAACATAGATGATATCTGCTAAAATGTATGCTCCTTGAATGCAGAATCAGATTCATCCTTTATTTATAATTACAATGTCTAGGTCTCCTCTTAGACATTCATTACACTAGGACTCAAAGTGATTTAGAAGAACATTTTGAACAATTACCAGGGCCACGGAGTGATGTGATAGTGGGGGGGGGGTTGCTATTGTCCTCCAAATCAAAAACTTGAGGGGGACCTTGAAATTAGGAGACAAATCAAGGAAGTGACCAAGAGGGACAGGATTGTAATCATGGGGGGCTTCAATTATCCTCACATTAAGTCAATGCATGTGTGGGTCAAGGAAGAGATATTGGGTTTCACGGAGCCCACCAGAGGACAGGTGACTCTGGATTCAATATTGCGTGGTACTCAGGACCTGGTTAGGGACACAAATGTCACTGAGCCACTAGGGAATCGTGACCATGCTGCAATCTCTTTCGCCATGCAATCTGACACAAAAACCCTTGATTTCTGAAGGGTGGACTTCCCTCAGATAAGGAAATTAGTTAGAAAAAAGTTGAAAGGGAAGGTAAAAATAATTCAATCTCTCCAGAGTGCACGGAGCCTGTTTAAAAGAGGGCCAGTGTAAGTGTATACCTCAAAGAAAGAAGGGCTCAACTAAGGGCTCAACCAGATAGGCAGGATACAAATCAAATCAAATCAAATCAAATCAAATCAAATCAAATCAAATCAATCAATCAATCAATCAATAAGTCCAAGAGGGTGCCGGCATGGTTAACAAGCAGTGTTAAAGAGGCTTTAAAGGTTAAGGAGGGGGTACTTCTGTAAACAGGAATCTTTCCCAAATGAGAAAAATAAAAAGGAACACAAAGTCTGACAAAAGAAATGTAAGATGATACAGAAGGCAAAGAAAGACTTTGGCGAAAGTATGACCAGCTATTATAAAGGGGAATAATAAAAGCTTCTTTAAATATGTTAGAAGCAGGAAACCTGCCAGAGAAGCAGCTGGCCTTCCAGGTGTTGAGGGAGCTAAAGTGATAAGGGGACTTGGAGGCTGAAGAGAAATTAAGTGAGTTCTTCACATCTGTCCTCACGACCGAAGACCTTGGGCAGACTCCACTGCCCAAACTGCCCCTCCTGACTAGTGAAGTAAATCAGATACAGGTTAAAAGAGAGGATGTTTTAGACCTAATTGATAAATTGAATATCAGTAAGTCACTGGGCCCAGATGGCATCTACCCAAGGATTATTAAGCAACTGAGGAATATTGCATCAGATCCAGTTTTTTGCATGCTGGCAGATCATTTTCTCCATACTGGATCATCATGGCATCAGGGTAGATGGGGGAAAAATTTCTCCATGTTACACTTGACTATGGGTCTGAGTGATTCCAATTGCATTCCTTAGGTCCCAAAACATCTGATTTGAAGCTGATCCCCTAAGCCAGTGATGGCGAACGTTTTTGAGCCTAAGTGCCCAAATTGCAAAAAAACAAAAAAACAAAATCCCAACCCAGTGGGCAGCGGAAGCGGGAATCCCAGGCACAGAGGTGCCTCCAGACCTCACTTTGGATCCGCCTCCAGTCGTGCCCAACCCCACCACTACCTATAGCTCGGCCAGCCTGCCACTGGCAGTGCCAGCTGCTCTGGATCCTGGCCCACCACTTGTTGGGGCACTAGCACTGTGGCTGCAGCTGCCTCCTCAGGTTTGGCTGCCGGGAATAGTGATCCAGCAACTTATGGCTTGCATGCCCACGGAGAAGGCTCTGCGTGCCAGCTGTGGCATGTGTGCCATAGGTTCGCCATCACTGCCCTAAGCCAAGATGCAGGCCCCACTGAGAGCTGGCAAAAAAACATCTCCACCCAGTACATGATAATGTGTCCAAATAGTCAGAACAATTTAAACCCTCCTATCACTAAATCATAACAATATCTGCTCGTATTAGTACTCTTCCACCAGGTGAGGCCTGACATACTTCTTATAAACTGATGAACACTATCTCCCCATCACCCGCACCGTATCAGGAGAAAAACCTCATTCAAAGCTTTGATCCAAGCACACTATTTATACTTCCCTGGCAGACCAGAGTGGAAACTTCTTCTTTCTGGTCCGCCAGAGAAGACTTTGCTTCACCAACCCCAACAACCTTTCTTCCGTTGGCTTCTTTCCTGTTCCAGGGACAATGGTGGCCAGCTTCGGTGCTCAAAGACTCGCTGAGGTGCACAACAGGTCCCCAAGGTAATGGGACTCAGGACTCAAGTAGCCCAAGCTTGTTGCTCTGCTTTAGGCAACAAAATGTCTTGGGCCATCCTTGGGTGCTGGGGACAATTTTAGAATTCAGAAAGTGGCCAGAGAAAGACAAGTGAACCAAAGTTCGTCTGATGGTGCATGTAAGGCTAAGAATAGACTCTGGCAAGGATGGTCACAGACAAGGGGAACAAAGCTTGCACTGCAAGTCAATCAAAGCAACAAGTGACTCAGGGCGAACTATATTCTGATTTATAGAGGATCATAAATGGACATACAGCTTTACGCAGCAAGAGGGATACAAAGGAGGGGGGAAGGCAACAAGGGAAAGGGTAGGTGAAGCAAAGGTAACAGAGAAATGCAGAGCTACATGTGGATTTACATAACTTTGATGCATCAAAGACAGAGTTCAGAAGTGACATGTCACAAGTTAACAGTGCTACTTGTAATACATTATGAGGGAGCAACAATGTTCTTTTTCATTACATAACATTAAAGCTAATTCACAGATTATTTCATGTAATGAGCAGCATTCATTCATTACTCCTAAAGTATTGCTTTTGTGGAGGGGTCATTTGCAAGGATTTTTAAAAAGCTTTTAGGTTAAAAAGCTTAAAAATTAAGAAGCAATGTGTTAACAATTGTGTTGCTCATAATCTTTAATGTACCCCTTTGTGGGATTCTTAAGAAGCAACACTAACATTTATGCATTAGCTTTTTTAAAAAATAGACTAAACAGTGATCAGAGTCTAGCAGCATCTTGAAGAATGGCAAGTTCTCTTTTATAGAGAGAGATTAGAGACCACTTCAGCAATATGGTATTGTCAATATGCTTTCCTGAAATCTCAGTTCAAACACAAAGAGATGCTAGTATTATTCATTTTAAATATACAGATTCATTTAATGATTTGGGTCTGATTCTGGTAATACAATACAAACTGATGGCCCTACAATTATCAGAAAGGCACTTATATTAACTTTAGAACAAAATAATTGCTCATTTCACATGCTAGCAAGGTTATGCTCAAAATCCTACAAGGCAGGCTTCAGTAGTATGTGGACCAAGAACTCCCAGAAGTACAAGCTGGATTTCAAAGGGGCAGAGGAACTAGAGACCAAATTGCTAACATGCACTAGATTATGGAGAAAGTCAGAGGGTTCCAGAAAAACATCTACTTCTGCTTCATTGACTATGCAAAAGCCTTTGACTGTGTGGACCACAGCAAACTAAGGCAAGTCCTTAAAGAAATGAGAGTGTCTGACCACCTTATCTGTCTCCTGAGAAATCTATATGTGGGACAGGAAGCAACAGTTAGAACTGGATATGGAACAACTGATTAGTTAAAAATTGGGAAAGGAGTATGACAAGGCTGTATATTGTCTGCTGTATATGCAGAATACATCATGCGGAAGGCTGGACTGGAGGAATCCCAAGCCGGAATTAAAGAGTGCCGGAAGACATACCAACAACCTCAGATATGCAAATGATACCACTCTGATGGCAGAAAGTGAGGAGGAATTAAAGAACCTCTTAATGAGGGTGAAAGAGGAAAACTTTATTTTCTTGCTTATTATGAACAAACAAAAATGTGGAGGGCAGATAACTATTCAGTTTTAATCTCAGAATTCAGGCTTGAAATAATGGTGTCCATCTTGTCTCAATGAAGGAATGGCAAATTTGGAGGGATAAGTTTCCTATTGACTCTCATTTACCTGGACGCTTTAGGAGAAGAGGGCCTGTCCTACCATTAGGCAAAATAAAACAATGATTCGGGGTGTCATGAAAGGGCAGTCAATTGTTAGTAACTTAATTTGTTGTTACTGTAATTCTGATGCCAAGGATGGGAAGAAACACTTATATTTTCTGCCTCAAGTACCAAAACAACTCACCCAGCTTTGGGTATATTTACCTTTTCTTGTATGACTGTGGGGTTGCAAGTGGGCACTCTGCCTCAAGAAGCAAAGTATCTTGAGCAGGCCATCTTCCTCAATGGAAATGTTATTGTCATAGTTGAGATTATGGGGGTTTAAAGCACGTATGAAGATGGTTTGTGTAGTTGTGAAGAAATGTAAAATGAATCCTTATTTGTCCTGTGTAAGAATGATTTTGTAGGATGGGAATGTTGTTCCAGAGGGCTGTGGGAATGTTTTTCCTTTAAACCAGTACAATGCAAGATAAGAAGACCAGACACTTGTTATGGTGGTGAAGAGAATAGACGGAGGCAAACAACACCTGTTTCTCATGAGAAGGAGGGGATTACTTCTACCACCTTACACTGTGATTGGATGACAGCATGGGAGACGAAGATGGGAGGAGTCTAGAAGATAGAAAAATGAACTTTTGCCATATGCAGTGTTCCGCCTTGTTTCGATTTTTTCCTTTGTTGGAACCAGAGATTTTTCTGGGTCTTTTTTTCCTGCTGCCTTGGGGAGATGTAGAGAGTTAAAGAAAGAGGAGGAGGAAGCTTTTGGAGATTTTTTAGAGCTTTTGTAATCAAAATGGAATTAGTTGCCTTAATTGTAATTGTAAACAAGCCTTGAAAATGTATTATTGCTATGCTTTTGCATCAAACTGACTTTATTCTGTAAATCTGTATTGTGTTCAATAAAAAAGATAAATTATAAAAAATTTTGGTCTCTTGAACAGTAAAGCCTGTCGCAGTCATTCCCAGAGGGAGAGGCAAGGCCACAGTACGTTACTGAGTCCTACCTAATTGAGCTTAGTAGATTTTAGGACTACAAAGCTCAT
Source organism: Pogona vitticeps (assembly GCF_051106095.1). NCBI lineage: Eukaryota > Metazoa > Chordata > Lepidosauria > Squamata > Agamidae > Pogona > Pogona vitticeps. The sequence goes on from NC_135783.1 coordinate 301,044,815, forward strand.
GTTAACTTCTTGCTGAACTCAATTAAGCATAAGCAAGTATCTTTTGGGAGCAGACTTGTAAGAAGGGGTTTGTTCTACGCCCTGGCTGAGATCACCAGGACCCTACCCAGCTGTCTAGGGGTACTCAGGCTCCCAATTACTCTCTGTCCACCGACGAAGTTCTCCTTAACAGGAAGCTGGGTCGTGAATTATAACAAACAGTGTAGACTTTTCCAATATAGTGTCTGAAATCCTGTTGCCTAGCATTATAAATTGCACTAGAGTAGGCCCACTGAATCAATGGGCATTTGGTGACCCAGTTCCTCAAGTTCCATTGATTCAAATGGACTTACTTTAGTTGCAAGTTACTCTATTAAGCAACAGGATTTTGGCCATTGACATGTACTAATATATTTATTCATAACTTGAGAGAGGTAGATACAATATATTACATTTAAACCCTGATAAGGTGCTCAAGACCATCCATATGGAATCATTGTTAGGATAAAATGTTTACCAGAGAGCTGGCAAAGGCACTTTTTTTGGCTACAACTCTCCAAATCTCCCAAATAGCACAGCGATTTTGCTAACCCTCTAGCGGAGACCCACTGTACCTTATTAGCATACCCAGAAAGGCTTGACATAGTATGCATTTGTAGAAGCTATCATCCTAGCTTTTATTCTGCTACCTTTTCCTGACTTCCTAGGACAGTACACACTATTAGATCCACACACAATTCCTTTTCACCCATGTAAAGCTGTAATCTATAATTGACTTTTTATAGTAGCATCTGACAAATGTTGCCTGAAAAAGGCCAGTATCTTTTGCCATACATCTTCCTGAGCCTTTGCATGTTCTCTCCATTCTCCTCCCCAAAGCACAGGCGTTTGTAATGGCCTGTAAATGGAAACCTGGCACAGTGGCAAGTAGGGTGGCTCCAGGAGGTGCCCAGCCCCAGGGTAGGAGCAGAACTCCACATGATGTCCACTCTCCCTAAGACGCTGGACAACTTCCCGGCAGAACAGCTCACTTTGCAAGTTTCTGTCATCTTGTCCTGATAAGAAGAGGAACGTGCTCAGAGATTTCTCCACAGGGATGCGGCATGGCCAGGTTGCTGGATCTCTGGGGTCATCCAAGATTTCTGAGAAATCCAGAATTCCAGAGTCACCAATGGTCTTGCATTTCCTCAGGTCATAGGGATGAAGAGGAATAGTGAGCCCCTTCACTTGCAGGGGGATAAAAGAATTAACACCTGAGCCAGAAATGCAAACAGCTGCTCGGACAGCAGGTGAAAAAGTGGCCAGCGCGATGGCCAGATCTGCACCTTTAGAGAGTCCAAGAACTCCAATCCCTGTAGATTTCACCTGCAGGGGAAAAACAATCAGAGAAGGATTAGCATCAGTTCTACATCTGCCACTTCTTTTCCCATTTTTTAAAACTACCCATTAAGAACTCCTTGCTGCTACTGTATAACACTCCTGCACCCCATCTTATCTCATATATAAATCCTATCTTGTGCCCTTGCCAAACAAGTTTGGGAAGGTTGTGAAACCAAGAGTTTTATACAGTAGCAACAAGGAGGGAAGGGAGTGAGGGAGAGTAAGAGGAGATATCGGGTCCAGGGATGACTTTTTTAAACAAAGGTCCTCTGTAGCGAACACCCTGCCTTCCCATACAGTGGTGCCTCACAAATGATTATAATTCATTCCGTGAGAAGTGCTGTCTTGCAAAAAATTCATCTTGCGATTTGGGAACCTCGAAAGACAAATGAAATTTATTCGTCTTGTGAGGCATCGGTCTCGGGAAAAAAAAGGATTGCAAAGCATGGCCACAGAAAACCGTCTTATTTATTTATTTGATTTATACCCCGCCTATCTGGACCGATGGACCACTCTAGGCGAGGCACCATAGCGATTGCAAAAAACCAGTCGTCTTGCGGGTTTTTTGTCCTGTGAGGCAATCGTCTTGCGAGGCACGACTGTATATGTAAAGGTATTAGCCTGCACCAATGGGAGTTGTTGGGAGGCGGAGCCAAAGTAAAACTAGAAGGGAGGGGTGAGTTAGAGTGAGACAGAGTTGGAGTTAGAGAACTATAGGCTTGACAATTAGAGAATTAACTGTGAAGTGGACAGTTAGGCTGTGAAAAGTTAAAGGTAGTGGTTGAGAGTGAGAACATTAAAGAAAGTTAAATAAGAAATAAGTTATTAAAAAGCCAATAAATGCCTTAACGTCTTTTAACAGTTTATTCAAATGAACTGTAATCAATAAACCTGTTTTATGTTGAAAGTCACTCAGCGTATGGACTTCAATATTTCTGAGTACAGTGGTGCCTCGCATAACGAGCGCACCATTTAACGACGAATCCGCATAGCGATCTATTTTTTTAGATCGCTAATGCGATCACATTGCTATGTTCTGAACAGGAAAACATCGCATTGCGTTTCGCTTATCGATCTTTGCATTACAATGTTTCTAAAACAGCTGATTGGCGGTTCCAAAATGGCCACCGGGTGCCCAAAATGGCCGCCGCAACCATTTTTGCACGGTTTCCTCACTTACCGAGGGCGTGAAAATGGCGGCACTATGGAGGATCTTCGCTGAACTGTGAGTTTGGGCCCCATAGGAACACATTAAACAAAGTTTAATGCGTTCCTATGGGTTTTTCCGTTCCTATGGGTTTTTCCGTTCCGTTTAGCGATGTTTCTGCATAGCGACGATTAATCCGGAACGGATTAACATCGCTATGAGGGGCACCACTGTAAATTGTGTTGGTAAGGACCAACTGGTGGTAGCGTGAATTAAAAAGGGAACATGACTTGTGTGCCTTGGATTAATGAAACAACCTGGAGGCACACAGGAAAGAGGGCCACGTCACACCCTCCTTTATGCATTCTGTTGGAAGGAAGCATTCCCTTCTTTAACCCACTCAGCCAGTCCAAGAAGGGAAAGGATCCAGCACACGTGCAGTGCCCTTTACCTCTCCAGAGATCCTGTCCAAATCCTCCGGCTGCACCAACTGAAACAAATCCATTTAACAGGGCAAGCCGGGGCCAAAGTTATATCAACAGGACCTGGGCCAACTACAGCATCTAGGTCAGAGGTGATCCAAGCAACTTCCTCTGCAAAGTGCAGTGGAAAATCTTCAGAGCAGACCGTTGAATAGTCAGTCAGTGTCCTTCTCCTTCAGCCATCTGTGCAAAAGGCCCATGATAACCTGAAAGAGCTCTGTACAGATGCAATGGTGGCAGAGCAGAATAGCTTCTTTCCCACCACCACTGCCACACAGTAGTTTCCAATGAGCTCTACCCTGTGTTCCATCGGTTTTTCTTAGTTTTCCACTATTGCTGCTCAAGTTTCCATCCCACTCGTTCTATCATCCTCAACTCTTTAGTAAACCAAGGAGATAGTTTGGTCGCATTTTGTGGGAGGGGACATTTAGGAGTGATCTTGTCAATAGTTCTGGCCGGTTCCATATTCCAGAGATCCACCAAGGCCTTGAAAGGATCTATTCATGAAGCCTTTCATGGCCGGGATCTAATGGTTGTTCTGAGTTTTTTGGGCTCTTTGGCCGTGTTCTGAAGGTTGTTCTTCCTGACGTTTCGCCAGTCTCTGTGGCCGGCATCTTCAGAAGACAGCAACCTGCACACTGCACACTTATCAAGACAGCAGGAAACCATTTGGATTGATCAGTCTCATAGAGTGGACCATTTTAATTGGCTTTCGACTCCTGCAGAGGCTCAAAGTTCCAATATACTCAAACCTTACCAGGTAGTGATCTACGAACACAAGAGTAGGTGATACCTTTACAGACCACTAAAAATAATAATAAATAAATCACACAGTCTACTAGCTTTCATGGATTAGGATAATCCACTTTGTCAGGCATGTATGTATCAGGTGTTCTGTGTCACACACATACCAACCAAACAAAACCATGTCATTTCAAAGGAAGGCCATATGGGAAAGTATATGCATCAGCCTGCCTCCACTTGTTTGAAGAACTGGGGTGTGATATCCAAGCTGCCTCAGCTGTAACCTTAAAACAACCCCAATGCACCCTGCATCTTTCCTGAATTACATCTAAGGAAGATGTAACTGGCAAAATTAATATTGCCAAGAACATTTGGACTTTACATTCTCCACACTGGTATATGCCTGATGAAGTGGATGGTCCTGATCCACAAAACTAAGCATATTACTGTATACCATGTTTTCAAAAAGTTATCTACAAAGGTATCAGCTAGTCTTGCATTTGTATTTTGCAATGGCCACTTGGCCCCCTTTTATTTCAGGTAGAGATCTGTCCATGACAATGGAACTACCGGAAATTCCTCACCACTCACTATCCTGTCACTGACAGAAAACTAGGTTGAGAGTGTGCCCTGCAACACGAGAGAGGACAGACACCAGCTGGAACAGCCCCATGGTCATCATGGTAAACATGAAATCCTGAGCTGCTCCTGAGAAACTGGTCTCTATATGGATACTGAAGTACCCCAGCACAACAACCCAAGGAAACTGCAACACCACACTTGACACCAACTCAGCCAGCTCATGCAGGGAGACTGTTATGCAGGTGGGTTGCACACCAAACAGATTCCCTATTCTGTCAAGGGCTCCCACTCTCAAGTACATGAACTCATACTCCACAGTCTCTGGGAGAGGGTATCGGGTAAGGGTGACTGAATTTTGAAAGAATATTGCAAGTCCTCCCCACATACAACCCCCAGGGTTTGCCTTCACATAGAACCCAGATGGGCAAAGCTGAGACTTACTCCTTCAGCTTAATCCACCCAGGTCAATACACACCAGGTCAGCATGTTCATCCATGAGCAGATCCAGGATGTTAGCTGACCTGGCATTTAAGTGAACTGGCATATAACAACAGTACCTTCAACTCAGGAGGCTTGCCATCAAGGTTATCCAGGCTACTTGATTTGGGAGACAATTGGGGGGGGGGGCAGAAACCAGCACTTTATTATCTACCCTTCTCCCATGATGGCATTGATGCCCCCCAACTCTGTATCTCCCCCTGCTCTCTGTAATGGTAACAGTTATAATAACCAGAATCCTCTAGCCAATATCCAGAATTTCACACCAATTCAAATATCAGGATCTTATGACTAAAAGACTGAGGGCTTCAGAGCAAAGATCTATCAGGGCACTCACCTGCTTCTGCTTCTGCAGGAACTCTACCGCCTCACCAAAATAATCCAGTTCAATGACCTCTGGCAGAGCAGGGAGATCCTCAAAGGCTAAGTAAGCAACGGCCAGCGTCACAAAACCTCGGCTGGCCAAAAGACTTGCTCTGTATTCCACCAGCCCCCCACTAGATCCATACAGGTCGATGAGTCCCGGGAATGGTCCAGGGCCTAGAACGAGAGCATTAGGGTACATTAAAATGTTTCTTTTATGCAATGGCCCTTTGTCAGCACAGAATCACCCAGATATCACAAGAGACATTTAGGCACCCATTTATGAAGCCCTCTTTCTAGTTTTATATACTGGCACCGACACTTTCATTCTTCGAGAAATTGGTAGAACTGTTGTTTATTAACGGATGTTTCTTTGGAAACTGCCCTGTGTATTGCTTATGTATCCCTAGTCCTTAACTAAGGGGAAAACTAAACGGAGCCCCTGTGGGCGCAGGCAGCCCTCTCTGGCCATCCTCTCCCGACGACCCGGGGAAAGAGTTACGCGCCAGCCTTCAAAAGCTCCCTCCGACGAGGCCCGCCACTCACCGGGGGGCAGAAAGAGGGTGGCCCTGAGCCGGCCCTCCCGCACGGCCACCCGCCTCACGCCCTCGGCCAGGAACCACCGCTCGCTGCGGCAGCTGCCCAGGAGCCGGCTGGCGGCCTCCGCGCCGCCGCGCCCCTCGTACACCTCGTAGGTGACGACGAAAGGGGTGAGGACGTCCCGCTTGCTCAGGCGCTTCCAAGGCGTCTGCGGGGCCAGGGACCACAGCAAGCCCATGGGCTCCAGGCCCTCGTAGCTCCCGCCGCCCAGCGCGGCGCAGCGGCTGAGGTCCAGCTCGCCCTGGCCGCCGGCTCGGTAGTACGCCGTGGACTGGAACCGCTCGCCGCTCTCATCTTCCAGCCAGGCTCGCACCGTCACCTCCCGCAGCGGCGGGAGGCCCTCGAGCGTCACTCGGACGGGCTCGTCGTACAGGCACGTGGGGGAAGGCAGGACGCGGATCCGCGCCGCCATGTGGGGCCACCCGGCGCCGGCAAGGAGCGCTCTCGCCCGGGACAGCAAAGCGCGGCGCCACGCGCTCCTCGCCCCCTTCTCTCCGCTGGCACTTTTTTTTCGCAGCCTGCAAAAGTCCAAAGGGTGCAGGCAGCGGGGCGCCCGAGGGAGCAGCGGAGCGAAGCCTTCTGGGTAATGTAGTTCATCCGAGCAGAACCTCTATTGCTATTCAGATTCTTAAGAAAGTATTTGACAAAACTTCTTTACTGTCTTAGAATAGACAGAAACCCCTAACAAAGATAGTGAATTCACCAAGCTGGTAATAATATTCAATCTGTGGAAGATTTTGTGCGTGTGTCTGTTTCATCATTTCATCTGGAAGTCAAAGATCACAACCAATCTTCCTGGCCCTTTACCCTTTGCTCGTTCCAAACATGGGTCTTGCTCAATGTTAGTAACTGACCACCATTATACTGTACACCAAGCACCATCTTCATGTATGCCTCCCCAAAGACAGGTCTAAAAATGGTATCCCACCATGGAAAATAGCCTGTTTATTAACTTATGCCAGCCTTAACTTGTAAATCCTGAGGATAAATGACCAAAGGCTTTCTTAAAATTATTCTGGGGCCAAATAAAGTGAGGGTTATATAGGGCCAAAATGGCTCCCTTAACTGTTGTTGATGGACAACAGAAAGTAGGTACAGATTCATCCAGTGTTGAAGTTAAATGCCTTCTTGAGGCCCATCTTCACCAGAAAACAGGCAGGAACTTTCTCCTTGAGTTGAAGCCTCGAAGCCATAAAAGGCAGAGCCACACGAAAGAGCCCTGGAGCAGCCCATCACTATACTCTGTATTCTCCAGGAAAATTCAAGTATGACACTTCCAGAGTAACATATTAATTTTACCACAGATTGTAATGATACACACAACCCAGCCACCCTTAGTCTTCCGCTTGGTGAACAGAGAGCCAAATTGTGCCTCTTGCCAGTAGTCCCTGGGCAACTGACGCTTGTGGTGATAAAAGCAGTCCTGGTCACTCTAGCCTTTATTCAAGCATTTGCCATTTTATTGTTAGTGTGTGGGATTGTGGAAATGTAGATGCATATGTAAGATGGAAAAGTGGATGCACGTATAAGCCCTGCCTCCAAATGTCACAATGTGGCATTCTAGAAAGTTTAAATAAGGCTCTGTGAACAGCTGAATGCAGTTACAGAGCGCTGTACAGATCTTTGCACTCAACACACAAAGGTCCAGAATGTTTATGGAAGTGCAGCAAAGTTCAGAGGCTTAGTTGCATCCCTGCCTGGTTTTAACTCCACATGCCAGCAACCAGAATAAAGCTCCTGCCACCAACAGACAGGAAACCAAAAGTTGACTGTACTCTGGACAGGCAATCCTCCCCTTTATTAAACAGCAACAAACCAACATCCTATCTAGATTCAACTTCAGTTTATTAACATTTATTGAGTCCACTGGAGCTATTCACGAAGGCTTTCACAGCCGGGAACTAATGGTTGTTGTGGGTTTTTCGGGCTCTTTGGCCATGTTCTGAAGGTTTTCTTCCTAACGTTTTGCCAGTCTCTGTGGCCAGCATCTTCAGAGGACAGCACTCTGTGCTCTGGTGTAGTTGGCTTTGGGAGTGCAGTATTTATGGCTGTGAGATAGGCTTTTGTCTTTTTCTGTACATGGATGATTATTGTGTCTTGTTGTGGGTGTATTGTTGTGCTAAATCCACAAGCACCAGCAGAACTTCAACAAAAAAAGAGAAAAGTGTGAAGCTCAACAAAACTTGGCTCCCAGCTCTAAAAAATACAGCGTGCAAAAGGTCAACGAACTCTACCCAGCCACAAGGACAGGGGATCACTACACACAAAAGACCAGCTAATGACACCCATCAGCCACAGTGACAGATGATCTCTTCTCTTTAGCACAATAAACCCACAAGACACTAATCACCCATCTACGAAAAAGACAAAAGCCTATCTCACAGCCATAAATACAGTGGTGCCCCGCACAGCGAGGTTAATCCGTTCCGGATTAACCTTCGCTGTGGGAAACATTGCACTACGGAACAGAAAAAGGCATTGGAACACATTAAACAGCGTTTAATGCGTTCCAATGCCATAAAATACTTACCGTTGTGCGATGTTTCCCAGGGGCCGGCAGCCATTTTCGTGCCCTCCCCTCGCACAACGAGGGCGCCAAAATGGCTGCCATCAGCTGTCCGGCGCGTCCAAAATGGCCGCCAGAACAGCCGAAAGGACCCGGGGTGCAGCGTTTTCGTGCCCTTGGTAAGCAAGGGGAGCGCGCGAAAACGCTGCCGGAAGCCCTGAAATGGTTGCGCGCAGCCATTTCGGGGCTTCCGCAGCGTTTTCGTGCACTCCCCTTGCTTACCAAGGGCACGAAAAAGCTGCACCCCGGCCCCTTTCAGCTGTTCCGGCGGCCATTTTGAAGCCGCGGAACAGCTGACCGGCGGGTCGCAAAGCAAAGGTCGGTAAACGAGCAGCTTACCAACCTTCGTTCTGCGATTTCCCGCCTATACGGGCACCGTTTTGCGATCGCATTTGCGATCGCTAAAACAGCCTCGTAGAGCAAATTCATCGCTCTACGAGGCGCCCGTTGTGCGAGGCACCACTGTACTGCACTCCCATGCCAACTACACCAGAGCACAGAATGCTATCCTCTGAAGATGCCGGCCACAGAGACTGGCGAAACGTTAGGAAGAACAACCTTCAGAAAACGGCCAAAGAGCCCAAAAAACCCACAACAGCCAACAATCCACTGGAGCTGTTTGAGTGACTCACTGCTTGAAGACTTAACAGTAAAGATACAAAAAGCTGGCAGTCATTCACATACTCTGACATCACTCTGACTATTTTGAAATAAACAGAAATCCTTGTGCCACAAGTATCATACATGTAATTCATAATATTAAAATTAAAAGATTTCAAGTGTCTAGAAATTGATCTATGATCTTGAAACCTATTTCTGATGGTTTCAGAAAATCTGTTTTATCCTTAAAGGCAATACTATTTAGTTCAGACTTTGATTTGCTAACTGAAAAAGCACCAGTGACATAACAAAGCAATGCGGTATTGATTTCAAAGGTCACTCAAGGTAAATAACCATGTAAGGCATAATTTAATCTAGATTTATTGTGAACACTCCTCTAATGTTCATATGACATCAGAACAGTTGTCTTTTGTCGTGATTTGTTAGACCATTCCTAAATTATGCATGTTCAGCTCATTTAAAAAAACATAAATTAGATCCCCACATTGAATGTAGAAAGGTAGCTGTTCCAAGATCCGATCGCATGACTGTGCTACTTTAGTTCCACGGCTTTTGTGAGTGAATCCAACAGCTGATAATATGAATATTTTAGATCATATTCCATATCATACCAATAATTCACTGAGGAAAAAAGAAAACAATGTAAGCAAGACCCTACAAACTGTATCTGGAAAAAGCTAATCTTGGTTTTAGAAAAATTGACCCCTCCCATCCATAATTTTCATAGTTTTTAGATGAATTTTGTATGATTAGTCCCAAACCCCAGATGACAAGAGGTTCAAACACAACATGTTTCATTAGAAATATGGCAGGCACTTCAAAATAGACCTGCCTTACATATAAAAGCTATTTTTATGTGTAACAACTTCCTATTCTGATCAAGTAATTTAAACAATCTTACTGGAATCTATGAGAAAAGGATTTTAGCGGTGTGTGGTTTAATCTGAATCAGCTGAGTAATATAGGAAACTGCTTCCCATACAGTGGATATAAAAAGTTTACACACCCCTGTTAAAATGTCAAGTGTCCGTGATGTAAAAAAATGAGACAAAGATGAATCATTTCAGAACTTTTTCCACCTTTAATGAGACCTGTGAACTGTACAACTCAGTTGAACAATAAACTGAAATCTTTTCGGTGGAGGGAAGTAAAAATAAAAAACTGAAATATGGTTAAATCTGTGTACACATCCTTAAATTAATACTTTGTCGAAGCACCTTTTGATTTTATTGCAGCACTCACTCATTTGGGGTATGAGTCTACCAGTATGGCACATTTTGACTTGGCAATGTTTGCCCACTCTTCTTTGCAAAAATGCTCCAATTCTATCAGATTGCAAGGGTGTCTCCTATGCACAGTTGTCTTCAGATCACCCCACAGATATTCAATCAGATTCAGGTCTGGGCTCTGGCTAGGCCATTCTAAACTGTTAATCTTCTTCTGGTGAAGCCTTTGTTGATTTGGATGTTTGCTTTGAGTGGTTGTCATGCTGAAGGATGAAGTTCCTCCCCATGTTCAGCTTTCTAGCAGAAGCCTAATGGTTTTGTGCCAGTATTGACTGGCATTTGGAACTGTTCATAATTCCCTCTACCTTGACTAAGGTCCCTGTCCCAGCTGAAGAAAAACAGCCCCAATGCACGATGCTGCCACCACCATGCTTCACTGTGGGTATGGTGTTCTTTTAGTGATGCGCAGTGCTGTTTTTGCGCCAAACATATTTTTTGGAATTGGGGCCGAAAAGTTCATCCTTGGTTTCATCAGATCATAAAACCTTTTTCCACATGCTTTTGGGAGACTTCAGATGTGTTTTTGTAAAATTTGGCCAGGCTTGGATGTTTTTCTTCGTAAGAAAAAGCTTCCACCTTGCCACTCTACCCCATAGCCCAGACATATGAAGAATATGGGAGATTGTTGTCACACACAGCCAGTACTTGCCAGATTTTCCTGCAGCTCCTTTAATGTTGCTGTAGGCCTCCTGACAGCCTCCCTGATCAATTTTCTTCTAGTCTTTTCATCAATTTTGCACGGACGTCCAGTTTTTGGTAATGTCACTGTTGTCCCATAGTTTCTCCACTTGATGATTGTCTTCACTGTGTTCCATGGTATATCTAATGCCTTTGAAATTCTTTTGTACCCTTCTCCTAACTGATACCTTTTAACAATGAGATCCCTCTGATGCTTTGGAAGCTCTCTTCTGTTATAGAATGTGACTAAGAAAATGTCAGGAAAGACCTATTAGCATAGCTGATCTTTATTTATGATTCCTTAGAGGCATTTTAAATGATGGCAGGGGTGTACTGACTCCTACTTAACATGAGTTTGAATGTGATTGCTTACTGCTAAACACAGCTACATCCCCAGTTATAAGAGGGTGTGCACACAGATGCAACCATATTATTTTAGTTTTTAATTTTTACTTCCCTTTACCTAAAAGATTTCAGTTTGTTGTTCAACTGAGATGTACAGTTCATAGCACTGAGGGTGGAAAAAGTTCTGAAATGATTTATCTTTGTCCCATTTTTTTACATCACAGACACTTGACATTTTAACAGGTGTGCAAACTTTTTATATCCACTGTATACAGCTTTCCACCCAGAATGGCATGGGAATCTTATTTTCAAGTAGCTACTGCTCTAATAATCTAATAACGTGAATTAATAATCCTTCTGACAAAAGATTTAAAGGCAATCAAGTATAAGCAGAGTACTGTAGTTGACGAATTACACTGCAGTCACTGAACAGCTGTGTTGTTACTTGGCAGCCTCATAAAAATTATTATTCCATCTTCAATTTACCAATTGTAGAAAGAACATATTAATGACTAAAGACAGTGAAGTTCAAATTGGGTTACTTGGAGAAAAAAGCAGAAAGACTCAATTTACAGAATCTTTAATGAGCTTCTTTTACATAAGTCCCATGTGAAATAAATCTCTTATTATGCAACTTACACTTGAGATCAGCCAGGAGTTGTTGAATTGTGTCCTTCACCAATTAATTTCTAAAAGGGGAAATAATTTGAATTTTCAGGTACCAAATTATGTTCAGAGAACTCAGGCTTCATCTACTGAAACCTTCTGGCTTAGATCCTGAGTTGAGATTCAACAAAAAGAAAGTATCTTTTTTCAAGGCAGATGCCCACTGGTAGAAGGGAAGAAGAAGTTGAATCTGGGTAGACAAAAGTATGACCTAAGATATCTAGTGAATATATCTGGTTGTAGCTACTACAGATTAAAGATCCTTTTGGCATGCACCATTTTTCTTACCTGCTATGCAGCCATGTGACTGTCGAACATGATGGAACCAGAGAGAAGGGAGATACAACATGTCTCCAGCTTTTACAGTGCATTGCAAAGGTTTTGTCTGGGCATATTCTGGGTATCGTTCCAAATCTGGATTTAAAGGATCCAATGGAATCCATGGCACCTGTTGGTAAGAAAATTAATGCAACATACCTAGTTTCTCTTAAGGGAAATTGTATCTCACCCCTGAAGAAACTAATCAATATTTTTTTCCTCTGGTGACAAAAAATGTGAGAAACACCTTTTCCCCCCCTACCAGCTATCTACAATATCTTGCTTTTTATTCATCCCTAATGTGCTTTCTGGGTACCCAGTATGGTATAGTAGATAAGAGTAATGGACCAGGACTCGCAAGACTTGGGTCTTCTGGGGCAACTCACTGGGGGTGCGGGGCCCTGGTAAAACCACTTCTTAAATACCTCATTTACCTTGAAAACTCTATTAGGGTCACTATAAGCCAGTTCCGACTTGATGGCACATTAATAGCAATGAGCTTTCCACCTGTCTAAAATTTTATTTTTTACTATCAAGCTCTATGTGACTTGGGTCCAGTTTATCTGATGAGCCATCTTCTCCCATATAAGTCTTCACAGGCTCTGAGGTCTTTGGAGACACCCCTCTCTCAGTCCTGCCATCCTTGCAAACATATTTCGTATGGATGTAAGAGAGGGCCCTCTTGATGGCTAAGTCTCCCAGACTTAGGTATTCCCCGCTGAGCGAAGCTCGATCAACCTCTCCCTTCTGTCCTTACATCTTTACTTATACCACTAGGCAGCTTTGGGCAACTAAATAGCTACTTAGAGGAGTTCTGGAAGGTGATATATTTAGATGAGCTCTTACATTTTTAACACACTCATGATGTACTCCTTCCTTTTTCAAAAATGGCTATATGTTAAATAGTTTTTAATTCAATACAGTGGTGCCTCGCTTAGCGATCGCTCCGTTGAGCGATGAAATCACTTAGCGATGGGGTTTTGGCCATCGCCAGAGCGATCGCTTAGCGATGGCCCCTATGGGGAAAAATCGCTTTGCAATGATCGCGGGGAAGCGATCATGGCAAAGCGACCCTTTTTGCACAGCTGATCGGCAGTTCCAAAATGGCCGCCAGAAAAATAAAATGGCCGCCTGCTGTTTTGCCTCGCTTTAGAGGCACCGAAAATGGCCGCCCCTATGGAGGATCTTCGCATAAGGTCAGTTTTTAAGCCCATAGGAACACATTAAACACGTTTTAATGCGTTTCTATGGGCTTTTTAAAATCGCTTAGCGATTACCGGTAAATCAGTCAGCAACGTTTTTCCTGGAACGGATTAACGTCGCTAAGCAAGGCACCACTGTACTTCTTTAGTTTGATTACATTTTAATATAGAAGTATACTAACCTATCAGTACTTGTTTCAGCAGCATGCTTAATCTGTTTTTCTTTACATGTGAATAAATTCTGATCAGCTTTGCACTGACATATACATTCACTGTGAATCAAGAGCATCTCATCTATAATAATAATAATAATAATAATAATAATAATAATAATAATAATAATAATAATAATAATAATAATAATAATAATAATAATAATAAATCAACCTCCTCCTGAAAACTGGTGGTGAATCATCATTAGTAAAACAACCGAACATGAGTGTTTGTTCATATATGCTGATGTGCACATTTTACTATGTGTATTATTCTATTTTCTTTAAATTTCTTTAAACTGTGAACTGTCCTAAAGTCAAATTTGGTGAATGTTACATATTAATAAATAATGAGTTTGGAAGCCCTTACAAGTCTAAGTAATACAAATAACACTTCTTTGCTTTTATTCATACTTACTTTTAGATGGCTGAAAAACAGCTTTACCTGATAGGAGGTAAAAATAAAACTAAATCTTTCCTAAGATATTTCTTAGTACTTGTATCTCCATGGATAGTGTTCAGTACAAAATCTCTCAATACCTTCTCTGCAGTTTTATCATCCACAACCTCAAATGAACCATCTTCCAACATATGGTATGTTGCTGGTGGATACATTTCTGGAATGCAAAATATGGGAACTGTTAGAACAGTTCCCATGTTTTGGGAACACAATATTTTGGGGGCAGAGATAAAGGACTTTCAGGGCTTAGTATGATGTACACTAAAAGTATATGAGTAGAGTTCATCTCAGTCAATGTACTGGGTCAGAATTAGTTCAGCCATTTGTTACAGATTTTGAAGACAACCTAGATATTATGTGGACATCCTATGAACTCTCTGATTCCCCACTTCTTGAAATACAACAGATTGCAGGGGACAGATGGACAGACTAAGTCCAAGCCAGATTCTCTCTTTCCATCCTACAGCCCTAATGAAAAACCCAACTATAAGCCCCAGACTTAAAAACTTATGTGAGTAATAATTATGTTTGAAGTTTTCTTTCCATGGCCAATAGCAGCTTAAAGGAGTGGGATTTAAGGGAAAGAATTAAGAGACAAAGTGTTTGATCCATCTCCTTCTCTATAATGCACATGGAAGCAGGTTTTGGTCTGTCCCTCTTTCACAGTGCAGGACTGATTCAAATCGTTCCTTCCTTTCAGTTGCCTCTCAAAGAATTTTTTTAAAATTATGGGAACGAAACAATCACAGATCACTTGTAATCTGTAGCTACTTTCCCTTTGAGAAACTTGGTAATCCCTTTGGGGACAGCTTCCCACCAAGTTTTATGCACGACACAAAGTAGTGGTCCATTACAGCCTCTTGTGGCTTAGTATGGTATGGCCTCTACTCTGGTTAGCTAAAGACCACAACAGAAAACTATAGAATACAAGTTTGAGCCTATTGCTACATCATAATAAGATCCCCACATCTCCCTTCCCTCCCTGGCATGCCACAAACTCCAGCTGACAGCGCCACTTGTAACATCCACCCCATCTTACTTTTAAAATGAAACATTAGCTGGATAGTAAAACACTGCTAAAATCCACCCCCACTTTATAATTCGAATGACTCCAGGAGTAAAACCCAATAAAACACAACAACATTCTCCTTCTCAGGAGACATACCATATGGGATGAATGGACGATCACTTGGTGGATGTAGCAGAAAATGTTTTTCTCCAGAAATGACACAGTACAAGTTTTCATAATGGTCTTTATGCACTACAGTTGGAAGGAGAGAGGGAAAAATGAAGGTATGGATGGAAAGGAGGAGGGGAAATAATAGTCCCCCTTATCTCCGTTTAAAACAAAGCTGTACATCTGTAAGAATCCACATAATTTTAGTGCCTCTACTGCTTTTCTTATTCTTCTTTTTTGAATCTCTGGAGCTTTTCCTCCATTTCAAGGATTCCCCTTCCCCTTCCAAAATTGTAATGTTTCCTGCGATGGTGCTCTTCCCTTCCCCTTTATTAATGCATAATCAATAAAATCTCCCCAAATTTCTGCAAAAGTATATCTTTTAGACACTCCCTTTTTCACTTTAATATTGCATGTTAATTTGTCATTAATAGCTATATTCCATACTTCTGTATACCATTCACTTAATTGAAAATTATGTCTTGTCTTCCAGTACTTGGCCATAATTAACCTAGCAGCTGTGACTAAATTAGAAATTAATTCTATAGTTGCCCAATTATATTCCACCTTGTCAAATATTGATAGAAGTGCTATTTTAGGACAAACTTCTACATTTTGATTGGTTATTTCTCTTATTTCTCCAAATATTATTTGCCAAAATTTCAACACACTGTCACATTCCCACCACATATGAAAATATGTGCCAGTTTTCTGGCATCCCCTCCAGCACAACATAAGAGTAATTTTTATTTACTTGATTTAGTTTCATTGGAGTTAAGTACCATCACCAAACAATCTTATAAAAATTCTTTTTATTTCTTATAGACATGGATTTCACTGTTCTTACATCCCATACTCTTCAAGCTAGTAGGAAATTTTATGAATGAAGCTAATATATAATACAATATACATAAATTATAAACTGGAAAAACCATTAGATCTCAGGTACTTCGTGATTTTTACTGCACTGAATCTGTGCTAGCATCGAAGGGAGCCAAGGTAATGCAGAGGATAAGACATTCCAACAATAAAATAACATTTGTTAAAGTGAAACTCCTCTGTGCTTGTGTAGAGTTCTTTTCCCTAAAATGGTATCCTATCTAGACTTGCCCTCAAACTGTAGATAAGAATGCATTTCCCTCATGGTACATACAAGATGTCACTGCAGTAGATTCTCCTAGCCAGAAATTCACTGCATCCGGCTTTTTTCCTGTTGAGAAAGAAAAACAATAATAAATTAGAGAATGCATTTGAATTATTTTGGACTGAAAGATTATCCATTTAAAAACATGTTCACTTAGTTCCTGCCTCCATTTTTCCTGTCTTGAAGAGGTAAGTTAAATGGTTGGCTGAAGCACATCACTGTAACCACTGAAAAACGCAGATAACAGATACTGAGCTTTTTATTACATAAACAAGAGCAATTGAAAACTAACCATTGACAACTCAGGGGTATGTGTGACCATGTATACTTGTACCTTTCTCACAAAGTGAAGAACCATGCTTTGGGTAAGTGGGACACCTAACCATGGGTAAGATGTCTAGTGAAAGCAGAACCCTCTTATCTTGCTCAATAAAGACACTGGGAGAACAACCAAATGCCCATATTTTCCCCAAACATTGCCCCTCTTCATAAGCTAAGCATGGGCATGGGAGTGGGGGAATGGGTTTATCCCAGTATAGGAGGCTAGCACACACCCTAAGAAACAGTTGAATGTATCTGGGCACCGTATAGGCAAATACAGACCTCCTTGCCACTGTGAATGTACAAGCAACACTTTGCTTGCTGAATCTTGGCACCAAATAATAGGAAGGGGGTGAGACACCATACATTTGCTGTAAAAATCTTTTAATAATTACATAAATACATAAATATAATAGCCTTCAGAGCCCGCACTTTAGTTCGTAGGCACTCATTCTCAAGCAATTCCAATCAAGCCATGGGTTAGCTGGATAGCTCCGGAGCCATTGTTAGCCTCCCACATTTCCTCCTCTTACAAATTCTTCTTTCTCCTCTTCTACTGCAATTATCAGAAGCATATGTTAGCATTTAATTCACACGACGAGTTTGTTTTGCTTATTATTGATACAGAAATTGGCATGAACAAAGCCATCAATTCCTCCCACTACAAATTCACTAACACACTCCAGCATTTCAGAGCATGCTGAAGGCTAAGAATGCAGAAGGCAAAGTGCTTTTCCACTGGAGCTGGGAGTGTGCAGGTGGTAATTGAAAACAAGCACAAAAAGTGGAACTGCTCAGTGAGCCCTAGGTACAGCCTTTAAATGAGCTTCGCAATCCTCCAAGCCACAGATAAAACTAGAATTTTGATATTTACCAAGTGCCTGGCTCATCCAAGGTATCTCAGGCTCTACGTCATCCATAAGTTCAGGAAATTCCTCTGTCAAGTTTGAACACTGTTTCTGTACATAGAATACTCCTGGTAAAATTACTTTTTTCTCCACAATGTCCAAGAAAGTACTGAAAGGCATGTGTCGTTCTTCTGGCATAACAAACCAGTCCTGATAAACCGCATCAGCATAACCATTTGGAGTTACTGCTACACTCACCAACTTGGAGTTCACTATGTCCCTGCACCAAAACACAGATGAAATTCACAGCTGTGCAAGAAGCTGACAATTATGATAAGAAGTAAAATTACAGAATAGCACCCTATACCAGTTCCTGCTACCTTGGAATGCAACAGGCTCACCCTGTTCAGTGATTTCATGGTGGTCTCAAGTTTCATGCAATAATCTTCTACATACATGGAATTTTAAAAAACTGAAACAACGTATGGCTTCATAGATACCCACCGCAAGTAAGCTAATGTCCACTTCTTCAGAGCTGGCCAGTGTTTGATTGCATTCTGAATTATACACGGCTTGTTTGGACACACCCATTCTCGAAAGAACTCGAGGGGGGATGGAAGGCTATCAAGGTAGGGCACAGACTCCGTAAAACATAACTCTATCCAGGAAAAAGACAAAAGAGTGCTAGAAAATAATTTTGCAACCATTTAAGCAATTTACAAATTTTGCTAAAAATAATTATGTGAAATAATTCTTTCCTAGAGATATCCTATTGCACTGCTCCATTTGCGTGATCATTGTGATGTCACCATCAGTGGCACATTGGCATTTATTAAAGAGCTTCTTTTTCAATATAGGGCACAAGTGACTTGAGATCGAGTCACTGACACCACAACATTGAAAAGGCAACTCTTCAATTTGCAGCAATCTGCAGCTGGTGATGACATCACTACTGTTGTGCAAGCTGGGCAATGCAGTACAGTATATATTATTTTAAAAGGAAACATTATTTTAATATGTACATGGCATGTTTTTAATATTTTATTATTTATTTAAAATACTTCTATCCCATTTTTCTCCCCAAAAGAACCCAAGGTTCTCCCCCCTCGCAGGGAGCAAGGACCTATTGTCATGGTCCGCCCTTGAAGGCTACTGGATCCGACTGGATTCCAGGATGCCATGAGAGGGGTTACGGCTGACCTGGTTGGCGCTCCTGTCGAGGCTCTGGTCGACGGCTGGTTCACTGCCGCAGCTAGTGCCTAAACGCGATCGCGCCTAAACGCCCTCTCCGCCGCAGAGATCGCCCGGCGCCCTGGTTTAACCAGGATCTCCGGACGTCGAAGCGGGTCAGGAGACGGCTAGAGCGCAAATGGAGAAAGGACCCGACGGTTTTTAATCGTATAGCTGTTAAGGTCGCTACTAACCTTTACCAAACCAAGGTAAAGGCTGCCAGTCGAACTTACCTCACTAACCGGATAAGTGAGGCATCCAACCAGCAGGCGGAATTATTCCGTATAGTACGTGACCTATCCGGAATTGGCCCGGGTGATAGGCCTCCCCCTAGTTTTACACCGGACCAATTTGCAGCATTTTTAAAATCTAAAGTGGAGGCCATCCGCCGGGACCTCTCCCCTTTTTTGAATACAGTGAGTCGAGCTGAGATGTCCAGCGCTCCGTCTTGTCCGGTGACTTTTGACTCCTTTCAGCCCGTCTCGCCCGACACTGTGGCCAGGACGCTTGATCGCTGTCGTGCCACCACCTCCTCCTTGGACCCTTGCCCGGCCTGGCTAATCAAGGCAGCCAGGCCTTCAACAACAGAATGGGCTACTGTAATAATTAATGGGTCTTTCCTTGAGGGCAGATTTCCTTCTGCCCTCAAGGAAACACTCATTAGGCCCATCAGAAAGAAACCTAGTTTGGCGGCGGACGAAATTGGCAATTATAGGCCCGTCGCCAATGTTTCTTTCTTGAGCAAGGTAGTCGAGAGGGTGGTGGCCGATCAGCTTCAGGCGCTCCTGGATGAAACAGATGCCCTGGATCCATTCCAGTCGGGCTTCAGGCCGCGCCATGGAACAGAAACGGCATTGGTCGCCCTGTGTGATGACCTATTGAGGGAGGCCGACAGGGGCAAAGTGTCTCTGCTGGTCCTCCTCGATATCTCAGCGGCCTTTGATACCACTGACCACGGTATCCTCCTGGGGAGGCTCTCTGAGTTGGGAATTGGTGGCCTCGCACTGGCCTGGCTCCGTTCCTTCTTGGAGGACCGTCCCCAGAGAGTACAGCTTGGGGAGGCTGTCTCGGCCCCGTGGAGCCTCAATTGTGGGGTCCCACAGGGGTCGATCATCTCCCCAATGCTGTTCAACATCTATATGAGGCCGCTGGGTGGGGTCATCAGGAGGTGTGGGGCACTGTGCCACCAATATGCGGATGACACACAGCTCTACATCTCCTTTTTTCCAACTGCAGGAGATGCCGTTCTGTCCCTTCAGCGTTGCCTGGAGTCCGTACTGGAATGGATGCAGGAGAACGGGCTGAGGCTGAACCCGGACAAGACGGAGGTACTGAGGGTGGGCGCCCCCACACTTGGGGATATGGGAAACTCCCTCACTTTTGGGGGGGTGACTCTGCCCGCCAGGGATGGGGTCCGCAGCTTGGGGATCCATCTGGACCCGGCGCTCACCATGAATCCCAGGTGGCGTCCGTGGTCCGCACCGCTTTCTTTCATCTTAGGTGGATAGCCCAGCTGCGACCCTACCTTGATGTTGGGGCTCTCACCACTTTGGTGCATGCGCTTGTAATCTCAAGATTAGACCACTGTAATGCGCTCTACGTGGGGCTACCTTTGAGGCTGCTGCGGAAACTACAGGTGGTGCAGAATGCTGCGGCCAGATTACTCAGTGGAGTGAGAAGATACCAACATATCTCCCCCACTCTGGCCGCATTGCATTGGCTGCCCATCCGATTCTGCATCGACTTCAAAGTCTTGATGCTTACTTATAAAGCCCTAAACGGTTTAGGACCTCGATACTTGATGGAACGCCTTCTCCCACCAAGATCTACCCGTGTCACTCGTGCAAGCCAGGAGGTGAGGCTGAGGAGCCTAACGCCGAGAGAGGCCCGGAAGGAAAAGACCAGAAATAGGGCCTTCTCGGCGGTGGCTCCTCGCCTCTGGAACAACTTACCTCCTGAGATTCGCGCGGCTCCCTTGCTGGGCATGTTCAAGAAACAACTAAAAACGCTGTTGTATAAGCGGGCCTTTCCAACAGAAAACTCCTGACGATTTTCTCTCTATATCTTTTTAATTTCTATCTTTCTTAAATTGTAATGTTTTAAAATTATGTTGTTGTTGTTTGTTGTAAGCCGCCTAGAGTGGTCTAGTACGACCAGATAGGCGGGATAGAAATAAAATAAATAAATAAATAAATAAATAAATAAGGTGCCTTAGATCATTAAAACAGAATTTAAAAGCTGGAAACAGTAAGTATACAAATATTTTTTAAAAAAATACAATATATTAAAATGGTAATTAAGATCAATTTTAAAACAACAGAGCACAACAATCCATTTAAACCCTCTCTAAGACCACCAGTCATTAAAGAAAAGCTTGCCTGAAGAGAAAGGTGTTTACCTGCCTGCAGAAGGACAGTTAACACTGTGTACACTGTGTCACCCTTGCTAGGTGTACAATAGCTATGATTGTAAATTATGGTAATATATCTACCTATTTTTGTGCCCACTCTCAGAAAAATTTCTAGGGTTGCCTTTGTGTGAAGAACTTTTCTGAGCAGAAATTTCAGACATTTTTGGGAGAATATACATAGATCTGTATGTATCCGTCCATCATATTTCATTATAAAGATATGCTGTTGGCAACTTAGCTCCAGGTAAGGGTATTACACCAATTCAGGCAGAATAAAACTACTGATGTCTAAAATGATGGACATATATCTTTACAGCATGTTGGCAGCATCTCTTTAAATACCAGTCATTGGAGAAAAATGGTCAGGGAAGACTACTCTCCAGGTGCCCTTTTTGTGAGATTTCTTTGCAGCTGCCCTCTGTGGGGAACAGGATACAAACTGAGAGAGGTTTCTAGTCTGAATTGGCGGGATTGTTCTCCAGCAGCTGATTTTATCCGAGGGTCACTACTGGAAATAGGACTTTTCAAGAAAACTTCACTACAGCACCCGGTTGGGCTTCATCCGTTGCCATGTCCATGGGCTCAGCAACTACCCATGGCAGGCATCGCCTATGTAAATACATTTATATCAGCTGCTAGAGAACGTGCACATCTGCTTAAAATCTCAGCATCTCTAACTCTTTTTGAAAATTCCGGCACCCACCATTTTGAAATTTCACCTACACGGATACAGTATTCATACATTGAGAGATACGACACACAGTCTTTGCCAAAGGGAATACGAGAAGAAGCGCAAGCCACCGCTCCTCTCGGACCGCTTTCCCAAGGAGACCCCTTCCCTGCAGTATGCGCAGCTTGCTTTAAACAAGCTTCCCCTCAAAAAAGCTCTCTCTTTTTAATTCCCGCCGCTCACCCCTCGCCTCGGCCGGAAAGCCCGCCAGGCAGCGCCTCACTTCCCGCAGCGCTTCCTCTTCCGCGCCGGTTTCGGCCATAGAGCGGCTGCGTCTATGGTGGCTGCTGGCAAAAAAAAAAAAGGGCCGAGTTTCCACCTCCCGTGCCCTCACTTCCTCCCCGCGACAAGCCGCCGCCGCTGCTCGGGGAGAGCTTTCCCGTTCGCCCCGCCCGCAGGCTGGCCGAGCTGCGGAGGAAGGGCGTCCCGGGAGGGCCTCCGACCGGAGCTTAGCCGGCGGAAGATGGGCTTCTGTCCTAGGCGGCGGGGGCGACAGCTCCACCTTGACTGCCAAGGGCTTAGCGCTTCCCGCAAAACAAGCCATGTATAATTCAAAATGGCTTTTAAATATTTGTACAGTATCCTTATTTTTAGCTGTAAATATTGTCTTTTAATAATGTAAGCCGCCTTGGGTCCTTTTTAAGTAGAAAGGCGGGCTAGAAATATTTTAAATAAAATAAATTTAAATAAATTTTGGTTTGCTTAAAAGGCTCGAATTTTGCCCTGGGTTGGCTTTCCTCTTCAGTAACCTCAACAGCAAAACCCAAACTGAAAAGCAACCTGTTATAATATGAAAAAGTGTTTTTGATCCATACAGGCAGCTGGAAAAAAGTGTATTTGGCATTTTCTGAATGCCTCTGAGACACTGCTAAGCCAGAAGACCCTGGAAGATAAGACTCTTAGGTTGGAAGTTACTTCATCAGCTACCACGAAAGAGCAAAGGAAAAATACAGGTGGCATCATTCTTCATGAAGCAACTCGATAAAAGCTGAAAGGATGTTCAGTTGCTGTTGTGTGCAAATGTATGTGAAAGGAAAGTCTGAAGTTGAAAGATTACATAATTGGACCTTGAAATGTGAAAGCTATGAATCAAGATAAACTCAAAATTGTAAAATTGGAATGGATTGTACAGTATAAGCACATGTGGTATGAGTTAACTAAAGTGGAATGGAATAGGACATTTTAAATTATATAACTACAAGGAGTTTTAATCTAGAAAGGATCAACAAAAAAAATCCCACAGGGACTAATAATGAAGCACAATGTAACACAGGTACTTAGGTGCTGTGTTGTTTTGCTTTTGTTAAAACCGCTGAAGCAAGACTAAAACAGTTAACCATTTGAAAAATTTGGAGGACTGTGGTAGTCTGCCTTGGTTTAAAAGATGGACACACAGATGACATCGCAGAGTGATGCCTACTACCTGAGATCCTTGGAAGCAAAAAATATTTAAAATAATGCAATAAATGAAATTAAGCAGTTCTACAATGCCTTTAGGCTGCAGCTCTATAGCAGCTTCAAAGCCCACCCTTGTTGTCCCTTGCCTTTAATAGTATTTGAGATCCTTTCAATTGTCTCTTTTGTCTTTAACCCTTTGGATATTTATTACACAATTTACCTATTAGTTCAGTTGCTGTTTTACATTACTTTCTGCTTTAATTCTAAGAAAAAAGATTTTAAAGCATTCATTGAGATTATATACAAAGGGAGAAAGAGATCTAAAAGTTGGGCATAGCTAAGAACAAAACAGTTCAGTTTAACAGAGACTTTGGAAGACTTCAATGCTGAAATATTTCCATTTGCCATCATTACCTACTTACCATAAGAGGAGGACCACAAAAGAAATTCCCAATAGAACAGCTGCTTCTCCTGCTGCTGCTAGTCTTGTTATCTACTGCAGCAGCATATACTAGGATATAAATAAACCTTTCAGATCTGTAAACCTTTTCTACTCTTGTCCCTTTTTAGTATTTTATGCTCCAGCAATGACCCCAAAGAAAGTATGAACAGTCTCAGTTCACACATTTTTCCTGCCTGTTGATCCTTTCTTACAGGCTACCAGGCAAGTTTGACCTATTTATTGTTTAACAAGGTCATTGTAAGCCAGCTGATAGTAATACCTAATGACTTTATAACTTCTTGCTTTGAGATGAGATAACAGAATCAATGCAACTAGTTGGAACTACAGTATATAGTTGTACAATTTCCTTTGAGCCAAACAAATGTATATTTTGTAGTAAGGGACTCCCAAAATGTCTTGCCTTTCATAGGAATGTTGTGCAACTCAATTGTTCACAATCACTTAAGACAGAAGCAGACATGGCAGACAACCCTTCCTTAGAAAAAGGAAATTCTTAAGAACTGAAGTTTATCTAATCTCCTTGAGTTTGCAACTTATCTTGCTTTGTTTTGAGAATAGTCTTCAGAACTTAAGTATGAGATTCCTTTGAAGTCTGATTTCTTAAACACAAACGTCTGTCTGAATCACTTCTCTCCAAAACTAATGAATTTTCAACTCTAATGATGGGTTACTTACGTATTATGTCTGCTTCTGCCACCATCCACCCATTACTGTGCTATTATGCTGGTATGAAATTTTCTGGGCAGATTCACACTAACATGATGGCTTGATGTGAAATTTCTATGGTTTTCTAATGAAAGTTGTATCCAGGGTGGCTGTTCTGTGATGGTTAATTCAAATGTTCAGATCAATACTTGAAGTCACATCCATTAATGATGAACAGATAGCCCTCTCCACTCCATTTCCCATCTAGCATATGCAATTCAAATATTTTGCAAGCATTTTGAAACTAGCCAGTGCCTCAGCAAGACAGTAGCATGAATAAAATTGTAACAAAGAATCACACTTTTTATTGAAACTATTTAAGACCCAGAGTACAAATGAATACAGAATTAAAAACAGCCCCAGCAAGGTGGCTCACAGTGCAAAAACCCCACAAACATAAAACAATTGTTTCAAATAATTAAAAAGTTTTTTCCAAAAAGGTTCTCTTTTTTTTAATTTCTTAAAGCCAAGGTAGAAAACACACGTTTATAAATGAACAAAGTTTCAGGTTTGCTACCTCCTTTTAAACAAGTGGAGAACAGGAAGGTGTGTTGAAATAACACAGATTTTAAAAGGATGTGACATGCTTGAGTAGACATGGCTTATTCCTAAGGTTGCTTGTCCATGCATCACTGTCTGTGATTTAGCTCCAGACAGCCTACAGCTAGAATGTTAGGTATAAACAGTACAGGATTTTGAATATACTAGTTGTAATCTGCAGAAAGATTTTTTATCTGAGGAAACAAGTGAGGAATGGGAGGGTTTGTTGAAACAACCCAGTACCTGAAGGGCCACATGGCAGGTATTCTCCCTTCAAAAATGAGTGTTAGTACCAGATACTAGGAAATCCAGCTGCTGAATCTGGGTTTCTCTGAGTGACAAGATTGCTCTAAGATTAAAATTTTCTTTAGGAAGAAATATATTTATTTGGGAGAAGTGAATGGGCCTTACTATTAGAAGAATATTTAGAAGAAAACAAAAGGGTTAAAGGAGCCAGAGATAGGGAGTAAAGAGCAAAATGTCCACATCCAGTAGCACCAGTTACATATACTGCTGGTTGGCATTAACACAGCTTTGTTTCCAAAGCAATAAAGATATGTTTCTGTAGAAAAATGGACAGCCCGTTCAAGTGTGCAGGTATTTTCTTTTTTAAAGGATCCCCTTTAAGAGAAAAGCAGGATATTCTAAGAATGAAATTTAAACCACACTGCTCAGAAAACAAAGAGTTGACATGAAATTTGGATTCTGTGATGGTTCCATATTTTTATACTGACTTTTCTGAGCTGTCTTAATATAGTAAAATTGCATGCACACATTTTAAAAACTAAACAGAAGTGGGCCAGATTCAATTACTACATGCAATTATATTTCTCCGTCTTGCAGATGTTGAGATTTTCCTAAAAGGGGACATCTATAATGAAGACAATAAATAGGCATGCAATTCAAAACAAAGAGTATAGTAGCGAACATTTGATTATAGTCTTACAAAAATATTTCTTACAATGCGCCGAATTCAATATTTGAGCCATTTGCTATAAGTAGCAGCAGAGTGCCTTCCATGATAAATCATTTTTTATACTGAAGTATTTTTGATAAATAAAATGTACTCTTTTATCCTGCATCCTCTCAGCCATGGCTTCTAATGGTACAAACTTGGGGGAAGCTAGGAATCTCAGTGGAAATTAACCAGCTTGGGTAAACTGACTGGCCTTTGATATTCGTACATCCTCAGAGTCTTAACCATGGATACAAGTGGGAAAATAAAGGATAACACCAACATATCTTTTCATCTTTTAATTTACACATTCGTTCTGAGTTCTGCTTGCTTGTACTGCCTCTCTCCTATTTTAGAACCATTCCATCAGTATTTTGCCTTTCGAGCTCACCACATTCCTTGCCCTACTACTACATTTCTAGAAGTCTTGCTTATACTCTTTAATGCAATGCTAGAAACTATAGGCCCATCCATACCTCTTTACACATCTACTTACTCAAAACCACATAAAACTACTATTCTAGTTCACCCTCAGACTCCATGTATTATTTTCCCACTTGGATCCATGAAAGTGTACTCAATTTCAAAAATTTTTCCTGCTGGAAACCTTGGTTTGACACTAATGTGCAATTTATTTGATATTGCCTTTCATCCACGACAGTATCAGATAAATCATTACCAAGTGACTGCTGAAGTATCAATAGCATTAAGGTACAGTCTTCCAACATTTTGCTTCTGATCCCACACCAGTACACAGAGGGACTTAAGATTATCTGAAGAACCTCTAGATCTCCCTTTTTCACACCATGGGCATACCCATGTTGGAAATATGGTTCATTACCTGAATGTTTGTGTGTATCAGAATAATAAAGTTTCCTGAGCACGAAAGTATTTCACAGTATAAATGTGAACAGGGAAAGGAAGGTGTTTTGCCTACTAAGCCTTTTTTCTGACATGTACATGAAAAGGAGATCCATCCTGCTTTTTGATTAACTTATGTGCAAGAATTGTGGGGATTACTCCAGCTGACAATTCCTGGCAATCAGATTCCTCTGCCACAGGTGCCAGCTGTGACCTTGACCTACTCCATGCTCACCTGCAGATGGAAAACACTAGGAAATCTCAATTCTGGTGAGTGCATCTTAGCTACCATTCAAGTCTGTTCAGAGAAATAATGTGACCAAGACAGAGCCAGAAGTATCTGGGACAAACATGCTGAAAATGACTAAAAACATCCCAAGTCCCCAGCCTTGGAACTCAATTAAAGATGGTGGGCTGGCCAGCCAGCCAAGACGAAGTCTGCTTTGCAGGCCCCTCGGCACTGAAGCACCACAAAATGAGAGCCAGATAAGAAGGTGTGCACTGCAGTTTACCAGGCCTGTGAGGCAGTGAAGCACAAAACTACCATGATAATTTCAAAAGTACAAGACAGGGGTGGGGCGGATAGGGGACATATTCAGAAAGCACTATATCAATAATGCCAGACATCCACACTGATAACAACATATGTACCTGCTCTCTGACCAGAGGGAGTAGCACTAAAAAGTTAGTAAAAACATTTTTAAATGGTTTTACTCAGTATCAGCCAATACTTTGGGAACAATATAATGCTAATAATTCATTGCATAAGGAATTGTGCTGTGTTTGCGACATAAAAAAAAATACACAGAGGGAAAGAGATAAAAACACGACATAATAAATTAAAAAATATTCACATCTTCCTTCCAGGAAGGGAATTTTCTTTTCTTTTCTTTTTTTGATTAACTGAAAAAGATCCATTCTTTTGTACTTTATTTGAAAAACAACAGCACCAATTGATATAGAAATTGGAGCAGTTGGACAAAGTGTGGTTGTCACTGAACACTATTACATACAAAATTCCCACCCCACTGACATTAAAAAAAAATCCTTCCAAAAGATTTGTTATGGAAAAAAGGAACAGAGATGGTTACATCACAACAGTCTGCATTTGCTGGCCTCTCACACTTAATTTTCTGGTTTTAGCCATAGAGACAAGCCAAAGGAATCACCCTCTTGGGATATTAGATACATCTTATGATTTTTGCAAAGAGAATTTAATAACACAAGACTGTCCTCGATAATTGTTTAAATTCATATTACAGTGGATTCAAAGCTATAAATAAAATCTGGAACTATCCTGTATGGTATATATGCTCACCCTGTTCCTCAAGTTCTACATTCCCAAAGTCAGAATCTTCCTAAGACCCAGAGCAGAGCCCAGTATGCATCTACATTTGAGCAACACTAATAAGAGCTTCGTAACAAATGTGGACAATTCTTCTTTTTCTTCTTTTTAAACCTTTGGGATCCAACAGGAAGCCAGGTGCTTATGTTGATTAGAAATACTCCTTAGAGTTTATATAAAACCTGAAAAAATGCTGAAAACTTCTTCTCAAAAAGCCAATCCATTTGCCAATAACCATGTAACAGATCTCCAGAGCTTGATCCAAAGGATTCACTGTCCTGTAGAAGTAGTCAATATGGATAAAGCATGGCTCTTCTTTAAAATAAAAAGCAAAGCTGAGAGAACAAGACTTTGTAAATACATAAATACAAAAATACCCTATACATTGTAAATCCAGGTATAAGGGAACAGATTTCATCAAGGCAGTGTTCACTGGAAAGTAGTTGAATCATCTTACCTCCTCATCTACTAGTACTAGTAACAAAATTAGTCTTACTAGACATTGTAGGAAAGATGCAGAAATAGTTATGGCTACGAAGTGCTCACAAAAGGTTTTAGAGCAACACTCACAAAAATAAATTAATAAATAAAAGATTTAATAGTCTGCATAAACAGAAAGAGTGCTGCAGGGGAATGATTGGGGTCATCTTGATCTCTTTCTGTCATGTCAGCAGCTACAGGTTGGGCCACAAGTGGAGTGCTTTCTGGTTGTTGTTGTTTTGGGGGCGGGGACTAAATATTTTGTCTATGAGAAATAGTTTTCAAAGAGGTTTGCGTAGCACTCAAAAGTGAAACAGTGGGGCTCAGAAAAATTAGTACTGTGACCAGCACATTTCAAAAAAAAAAAAAAAAGAAGACAAAATAACTGTTTGTTGCTTTAAAAAAATCCCCATAAAAACAAATAATAGCATTCATTCAAGGCTTCTGCCATGAACCTGACCCATGAAATGGATTTGTGTGGGGACTAGTGTTCTATCATAAGCTTATGTTGATTAGAAATACTCCTTAGAGTTTTTTATCCATACGTCGCTCAACAGCTTGTAGCAACAGCTCCGAGTACTGTTCCAACAAAGCAAGAGTTTGCTCATTTCCAAAATGGCGTGGACTGGGTAAAGCAGAACCACCTCCCTCAGCCAGTGGCATTATAACTGTCTCTGGTGGCTCCCCCAATGCTTCTTTCTCTCTTTGCATCTGTTTCTCATCCTTCAGGGAATCCAGCTCCTTTTTCATCACAGAGAAGGTATCCATCAGGAGGCCAGCAATTTCATGTTTGTCAGCTGAAGACTCCGTATCAGCAGAGACCTAGAAAATAATCAAGGGGTGGTGGTGGAGAAGAGCAGTTAGGCCTTCCCAAGGGCATCAGTCTGGCATGTCTTGAAGGCAATGGGTTTGTTACAAAGAGGATATGCACACTACAGAGTTATTAAGAGTTTGATACCACTTCAGCTCTTGTACCACTGGCTCATCCCAGAGTCATTAGTCTGGCGGAATATTTATAATTTTCTGTTTCAGGTTCTACTCCACTCTCTTGAACTACAGCACTACAGTTCTCTAGCAGGGAATTCTGATCATGTACAGGAATCTTTTTGTGTCTGGCAACACATATCAAATCATTTGTAAAAACACCATTCCAGTCACTTAATGCTCACTCTTGTACTGACTTGATTCTTGAAAAACAGTCCACACAAATGCATCTCGTTGCACCTCTAAATGGGATTTCAGCTCAGATTTTGGCAGTTACTAAACTACATGTTAGTTTAACTGAACTACAAATACATAGCATGCAACTGCCGCTCTACTGTTTCTTTATCTGAAAATAAGAGTAGCTTACATATCTCCCTGATGTCTCCCTCCCCACATGTGGGAGCTTTAAAAAAAAATCTTCCAGTGTCAAAGGCTTTCCCTCACCTTTTAAAACTCTCCTTCCCTCGTGAGTACAGGGAAAATATCTGGAGGAAGAAAGATTTAAACCATCCTTCCTTGCACATGACGGTCCCAGCCTCAGCCCAGCCCCTGTGCCCTTACTTTTGGAGAGAGAAATACAGTACTTGCATATGTAATGTAACATTAACCTGGCCCCGTATATGTTGTTAATCAGGTCCTACTTTTAGGGTACAATGGTACACTGAACAAAAGCCATGTGGACATGTGAATTGGATTGGTCTACAGATATATGGCCTCTGGAATGGACTACTGGCTTGCAGAATGACCTGCCCATGGAATGGCATCTAATACTTAAAGCCAGATTCTTCTGCTTTACACTTTTCATTTCATCATTACATTGCATTGTGTTAGACATTCATTGATTTTCCTTTGATTTCTTTTACATTGTGCTTGAATTTAATGGATCTTATTCCCTGTGTACCTGCTGTAATTTAAATAAATCTTCAAATTAATTGCACTTGTAAATAGCCTCAGATCATGTCTGGTTACACCATTCACTCACTGGGGCAAATAAAATACCTCGTTTTCATTTATAAGAAGAGTAAATTCTATACTAGATTACAGCCTGTAGCTATTGAATAGCAACAGGATGGTTACTGCAGTTACATCTGTAGACACAGATCAAAATAGGCACAGATGTATACTTCTGAATGAGTATTTAGAGGACTTGTTGCTGACTTCCCTAATATAGTCAATCATATACTGTATAAGTATCATATGTTAACTGACAACCTGGAATAAAGAGGTAACTTACCAGATGGTATAGATGAATAGCTTTGCGCATACTGTCTTGAAGCTCAGATACAACGTGCTTGCACTGCTCAACACTGACAGGAGAGTCTCCTGTAAGAGATAGGGAACAAGACAACACAGGTCCTAAGCCATGGACCTAAATATCATTCCATCCTTGCCCACTGTCTCGCTAGGAGACAAACGTCCTGAAAATGTAGCCATTACATGAAAAATTGTAAATAACAATGCAGAAATGTATGTGGTTTTCTCTCTCCTCCCCACTGCCACCAAAGTGATTCTGGACTCTTTCAGCATGTGGATCAATTTGTTGCACATTCACAATTTTTTTATTTTGGCTTTCTCATTTCCAGCCCTTGCTAAGCACGTCTAAAACAAAGATGATTCATTCCAGATAATGCAGTGGCTCTAAAATTAAGCTTGTATAAGTTCCTATGGATAAGTACTTATGGATAAGACCTATAATACTGTACTAATTCCGAAATGATGAACTATCTTTTTCTGGTGAGAAATAGAATATTCAAATAGCTATTCAGCCTCTCTGACCACACCAATAAATAATAATAATAATAATAATAATAATAATAATAATAATAATAATAATAATAATAATAATAATAATAATAATAATAATAATAATAATAATAATAATAATAATAATAATAATAATAATAATAATAATAATAATCCATGAGAGTGGTAGCCTGCAGAAATTAATGCCACATGCCTGCACCATGTGGAGTTATATCACTCAACTTATTCCAGATTCAGGAAAATAAATGTATGTATGTATGTATGTATGTATGTATGTATGTATGTATGTATGTATGTATGTATGTATGTATGTATGTATGTATGTATGTATGTATGTATTTATTTATTTATTTATTTATACCCCGCCTATCTAGTCGAACGACCACTCTAGGCGGCTATCAGTAGAGAGGCTGTGCACAGTACCTCTGTACCCAAGGCTCTACTGTATTCTTGCCTCTTTACAACTGGGGAGGATACCCCAAACCATAATACCTGCAGAACCACAGGCTAGACTTTGCTAAGGAGAGTAATGCTTCCTTTTAGAAAGTAAATTTATGTATTTATTTAAAATAGTTTTGGCTGGCCTTTCTCCTAAGAAAGGACCCAAGGTAGCTTGAAACACAACACTAAAGCTAAAAACAGTGAATTCAAAAAATTAAACACATTAAATACATTAAGAATGTTAGGCAACACAACAAAATGCAAACCATCTCATTGTAAATCGTCTCCTAGACAGCCTGTGTAGGAGACTATAAATCCACGTGCAATAGTGTACCAGAAAATGTAATCAAGGAATAGTTGTGCTGCAGCTTTCAAATGTTAGGGACTCTTTGGCCGAAGCTCTGATAGTAGCGAGCCCACACCAAACAGGCAACAGAGCCTAACTAGGTATTTTTTTCTATACAATAATCTTTTGCAGTGAGATGCAACATATGGAGGAGGGAAGATTAACATTACATTATTGTCCTTCAGTTATTAGAAGGAAAATAGCTTTTTCTCCTGAGCTGCTGTTGCATTAACCCAGTAAGGTCTAACAGAAGGGGGGGGACACTTTCAGCTATGACGTCCAAATGCAACTTCAGAGAAGTTCTTGGGACGGTGCATTCCAGCAGTTAGAAGAGCCAGAAACATATAAGCATATTTTAGTTTAAAGTTGTTCCTAGCAATAATGAGCTTTAAGGATAATGTTTCAACTGTTTATGAGGAAAACCCCATTAAAATGGGTAATTGTTAAATGATTATATCATGGCCATCTGGGGGAGTCCAGAAGGCTTGAATGGTATGCTAGGATAGTTAAATTTGGCCCCAGGGCCAGAGGTGACCTGCCTCTGCTCTAACATATGAAAGCACACACTGATTGACATATAAACAGAGACACACACACACACAGAGGTATGATTTAACTTTTGTTACTGTCCTGCTGAAAATCTAGGGATAGTCTTGTATATCCCATGCCAAATATGAAGCAAAGCAAATAGCACCAGCTAGCATTTCTAAATCCATGTATTCTTCATAGTCTTGTTAAATTATAGTGTGAATCATTGGCTTCATCTATCTTGTTCTTGCTAAATAAGAAAAGTAATCAATCTCTTCTCATCATCTGGGGACATCTCCAATGATTGCTATCCATTTACATTGCCGCTGAGATTATTGAAAGCCAGCACCCAAAAAACATGGAGCAGTTGGTGAACATTATTTAATCGTTGCAGGTTCTTGGATGAATGAGCGACAAAACTTCTGAAGCCGTGAAAATGTACTTTCAGACATGACTATAAAATGGGGGCCACTGGAAACATATGTCTGAGAGGATTTTCCTCTCAGACTGAATGCACAGTGTGAGGAGTAGTATGTGCACGCCTCGAAGATGGAAAAAGACTGAAAGCAGATGTGTTACGTAACTTTGTGCCAAAGTTACATGCAAGCCAATAGCAAAGCAGAATGTGAGATGTCAGTCCCCTATCCCTGCCCTCTAAAACTGAGCAAAAATTGTGCTCTGTTCACCGGATGTTAACATAGTTTCTTGTTAGCCACAGGACTGTGCTACATAGTTCATTAAAGCTCATTAAAGCAAAGCCTCTTCAAAGTATGAGCTTAATGCTTTTTTATGATAATGATACTTTATGAGAAAACCATTTTTAGTTGACATTTGTCTTTTTTAAGCAATATTTTGGTACATTATTTGTTAATTAATGTTTTCTATTGTATGTTTTTATTGTGTGTTAACTACCTTAGGGAGGTGAAAAATATCAGTGTAATACAGATTAGTGAACTCCTTCCACCCAGTTCTCCTCCCCTTACTTTATCAATATGGGATGGAGAAATGATGAAGCAGAAACTGACAAGATATGATTCACAGGCCACATGCTCCCCTCAGGACCTTTTTGCCACACACACCTAACATTCACAGAGTACTTATACACCCCAACACTTTTTGGAGGGAAAAATCTAGTGACTAAAACGTGTCCTTCTGCCCTGGAATGTCCCCAGGAGCCATGGTTTTCAGATACTCTAGAAAACCCAAAATCAAATATGGAAATATACTATGCCACACACTTCCAGTTTGATTTTTAAAAACTTAAACAGAAAATTTTAGGCCCCTTGCAAGAAAGTGATATATTTCATTATAGTAGAGCTTTAAATCCCAATGCTTATTACCGTATTTTTTCTGTGTATAAGATGACCCAAAGTATAAGACGAACCCCCCTTTTTCTAACCCCAAATTAGAAAAAGCAGGGATCAAAGGGCTCCCTTTTTGCTAAGCCCCGCGCCTTGGCAAAAGGCAAGGAAAACGGCTGTCAAAGTGACTGCTGCTTTTCCTTGCCTTTTGAGAAGGCACGGAGCTTAGCAAAAAGGAAGGGAGCAACACCTCCCCTTCCTTTTTGGTAAAGCTGCCTTGCCTTTTGAGAAGGCACAGAGGTTAGCAAAAAGGGAGCAATGGCTCCCCTTCCTTTTTGGTAAAGCCCTGTCCCTTCGCAAAAGGCAATGGTGAAGAGCTGTCTTCCGTGTATAAAACGACCCTCAATTTTTCTCAAATTATTTAAGGAAAAAGTATCATTTTATACAGGGAAAAATACGTAAGTAACCCAATTCATATGATCTGTGATATAAAAAGACTCAAATGGCTTGTGAAATTGTTTTTTTACATACACAGTCACCAAATGCAACAGAAAGGTGGAAGAATTCTATAAGGAAAATCGACTATGTGAGGAGATTTCTGTTTATACAGATGGCCTCATCTCTGTATCACAAATGCCCCCAAAATCTACTCTTAAAGCTTTTGAAATTTCCATAGCAGATTTTGGGGATGCACGAGGGGCCACAGACGGAGGCAGAATACATTTTGTCAGGGGCAGTTGTTCCACTGACAGATACTGTTGGATTTTACTGTTGCCAATGCACTTTGTATCACATTGTGCCATTACAACCTCTCTTTACAAAATGAACCCCTAGAACTTATTCAGTAACAGCTTAAAAAAACTCAGAAGAGTGAGAATTTACTGCTATTTGTTGCAGGCTGAATTATCTTCTCAGCAACAAACATTACAGAGGTATTAAATAACTCAGTTCTTCCAGCTAAAAGTACCATTTTAAATGTACACCTAAGCAGAACTGGTAGCTTTTAACCATTGTATCTAGATACTATATGCCATTCGACAAGAGGCAACAGCAAAGATGGAAACATAGCTTTGAAGGATCAGGCAACATACTCTTGTGCCATTCTTACACCCATCTTGCAAGCAGGAAATAGGTGTGAACTACACAGTTTGCATGCACTAAGACAGAACACAAGATAAACAGGGAGCAGAAACTGAGTACAGAGATAATGAATGTCAGGCTGAAATGTCTCACCATTGAAAGGATGGCTTATGGAACGAGACAGGTGCAGACAGGACGAGACAGGCCAGAAGCTGGACGTAAAGAAATGTGATGGAAGTGTGAAGCGATTCACAAAGACAGGCGACAGTAGGGGAAAGAAGATTAGAGACGGATATCCGTGCACACCTGAGTCCTCTGCCAGCGCTGCCACAGTTGTTGGAGAATTTGGCCCACTTGGTTCACAAGAACAAAGCTCACGCTGATTATCTGGCATGCCACCAGGGCTGGCAGCTTTCTCTCTGCATCCATCTGGCGTTTTCACAGGAGACTTTGGAAGCAGGCGATCTGAAAACTCCTCCAGTTTGGGATTAGCTGCTCCTGGTTCAAGCTGGCCTTTGGTTTGCATCAATGCCTGGTTCTCTTTTAGAGTGCTGGTGTGAGGATTTGCTGGAGAACCAACGGCTTGGCCTTCTGCCTTGAAGGGCCATCCTTCTGTAGAGGAGTGTTTCTTTTTACCAACACCAGCAGGGGAGTGGGGAGGCTCGGATTCTAGGTGTGTTTTTGATTTGGCGGTTGGTGAAAAAGAAGCCAATGTTGGTCTGTCGGGCAAAGGTTTAGGGATGTCAAGGATCAAATGGGCACGGTTAGATGCTAACTTGTTGTGAAAGGACTTCGGCGATGAAGTGCTTGTGGCTTGCTGAAGAGCAGGTTTCACTGGGCCATTTTCTTTTACAAGGCCTTTGTTTTTCTCGGTGTCGCCTGCAGGACTTAATTGTTTCTTTTCTGGTACTTGTGGAGTAACTTTCACCTCAGTCAGATTCTCTGCAGAGTCACCAAGGCATAGATTCTCTCCCATGGATACACTACGGGACATCTTGGCCATGAAGCTAGTGGTGGGGCTCATGTAAGACTTTGGTTTCATAGCTTTGCTGTCTTTGGTTTGCAGAGGATTGGAGCCATCCATCTTCAAGAAAACTGTAGGCGACACCCGACAGTTATTTGACCTTGGGTCCTTGTCACCTACCATTAGCGTTTGAGGACGCTGCCTGGCAGAAGGCATCACCCCTGGGCCTTTATCTGTAGAAATGGAAGAAATAAATGGACACAACCCATACAGAGCAATTTGTGCAGAGAGATTTAAAACAGCTCCAGCTTTTAAGCATAATTATTTTCCACTCAGCTTTGAGCAGCAGTAAAGTGACAATAATCACGGAATCATTCTGTGCAGCAACTTCACCTTATAGATAGTCTTCCTAAACACACTACTGTCTACATATTAAAGATGAGAGTAGAGGTGATATAATATGTTTGATTTTGGAAGGTGTAGGTTATTCCACCTAGTATATGCAACAGTATTTCTTCTTTAGAATGAAAAACAGCCATCTGGTTTATGCCTGTATGCAAAGCACCACACATAATAAGAGCATAGCCTAAATTATAAACAAATCACACATCTGCTATAAATTGAGAGAGATCTGCTATAATTGTCCTGCTGAAGAGGCATAAAAATAAATGGCAATGTTTCTGGTTTTGGTCTGTCTTTCTGCCAAGCAACATGCTGGTCAACTACTTAAAATGGCTGATTTTGAGAGGATAAGCTCCTTATTCTACCAGTAAAAATGGAAATTCGCAATTCCTTTTGTTCTGTGCATTTCCAGCTCACCCTAACCCAAGATATTCAGATACCTCTATGTTCGCACACATACAGGCATCTGAGCTGGAAATTACTTGTTCTCCTCTCTAAGGCTGGACAGGTTTGTACGACTAGTCACTCTTGACTATTTCATCACAGTATCAAACCACTTCCTTACCATTGTGAACCAGGTCATGAACTGATTGGGATTTTCTCATCACCACTGACCCATCACTATCTGGGAAAGGCCCCATGGATCTTCCCGGGCCTCTGCTGATCTCTAAAGCAGGCTTCCTCTTTCTTTGCATATAAAGTGACCTAAAGGAATTAGTATCATTTTGAAAAATGCCATTCTCTATGGTTGAATTCTGGTGCTCAATCCCATTTTTCAGAAGATCAGCAGAAATGTGTTTTGGCATGGCAAGGCCCTCACTTGACTTCCGATCCAGCACTAGATTTGATGAAGAAAGTGATAGCTGCCTGCAGAAATAAAGACAGGACAGAATATGTAAGGTTGCAATACTGTTTCCCGTTTAAAAAACAAAAAACAAAATAGCCTCTGTAACTGGTGGTTACAAAAACACAAGACAACTCTAAAAGTCAAAATTTCTTAACAAACGGTTTCCCCTTGGATGTTAACAGAACAATCAGTAGGGG
Source organism: Pogona vitticeps (assembly GCF_051106095.1). Classification (NCBI taxonomy): domain Eukaryota; kingdom Metazoa; phylum Chordata; class Lepidosauria; order Squamata; family Agamidae; genus Pogona; species Pogona vitticeps. The sequence continues at coordinate 301,082,405 of NC_135783.1, forward strand.
AACAAAGACTAGTCATACACAAGACCACTATATATGATAGGATTTAGTGAAAGAGGGAAGAAAGGGAGGTTCCAGTGAGGGAAGAGAAGCTATAGTTATAACCAAGGTACATTCCTCTCCATTAAATGTCTTAGCTGATCTAAATCATCTCTTTTGTCCACATGGGACATGTGTGTCTACTTCCCAGGATTGCATAATGAAAAATCTGCCTCTTTTTCTACCTCAAACCCCAAAATTTAACATTAACCTGAAGGTTTTGGCAAATAGTTATGGCTACTCAGTATATCTTGTACTTCTCTTGGAAATATCACAAAAAGCTCTATACAGCCGAACATTCATAACTACCCTTTCTCCAATTCACAATTTGATAGTTTTCCCCAATCAATTCTATCAAGTAAAAAAGGTTGGATTTTTTAAAAAGTCATAAAATTCTCATGCAGTGTTTGGAGCTCAGTCAGTTGAATTTGCCAAGGTAAGGAAACCAGATTAAAGCTGATCAGTAAAAAGAAGTGAATAGTATGTTTTTTCACTGTCCAAGTTGAATAAAATGCAAAAATAAATCAAAGTGCATAAATGGTGAAGAGTAAATGAGATGGCAATGTTCAGTTCTTATATAAGCCAGATTTTATTTATCTATATTCTCCTGAAGTTTGCTGGAAGACTGAAGAAAGAAAAGTAATGACAACACTCATGATCAAACTCAAGAAACTCTGGCCTTCATCCTATTAAAAAGAGGCATCTAAAAGAGGCTGGAATCTTCATGAAAGTTATCCACTTTGCTAAGAGGCGCCAAGATCAGGATGCAGAAGATTTGAGATTGTCCTGTCCAAGCCAAACCATAACCAGACTATCCAGCGCTGAGGAGCAATGAGAACCTACCTTGCAGCTGGGGTCTGGGATAGGAAACGAGAAGAAATACTCTTCTCTGTTCTCTCCAAGTTCCTACATGAACCACCTGCCAATTAAAAAGAAGACACATGCATGTTAGTGGGAAATGACACCTCTTCTGATGTGGCATTTCAGCAAGAAATGTTCATTGCGTTATGGAGATGGTACATGTAAATCTCTAAAGCAGTGCTATACTTTGTTGCCCATACATCTTGTCCCTGTGCATGTTCAGTCATAAACCTTGCTAGATTCTATGGGACTTATTACTACATAAGCATGCATGTGACTGCAGACTTTATGCATAAAATACCTGAGGCACGATTAACCTATGGACATATGCTCTCAGTTTAGTCCCTATGCACATTTAAGATATGAAATTGTTATTAAAACCTAAGATAAGAAAAGCCCCAGATAAAAATACAGGAAGTGAGGCCACATAAAGTCCACACTCTTTACAATGACTGGCAGAACCTTGCTTTCAGATGGATTTTCCTCATGGACCTAACTGGAGAAGCTGGGAATTCAACCAGGGTTTTCTGTGGAACATATATGCTCTACCATTGAACTGTGACCATTTCCCCCTAACATAACCCTATGAAACTGTTTACCACAATGTTAAGGAACATTAAACAATATTTCCTGTTTAGAACTAACTGTCAGTTCAGTAATCCCTTTATTTACCAGTATTTCTCTTCTTCTAATGCTGCATATTACTAAATATGAGAAACTATCCTATCTCAAACTATACATCATATGAGACTCTACTTGGTATATCCAAATATGGATGAAAGAATGAATCTTCACTATTGTTCTCTTTTGCTTCATAATGTTTTTAACCTCTCCATAGCCAGAGGGCAACTGTACAAGCCAGTAGTATCACAGATGGGTGGGATCCTATGACAGGTGTTAGTGAGATTACCAATGCTAGCATGTTGCTGTGTCTCTTAAAGTGCTATATTTACTGTCAGTATTATGCAAACCTTTATGTTTTAATGTAATTGTCACAGCCTGCACCTTTAGCTATATTTGGTCATCTTCAAGGTGCCACAGGAGATTGCTTTTATATTCCTATTGTCCACTATAGTATTTGCACTGCCCTATTCTTCCACAGTGAGGGACTGCATTTGCATTTGATTCAGTGAGAAAGCCAATCACATCAAGCATTTGGCAAGACGGATGGACATCTTCTAGAGAGCCTTCATATAAGAACACAGGATATATTTACTGCTTGCAAGAAATCTGGCAGATTTTTCTACACTATTTCTAATTCGCCCTCCTTATCCTCTGTTAGCACAGAGGGCCCAGAAGGAATTTTGCAAGAAACTAATTTTTGGGGGGGGGGGGGACACAGAGAAGACAGGATTCTCCACTAGCATTGCAAACATACCCTTATCACCATCACTGGCTAGAGTCTCAAAATGCTGCTTGAGGAACTTCTCCTGATCTGGAGTCCTGGGGGTGTCTCCTTCCAACAATCCGGTGCTTATGTCCTCCTCCTCATCTTCTCCCACCTGTTCATCAAAGTCTGAGGTGCCATCCACGCTGAGAGGTTCTGTACTCTCAGAATCTGAAATGGAAAACACAACACAAACAAGGTTTATACAATAGACTTCGATACAAGGACATCTGCAAGCGGGATCCGAAGGCCTTAGGAATGGATCTCAACAGATGGGAAATCCTGACATCTGAGCGTTCAGCCTGGAGGCAAGCGGCGCATCATGGCCTCTCCCAATTTGAAGAGACCCTTGTCCAGCAGGCTGAGGCAAAGAGGCAGTTGCGAAAGCAGCAAAACCAAGGAGCTGGATAGGGACAGATTGGATTTGTCTTCAGTGTGGAAGGGATTGTCACTCTCAAATTGGCCTTCTCAGCCACACTAGACGCTGTTCCAAGTCCTCGATACAGAGCACGATACCATAGTCTTTCGAGACTGAAGGATGCCATCGAGAATTGACACATGTGGGAACTGAAGCACGGTATCAGCCTCTCATAGGAAGAGCTGTTGGATTCTGTTCCAGCAGCATGTTGCCAGGGAGTGGGGAAGAATACTTCTTTTCTACTTTGCACAGCCTCAGAATTTCCCTATTGTACTCAATGGCATTAGAGCAGGGGGTGGGGAATGTATGGTCCCTCCAGGCAGTGCTGGAGTGTTATCATTAGCTATTGTTCCTTTTTATTATTTGGTACTTTGTTACACTTATATCCCCCTTTCCTCTGATAAACTCAAGATGCTGTATATAGCTGTCTCTCAAAACAGGAGGACGTGGTTGGAAACAGGCTAAAGCTTTCTTTGTTTAGGAAAGGTTTAGCCTGTCCTTGCCACAATCCCAAGCCAAACTAGAATATTCATCTTTCCATCCTTTTTCAAAAGCATCCATGCTACTCCTTTTTTCTTGAACAGGGTCATATCTAGCACAGCTCCAAAATATTATGAGAGAGGAAGGGAGAGGGAGAGGGAGATAGCAGGAAAATTAATGTAAGGCTGACAGAACTGTAATGGAAGGCAAAGCACCTAAAATGGGAACCAGCTCAGGTAAAAATTGACTTGCAAGTATCTACCATGCTCAAGTAATGGGTCCCAATTCAGGGAGAAAGGCAGCATATGATGGAAATATATAAATATATTTTTTAAATGCCATTCAAGAAGAGGCACACTACAGTTTATGGAGAAAGGTGGCATCGCCCAATTTCAAACACATGAAAACACTGCAAAATCTTTTCAGATGGTGTGGCTTCTGGCAGCTAACCTCACATGGGCTTGACATGTTATTTTCTCAGTTTCCTCTACTTTATTCTTCTTATACCTGCTAAATGACGCACTACATGGATGCACATTTTCAGAATGATGTAGATGGCAAGTCCAAATGAAAAAAATTATTCAAATCTCTCACCTTCATTTGGACTCGACAATCGGCTGCTACTGTAATCCATGGAGCAGGCGCTGTCAGGGCTGTGTTTGTCTGGGCACCCATTGCTGTTGTACGCTCTACCTAGTTTCCCATGAGGAAGTGCTTTTACCTGGAACTCACTGTGAAAGGGGGGAAGGACACGGTATGAGAATCAGAGCTTTCATTTCCTCTTTTTTTTAAAAATAAGTGGACACTGAAAGACCTTACCTGTAATAACAACCTTCCTTCATTGTGAAGTAACTATTAAAGCCTAAATTCTTCACCATTTATGCAAAGCTTTCATTTCCAAAAAATTGGACAGTGATATTTTGACTATTTTGCTTATGTTCTGTGTTGTCAGTTTTACTCAGATGCTGGTTCTCAGAGACTAAGCCAATGCTACTCTTATTACAGCTTTCCAACACTGCAGGAGAACGTTCAGTTTTGTTGAGTAAAATATTTAGTACATTCTGTATCTTCCTCACATACCAATAAGTCATGATTTAAGAGACCATCTGTATGGTGTCTTAGACTTAAAACAACCACCTTTGCACATTATCACGGTGTCCCTTACAGATAAACCAGCCAATGAGCAAACACAGCAATTTTCAATCAGCAATTTGATACATCACCGTAACAAATCTTGCAGTGAGGTCCAGCAGAATGTATGTCAGCTGATGCCCCACACATTTTCCTTTAGCTTGATAAGTAGACATAAACATCTTAATTACTATATTTCTACCCAAGCATGAAGACTACTATTGTTGAGTATATTATTTACTCACACTACTCAGTCTTTCACAAATTATGTAAGCAGCACATCTGCGGTGCTGTCCAGAGTGCACCTCCCTCACGTTCTAACTACTCTGAAAAATCACATCCTGCGTCGTTTAAATATTAGAATTGTAACACTGAATACCTATCTGAAGCAAAGGGAGTGGGGAAGAGGTGGGAGGGCAACTAATGGTTTTGCCTTTAAAAAACACTGGAATGCAATAGCTCAATGCAAGCACATCCAGAGCCCACCATTGCATTTTATGTTTATAGGGAATGGAAGGAAGTGTAAAATAACTACAGTGAAATTTGCTGTAAGAAAGAAACAGGGATGTCAGGGTTAAATCTTAAAAGGGTGAGGTTCATGGAAGGAGACTAGGGAAAGTATTCTCTCCTGGTTTTCTCTTTGTTACCACCTGAGTTTTCCAAGTCATGTTATTAGCATTTCCAAACACCCTCTCTGTTTTGGTTGTTTCCAGGAGAGGGTCAAACAATTTCAACTAGACAAGGGTGAAAGAGAACAGAGAACAAGAGAGAACAAGAGACCCACAAGACATTCATCCAAGGAGAAATATGACACAAGCAAATACTAGTTCATTGGGCCTCAGCTCACTATATTCCCAGAATTACAATCCTTTAATAACTCTTCATATGTAGCCAACAACAGGCTACCTCATCCCAATCATCAAATCATTAAAACTGAAGGAGGAAAACAACAGTCTAGGCAGCTCAATTCAAGATACCAAAATGAATTAAATTTTGACCTGCTAATGTCTGTAGGGTGAATCTCATCTTGTTCTGGGTAAATCACACATTCCTCGCTCTCTGAAGGCTCAAGTTCCTGTGGGAAAATTCCACCTTCACAGGACACAAGCCGAATAATTTGGGGTCGAACACAAGGCTGGTTTTCCTGAGGAGCTGTGGAGCTTCCAACCTGTATAACAAGGTAGAGGTGAGCCTTGTTGCCTTTGCTACAATAAAACAATGCACAATATTTTTTGCCTGACATGTAGAAGAAAAACTGTAGCTAACAATTTAGGAAATACATGAGCTAATCTATTGGTCTTGCTCACATGCTCCTCCAGCTACTGCATCTCTTCAATTAACAAAAGTAAAGAAGAAAGAGCTTTCTCATTTACTCATACTTCTATAGTCATTCAATAACAGCAAACATAGGAATGTATTCTCTAAGGCTTTCACAGCCAGGATCCAGTGGTTGTTGTAGGTTTTTCGAGCTGTTTGGCCATGTTCTGGAGGTTTTTCTTCCCAACGTTTCGCCAATCTCTGTGGCCTGCACACAAAAGACTAGCTAACGAGACTTATCAATCACAGTGACAGATTATCTCCCCCCTTATCACAACAATACACCCATAACAAAAAAGCACCCTGATCATCATAATCACACAATATCCCGAAAAGGATAAAAAGCTGATCCCACAGCTACAAATACTCAACTATCCCACACATTACACCAGAATACAGAGGTCTAACTCCTGTACTTTGAAGATGCCGGCCACAGAGACTGGTGAAAAGTTAGGAAGAAAAACCTCCAGAACACAGAAAAACCCACAACAACCAAACATAGGACTCACGACTACTACGAAGGTACCTTAAAACTGAGCATCTCCTATCTGTGGCCTCATACAGTAATACCCCAGTTAGTGCTGAGGAAATAATCCTGGAATGTGGAGTGCTAACCAAAATATCAGTAAAAAGTAAAAACATTATACTTTATAGGACTGGTGAAAGAGTGGAAGAAGAAATGAGAAAGAGGGAGTGTGTGTTGTGTGTCAGGGGAAAAGAGGCCTGAAAGGTAAGATAAAAAAAAAGGAGCTGCCAGAGCTGGCCCATACATTGGGTGCTTTTGACTCTTTTACCATGTGAGAAGGGGCTGGTGAGGAAGAAGGAGCTATGGGAGAAGTCCTGAACAACTGACCACTTGCTTGCCTCCTTCTGTATGTGCTTGTATATGTGTGGGTAGTATGTGTGTTCCAGTCTGGAAGACTGCATGTGAAAGGGAGCTGAGGGAGGAGGCAGAAGCAGAGAGACGGAGAGAGGAGATGGAGAAAAAAAATGGGCAATTTGTCCCAATCAAAGAATGATTGATGGATGGACTCTTGAGAGGGTGATGAAAACATGTTATAACAAAACAGTGTTAAACTGATGTGTTAAGCAGGGTATTTCTGTACATTGCTCCCCTACCAACATAGTTTCAGTTTTATGACAGTCTGTAATAATCTGAATTTCATGAGGTCACCAAACTTGGTGTAAAACATAATCCCAAACCCCTCCCCCATATGATATATTCCAATGATATCTTCTCATTTCTTACATTATTGACACACAGAGAGAGATCAGGATGTTCTTCTTGGTCATCCCCAACGCTGACTTGAGAAAGGGAATCGTGACTAGCAGAACGGGAGACTGAGAAAGACTCCAGCTGGCGTAAATCAAGCATGGATTTAACTGTCATCTCTAGGCTGCTTGTGGGCTGGGACCAGCGGCCACGCTGCCGAGGTGCCTTGCTCATAGCAGTCTCTGAACCCTGGATCAATGCCATTTCTTTTGCCTAAGATTAAAAAAAAGGCAGTTTAAAATAAACCGGCAAACCAGGGTCTTTTAAAAATGAACTTGCTCAGAGAGTCATATTGCTCCAAAACAATGAGGGAGGGAGGAAGAGGGTGCATTTTCAGGCTCAAGACCAGGCCAGAAGAATCAACATTCATCATTAGAGCTAGGGAATGAGATAAGAGCCCCATTTCGGCCAAAGGGGGAAATTGTATTATTAGAATTTAAACATTAGTCATGTTTTCAAAAGGACATGGTTTCCATACTCCTGATCCAGTCCTGGGGTATCTGAAAGACTCTCAGAAGAATGGGAGACCACTGGGAGTAGGTGATTTCTCTATATTTTTCTCGAACAATGACCTTGGAGCTGCTGAGGAGTTACATAATCTAGTTCTACTGCATTTATAAATAAAGTATGTCCATAATGGATATGGTCTAACACTAACTAAGGCGAAAAGTCTCTCATACACTGTTTGTGATGCGACTAAACATAAAGACAGACAGTGGGTGGATTAACCTATCACCCTCAGAGTATGGCACAGGCCTTCTTATAAAAACCTCAGCATCAGTTTCATACACTAGAATCATTCTATTTACCACTATAGCTTCTGCACTGAATAAGCTTGTCTTAGAATGGATGGGAAAGTGATGTTACTGATGTATAAACAATTCATTTTTGGGGGCTGTTCTTATTTGAAGCAGGCAAACCACTCAGAACATGTATCTTATCAATGACAACCAGCTTTCTAAGAATAGCAGTTCCTGCCTTGTGTAAGAAGGGAGCCAATGCAAAAGTAACATGAGAACACCTATTTTCACATAATGGACAATGACCTGCAGACAGATACTGTACTAAATGAAGTGTGCTAGATAAGTTGAATCCCCTGACGTATTGTCAATTTATTCTAAGAATGCCACAACACAGAGAAAATGGCATGTCACAGCAACACATCATGCATCTTAGGACAAACTAACTCCATCTACATCTATCCACCTTTCAGTCATTTCTAAAATGTGTATTAAAGCTCACCCTCCTCATTTCCCAGTGGGATAAACTTCTTGAAAGAGAAAGGTCTGAACCTAGGAGAAAAACCAGAACAGAGCAGTCAGATTCCAATACATAAACCTCTTCTGTTTTTTTCATTCCCTGCCTTCAGTTCTTCATGCACCCAACACCAAACACGGAACACTTTATGTTTAGCTATGTACAAGAAATCACAACCCACTTAAAATTTTTTTTTGAAGAATGATTTGCTTTCACTGAAATGTCACTAAATACACACAAAACACACACAGAGTTGCATTCCTCTATTTAGTAAGCTAATTGAGTAGCAACCTGCTTAGCATATGTATGATTCCCTAGTGGAAGTGACAGTACCAATTTACATTTCAGCTCAGCAAACACCTGGGATGTCAACTGTGCATGCAAACCCTAGGCACACAGTCATACTCCTAATTCTTCCCACACCCTCCGAGATGGCTCACAGTCATTATCTGCCGTTTTCTCTCTACATATAGTATATTATTCCCAAGGGCACAATTTTTTTGGAGAAATACTTTGTGAGATATGGCAGTAAATGGGTGCACTGCAAAAATTCTCAAAAACTCAGTGTTCCTCCACATGTTGGTACAATTATGATCAAATTTCTGTCTGGCGTCCTGTGTACTGGTGGTCCATACAACTAGGCCTATGCAACTCCATGAAAAATGTCATGAAGAAAAAAATCAAGAAGTACATCACTGTGCAAACCATCAGCAACCCTCTCCAATGCTTAATTTTCTCTCCACATTTATTCTTCTTTCCACGGCACCACCCTCCTTTCCTCTTTTACCTGAATCCCTTTCAGTGTTGCAGCTGGTCTGCCTTTGGAAGGCTTGCAGACCATGTAACTCATCCTCATCATTCCCTTCATCTTCACCATCTTTCTCGCTGTCCGATGAGAGCACCGGTGCAGATGAGAGGACAGAGGCTGATTCATGCCTAAAAAGCAGAATGAAAAGGAGAATGTTCATAAATTACATGATGAACCACACAATTCTTTATCCAAAACAGTCTCATATGAAGCTCCACGACTCAAAAAGAGGATGTCCAAACTGGAGAGGTTGGGAGGCAGGAGGAATTGAATGTTAAGTCATTCAGAGACCTATCTTAAAATCGTATTGGTAGGTTAGAAACACATATCAGAGCTGGTGATTAAGACATCTTTTTATTTGAAACATTACCACTGCCAAGCCCAACAGCAAAGCAAAAGTAAGAAATTTATTTCCCTTTCTGTGAAAACCTTGAATGTTATATCAACATGTTACTCTCTCCCACTAAAAGTTGATGGCATGTCAATTAAGTTGTGGCCTTAACTATTTCCTCTCATTCTTTTATGCTTCATTTTAGGAAGACAATATAGCAGTTGCCATGCCACACAAAGGCAGTTTAACCACTGTGGGGAAAGGGAGGTAAAATCTGCAATGTAATAAGAAAGACTGCACTATAAACCTAGCGGCAGACACTTAACATTACAGATCGGTCTTATGTTGCATTGCTCATTATCCTGAGACGCAATAAAAGAGTGCCTAGCATACCTATCATAGAACTTTAATCAAAACAGATAAAACAGGAATTCCTAGTATGAGCCATAAGGATAAACATTCATCAGAAAGACTCACATTTTTTCCCTTTCATCCACTCCAAGTACTGACTTAACAGCTACAATTGCCCAGTTCCAAGTCATGTCACATCCACAAACATCACACTTCTTCTGTGACCTTCCATCAGAAAGCCCAGCATGCCACTAGCAACTTTTATGAAGCATGACAGATCAGTGCCTAGTCGAAGACCTTATTCAGAAGACAGAAATAACTTGATCTACCAAATATGGGACAGTCTGGCTAAGGAGCAGCTTCCTCAGCAAAGTGTAGCTTGCCAAAAATATGAAAAGTAGGGCAAACGGGCACCAAGAGAGCTCTCACTCTCTGCTTGATGCCATCAGGGCACATCACTAATTTCACACACCCGCTAGCTATGCTGGTTAAATAAAATTAACTGTTGCTATTGTTAAGTAATGTGTGGGCAGAAACACTCATTTGTTTGTTTGTTTAGAATATTTTTACTCTGCCTTTCTCCTTAAAAAGGAACCCAAAGCAGTTTACATCATTGAAAGACATGCTGAAAACAATGAGTATAAAGAGGCAGCTTACATCGTTAAAGGATAATATTAAAGTTAGAACAGCAAGTATATAAATATTAAAGAGGTACAAACAAATACCATTCTGAGAGATGGGAACACAAGTAATACTAAAGACCCAGTCACAGCAGTAATGCATAACAATCCATCTAAAAGTCATTCATGTAGCTAGCCACTGAGGGAAAGTTTGCCAGAAGAGAAAGATCTTTGCCTGCTTGCGGAAACAAAAACCAGAGGACTGGTATATCCACCTGTGGCAGAATTCAAATGAGAGATAGGATCTCAAGATATAAAAAAAGACATGATAAATTTTATTCTTGTTTAAAAGCTCAAGGTATAGTAATATATTACTAATATAGTAATATAATACCATATTATTTGCAGTTGTCCCTTGCTTGCTGTTTCTTGACTAATTTATTTCTATTTTAATGCTGAGCTCCCGAAGAAGGCCATTTGTTGAAACATGTCAAGCTTTTAAAATAAGTATAAAAATTTATCATGTCTTTTTTACATCCTGAGACCCAATCTCTCATCTGCAATTCTGCCTGGGAAACAACAGCAAAGATGTGGCCAGTCTGGTCTCTTGTGGGAGGGAGTTCCAAAGTCTGGGAGCAACAACAGACAAAGCCCTCTCCTGAGTCCCCATCTGATGTGCCATGTGTACCCTTGCCAAACTGCCACAAATCACCTAAAGCTGCTTAGCTAGCAGAAGGTGATGAAAGGTTATCTTTCCACATATGCATTTCCAGTAGTGGCAGTCTTTGCAAAATCAACATGCAAATAAAGGCTAATATTTACCTGCAATGGCATCAAACAAAATCAAGCTATTTTGCAACTTGCTGGAAAATAATGAGATGTCTTTTCCTTCTTAACTGCTCCACCTCTAACTGCAAAGGTGCTGTTTCATTTGTTTCTGCCTCAGAGAAACTCCCACACTACCTTTTATCTGCCTCAGATCTGTGTACGTAAGGCAGAGATCATCGCTGTCTATGACAGAAAGGCGTCCTGATTGTTACTTTGAACTTTATCTCCTCCAGGGCCTTGGTAGCCACTGGCAATAAGTAGCAGCTCTTGCAGGTAGTAAACAATACAGGAGAAGTTCTTCAGCGCTTAACCCTCTCTCAACCACAGTCCTTAATATTCCCTAAAACTACATATTCCAAAAAGCAAAAAACTCAACAAAGGTAGTTGAACAGACATCCATCACAAGGAAGTGACAAGACCACCAATGTAAAAGAAAAAAAATGGATACAATCCAATTTTTCTAGAAAGAACTCATATGCTGCCAATAACTCTGGGGGAAACAAGACTTTCACAGAATAGTACAAATTGTCTACCTTTATTTACTGGTCACAGTCAGTTTTAACAGTTTAGAATGTACACTTTCCTGGAAATTGCAAAAGGTTCATTTTTTCTAACAATCACAAAGGAAAGGAAACTTCATATTTGTTCATAAATGACAAGGCATTTCCAGCAAACAAGGCATAAATGTCCCAACATGTTACACAGTAAAATCAATATATAACTTTGCTTGCATGGTTTAAAAAGAAATGGTTCCACAAACAAAAATGAAGAAGAAAGCAACTAAGAAAGCAGAATGCATTTTGTACGAGTCTTGGCCTAAAAATCAACAGTGCTTATTGTGCAGAATGGATTTATTCCCTAACCAGCTTCTACATAAAAGAGCAACTTGATTGTTTGGGGGTGGGGAGGGGAATGGATCATAAAACTCTCGACAGTAGAACCTCAACCTTGAGCAAAGCATAATTGAAAGACATTTTTAAAAATCTGTACAATAAAAAGATTTGTTATTAGATAAACAGATGAAAGGTCCCATGTCATTCTTAGTGATCATCAGCCGAACATTTCACTCCAGTGGCCCAGACTCGTTCTCCCAAACTATGAAGACTTGCCAATGTGCTGTGGACTCACATCCTTCTCTTCCTCCTCCCTTTCACTTATCTGTTCGGCTTCTTGGTTTGCTAATCCTCAGTCTACTGCAGCATCTGAATCAGCAGACTATGGTTACCACTACTTGAAAACAGCCCACTCTGGTCAGTTTGAAAAAATGATAGCAATGTATCATCCACCATTTGCCAGGTCAAACATTATGATAAACTATGGATTGGAGAAAATTAAATAACAGAGGATAAGGGCAAGGGCTGGGAAGGGACCATGTGAATTCAAGACCATAGTCCTAAAACTCCAGACTGTTAGGATCTCATTCATGATATATCATTTTCAGAACAGAGAACATTCAGTTTCCAGTCTAAAATCTTCCATTCTCCCACTTACCAAATCAGCAGCCTCAGTCCCACAACTTTCCCAAGAGTTCCTACTTGACCCATCCATTTTATAGACCTGTTTAAAGGATTAGCAGGTTTCCAGAAATATATTCCATCCATTATCTTGTTTCTTATACAAAGGCTAAATAATGGAACTAGAGAGGTCAGCTAAAATTATTCCAGGCCAGCTTAATGTTCCTGCAGATCTTTCTCCTAGGCTACACTGGTATCTTTACAAATACTGAGAAGCAACAAAGATCTATCAATCTCCAAACTTACACAAATAAAGCTCAATTTTATATATATAAAAAAGAAACAATGCAGAAACGTGCCTTACAAAAGTTCCACAGCCTTTTAGCTCCATACAGTGATGCTCTGATAGCAGCTTACATCCAAAGTTCAGCAACCAGCATTCTCAGCTCTCTAGTTGTATTCAACCGAGGCCAGTGCAGAAAACAACTCTTGGCAAAGCTGGTCCAACAGAAAGTATCTAGCTTAAGCAAAGAGGTCACCAAACGTGTTTTCCAACAAGCTGCAGGGTTTGATATGTCACAGACGCAACCCTCTAAGTGAGAACATGTGACAAATGAGCCTTATAATATTGACGGAAAGCGGGAGTGTCTGATACAGGCTGCACCTCAAAAAAAGGCAAAGCTGAGCAGCTGCTGGAATGGTGCAGGGCTTGCTAAAAAAAGAACACTGATCTACAGCGCCAGCATTTTTGGCTTGAAAAAGGTCCTCCAGAACTAAATAACAAACTGAGGCAAAGAGGCAAGGCTATTATAGACACAACATCTGGGTTTTAATGTCACCAGTGACTCAACAGGAAGCAGATTCTTGCAGTTACAAAGCTCACCCTGGAGAGATGTAGACAGATCAGAGCACTCCTGAGCATACGCTGAGAGTTTCTTCCTCCATCCTCCCCTGTTTCTTGCTGCCTCCCTCTACTACCAATTCTACTGAAGAAGTTAACTCTGCAGGTGGTATGAATTTTGGATAGGCTTCAGCCGTCATTTCTTTTTAGAAGCTAATGAGAGTTCATAGCATAAAACATATTTGCCTAAGAGAAATGAGGAAGTCCTTTGCTTCGTAAGACCCCATCTTCTGACATGGAGGTATTCATAATTCTTCACATGTCCAAAAATCCATTTGAAGCAGTCCAGCCACTTGACTGCTTCAAATTATTTCTCTCACCCCACTACCTTTTCTAAAACCACAGAAGTTTTATCACACTACAGATTTCTCTGCTTCCAACTAAATCTGCTTGTTGCTATCATACCTGTCCCCTGAAGTGAGACAGACAAACACCTGGCAAACATCACATATATGACCCTGCACATCATAGAATTAAAAGTGTCGGCAATTGCTTTTTTCATGGATTATTGGATAACATTCAATATTTTTGATAAAACAGAGTAACCAGCTAAAGAAGAGATGATGTGAAGGAAGATAATGTAAAATAGCACACTGCCTGGACATTGTTGTGTGTGTGACCACTATGGTGATATTTCCATACAACGAGGTTTCTTTGTCCCATAATATCTCCCTAGCAACATTATTTTGAGAGAGCAGAGAATATATTTTGCAGAAGATGACATCCTGACAGCTTTAGCCCATTCTCAATACAGACACAAAACATTCAACAGAAGATACTTGCATCAGGTCATCAATAAATACAAAGTGAGTCATTTTCAGTTACTAATTTTATTTATTAACGTATTTAAATATTTTTACCCTGCCTTTTTCCTCAGAAAGGACCCAAGACGGCTTGGCTTACAGCACTAAAAAACAATATTTAAATCTAACAGTAAGTAAACAAATACTAAAAAGGAACAAATAAATGCCACACTATAAAAGGTAAATTGAAGCAACACCAAAAACACATTCAAAGCAGTAAGTAGAAAAATAAAAACTGTTGAAGCAGGTGTGCAACCTCCTCCTACCTGGTGACACCAGTGGTTTTGCCTGGTTGTGCTTTCTCTGCCTGCTTTCCTCTTTGTTTCATGTCTGCCAGCCGCTGCCGCATGTTGATTGTCATTTCAGAACTCAGACGCCAGATGAAAATACAGCTGGAAGCCAGAGAAGTATATGAAGTGTTTAGCATACAGCTGGAGTCATCAGCCCAAACCAGTCTGCTCAATAATGAGGCATGATGAGAATTCTAGTTCAACAGCATCTGGAGAGCCACAGTTTGTGGCACAGATCCTGATCCTTTCCTGCAATGTGCCGATACATGCTCTGCAAGCTTCAATAAAAAGTGTGCTGCTTAAATACTGCCCCATAGCACTTAAAGGACTCTCTGGGCAGTTAACTTAATTATGCAGGGCACACACTGCCCTCACAGCATGATGGGTACTTATTTACTGACCTTGGAAGGATGGAAGGCTGAGTGGACCTGGAGCTGGCTACCTGAGATTGAACCCAGATTGTGAGCAGAGTTTTGGCAGCAGTACTGCACTTTAACCACTGTGCCATGAGGCTCTGTCTGTATTCCCCTCCTTGATGCCTACTCTTTAGTGCACTCTTACTCACCTGGAACCCACCACCTCCCTTCATCTGGACACTGCAAAAATTCCTGAATGCTATCGTTTTATACACGCTTCCTCAATATTCCCAATACATTGAACAAATCTTGCTTTGGAAAGCTGACATTTGGACATTGACATTCACATCAAATAAATGCATCTCTCTCTCTCTCTCTGTGTGCATACCCATGGGCATACTTATGTGTACATGCACTAGCTTCTATTTAATAAATAAAAGAGATTGTTAAAACAGAAATGCCTGTTGGCTTACCTGTCACCAGAGACTGAGATCAAGTGTTTACAATCATTGCTGAACATCATCCCTGTTACAATCTCTGTAAAAATTAGGAGGCCAAGGAGAACAGTTCTCAGAATTTGCCCATGCACAATGTCGTCAACTCAACAGTTTAGAGTTTGTCAGCTGTACATTTTGGTGCAATTGGTATACATCAATCAAATCCTAGTTCACCAGCCTGACTCCTCCACACTGGGTCATTTTACACATAAAACTGAACTAGAAGTCCAGATCTGAAGGATTAGTGAGGAAAGAGAAGGAAGCAGGCAAAGAATACATAATTGTTTGCTCCAGCTCCAGCTAACATCTTAGCCAACCAGCACCAGTCTAATAAAAAGGAAGGCAGGCAGAAACAGCACCTTACGGCTGCTCAAGTTGGCAGGATTTGTTTTATTTTATGTGTGTGGCTTTTAGTGCATTAATCACATTTCATTTCCAAGGGGTAGCAATGATATCCTGCTGTAGTAAAAACAAGGATTACAAAAATGATATCAAAGAAATAAGTTGTAGTGCATAAAATGGTTATGCTGAATAAAACACCTTAGTCCTTAAGATGCCACAACACCGTCCCCGTCCCCCATTTCCTTAGTAGTGGGATGTGCTTTGGGGCCATTAGCCAAAGAGCAGAACACAAATCTTCTAAGGAATTGAGTGAAAATAACTGTATGCAGGAGAAGGGCACCTTGTTTGCTTTGATATCAATTCTTTGCTCCACTGCCACTGCTGAAACATCAACATTATATGGAAGAAATGTCCCCCTCACTGTTGGATCCAAAAGATCAGTTTAGAAATAAAGAACAAAATCACTTTGTTTTAAACGATAGCTCTCTTTCCTGGAGAATCTTCCAAGAGCAAAAGTGTCCTTCAAACTAAAGCAAACCTGGCTACCTGGTTTAGAAACAAAATCCAGGCTTTGTTTCCCCTTTCAACCACTTCAATCACTGTACCATGAAATTAAGTAGCAGTCATAGGGGCCGAGAGAACCAGTTCTGGGAGTAAATGAAATCTGCTGACTGCATGATGCCTTCCCATGTTGTAATAAACCAACATGTGGTTGAAAAAATCTACTTCCTGCACTTTAAAAATAGCCTCCAAAGAATGCTCAACTCATCAACAATAAAGGTTTGCAACGTACCTGAGTGCCCATACATTGTGGCCACACACTCGCCTGAGTAGAAATCAAAGATGGAAAGATTCTTGTCAGAGCAGCTTGTTGCAATATAAAGACCAGAGGGATCTGTTTGCACCTGAAACAAACAGAACAAGGGCTGGGAGAATTGAGTCTAATATACTGTATGTATGGCAGAGTTCCTCTGCTCCAAAAATTGTGCTTACAGGAATTTAAACTTAATGGAGTGCAATCCCACATTACTATGCTGAAGGGACTTTCCATTCAGTGGAAGCTCAGCAGGGCCCTGGCATTCTGGTCCAAGCCAGAAACAAGTGTACAGTATATCCTAAAGATGCACTTCCCACACCACTTAAAAAATGACATAAGGCAGCTTTCAGGCCTCCATGAGGCTGATCAGCACAATCTGGGTATCACATTCCATATTAGGCCACTGGTGGCAGCTACTTGTGCCCTGTGCTGCCCTCCAGCCAAGCACTGCCCACCCGCTCCTGGTTAACGATCTCTTTGTCTTCCAGAGAAGCCTCTCACTGGGATTTGCAGGCAGGACCCCTTCTCTGCTGCAAGGAAAGTTTTACCTTGGCTTGAACTGGGGAGCCAGCAATGCTTTCTTCAGACAGTGAAGCACTCAATTGTGGCTGCAACTATTTGGGGACAAATGCTTCTGCAGAAGACATGCCATGATGTCTGCTCCACTGTCGGTGTTCTTGGCTCATAATCCCATACCAAGCACAATAACTGGAGGAATTTGGTTTGGCTTGGAGCAAAATTCTTTCTGCATCCTGAGTTTTGCCGGAGATTATGTAATACCTGCATACCTCTCTGATTCATCAAGCCGAGACTGAGTTTTATTACATACCTCTATACCTTAAGATATACAGCCAAACCTCCATAACTTCCCCCAGTTCTAATTTTACCATCTGCCTGATAGAGAGTTCTAGAGAACCTGAAAACTTGCCCGTTTTGTTTGTTAACCCATAGATACTGGATTAGGTCTTTCCTATTCAAGACAAGAATTGAGAGAAACAATCATATATTGCCAGCCTACAACTTGTGCACTGTACTCTTACCTCACTGGTACAAAAATGACTGTTACAAAGAGTCTGACTAATTATACCAATTCAGGGAATGAATTTACAGCAACTTACATAAATTGTTCTAGAGAGCACAGTGCTACCTTAAAACACAAGAAGACAGACCCTACTAAATTCAGCCCAAAACATATTAATACAAAAATGAGAGTGCAGCTAAACAGTAAGAATGTCTGTTTAAAGAAACCCTTCCCTTACTCTGCTTGTTAACTACAGCAGCACTAGATGAGAAGCAGGATCTATGACTTGATAAAAAATACTCCAGGTATGCACACATACATAACAAAACTCATGCTATAATAAATGTGCTAGTCTTAAAGAGGCCACACAGTCTGTTATTTTCTATTTTATTTCTGCTCTTCAGGCTACATCAGGCATTCAAAGTCAGGCATTCTTCTGAAGTAAGAGAGATTAGAACTGAACTTCAATGGATGTTGTTCATTCCAAGATGTCTCCTCTTGAGGATACTGTCAGTTCCTCAATTTCGCAGATTGCTAACAGTTTGCATTGTTCAAATGATTGTGAAAGCAGGCAAACTGGTGTGGCTAGAAAGGGTTCTTCCTGAATAAACTCTAGGGGAGTTGTTTAAAAAGCTAGAAAGGAAATGGTGGAACACAGAGCTACTATACATGTGCCACGACACAGCATGCATTGATCTTCCAAAGTGAGTAGATGAATTGCCCCAGGATTCCAAGGCGTACATATGCAGTGGGGAAAATGCAAATATCTCAAATACGCTTACGCAGCACAACCCACTGTAAAAATGACAACTGCAGTAGAGCAGAAATCTGCTGCAGTAGCCATTTTAAAAACAAAGCACTTAAACTAAGCAACCTCTAGCCAATATTTATTCGTTTGTTCCTATTTTAATGTAGAAGGTTTAAGATACCATGCCCATAAATTTCGTTAATCACTTTCTGGAATAATAATTAGACATCAGTCATGCTATTTTTGCTTGGATTTGTAAACCATGATACCTTTAATTTACAATTGGAATGTCTTGATAACAGATAAGCTTTCTTGCAACTCATTTACACACAAAATGCAATCACTGAATAGTATCTTTATATCAGAAAGTTTAAAGCTTTACATGAAATTAAGGTGAAATCCAGTTCCTCCATTAAAGCTGCATACAAGAAAAGGCATAAATCAAGAGAAACAGGAGGAATAAACCCAATAGAGACTGTGCTGAAACCAGAAAAGGCCTTACTTTAATTAAGGTGCCATCTTCACTTTGGGATCCCTTATATAGCTTCTTTTGCTTCCCGCTGCTAATATTGAAAATCCTGAAAAGGAAATCAAAAGTTGTAATCCTAAGTAAAGCTCTGTGACAAGACATCAAAGTTACACATCTGGTCTGAGAAGGTCTGTTTCTAACAACAGCAAGCCAAGTGTCCCCAGGAAGCTCACAATGGTTGGCAGTCAGGAGGACAAAAGCCTCTGACAAGTTTTCCACTTGTTTGTTTTCAGCTTTTGCCAGTGGGACAAACGTATATAATTCCTTGAGAGTAAGATTTGCCTCAGCTTTTATGATAGGATGATGGGTCCTAATCCCCAAGAGATTTTTTGCACCAGAGCGCATTCACTTTACCTTGGGAGTACATGTAAATTGTGATGGGTGAATGTAAGCTTCATTTCCCTCATACTGTCTACTTACTAAATCCATTTGCCATCATTATTAGTAAATTATTGGTCACTATCTCACATAAATTATTTCCTTTTCCCTAAGCACACCTGAACATAACTGAATCGAGCCCTGAGTGAATGAGACCTTGAGGTTAATGAACTAAGCATCATAGACAGGTTTTTAAGAGTCACATGAGGCTCCATAGAAATTAGTGAACTAACCTGATGTTACGGTCTTGACATCCAATAGCAGCATATTTCCAATTAGGGTCCACATCCATGTCATAAAGAGTGGTTTTCCTGACAACATGGTGTGTGCGAGTAAAATGAACCCCATCACCTGTCTAAGCACAGGAAACAGACACATAGTGAAACCCAAATGCTTAGCCAGTCTCTCCTCTCTCCGCAAGCAAGAAATAAAGGTGCCCTTTGAAGTAACAGTTTCGAAAAGAGACAAAAATGGGATGGTGACTAATTTGGTCCACAACCAGCAGTCCTACACAGCTTCTTATAAAGTTTTCTAAATGGTCAAGATGGAAAGAAACATGGCCTGGAACATCACCCACAACTTTTGCTTAGACCTTCACTCTTAAAACAGAACCACTCAATAAGTTATATAAAGAGAAAAGATTAATGGAATTACCTTCTGTGCGGTACGGAAATAGATGCTCTTATCTGCTCCACAGCTTATCATCCGCACCTTTCCATCATTGGCTAGAGGGAGACAAATATATTGGAGACCATGAATAAGGAGCCTCCCAACAATTCTCTTTCAATATCTTCCATCTGCCTTTCTATTTTCCTTATTGTCCTGCACAGTATGCACCACATTAGTGCCTGCATATAACAGATTACTCTTCCTAGATCAGGGATGAGCAACATGCAGCCAATGGACTTCATGCAGTCCTCAAAGGACAAACGAGATCCAACTGCACTTGTTCCCCCATATGTTTTTTTAACTCTTTAAAAAAAACCAATACAGTATTGGCCACTAAGGGAATATTTTAGTTTTAAAAAATTTTTTGTAAGAAAAAAATTACAGAGTTGGAGGTGCAGCCATAGATGCAGTCCTCCAAGGTTGAGGGAGATGTTTTTGCAACTCCCACACTTCTGGAGATTGTCCACTCTTGCACTAGATCAAAAGAGATTATATGCAAGCAGGAAAATAATTAGTTCTAGCTCTAGTTTCATGACACCCCTGATTAGTTACTACTACTGTTGCTCTTAAAAAGTTACTTTACTTTCTCTATTTCTCAGCAGCATATGAATTACATTATATTTTTCCTCTACCATTTTGGAACCATGTATCCCTGTAATTTTAGAAATGACTAAAAACGTTACTGTTACACTACATAAGAAGTGCCGAATTAGAATGGCAATTTACTCCACTTATGTCTTCATCATTCAAAAAAAGGAATGAATCACTATAAACTCATTACTTGCAGCTATTTATTTGAAATCAACTTTTAAATTTCAAACCCCAAATGGGGAAGATCTGTCACAGGACCTATCTGCAAATATCTGCACAACATCACTCGATAAAGCCTGCATGAAGAACACAGAAACTCTATACCAGGGCAGGAAATTTGTGGTCTCTCAGATGCATCTGTGGCTGCAACCTCACTGTCGCCTATGCAAGTTAGGGTTGATATGACATATATCTTGAATACCGTTTTGCTCATCTTTTACCACTAGCCAGTTACTCTCACTACCCGGACAAATTCTAACACTTTAGAGAATGAAAGGCGAAAAAATGAGGCATTGTAGAGAAAATGTGGAGAAAATTTTAATGACCTCCCATGAGCTACGTCCCAAAATGCATAGTTCAAATACCTGCAAACTTGACTGCTGTGATGGAGGATGAATGCTCATCCAGGGTTTGTTGCAAGCTATAATCTTTTCCTGCATCCAAAACATGGATCAGCCTGTCCCGGCTCGCTGATGCTAGAAGTTTCAGTCCTGTTATTATGTTAAGAAAAGAATAAAATCCATATTGAAAACTGATACTTCCTCGGGCCTCATCTTTAGGAAGTATCTACTATGCTGATGTTCAGAAGCAGCGTAATGTGTTTTTGAACCATAGAGCTGAGCGCACAGGCAATTTTTTGTCCATGTTCATCATGCAATCTCAACAAATTAATGACCTCTTCAAAAGCATCTCCTTCATATTTTCATCTTTTACATATAGCATTGTATAATCTTTCTCAGCTAAGAGAACAACATAGCTTGATGGAAGAGAAAGCAATTGATTAGTAATATGATGTTAAACTAGCAGGAAGAGAGTGAGTGCTGAAACCCATCTTACCTGTCTCAGGTCTGGAGTATTCAAGGCAGAGGATCTCAGAATCATGGGCTTCCACCTTCAGCAACTCTCTCAGGGACTTCAACTCATGGATCCTGGAAGGAGTATCAGCAGATGGTCAGAAAATATCTTTCTATGCTACTACCAAAGGCCAGGCTTCTCCAAGATTCCAAGACATACCTGAGGGTGCCTATTCTATCACCTGAGGCCAGGTGTTCCCCAGTTGGGCTCACACACACTGTGCGAATCCCTACTTTTGCATCCAAGGTCTGTGTGTCAGCCTTGTCCACACCTCCACCCATGTTGTACTCTGTATCCAGGAGAGCTTGAGTGTTTTCATCTACATAAATGATCTTCATCAGGTCCTAGTGAAAAAAACAAAGAGTTGCCATATGAAGTGAGTAAGACAAAAAATTAAAATTGCATTGATGAAACATACATTCTCTTGAATCAGCAGCAATTACAACTGTGTGTACAAAGCCAGAAACACGCATGCTGTCTCTCTTATTCTAACTATGCCAATGGTCTTTCAACACACACATTCAAGCAACACAAAAAGAACCTAAATGAAATTTTAGTAAGTTTAGGTGAAACCCAGAACAGCAGACCACTGAAAAATATAAGGTGTACCAGAAGAATAAGATGTGAGGGGCTGAAAACAACACTCTACTGTGTCCACTGCGTACAGAGACTACAGAAAGCAGCCATTTGATACTTGAAACATACGGCTATTTTCTAGAGTAAAATGACTGCAAGCATTGTGAGGCCTGGGAAACAGTCCTCACTTACACTTTTGTTGCACTACAGGAAGATTCAATTCAGAGGAAGGATCAGCACAAGACTTTGTAATACAAGGTAGAACACAAAAATGGAAGAACAGAGCTGGAGATCCTTAGGGGTCACATTTTGAAATTTTACAGAGTAACTGATTTATGGAGCAAGCCCTAATATGCTATAATATTATTTGCCTTCATCCCTCTTTTCCATTTTTCAAATTTTAACACTAATACTTCTGACTGAAGAGGAAATATCTTTCATTCAGCATCAATATACATAGGGCCAGCCCAGAAGATTTTGCTGCCTGAGGTGTAATACCAAATGACACCTACGCAGCAATGATAAGAAGTAAAGCAGCCAAAGTCAGGTAACTTAATATTGACGTATGAGGCAAAAAAACATCATACTGTAGTACCTGTTCCCATAAGCAAAACAACAATAATGGGAAATTAAACAACCATCAATTAGCTGCCCTTTCAGGACACCTGAAATCAGTTGCCTTGGGGCAAATGCTTCACCTTCCCTAATAGTAGAGTCAGTTCTGAGTTTCCATGGAAACTGGAAATTATAGTGAACGTCTTATGTTCAAGAGTATGATCTGGTCAGTTCTGGAAAAGCTTTGGATTAACAAACCATTTTATCACAGAACCATAGAAAAGTGAAGTTGGAAGGGGCCTATAAGGCCATCACATCTAACCCCTGCTCAATGCAGGAATACAATCAAAGCATATCAGCCAGGTGATTATCTACATTTTTCCTGAATGTCTCCAGTGTTGGAGCACTCACCAACTCCTGAGGTAATGGGTTCCACTGTTGTACTGCTCTAACTGCTAGGATGTTTTTCCTGATATTCAACCAAATTCTGGCTTCCTTTAACTTGAGCCCATTGTTGCGTGTCCTGCACTCTGAGATAATAGTCTACAAATGTGTTGAAGGGCCAAGGATAAACACCATAGCATTCTGCCACAAATATCTGGGCAGCTGACTAAAACAGACAGACCTCTCATTCATATATACAAACATACACTACAATGCTGACATTACATATGGCTCATAGGACCATCTTAATTAGGTAATCAAGTATTAAAAGGTAATAGTCTTTTAGTTATTAAAACACAACAGAATATAATATATTGAAATAGGCCAAAGTAGTGGTGTTGGATTATATTTGTAAAGAGAATTAGCATCACCATAACTTTCTGCATCATATCTGTTGAGCAAAAGCATTCTGAAAAAAAGGCAGAAAATTTGAATAGGTTACAACTGGCCGACTATTCATAAGCTACTTTCACTTGATCACTGCAGCTACATTATCAAACAAAACAGAAAGCTATAATGCCTGGAATGCACATTCATTATCATGCCAGCTGTTGTTCTCCTTTTTTGCCTCGCAGTAATAGTAACTGTGTGCTATGAATTCCAGCCTGAAAGGGATTCTTACGTGGCTCAGGATGTTCCGATGCAGCGTGGCACCATGGATGTTGGAGCTCTCGGTGTTCCAGAGGCGGATGGTATTATCAGAGGAGCAAGTAATGAAGGAGTTTGGAGGTAAACAGGACTGATTACTATCCTTCACCTCAGGGTACACCTGGAGGAAGGTAAAGAACAAAGCAGAGTAAGAAAGGCTGGTCAGGTTCTAATGCATTGACAGCAACCCACCATAACTGAAACTGTATTTTCTGAAACAGAAGACAAAAGGCAAGTAGGGAGATCACATTCAAGGAAAAATAGGGCTGCTTACTATTTAAATGATGGCTAATTTTACACAAGTGTAGTGTAGTCGATAGAGCAATAGACTAGAAAGCCTGAGTTGAAATCCTTGCTTAGCCATGGAAACTCACTGGAAGTGCAGAACTAGTAAAACCACTCAAAATATCTCACTTATGTATTTGCGAAGGCTTTCACAGCTGGGATCTAATGATTGTTGTGGGTTTTTCGGGTTCTTTGGCCGTGTTCTGAAGGTTGTTCTTCCTAACGTTTTGCCAGTCTCTGTGGCCGGCATCTTCAGAGAACAGCACAGTTTGCTGTCCTCTGAAGATGCCGGCCACAGAGACTGGCAAAACGTTAGGAAGAACAACCTTCAGAACATGGCCAAAGAACCCGAAAAACCCACAACAACCATATCTCACTTGCCTTGAAAGCCCTACTAGAGTCACCATAAATCAGTTCTGACTCGACAGCACATAACTAGTTAATTAATTTTGGAAGGTAGGACTTTTTTTTTCACTGTCTCAATTCAGAGTGCCCCCCAAATTTCATGTTCTATATAATTAAGGTAGAGAAAACCTGCTATATCTACCACTTAAATTAATTTTCTTAGCCAGATTACACCTTCATGTTTAATTTATAGAGAATGACCTAATTGGAACACAATGCTTATTTGTTCTTTGAAAAGGAATCCTGCTATTACATAACATCCTGAATGGTCTTTTCCAGGGGCAAGCAGAAAGGAGCAAGTGAATTCCACAGATATTTAAACCTTCTTATGCAGACATGCATACGCCAGCAGGGAGCAGCAGGACGTTATAGCTGTGTGTTTTTTTCTAGCTGGTGTAACTGAAGTGACTTAAAAATATTTAGTGCACTCTGAGCAGCCCATACACTCTGCTTGTTGTTACTTTTCTGATTAACTCGAAGAAGGGATTTAGGGGCATAAGGAAGAGCAGATCAGTTTTTAAAAGTTATTCAGAACATGCGTAAAATGGGGAGCTTGGACTGAAGGCCAATTTCACAAAAGCAATTAAAGATTAGGTCTTGTCCCAAGGACAGGGATAGTAAAGCTGATCACCTCTAAAGTGGAAACCTCTGAACGCCATATTTGACTACTTGCCCCTCCTGCGTCTTTACACATACACATACTTTACACATATAGAAAGTGCTCTGATAGAAACTGAATGGCTTTTGTAACCACATAGGCTGTGGTTAAGTAGGGAGTCATCCAGTTCAGATCACTGCAAGTATGAGTACAGTTATGCAGAAGCTGACTTTAAACTACTAACAATAAACACCTAAATCTGGACCCTGGCCTCAGACTATTTATAGTCACCTAAATATGTAGGGTTGTTCTTTCTCTCTTTATATCTCTTCTTACAGTTCTTCTACAATTACGGACTTTCCAGTCCCATAGATTCTGGACAGTCATTACTACACAGGCAAAATATTGCTTCTTTATGAAGCATGCACTCATAAACAGAAGAAGAAAAATATTGTCTCTTGTCAAAATGAGAATTATTGTCTTAATTAGTAACAGGTAATAATAAGACTGCTAATCACTCCCAGTGCACCTGTTTGACACTGCTTCCTTTCTGCCCTCTCCCATCACAATCTTCTTAGTTTTTATTTACCTCAACACTCCAAACACATGAGGAGTGGTATAAGGCAGAATAAACCTTGCCCACTTTCTTGGGGTCCTTGACATCCCACACATACAAGCTGTGATCATTGTAAACGCATGATAGCCATTGGTTATTGGGGTCAAAGGTCAAGGCAATGGTGTCTGGATACTTGGCATCTGTCGTGCTGGAGAAGAGCCGGCTGTGAAAGAATAGCACAATAGTTAATTGTTAAGTTAGCTACTTGTGAATAAAATGGTATTATTTTGTGCAAATAAAATTTGTGCAAAGGGAAACAGAACAAAGGAAAATCAGGAGAGAACACTACTTATTTTTCCTATTGTGACATAAAGATTTGTTTATTTCCAGCACTCAATGAGCATTGTACTGTCATAATCTTTACATAGGTGAGGGGAAGAATTTGTTTTCCAGGTTTTGGCCTACAAATGCCACAGCTTTTTACTATTGGCCATGTTAGGTGGAAGAGGTCAACAAATGCAAGCCAAAACATCTTGAATGGGGGATGGATAAATTCCAGACATGCAAGGGTCACACAATCCCACCTCTGAACCATGAAGGGCAGATCTACACCTATGTTTCACTCACATCCAAAATACTTTTTTTCCCTTTAAAAAACTTTTTAAAAACAACTCAAAAAGCCTTTTTATATCCTCTAGCACTCTATTTTTCAAAAAACAAAACAAGTTACAAATTGTTGGGGGACATGGCAATGTGAGCTGCTGGGGAGCCACAAACATGGCAGAATTGGCTTCTAGTAAATGTAAAGGTTCTCCTTGACATTTAGTCCAGTTGTGTCCAACTCTAGGGCACGGTGCTCATTCCCATCTCCAAGCCACAGTGCCTGCGTTTGTCCAAAGACAGTTTCTGTGGTCATGTGGCCAGCACAACTAGACATGGACCACCATGACCTTCCCACCAAGGTGGTACCTATTTATCTACTTGCATTTACATGCACTAGGTTGGCAGGAGCTGGGACAAGCAACGGGAGCTCACTCCATCATGTGGATTCAATTTTACGACTGCTAGTCTTCCGACCTTACAGCACAGAGGCTTCTGCGGTTTAACCTGCACCACCACCACGTGGCTTCTATGCCCTCGCATTTGGGCTCCTGGGGCTGCATTTTGTTCACCTCTGTTCTAGAGGATCAATGACTCCTCACCTCTTTGTTTAATAACCCTCTAACACAGATCAATAGGTCCTTTTGAGGAGAAAGGAGGGAAATACATAAATAAATGAAATAGGGCAGAAGGCAAAGGGATATCCAGTGTGGTATAGTAGAGTGATGGACTAAGAGACCTGGGTTCAAATCCCCATTTAGCCATAGAAACTCACTGGGGGAGTGGGACTGGTAAAACCTCATCTTCAATATCTCACTTACCTTGAAAGCCTATTAGGGTTGCTATATGTCGGTTTCAACTTGATGGCACATAGTAACAACAACAGAAGGCAAAGAGTGTGAGTCTGGCTTTAGGCCACATACTTAATTTATGAAAGCATTCATGACCAAACTGGCAACTTGAAATTCTTTCTTTATACTCAATCAAGAAAGACATACTGTATGTTCCTAAAATTTTAGTTGAATCCTGAACCCATCAGATACAGTTTCACAGCTCGGTGCTGTTCTGTCTCAATGTGGTGAAACCTCATATTGGGGCCTTCTTCTAGTACTTAACACTGGCTTTCAGATTATGCTGAATAGCATTAAAATGTGATAAAAAGTGTTCTGCATGTAACCTGAATGTAACCCTAGCACTCTGTGGACAGAAGTTGCCCTCATACACATAGGCATCCTTCAGTCTCGAGAGACTATGGTAACATGCTCTGAATTGAGGAGTGTCCTCTCCAGAGCATAAAGCCCGGGTAAGGTAATATGGAGGATAGGCTGTTACCCAAGCAGCAGATCCCCCCTCTCCACATTGCTGAAATGGTCCAATGGAAAGGCAAGAGCCAATACGACTGGTTCCAGCAACGTCGCAGGAGTTGGCAGAACGACACGAGCTGCCTTCGGGACTCCAGCTCCGGATTTTGCCTCGAGGTTAACTCCTGAAGCCTTTTCCATTGGTGGATATAGCCACAAGGCAGTGGAGGTTTGAAATCGGAGTTTTCCTTCTCCTAGATGGGCTGCCTTCCATGGCTGACGAGCCTCACCTACCCGGCCTGCTCTTTAATAGTGCAAAAGTATGATCAGATCCTTAAAACTTTCCTAACTCCCCGGCTTATGCAAATCTAATTGGCTTTCCTATTTACCATATTAAGGCCAGATACAAAATTTGAGAGTCCAGGGTCCTGGGACATGCTCTTTTACAGCAGGAAGTCCCACCCCTAGGCCCCACCCCCAGGCCATGTGGTCAGGAGACAAAAGGAAAGCCCAGGAAAAAAAACTCAGCATGGCATCCATGCAAACAGACCTGGCCTTCGCCCTCAGCCCAGCTTCCTAGGGAAAAGAGTCCAGGGTCCTGGGACATGCTCTTTTACAGCAGGAAGTCCCACCCCTAGGCCCCACCACCAGGCCATGTGGTCAGGAGACAAAAGGAAAGCCCAGGAAAAAAAAACTCAGCATAGCATCCATGCAAACAGACCTGGCCTTCGCCCTCAGCCCAGCTTCCTAGGGAAAAGAGTCCAGGGTCCTGGGACATGCTCTTTTACAGCAGGAAGTCCCACCCCTAGGCCCCACCCCCAGGCCATGTGGTCAAGAGACAAAAGGAAAGCCCAGGGAAAAAAAAACTCAGCATGGCATCCATGCAAACAGACCTGGCCTTCGCCCTCAGCCCAGCTTCCTAGGGAAAAGAGTCCAGGGTCCTGAGACATGCTCGTTTACAGCAGGAAGTCCCACCCCTAGGCCCCACCCCCAGGCCATGTGGTCAGGAGACAAAAGGAAAGCCCAGGAAAAAAAACTCAGCATGGCATCCATGCAAACAGACCTGGCCTTCGCCCTCAGCCCAGCTTCCTAGGGAAAAGAGTCCAGGGTCCTGAGACATGCTCTTTTACAGCAGGAAGTCCCACCCCTAGGCCCCACCCCCAGGCCATGTGGTCAGGAGACAAAAGGAAAGCCCAGGAAAAAAAACTCAGCATGGCATCCATGCAAACAGACCTGGCCTTCGCCCTCAGCCCAGCTTCCTAGGGAAAAGAGTCCAGGGTCCTGGGACATGCTCTTTTACATTAGGAAGTCCCACCCCTAGGCCCAACCCCCAGGCCATGTGGTCAGGAGACAAAAGGAAAGCCCAGGAAAAAAAAACTCAGCATGGCATCCATGCAAACAGACCTGGCCTTCGCCCTCAGCCCAGCTTCCTAGGGAAAAGAGTCCAGGGTCCTGGGACATGCTCTTTTACAGCAGGAAGTCCCACCCCTAGGCCCCACCCCCAGGCCATGTGGTCAGGAGACAAAAGGGAAGCCCAGGAAAAAAAAACTCAGCATGGCATCCATGCAAACAGACCTGGCCTTCGCCCTCAGCCCAGCTTCTTAGGGAAAAGAGTCCAGGGTCCTGGGACATGCTCTTTTACAGCAGGAAGTCCCACCCCTAGGCCCCACCCCCAGGCCATGTGGTCAGGAGACAAAAGGAAAGCCCAGGAAAAAAAAACTCAGCATGGCATCCATGCAAACAGACCTGGCCTTCGCCCTCAGCCCAGCTTCCTAGGGAAAAGAGTCCAGGGTCCTGGGACATGCTCTTTTACAGCAGGAAGTCCCACCCCTAGGCCCCACCACCAGGCCATGTGGTCAGGAGACAAAAGGAAAGCCCAGGAAAAAAAAACTCAGCATAGCATCCATGCAAACAGACCTGGCCTTCGCCCTCAGCCCAGCTTCCTAGGGAAAAGAGTCCAGGGTCCTGGGACATGCTCTTTTACAGCAGGAAGTCCCACCTCATAAAAGTCTTATAATTTCTCACTGAATAGCTGAATCAATCTCTTTGTCTTCTCAACAGCCCAGAATGGACAAAGAACATACAACTAGCCTTGTAATCCTACTGCCTCTAATTCCACTCAGCAGAATGAACACCCCAACAAGCAAGTTAAAATGTAACTTGACAGCCAGCTAAAGGGCCCAAGTGTAATGAGCTTTGGCATATTTTGTCTCCTCATTTCATCTGCAACCTCTGTCAGGGATGGTTCCCCCTTGCCTCCGGGGCAAAACCTTCCTTTCCTTCTCACATATCCTCCCATAGGAAAAATGTACTAATTCCTTCCCAATATTAAACCTTTGCTTCAATAGTCATCCCATTCACAGCAGCATAGTTCACAATCCCACAATATATGGTATTTACCTTTCCTTAAGTTAAAAATAAGGCAAAGGAGGCAGTTTAAAGAGTGCTAACTTGACAAAGACCATTTCTTGGTCACTTCAGAACTGCACTCTACAAACATCCATACACAGTGGAGAATTATAAATCTACAGGGAACTAGGAACAGAATGGTGGAGATAAGATACCATATCTCGAGAATGTATGTATGAGAGGCACAGAACACAAAACAAATTGTATCTTCTCCTTGATCTTGTGAAGCCCCTACACAGTTTCCCTAATTATTAGTGCCGTAACAGTCAGTAGCACAAACAAAGCGAGTGAATAACTCCTATGCATAATTCTTATGTTTCCTTCTCTCTGTTCCTTTTGCTCCCAAAGGTACAAAGCACATGCCTGGCATCCTTGGCTTTCCTGCACTTGCATCTTGGGAGACAATGGAAACATAGATTGCTTTCTTCCACTAATGCATCCCCTTCCCCCAATCTTCTTGATCACTACACTGAAAGAACAACAACAACAACAACAACAAGCCACCACCTGACAGACACGCCACTGCCCTTTCATGATTTCCTTCAAAGTCTGCATTGTATTTACATATCTGAACATCAATTTCTCCTGTTAACTTTGCTTTCCCCTTTATACACCCCAGCCTATTAATATCCCAAAATTTATTTACTAAACTGCTCAGGAAAGAAGCTTGCCTTTTTTTACTTATGTTACTCTGTTAAAAAATGTTATGTATATAGAGGGCAATAAATGGCTGCCACCTATTTTCAAAGTGGATCTCCTGCATGTGAATATGTTGGACAAAACAACAACAACAACATAAAAATGATAGACCAGGAGCAGGGAGCCAGACTGTAGGATATATATAAATAAACAAATGAATCATAAACTTATATTATTATTAATTTATTATTGTTAGCTTCAAAGGCCCAAACTCTGGAGAATGCTGGGTGGATATCATCCTAGGGAAAAGAAGACCACCAACAGACCATGTTACTAGACCCTGGCCCACAGATACAATAGCAACTGAAACATGTAGGATGAGTGAGTAGCAAACTTCTATGGCGATATTGTTTAAGATGAACAGCTGAAGGGGCCACGTTTGGGCAACAGGAGACCCAAGGATGCAGCAGAGATTGAAAGCCCAGTAATTAAAGAAGCCATGGGCTGTCACAAGTACTTAAACAAGCACCCCACAAAAATGCATGGAACAAATTGGTTATAATGATGACTGTGTGTCTCCAGCTTCCTTTAAACTGAAGGGGGGGGGAGGGAACTGCAGCTATAATTGTGATCAGCTCTCAAGCTGCAGAAGCATGTGATTTGTGTTACTTGGAAAGAAATGACAGGCATGAGACTGAGAGAGACTGGTTGTTTGTTTTTGTTTCTTTAAAAGCAAGCATACAGGGTTTTTTTTTTTCTGATCAAGTGCTCCAACAGCAGGAGGTTTTAGAAGTGGAACAAACTGGCTTCATGTTCCGTGCTCAGTTTCCCATTTCAAGCCAAGCCAATTTTAAGATGCAACTGTCATGAGTGGTTGATTCCGCTCTCCTAGCAGAAGTCTGGCAAAACAAGAGAAAACTGCAAGTCTAAGGTAGAGAGTCATGAATATGTCAATGGACTGGAGTATGCAGGGGCCATGGTGTTTTTTAACTACAGCTTCCAGAGCTGAACAGAAATGTCACTTTTTAATCTGCAGGCTGCTTCATATTTTCAGAGCCAGTGAAGAAGACACAGCCTAACAGCTGGTGTATTGTAAAACCACAAGGAAACCCTAACACTTGATTTGCACATTTGTGTTTATTTCTGTTCCTTTTTATGGAGTCATTATGACAGCACCATGCTAAGAATATAGCGACACAATTTTATTTAAAACCTAAAAGGCATTCAGCTAGGTTGCATGGAGGTATATGGGAAGGCAGAAAGAAGCTCAGATTATTTCTTTGAATTAAGTATTTTTCATTGGGCAGATGTGCACATAATTAAAGCCCTTTGTGAGGGTAACAAAGTAACTTTCAATGTGTTTGCCTTGAACAGTTCCCAATACCCAACACTAGATATTATAGGATACTGGGAGGCATTCCAATATATTAATCAGACATTCTTCATTCTCCAAGTTTCAAATCCCAAAAAGCTAATGGACAAATGAGATGGAAGGAGTAAACAATACTTTCTTAAAAAATAATATAAATGAAGAAAAAAGGAAGTACTTTGGGAAAGAAACACAAGGAATGGTAAGTTTGTAAGTCAGTAAAAAAGATAGATTTGTTTAGTCATGTTACTTTATGAATCCACCACACATCGTATTGCTCGAACTGTAGGTTGCAGGACATAAATTTGGATCCTTTCACAAAAGCCAAGAACATGTTTGTGCTGAAAAGCTCTTTAGATCACAGGATAAAACCAGTGCTTGGGAAAGTTAGTTTCCAAATTATAATTCCCAGAAACCTCTGGACAGTAATTCCATGGAAATATTGTGAATTGTAGTCCAGAAAATTTACTTTTCCAAGCTCTGGATAAAACAGGATCAAGAACCCAAACATTATTTCCTCTTCCGCCAATCATACAAGAAAATATTGCACAAGACATTTTGTAGTGAGAAAATGTTCCTACCTGGCCTCCGTGATGCTGGCAATATCTGTTCCCAGAAAGTGTGGTTTGGGGAGTGTAGTTACAAAGTGAAGGTTCAAAGGGTTAAAAATCCGCACAGTTCCATCTGCACAGCCACAGAAGATGTAATCATGATTGACAGAGATACAGTTTGCCACCGTGGTCTGAGGGCACAAAACACCAACATGAGCAAGATTTGTCTCAAAGTCTTCACATAAAACATAAAGGCAGAAGGAAAACAAATATCCAGAAAAAGACAGAGAAGAAAAGGCTGGAGGGAGAGATGAAGCAAGATGAGAGGGAGAAACCAGATATAAGGAAAAGAGATAAAATCTGTATATCCCTTCTTATCAGATCCATTCTCCAAAGATAGTAGGTTCTAGGACAACTATCGTCCTTTCCTCTATTTCTGATGTTCAGGCTGTGAACAGAGCTTCAAATGTTAGACCCTAAAAGTAACTTAAATGCACTACTTATTTATTTCTGTGCAGGTAAGTTTCTTGTATTGTTTGCTTGCTTGCTTTTTGCTATACCTACAAAGGTCACTTGCTGCCTCCCTCCTATGCACAGGCAGTATTGTTTGACTATACAATATAAGAGCTCCAATTACACATTGGCTGAAATCCTCTCACTGCTATTTTCTATGCTAAAATATGTTGCAAACGGAATAGACCCATTTGAATCCATGGAACTTACAGAAGAGTTGACTCAACGAGTCCCCACTGATTCAATGGGCCTAATCTAGTGTGACTTACTACTCTAAGCAATAGATTTTAGCCTATGTGTATTATGAATAGTTTGCACTGTTGTTACCAATATAGCAGAAAAATACAAGGAAATATTCTCTGTGTTTCTTTACTGGCTAATTCTGATATTATATCCTGCAAATATTTAAAGGAAAAAGACAAAACCAAAGAATACATCTCCTACTTATGACTGATGCAGCCTTCCATCCTTTTGAGATTGGTAAATTGGGTACTCAGCTTGCTGGGAGTGGGGCCGAATGCGTAGCTTGTGTAATTAACTTGTAAACCACCCAGAGTCTGCTTTGCTATGAGTGGTATAAGCAGCACACTTTGACTGATATGATAATGGCTTAAGAGTGAAAAAATATTGTCAAAAAGCCTTTAAAAATGCTTTCAAATGTATTTCAAAAGTAATTTATGTAACTGTGTATTTTACACTTAAGTAATTTAGGTGTTATTTTAGTCTTTAAAAAAGCAACTTCGTAACTACTAATTACATTACTTGCTACCAAATATGTAACTAGTTTTACTACACCTGTACTTAGTTAAATCCAAATTCTGAATGTACCATCACTTGTACAGCCAAACAGTACCACCGATACACAAGAGGGAAGCAACAGGTGTCCTTTGTAGATGTACCAAAAAAGAAAAAGGTTCCTGAAAGGGGGGAATGCTAAAACATACCAATGATGACTGAGCATATTCAGTAACCACAGAAAAATGATCTACTATTGAGGACATGGAATACTGGATGGCAGGGGAAATGGAGAGGTGTACATATTAAGGAGAAGAACATGGCTGCTCAATAATTGAAACAGGACCACTTGAGAATGTTACATTTTATTGGAGATCTGCTTTATTGTGGAAGAACTGTTTTCACCTCAAACAAGGAAGCAGTGGCTGTACAGAAGCATGCAGACCCTTCCTGGCTTGGACTCAGCCCTATTTCACTTATTTATCCATATCAATTCCTACTGTGGACAACCAGAAAAAAAAAGACACCAAAATGAGAAGCATGATGGGGAAGCAAAGTGCTGGAGGTATGACTTCATTCCAACTTACTGTGAAGCTGTCTGTGTTCTAAGTAAAAGGGAAAAGGTGATTTCAGTGCAGAAGGGAAAAGAAGGAAGAGAGAAAGAGAGAGAGAGAGATTCAAGTCGGAACATGAGCAAAGACGCTCTGTTACTGTATTTTTAAACATAGCAATAGGTATCTAAAAAGTACCAATCTAGGAAACAGATACTTCTAGGGAGGTAATACTCCGTAGCATGAAGTGAGTTCTTGTCATGTCTCAAAGACAGGCAGTTCCAATGGGTTTTCTTGATCCGTTCAGCGATGTTTTCACATAGCGAGGGTTAATCCGGAATGGATTAACCTCGCTATGCGAGGCACCACTGTATTTATCAGTCTCTGTTATCTGTCTGAAGCACAGTACTAATAACACAAGACTGACTGGAATAATATTGTAAAGCTACTTTACACAAGAAAGAACTCCCAGATTTATAAGTGAAGTTATACTTGTTGGCGAGAAGAACGCAGCTATGGACCATTAAAATAACAACATTTCAGACAACTCTTATGAAATATTCATGGGGTTCCCCCTCTGGGGCCAAAGTCAGGAACGCTTTCAAGACAATGTTGTGCCTGGGTGAAAGTAACTTTGCTAAATTTTAGTTTCTCTCTTTAGTAAGTTATTGCCTAAATGCTCTGTTATGGAGAAGAAGAAACCCCTGATACTTATATATCAATAACTCTCAGACATCAAGCACATTCAACGATGCAGAACTCCAACCAGCAGTGTGTGCCCCCTTCACATGTAAAGCAAAGAGTAAATGTGCTTTTTAAAGGGCCAGAGTGGCACACATGTGCTAAGGAGACAGCAAAACCTCTGTGAGAAAGTGTCTTCTTCCTCAGGTGTTATCTCCCTACCAGACTCACTGCAACTATCTGAGCCCAACTGAGAGAAAAGCATCTGGAGAAGATGAACAGCAAGGGCAGAAGTACCAAGAGAAAATGCAGGTCACTGATATACACCCCTCAGGCCCTTTAAAATGGGACACATCTAATTTGGGCTTGACTATTTTCATTTTATTTACTTTACAGTCCACCTTTCTTCCATGCTGAAGCTTCTGGCAGTCTCTTACTCAGTGACAGCTTGCTTAATTGCAACAAGGCCGTTGCGCCATTCACTTCCAGCAAATGCCCTACAACAGCCTCTTATGGCTTTGGATTATCATCTCCCCATCCCTGCCCTATCCCCTCCCACCTTGAACAGAAACCCAAAGGCTACCGATTGAAAACTTACTCTCAGCTCCACCCACTTGTCCAGAAGCCTTTTTTCGTTGAATTCACAGAGGAGACCTGAGGAAGTGATACAAAAAGTGCTGTCTGCTTTTTTGCCCCTGCCACATGCTACATCTGTGAAGAAGTTGTTCCTCAGTTCCCCCAGCAAACCCGAACGGCCCAGCAAGGGGACTGTCGCGTTCACCTGGCAAAAGGAAATAACATGTTTAGAGCCCTGTGTGGCGGTGGTAAGTATATATGGCTGGAAGAGATCTGCTCATATATGCTTAGTCAAAGTGGCAAAAGTGTTGTGAGGAAAAATATTTTCTTCCTCCACAATCAGTATCATCAACAATGGTAATAATAGGTTAATCATACATCTGAAACTGCTTGAGAGATGATGATTGGCCATGGGCATATGACAAAATGTTCTAGAGCAAATGAAATGCGTTATCTCCCTTGATTCTTCTTCTTGACTGCCCACACCACCACCATCACAAACCAACTGCCATGCTGTCAGTAGGTGGTGGAAGCTGTAGTCCTGGATGACATCACATTGGAGAAGGCTGATCTACAGACATGCAGGTTCTCATCCTGCTCCTTACCTTGGAGGTTTTGCTATCATCAAGGTACCAAAATTTTATATGGCGGTTTCCAGCTGTAACGAAGTAGCTGCAGTCCTCAGAGAATGAAACAGCTGTCACTTTACTTGAGACTTTATTGGCTGCCACAACAATGTTTTTCTGGAAAGGAAGATGTTCAAGCAAATCAAAACTCCCGCTGTGTCTCCTTGTGAAGGAAGTATGTTTTCAGTCTATGCTATAAAGACTAACCATGGTACGGGGGGGGGGGGATTTTTGCACAGTCCCGTTTTGTGCACACAATTTACATATGTGTACACAGAGTGCAGATATATATAGGTTATACTTTATGGAGTGTATATAAAAACTAGGTCTTTTTTTAACAGAATATAAATGTTGGGTTCTTGCATGAGGTGGCCAAGGAGGGCTACAATACATATCCTTTTTTTCCCTTGAATGACTCTTGTGGCTCCTTTAAGACTAACACATTTTATTTGGCAAGAGCTTTTACAGTGGGGGCTTGACTTGAGAACTTAATCCGTATTGGAAGGCGGTTCTCAAGTCAAAAAGTTCTCAGGTCAAATCTGCATTCCCCATAGGAATGCATTGAAAACCATTTGATCCGTATCTGCTCTTTTTCGTCCATAGAAACTAATGGGAAGCTGCTATTCTGCCTTCGACCACTAGAGGGGGATATTTTGTTTCTTTTTTTCTTAGGTCAAGAAGGGTTCAGGGAAGGCAGGGAAAATACAGTCCAGGCAGTACCAGGCAGTCCGAAGACTGTCTCCCAATCCACTCTCTAAACGCTGGGAGGAGTGAGGAAGCAGACAGGCACCCTTTTCACTGGCCAACAGTTAACTGAAAGTTCACATTTTGCACTTTCCCTGCCTCCCACGTGGTTTTTTTTCAGTTCTTAACTCAAATCTAAGTACTTAAGTCAAGTCAATATTTTCCTATGAGAGCGGTTCTTAAGTCAAAATGTTCTTAACTCGAGATCTGGAGTGGGAAAGCGGATCCTATAAGAGGGTATGGCCGTCTGGCCAGCTCCATGAAGAGGAGCGCTGCAGACTGAAAACTGTTTTTGCAATTCTTATTTGTATCCATCTGAACACTGAAAAGAACCTAGTGATCATTTTACCTTCCATGACCAAACGTTCACTATCATGTCATGCTGGTAACCCACTGAGACAATGTACTTGGAGCTCGGGGAAAATGCCACACAGGCCACTCCGTACTTGTGCTCTTGGAGGTCAGCCACTTGGGTCCGCTCAGCAACATCCCATACACGAACAGCAGGCATGTGCCCACTCTGGAATAGAAAAAGAGAAAGAGCAATAGTTCTAAGATGAAAACTCAGCCTGAAGTAGGTGAATCCCTCTAAGTACACACTGATTACATTTTGTGAAGTGTGCATGACAAGCCGTAACTATTTGCACCATAAATCTCCACTAGAAGTAACAAAGGACATTTAAAACCCACAAAGACCCATCTGCAGCAGGAAGTCCTAGTTTGCCCATTTTGATGAATGGTTCCATAGAACATTAGTAAGGAAAAAAAATGCAGAATTGTTGATAAACGATCCACAGAGCAGAGAGACAGTGAAAGCTGTGCCACTCCTTCCTGAATCAGGAAGCAAGAAATTCCCCTTTATGCAGTGACTAACAGAATTGTGGGAACATGCAAGCTTCATGACAGGTTCCTAAAGGAAGGGAACAGTAACACACATTCCCCTCTTCTCTTATCAGGCTAAAACAAAATAAAGATTAATAAAAAACCAACAAAAATGTTGTGCCACCTTAAGGACCTATTATTTTAATCTGCACTTTCATGGATCAAATCCACCATGAAAGCTCACATTTAAATATAACAGTTTGTCTTTAAGGTGCCACAACGTTTTTGTATTTTTTTAAAAAAAATTCATTTCATTTTTGCCTGATATGCTTGCACAGGCAAATATGGCTACCTCTTCTCTTCTCAGACACTCCCTGTAAAGTTCACCTCACAGATAGTCAGATGAGTAACCAGGAGGACAGAAGAAGCTGTGGGACTTTTGCTTTTTATCAGTGAAAAGACCTGGGCTCCTATTTAAAAATCATGCTTCTCCCAGCTAGTGCCTTTTAGATGCACTGCACTATCGCTCACATAGTTTCTAGTTTCTAGTTTCCATTTTGGATGGCCATGCTGGTTGAGAAAAAAACCAAAGTGGCTAGCCCTCGTATCTGGAGGATAACAGGTTGGAGGCAACTGAGGCAACTATATGCTTCACATTTTCAGGCCAGGAAGTTATGATGTAATGATGCTGCTTCCCTACTGTTTCCACTAAGATCACATACCCAAGAAGCCCTTTGTACATTTTAAAAACGTTCTCAAGACGACTGGGAAATACGCTGAAGCAGGCTTTTTTTCTTTTTCTTTTTTGCATTACACAGGGCTGCAACTAGAGAAGGAAGTCCTATTCTGGTAACCTTGGATACCAAAATAAACAGTTGGGTCTGGTCTCCAAAGTTATTACATTACTTTAAATGATAATTCATTAGTCCAGTATTTGTAACATGTGATCTAACTGTGAGGTTTTATGTTGATAGTCAATCATTCTGAGTTCCTTTGAGGAAGGGCGGGCTATAATTTGTTTTATAACTTATAAATTATCAGGAGGATTACTTTTTTTATTTTTTACTGTGTATATTGTTCCTTACACATCTACAGACATATTGAACAAGTCTATGCTTGGTTTATTTATTTTTTTAAACTGGATTCTGAAACCTCTAGAGCAGCCCTGAGGCGCAGGCCAACCACAGAAAGTCATAGATCTAGACAAGCTCACTTGGCAGATATGCGTTGATTGTATTCCTGAATTGAGCAGGGGGTTGGACTTGATGGCCTTGTAAGCCCCTTCCAACTTCACTATTCTATGATTCTATGAAGCTGCTTGCAAACGTTTGCTGAATCATCGTGACAGCTAATGGCACCTGGACTGATAAAAGGTAAGAGGAAACCTGGCACCTAGTAAAACACTAAGAGAATGCCAAGAGGTTCCGCAGCAGATGATGGACTCCTTGGAGTACTGTACTTTAAGAAATGCTGGCATAAAATGTGCTTACAATGTAGTGGGAGGACAAGAAAAGGAGCATTCGCTGAAGAGATTTGGGAAATTTACATAAGAAATGGAAAAAAATCTTTGAAGATGGGAAGAACCCAGAAAAAAGTAGGAAGGCTTAAGAAGACCTGATCAGCATTGCTGGGACTCCAAAGAAAAGGTTATATTAATAGGCAGCAATGTTAACCAAGGCAACCAGGAACTACAAACTGAGCAGAGATCGCATTCAAAAAGTCTGTACCTTTGCAGGGGAGAGGGGGCTAAGGCTGAATGACGAACTAGAACAGAATGATAAAAATTTTAATTTTAAAAGCCAAGGTATTTTCTGCTGTTTTGCTCTGTTAACTCAGCACTTTCTTCTGTCGCTGCATCTAATGCAAACCATTTATTTTTATTTGAAATTACAGAGTAACAGGCCCAACTCCCGACTCCTACTCAGCGGCTTCCCTCTTGATTTCAGAAGGCCTTGTAAAAAGGTGAATAGTTAGACGACATCTCCATGACAACCAGGCAGGAATTTTTTTTTACCTTTTCTAGCCAGTGTTAACTACATAAGTCTCTTGATAGCATGCAGACGGAGGAATGCTTCAGATGTGGAGAGACGCCTGAGAATAAAACTACTGCCTTTGTAATAATGTAATGAACCTGACATAATGGTCTAGTTTCTCCTAGTACATAGCAATGAAATTGTCACTATTTACAAAACATCTTCCATGCACACAGCCTGGAATTGCTCTCCTGATTATTCTTTCTGCAAGTGTAGAAATATCTGTCACTTTTCATTTTTACTTCTTCAGCCTACTGAAAGATGACAACAGCCCACCACTCTGTGCGTAAGTATTGACCATGTCACATCTGAAGTGTTAAAGTGTGGCTGCCAGAGGTAACATCAGGCTCACATGACCACATGCCAACCCCTTGCCTCTGAAAATAGGCCCTACCCCTATGGAAATGTTGTCATCTGAACATCCACGTTGATCTTTACAAGTCTTATGGTATTTGCATTACGGGATTTGTGGTGTCGCTTATCCAGTTTTAGTTCCAAATTATACAGCCATATGGAATTTCTGGGACTTGAAGATGAACCCTAACACACTTTCTTCTCTCTCAGTCCAACTGCCCTTACCAGCATACTTTGCAGGCTGTATTTTTCAGTGCTGGGAGCCAGGCTAGGTAACGACACCCATCAATCACAGTGACAAATCATCTCACCCTCCTTATCACAACAATTCTAACTCCTGTCCTCTGAAGATGCCAGCCACAGAGACTGGCAATGTGTTAGGAAGAAAAACTTTCAGAACATGGCCAAACAGCCCGAAAAACCTACAATAACCAACCAATATTTGAACAGTTTGATACTTTTTAAAAAAGTTCTTTGTATTATTGGGTCTCTCTGCTGCAAGAACAGCAGGGTGTGATTAAATAAATGAATAAATAAATAACTAGCACAAATTGAATTGATTTCATTGGTTCTAGTCCAGTTGAGACAAATAGATTTAGTTTTAAGGGTCTGAGATAGGTAGGCATCAATCCATCTGTGAATGTTCACCAATTTCTGCTTAATCAATAATTATGTGGCATCAAATCAAATTCTGGCTTATGCAGACCTTTGTCATTTTTTTGATATGAAGTACTCAGAAATAGGGTGCCCAGAGGTCCTGATTTAAGCCAGACCATTCAGCATTTGGACCCTTGTATCCTGGAATAATCTTCTTTCCAGAAAAAGAGAACATGCCTTCCTCCCCTCTTCCTTTCCTTCCTTTCATCTCTGTCCTCCTTCAAGAGCTTGCTTTCTTTTCCTTCTTTACAAAAGAAGAAAAAAACATACACCACCTCAGAAGGAAGGGTACAATGATGTGTGGTTGTCTACTGTCTGTGAAAGTAGGATCACTAAAATGGTTCAGTGCCTCATGATGGAATATTTCAACATCATTATCAATTCTTTTTTAATGCAACCCCATAGTACTTTTTCTTTAAGAGGCATACTAGACATGATACCAAGCAATGGTCCATTTGGCATATTGTTTGGCAAACAGTAGAAACTTTGCCATGCATTCCATAGTCATGATTCAAATAACTATACAACCATTACTTTTAGGAAGATGGTCAGACTAGTAGAATGACAACCTCTAATACTTATTATCATCTTCCAGAACCAGAATTCATTTACCTGCAACTTGTATTGGGAAGTCAAGATCTAGCAGTAATTTTAAATAAAATAAAATAATATGAACAATGAATTTGAATAATAAATACTATCTAGTGAACTAAAACTGAATTAATTTCTTCATGTAATAATTCATTCTGAGTGCACAATGCTGGTAATTTGTGGCTTAACATTCAGTAAATTTGCTTCAATGAAATTATATTATTACATATACTATGGATGCTATTTACTTTCTATATATATTCATAACCAGTGAGCTGCAGAAAATACCAGGTATAGAAGCACCTCTGCTTGAGATTTTACTTATACAGTGGACGCTCTACTTACGGAATTAATCCGTATTGGAACGGTGGCTGCAAGTCGAAAAGTCTGTAGGTCAAATCTCCATTGACCTACAATGCATTGAAAACCGATTAATCCCATAACTGGCAGTTTTTATTCTATTTTTGTTCCATTTTGTTTTTTGTTTTTTTTCTGGTCTGTAAGTCGATTCTCCGGCTGCAAGTCGAATCTAAATTTTGTGGCCAGAGAAGTCTGTAACTCTAAAAGTCTGTAAGTCGAGCCGTCTGTAAGTCAAGGGTCCACTGTATTAAGGATACATGATGTTATTAACTGGAAAGAAGGGGTTGTTTTATCATGTTTTACTGGAATTTTATTACCCTGACTGATTTTACCAAACTATAATTATATGTATCTATTTTATATTGATTTAGTTTTACTGGTCTTTGACCGTAATAAAGCATTCATTCATTCAGAGAGTTATTAAACTCTATGCTTTATTTATTTATTTGACTTGCATCCTTTTTGTCCCAATATTGGGACCCCAAGTGGCAATCGTCTACACTCTGATGAGTTGCATTGTATATCTATTTATAGTAATAAAATATTTCGGCATAGTATTTAGCTCCACAGGCTCCTGGGCTTCCTAATTAAAACATTTGTTACTGAATGCTCAGAAAAAGTACAGCAGTTCTAATTAGATTCTTCTCCTCTAAAGGTGGATGCCATGTCCCCTTACCAGTTCAAGTTTTTAAGGGCAAGGTTATTTCTCAATTGTTATACAGTTCCCAAATATTTACACACTCAACTCTACACTCCTTTGAAATTGTGCAGACCAAATTTTTGAGATCAATTTTGGCTGTGCCTCCCTGTATCCCTAATGTAGCCCTTCGCTTGGAGGCTGGTCTAGTTGCCATAAGAGTACAGGTCAAAGTTCCTATGATTATCTATTGGTTAAAAGTTGTATTTTTCTCAGAAGGTCTGGCACAATTAACCCACTTGGATGCTTTCCAGTCAGATTGGAAATCCTTTGTAGTCAAAGAAATACAGAAATTGGCTTCTCTCCCAATACCCTTATAGGGATGGGCTACACCAGTGGTGTCGAACTGTGGCCCTCCAGATGTTCTTGGCCTTCAACTCCCAGAAATCCTGGCCAGCAGAGGTGGTGGTGAAGGCTTCTGGGAGTTGAAGTCCAAGAACATCTGGAGGGCCACAGTTCGACACCACTGGGCTACACCAACGACAAAGCGGCAGTCAAATGTAGGATTTGGGATATAGAATTTCAGGACCATGTGAGCCAGATGGGTACTAACAGTGTAGTTACATACAGTGCTTTTACAATGTCTTCATATTTTTCTAGCCTAATATCCA
This sequence comes from Pogona vitticeps, assembly GCF_051106095.1. Classification (NCBI taxonomy): domain Eukaryota; kingdom Metazoa; phylum Chordata; class Lepidosauria; order Squamata; family Agamidae; genus Pogona; species Pogona vitticeps. Next base: position 301,125,460 of record NC_135783.1, read on the forward strand.
CAAAGATAATACAAACTTTTACCTCAGCTAGACTGAATATGCTCCCTTCCAAACTTCTGAATAGGAAATTCCAAAATATCCCCTTTTCGGAGTGTTTATGTCCTTGCAAAAGCAACCAAGAAGAAACCATGACCAACGTCCTTCTATGCTGCCCTTTTTATCAAGAACTACGTAAGAAATTTATTCATCCTGTTATTCACAAATTTCCGGGGAGGCCCACTGAATTCTATGTGAAGCTACTTCTTTCAGACAGGTCGTTACAGACCACAAATTGTGTTGCCAGATTCTGTAATGCTCTATTTATAAATGGTTTTATTATGTAAACTGTGTATCCTTTTACTAATATATCTTTATACGGTTTTATTGTATTATATCTCTTAGTATTTATGTAAGATTGGGTTAACAACCATAAACAAATACTTACTACTTATAGTAATAGTATTTAATTATCATGATATTTGCATATATTAATTTAAAACAGCATAGATTGATTTAATGCAAAAACATTCCTATCCTCTTTTTTTGTGGCCCATGTCCTCCCTTTTCTTGCTGGAACACTGGCCATCATACTCAGAAATGGCTTGCAAGTCCCTCCTTCTGGTGGCACTTAGGGAATGTACAGCTTCCACAAGGCCATTCATCCAATAGAGCATGTAACTCTGCCAGGCACATAAATTTTGACTGGTCTTGCTTGGCCTCCTTCTTAGGAGGCACAGTGAATGTTCAAATCCCTGGGCCCTTGCTCCACAGCCAAGCACTCTAGCCAAATGAGCTAGTGTATATCAACTTGATTTCTGCTTATTACCTATATAGCCCCAACACAAATTCTCTTTTCTGGAAGAGATGGAGACGCTGGATTCTCTGTGCCAAATAAGACCAGGAACAGATTGTGATACTGATAATAAACTATTAATAATCAACATTATAGTAAAGATGAAAAAGAACACTAAAAGATCCATAGTGCCAAAATATAATTTAAACAACATTCTGATGAATTTAAAATCCACATTAGGAACAGATTTGCATTACTGAATTCATTTGACCATGATTTTAAACTAGAGACATTATTAGGAAAGAATGCAAAAATACAATTCTTAGAGTAGGAAAAGAAACACCTAGATGGATGATGGAAGAAACACTTAACAGTTGAGAAGCAGGAGTAAAAGGTGATAGAAACAGGGTCAGACACCTGAAAGCAGTTTTTCAGTGACTGCCACATAAAGACAAAGAGAACGATGGCAGTGATCTGTGCAAAGAAACAAAGAAGAATAACAAAAGGGGAAAAACAGGAATTCTTTTCCAGAAGATCCAAGAAACCAAAGGGAAATTAAAGCCTAAACTAGGAATGCTGAATGATCAACAGGGAAACACACTTTCTGACCAGGATAAAATAAAGAGAAGGTGGAACTGTGAAGAACGATACAGAAGAGACTGCGGTTGAACAGTATGAAGACTTGCATTTGCAAGAGTTGAGCAAGGCTGTTGAGAACGGGGCATTTTGGAGATCTCTCATTCATAAAGTCACCCTAAGTCAGAGGGGACTTAATGGCACATACGTAACAACAACATATGAATTTGGGTACTTTCTTTAAGTGCTTTCCCTCCATGATTTTATGGTTTACTTCCCAATAAACCAGAACAAGAATATATATATATATGGTTTGTTTCTTTCAAGAAAAAGAAACTAAGGTTAGGGAATATTGCTTTATTGAGACATCATGATAAACAAACCAAGAAACAAAGCTTTGTTGCTTGTTCAGCCACTCCTACTGGAGGTAGAAGTGTTTAAGCAGCTGGTATCAGCCATGATCCATGTTAAGTCAGCATCCCATAGTCCTTTGTCGTATCATATAAATCAGTTCCATTTAGAAAATTAAAATCTGAATTCAGCAATTGTTTTTTTTTTAAATGCATTGAAATATACACCTTCGCTTAAATATTAATGGAGCTGAAAATTAATTCATAATGGACAAATAAAATGTCAGAATGCACTTTGGTCAGAGTTTCTTCATGCATGCCGAAACCTCGCGGTCACATCCAAGAGTGCTCGGAGCCAGCAATATGGCTGAGTCCTAGAAGTGACCAACCAACAACCTTTGGAGAATCTTCTCTTTTAGGAAAATATTACAAAATAGGTCTTTGAGTCTCATGAAGGCCAGAAGAATTACAGGAAAACAGGAGAAATATATATGACTTTCAACAATATGGAGCACGTTGAGGAAAGATTCTTCTCCATTGAGACTCAACAGAAGAGAGCAGAAGCACAGCTAACACTGCAAGGTTACATAGTGGAATTCATTAGAGGGTTGGACACTGGCACCCTAAATAGTAACAGAGAGGAAAGGAGATTTATTGTTCTTCCTTTTATGCACTAGGAGGCAGCAGTGGAAGCATGGTGTGTTATAGTGTGTACACCATAGAAGTGCACAGCTGGTTTGGCACAATGTCTCCAAAGGTGATTATCTAATTTTTAACTCTCTTTCTGCACAGTGCTGGCTGTGATAGCCCCTGCCTTCACTGCTGCTTAAAGATGTCTATAAGAATGCCTCTTTTCTCCTTGGTTGTCATAAACTCTTGCATAGCCAACTCATCCCACTGTCTGCTAACAAGATGGAATATTTCTCACTCGTGTAGGTGGCTCTAAAATGGGATCAGACAATTACATAGTCACTTCTACCAGTGGTTGTTCAACATGGCAACTAAAATGGAACTTGAATGGTTGAAAAGGCTAGGTGTGTTCTGCCTGGGAGAAAAGACGAATAAAAGGAGATGTAACAGTAGCTTTCAATTATGTGAAGAGCTTTCAAATATCTGAAGATCAAACAAATTCAGAGGCCAGAAGCAGAACTAGAGTGGAAACTCTACAATCCCATAGCAATATAGTTCAGGGGGTCAGGTATTGGACAGAGATAATGGGAGAGGGCCATCCGTATTCACCTTATCCTGACTCAAGCCGTCATAGCCATCTAGCTGCCCATGCTTGGATTTAGTCCAGTATGCCATCTCCAAAACAGATTTTTTGTGTTAACCTGGCCGCAGACAGGCAGATCAAATGTCCTTAAGACTGACATTGAGGCTAGCCAGTGGCACACGTCCAGAAAATATGTATTGCTTGTATAGAGGGAGTAATTCTTCCCACCCCCTTAGATTTAATATTAAAATCCAAGGCATTTGGGAGAAATAAAAAGAACTCTTTGTGTACAGAGCCCAATAATGATCAGCCTCATGGGAGATACAGGGCAGTCATCCAACAGGGACAAGAAGGAGACTGTCAACATTTTTGTGGGCTTCAGGCATCCAGCAATTCAGGCTTCATAATACATACAGTATGAGTATTGTGTGCCTGGTCTGCATTAGAAACTGAATGCAGTCATCTTTGTCCTCCCTTTATGCATCTTTCAAAAGGGGAAAACATTTTGCCACCATCTAAACTAAATCCTGCCAATCTGACAGGCACCAGCATCATTGTCACTGTTCTCTGGGGATTTTTCAAATAATACTGTACTTTGCTTTTCGGGGGGGGGGGCATGGGGCGTAGGGAACTGACTAAACCAGTCTGTTCGATTTGTCATCTTTCCATCCCAAGGGGGTGAAATCCAAGGTGCAGCTCAGTAACAAGAATCTCCTGTAAAAGTAATAGGTTTGCCAGCAATTATTTTGGTCTTTTCCTCACCACTCACAGGCTATAACAATTGTTAGGGTAGGGTGGGGGGAAATCCATGCCTTCCCAGTCATTTTTCTCTCTCTGACACTTTCGCAGTTAATCAGTTCTACTACCAGAGGGTAGAAATTTCAGTGCTACGGAACTTCCTATCTTTTCTGTGGTGTTTATTTCCACCATCAGACCCTCTTCCAAATGTTACCTTTTTATCAAGTAGCATTTGGGAGAGGTCTGTTGGTGGAGGTGGGGAAAGCTCCAGAGAAGAAGCTTCAGCAAGGATGTCTAAAAGGAAGCATTTTTGGAAAACTGGCTTCAGCCTTCATAAATTCCAGCACGCTTCTCACTCCCCTCAAGGTGAATAGCAACCCACTCTATCCCAGCTAGGAAACCACTTTTGCCCCATCTGGAAGAGCCCTGAGATAATGGTAGTTTCCTCCTTAAATGCTCCAAATCATGGTACACACAGAGATGGAGAGTTATTGTAAAACTATGGACATTTTAAGAATGTTTATTTATGGGCTTCATCCTTGACTTTTATCCTTAGCTTTCTAGTGCTTATAGAAAGGCAGCTAATAACAATTAAAACCAGTGACAAAAGGCAATAAAAATCCCAAATAGCAAAAATGAAATAATAAACAGAAATAAGTAGCATGTTATATTTTTCTTAAACAAAACAAGCCTTTTCCATATGGCAAAATGCTGTGAAACAGGATGCCAATCTAGCCTCATGGAGAAAATAACTCCACAATGCAGATGCAGTTACTGAGAAGACTTTGAGACACAAGGAAAGGCTGCCCTATCCAAATCTCAGAGTGCCCCTCCAGTGTCCTGGGCCCAATGTATTTAAGGATTAAAACTCTTTCAGTCATCACTAGCATTTTGAATTGTGCTCAGAAACATTGTGGGAGTCACTGGGCAGCCATATCAGGGGAGGTGTCATCCAAATCCTGTACATGAGCACCCACCAGCATTTTCAACCAATTTTGTAAGACTTTTTTAAAGGTGTCACATAAGCCAGTGGCTTCAACTTATTAGCCCTTTCCTAACCCACTGCTACCTCGAAACACCAATTCATCAATTATGGATTTTTAATATATGTCAACGTGCAATTTTCTACTCTTGAGAAAAATAAAATATCCAATCATACTATCATATTGTCTCAGTTAAATTCTGGTTTGCAAGAGATCTCTAGTACCCCAGTCACATTTACCAAGACCGTTTAGCTGGTGAGCCAAGGAACTTGACCTATAAGCAAAGCATACAATTCATTATTAAGCTATGCCTCTTCTTCGCCCCCAACCACACATGACAGCTGCTCATAGGTCTGACTGGTTTTTTTTTTCAGTATTTTTTTTTAACAATTCCTAGAATCCCCTGCCAGTGTGGTTCTGAGATCTCCAACCTTTGGGAGTACTACGTGCATATTTCAAATTCTGAGCAAAGGTTTGTGGACACCATTATAGAAAAGAATGGGCCACTCATAAAATGACTGCTGTGATGGTACAGCCTGTGATTAAAAACTCTTCACAGAAAGCAAATCAGAAAAGGCTGAAAGAAAAGTTATTCTCCCTTGGTAAAAGTTAGAGATGAGTCCCAAAACACATGACAATTCCTCAAAACCTCCAGTTTTCTCCTGCAGCAGACTAGTCATTTCAAAGAAGGCAAGCTCTCTCAGCAAATGTGATCCCTACATCAGATCGCTCCCATTTTATACTGCTAGCAAACTCACTCTCTCTGTCATGCGTGGACGTACACACACTTTACTGCACACCCACTTCCCAAAAGGACATGCTAGGTGTGATTGAACTTGTATTTATTTGCCTCCTCCCCCATCCCCAGTTGCCACCAGCACTTACTTCTCCAGTAACCAGGTATTTCCCATCAGGAGAGAACGCAAGGGCTGTGATAGTCTTCCTGTATAAGAAAAGAAGAACATATTCTGAAACAGTGCAGGCACCAAATTTATTTTCTAAGTCCAAACACAAATGAAAATTAGGAATGGGTAAGAGAGAAAAATGGTGAGCCAGTCTTTCTCAGATTGGTTTATCAGCATCATTTCTGCATCCTCTGCTATCCCAAGGAGAATGCCAAACACTGCATTTCTACTTGCCTGGATCAGGGGCAGGCAATTATGGTCTTTCAGATGTAGCCTTTCAAAATTAAAAATACAGTAATGAAATCAAATACAAACTTATCAGTATTTCAGAATTAGCACTAGAGATGGACATGAATCACTGGTTCATTTACTGGCTCCGCAGGTGCTCTCCAGTTCAACACCCAACTCCACTGGCAGGCGCCCACTCAGAGGCAACATCCCAGGTTCCCCGCCCCACCTCCTCCGGGCACTGCCTCTGACTGGGTGCCCACAGGAAGGGACAGGGTGCCAAACTGTGGAACAGCTATGGGGCTGGTAAACATGCCCATCTCTAATTAGCACTGGTATTTCTATATAGTTAACTCTTCAAAAAAATAAATAAATCAACCCCGGAGGTCCATCTCCTTCACTGAGGAACTTAATATAGTAGTTGAATTAACTGATTTATTTAATTACTTATTTGCATAAAGAACTGAAATATCAAAGTTTTAAATTCAGGATTTTCACTGTATGCTCAGATATTAACTGCAGATTATAAGAAAGAAGTGCAATGGTTTTCATAAAATCTTTCTTAATGAGGAAGAATTCACTAACTGCTGAAGTTATCAGAAGACTGTACATTTTCTATACCTATAAAGTAGTGCAAGCCAGCACTTGAGAGTTCTGGGTTTTACTCACCTGGAACTATTGAGAATATGGTGTTGCTTATTTTTCCTGGGATTGAACAGCACGACGACACACCTACAGAACAAGAATTTTATAAATTGAGAAAACACACATAACAATAGTTTGAAGGATTACGATACGTGTTCAGGTAAAAGAACATGGTATAGTTCTCCTGGTCATTAACCATTTAAGGCTGTTGGCATACCTGGCAGGTATCATATAACTTCTCTCTACATAGATTAGCAGCACAGAACTGTCTGAGCAGTAACCCTTCATTCTGATGTGCTGCTTTTGCATATTTAGGGAAGTTTTTCTGAGTTTCTATCACATTAATAATTACACATTTATCTCCTTTTGCATTCTAAAAAGCAACACAATTCTTCAGTACCGTCTGAGCTAAATGAGCAGATCTGTTCTAATTCTGCTCCATTTCCTCCCTAATATAAAGGAACATTATTTAACTGCAAATTAAGTTTTTGCTCTTTTCACCAAAGCAGGAAGGTAAGGACAAAGGGAGTAGCAAGAAGAAAGAGTTCTATCAGAAAAGAAAGCTATGCTTCTATCAAACTTAGAACTGTTCCACTAAGCTAGCATTGCCAAGCTTATTGAACTGCACTTCCACTCTCTGTCACATTTTTATCTCCAAGGCAACTTATTGAGACTATCTGTGGCAATGCTACATGGTCACTACCATACCACACAAGACGTCCACTGTCTTATCCAGTCTGTTTACACAAGACTGCTTATATAGACTACACAGTTGCAAACATTTCCACCCAGAGTTTAAACTGGCACATATAGAAAGCATCAAACTCTCTGCTGGAATGTGTGATGGTAGCTCACATAATCATGAAAAGCAGTATTCTAAAAGAAATGTTCTTCCATGTTCTTCTGATAACATAAAAACAACTACTGGATCATTACATTTTAAAGAAAAAAGCAGATGTGGGATCTCAAAGTGAAAGGCATGTTGCTGGTGCTAAGTTACCACAGAGCACCTGAGAATGTAGCAAGTGATTCAATAAATGATTCCACAACATACCAAAGGGAAATAGACCATCACTAGTAGCACAGCAATGCTTAGAAGTTCTTAAGGATGAAGAGACCTCAGCATTCCCTGTCAAGGAGTATTGTACATTAGCCATCAGGAATACATACAGGATTACACAGAAAGGAAAGCAGGCACAAACAATTTTCAACTGAGGTGAGTTATGCTTCCATTCAGTTTTAATCCTTAACGAGTAGCTGCATCTTCCACATAGAAGAATCCATATTGGAAAAGTGCAGGAGATTGCACACACACGTATAAGTCAGCCGGGTCATCTGTTCCCCCATCCTTTACCTGCATGGTTATCTGTTCAAGCGTTTGTTATTGTTTTTCTATGTTTATATAGATTTTTTTTGCACATAAAGAATATGGTCCAATAAAGGTAGGTGTTGAGATCATATATTTCTTCTGCACATACTCTATTACAGTGGTTCTTAACCTTGGGTTACTGAGGTGTTTTTGAACTGCAACTCCCAGAAACCCCAGCCAGCACAGCTAGTGGTGAAGGCTTCTGGGAGTTGCAGTCCAAAAACACCTGAGTAACCCAAGGTTAAGAACCACTGCTCTATTATACTGAAGAATCTGAGTGAAAAGGCTTCTAACCTTTGCAGTAGCATGCCTCCACCTCTACAAAAGACAGGATTGCCCACAGGACAGGAATGGTAGAGAGAATAAGAGCAAATAGCATCTTGCCATCAAAGTCTCCAAAATTATCTATACTTACAACAGTTCTGGGAAACCTGAAAACAAATAAAGGTTGAATTTTTCCATTAAAGCTAAATTTAGGAGTGGAATTGCAAGGAACTAGAAGTCAGAATTACTGTTACTTGGTATCTGACTCATTCAAAAGAGCAGCTTTGTATCACTTTAGCCACACACACAATAGCACAATTTGGTTTCTCTTTCTTCTCTTGTCACTTTCCCTCAAACATGTGAAGAGCTAATCCTTGTCCATGTTTTACCTCCCCTTCCCCTTATACGTGCTTTGATTCACGCCATCACATCTTAGTCTGAGTATTCCTTAACTAGGACTTCCTTCTAAGCCTTGCTTCTTCAAAGTTCCCTCTCAAAAAGGCTAACAAGAAAACAGATTAGCATGACAGCCTTCATTCATCTCCCAGACTCCACTGGACCTTTCTAGTAGCTAGGCTCCCAAGTATGGGAGGCAGACAATATTGCATGTTTCCCATAGCATTTTATGCTGTTGCAAACATTTTATATACGGAATTTGTCAACAATCATCAAAACTACAGACCTAGAGAAAGAGAGAGACTTACAAAGAAAAAAAATCAGTAATCAATATCTGGTAATCAGAAACTGGACTGGGCTCCCTTTGTCCAGCTCCCTTTTATCCAACGCCCTCAACTTAAAAACACAGCTCCAAAAGATTTACATGTCACTGGTGGACTTCTTCCAAACAGTTGTTGTTTTTTAGTTTCCAGAAGACCCAGATTCAGATCCTCACTCATAAAGTTCACAGGCCAAGTTAACAACTAGCTTGCCTAACCATAAAATAATTCATCCTTGTTGCCTTCTTTTGGCACTGTACATGCCAAAACCTTGTATCTGGCCCAACAGCTGATAGGCAAGGAGAATGTTAACCATGTAAAACTGCTCATCACTACTGCTGCAGAAAAGTAACATTGGCCCTGTGTTGCTGTCTTCCAATAATACAAGGCAGGAAATAAAATATGTATGTTTAAACATCCACATGCAGATAAATCTGTCTGGTCCAAGCCCCCAGACATTCATATCAAGGTGTTTAAGGACGTCCATGCATTTCTTCCAATTTATTTTGTATGTCTCCCATAGAAAACACCAGTCTTAAAATGTAGCAGTAGCCTTCTTTTTCCTAAATGACAATGTCAACAAAAGGTCCCTAGTCTTCATCACCCACAGTCATTTTCTTTGAGAAATAAGGTTCTCTCTAAGGTGTGCACCTGCATACGCACACACAATTCTGCCCCCCTCTGCGCAGGGCTCCTCCTTCACGCACCCACAGCCATCATTTTCAACCCCGTTAGTTCTGGTCATGACAGAGCCCTGTGTGGGGAGGTGGGGGTCACACATGCGCAGGGGCAAAGTCGCACATGTGACGGGCAGAGCCCCACCCAGTGAGTCTAAAAATTAGAATGAACGTTGGTGACAAATCTGGGAGGGGGGGGAGGAGAAAACAAAACACAGATCCTTGCTAGAAGGTATCTGATGAGAAGGCTTTGGGCTTTTATTCTGCTAAAAATGCAGGTCTGAAATAGATACAGTAGTGTCTTCTCTGTGGCCTCAGTGCTGAGTATAGAGAGTCAGGATAATTGTGGAGGGTATAAGTAACACTAGACAAATTTGGAAGTAACAGTTGGCAAACTTGGCAAAAGTCTGCATTGTTATGGTTTCTGACTGTAAAATACTATAGAATCCCAGAGCCTTCCTTATTTTTTAGCATGTGATTCCCGTAGGGATCTTCTCATATCAATACTATTGTCTCTTCCACCAGAACCTATCTATCAAAGACATAGTTTTAAAATAGCACAGCCATTTGCTCTGTGCACCAAAAGCAAAAGATTATACTTAGCAAGCATAAACAAAATTGGATGACCCTGAGGAAAAGGCACAATTATTTTGTAATTGCATTAATTCCTTAGATCATGAGAACACATAAACCCATTAATCCGGAGGGGAGGGTGGAGATCTCACAGATAAAGCACCTACTGATGAAAACATGTTTTCGTAAGAAAGACTGATAGTACATATTTTTTAAAACCATCTTACTGTACCATTCTCCCAAGAACACGTGAGCCTCTGAAAAAGAAACACAGAAGCAAATTTTACGATAATGAAATGTTGGAATCTGAAGGAACGGTATCTAGAAATCTAAAGGCAATATAATGCACTCACCACAGGCTTAGAGATGCCCCCTTTCAATTGCTGATACCAGAATAACATAAAACAGAGGAATACTGTATATCGTTCATTTCAAACCTATCATGTATCCTAAAGATTTAAAGCTAGCAACCATACTGAAACCAATTATCAAATCCCTTAAAATCACTACAGGAACCACCACCAGAGGAAATGTGCTCATCTATCACCAAAGGTTTTCCTCACAAAAGAGACTTCCTGCTAAAACTTTCGCAAAGTTTGGAGCACTCTGCTGCTGTCGAGGACTGCTGAGTTTCATCAGATCTCTGGAGAAAAATTCTAAAAGCAGGACGAAGAGCATCCTTAAAGACCGAATCTCCAAAAAACCTTGTTCAAAGATATGGCAGAGAGAATACAATGGAAGCTACTTCTGACAGGCAGTCGGAGCCCACCATCTCCCTACTTTCACTTGTATGTACAGTATCTTAGAAGGGTACTGAAGAAGTCAAAGTTCATGTAATTTAAGCAAGGAGCAAAAATAAGACGTACAAAGGAGACCACTGAGGCTGGTCTCCATTTTGAATGGTAGGGCTAAGATGGCCAAAGCAAGAGAAACTGAAGTCAACCGACGGTGGTGCCATCTAATTCTGATTCTGTTCCCATCCTTCTTCCTTACAGTAACACTAAGTTACAGTGCTTTAATATTCAACATTTAAATGAACTGAGAATGTTATTTTATGTTGCTTCAGTAGCCCTCCATGAGATCCTACTGGATTTTCTGCTAGAGGAGAAAGTGTGGGCTCCTACCCTTTGTAGCCAACAGGGAGACAGGGGCAACAGTACTCTCTGCCACTTTAATATACCAGCTCTCACTGAAAGAGACATGTTATTCTGGCTCAAGATATCATCATGGACCAGAAATAGAGTGTTTTGACCAAATCACTCACAAATGATCTCCAGCTGCCTCAAAACATGTAATCAAGAATGAAAAGAAAATGTAGCCTGTTAAAAACTGGTCCAACCGGGAAAATAGAAACTGCAAAAAAGTTCAAAATGTTAAAAGCATTCATAGATGCAAAATACTGAAAGTATCCACAGCACTTCTCCCTTCCTCCAAACCAGCTTTTTTCAGCCTGAAAATATTCATGAATTAATCCCTAATTTTCTTAACACAAAATCACCATCTTCCTGTGAACACACAGTTTAGTACCTCCTTCTTCCAGTTCCAAATGAGAATGGAAAGAATTGTTTTTACATTCTTTGTACTTGTTGATTAATCACCTCCTTGAAGTATTTTAAAGCCCTGCAAATTTCTTCACCTTCATCTGCAAATGAGACAAACTGTGATTCCCCACCATAAGATCTCAGTAATTTGTGCTAAATGTCTCTATACAGTAGTCTTCTCCCTTTGAGAAGCAAAGCACACAGTGAAAAAGAAACCACAGAAGAAGCAGTTGATTGTAAGAAAAATGCCAACAAGGAAACTATTGCTTCAAATTCTTTTACACACACACACACACACACACACACACACACACACACACACACACACACACACACACACACACACACACACACACACACACACACACACAAAAAATCATCCTAATTTGGGCCATTTCATCCAAGTCATAAATTGCAAAATTCTGCACAAAAGCTGTGGTGCAGTACAAAGAAACACGCAGTTTTGTCCAAAAATTGGTGATTTCGGTGCAAAACGTGGTTTTTGTTATGGGAAAACTCTGTTGAACTCCAGAAAACCTCCCCAGTGAGGGGAAGAAAGTTGTAATTCCTTATCTTTGCCTCTGAGCACCAGAAAAGCAAGGATTTACACTCTTAGCACCAAGCAACCACAGCATTTTCTATTCTCACAAACAATAAGGGAAGTGCTCGTCAATTTAAATAGCAACTGAACCAAGAACTGCTTAAAATAGGACTCAAGCATGAGCTTATCACAAGAATGCACTGCAGTAACCAGTAAGACAAGCAATATAAGATTTAACTCTCCAAGTTCTCCTTCAGTTTATTAAGCCACATGAGAAACTGTGTAAACCAAGGGAACTATCCGTAATACAGAGGGTGTATGTTGTCCCTTTATTTGCACTTTTTAGTCTACAACCACATCTGTTCAAACAGGGAAAGAAATTATGTGCTGAAGAGGAAATGAAGCAACCCCCACTCTCAGATCATTGATCATTATTACATCATTTGCTTCTCTTCATTCCTTGAAAGACTGAAGTCTTAACATTCAAACAGCCACTGGACCAAAACTGAAAACATAAACAGAGAATATAGAATTGTGCAGTGAACTGATGATGCCACAGCATCTCTGACAGACCGAACTGTACAAAGTACCTCAGGAATGGTACTGAGATGGGCTCCAAATGCCCATGCGCCTCTCTGGCAGCAAAGGACATTTGGGGGGGGGTGTTGGGTTTGTCTCAACAAAGGCTTATGGCTTGACTTCATGTACATTCAGTTAAAGATTCTTTAATTCTTCTTTCTGTCTTTTATCAATTTTATGCCACTTTGTATTATCTTATTTACACAGATTTAAAGAATTATTTTTATGCAGACATTCTACATATAAAGGAGAAGATCAACGTCTGTACTGTACTTTATTTCCCAACATGAAATCCACAACCAAAAGCCACACTTTAAAGTATAATAAATTTAACTTGCCATATGCCTTTGTGGATTGGGGCCCACGTAAATCTCCCCATCCCCAATGGGGAATCTGTGTGATTCAGAAGTGCCCCCTCTGGCTGGCTTTTTTAAAAAAATTGTTTTTCAGCTGAAGCCTGAGATGTTTCTAGCAGGCAGGAGTTCTGCTCATTCACATGGAATTCATGGTTTGCCCCAAATCAAGCAAGATTTTCCCCCCTTGCTTGACCTTATATAAACTCTAAACTTGGCTTTGGAACAGATCACATTGCTCCATCTGACAGGGCACAACTGCTCCCAAGGATGCTGAGTTGCTCCCAAGTCAAGGAGAGAAAAGCACAGGCCATTACCTGCACAGGCAGGATAATTGCAACATGCCTAAGAAACTCCACTCACCCCTCCTTTTGCAAGCACCTAGAAACGCTTAAACATAACAAAGAATCAGGTGTTCCAGCATGCAAAAAGAGAAAGCACAAATATTGCAACTGTTGCTTGTCATGAAAGCAAAGGAAAAGCCATGTATGGATACATTTATTTTACCAAACTAAAGTAACAGTAACAGTACTGAAGCTGAGGCTTCAGTACTTTGGCCATCTCATGAGAAGAGAAGACTCTCTGGAAAAGACCCTGATGTTGGGAAAGTGTGAAGGCAAGAGGAGAAGGGGACGACCGAGGATGAGATGGTTGGACAGTGTCCGCGAAGCTCCCAACATGAATTTGACCCAACCCCGGGACGCAGTGGGAGACAGGAGGGCCTGGCGTGCTCTGGTCCATGGGGTCACGAAGAGTTGGACACAACTTGACAACTAAACAACAACAAAGTAACAGTCCTTCATAGTCTGTAAGTGCCCAGAAATGTTTGTCATCGTTTAGTCGTTAAGTCGTGTCCAACTCTTCGTGACCCCATGGACCAGAGCGCACCAGGCCCTCCTATCTTCCACTGCCTCCCGGAATCGTGTCAAATTCATTCTGGTAGCTTCGATGACACTGTCCAACCAGAAATGTTAGCATTACACAAATAAACCATTTCCATCCATGAAATATACCATTTCCATTCTGGTGCCAAGGTACTGTACTTGAATATTTAAAAGTTGCTTATGTGTTCATACACATTTGGTGACTTAACAGGTGACATTTAAAGATGCTATATATATTTGTTAAGCAAAGTTTCAACTGCAAACATTTTACCTTACCTCTCCTTCCTCTGTCGTCTGTCAGGTGCACAGACCATATACTATATGGCAGAATGGTGCAAAGGGGCAAATGATTCATCCCGGGCAGGGTTCTCCAAACTTTTTACAGTGAGGGCCACACCAAATATTTTCAGTTTTTGAGGGCCGAAGAAACCTCTGTGTGTGTTTGTGTGTGTGCGTATTTGTGTGTATGCATGCACCTGCCCCCTGCATGTGTGCCCCCCACTCCCCTGCACGCATGCATGCATGCATGCATGCACGCACGCACTCACACACACACACACACACACACACACACACACACACCTGCATGTACCAGCCCACCCAGACTGCTGCTGCTTCCCTCTTCTCCCTCTCCCCCTTGCCCCTGTTGCACTTCCACAGATTCATCAGTAGGAGGAGCACACAAGTCTTGATTCATTGAACTCTGGTAAGAAGGCAAACTCAAGGAGGGGAGCTGAGCATATGCTGAGGTGGACTAGCCTAATGAACCAGCTGTCACTGATGTATACCTTCGCCTAAGTATACCTCAACCTAAAAATCCAGTTGCTAGCCAAAACAAAGATAGACCCATTTAATCATTTGCTGAGTGATAAGCCAAACAAACACATGTAAATATCCCAGTGAATCATTGGGACTAGCAATTGGATTTAGGACCTACCTATAACAGTGTTTTCTTGATACAAGAAGATGTGCATTGCTCTAATGCTTTGATGTGTTGCTTCACTGCTTCCCTTGTATTATCCCTACCTGGTACTAAAACGTCAATTTCACAAATAAGACTGAACTATATCGGCTACCAATTCAAACAGTGGCAACCAACAACATTCCAACACTGACAACACCTCAAACACTGACAACACGTCAAACTGTGCACAAGGAAACAATCTTAATGATAAAGTACTTATATTTCTTGGCTTTTGATTCTTGCCAAATTGTATTCAAATGATAGGGTATTATAAGGGTACAGTCACCAAGTCCCAAATACACTTTCAACCAATAATGACCCTCTCGTAATGGGTATTTAATCAACTGAGAGCCAGTGTAATGTAGCAGATGGAGTGTCAGATGAGGACTCCAGATACCGAGGTCAATTCATTGTTTAGCCATGCACAGAAAGGCCTGGCCAGTTATAGCAGAGAGTACTGAGCTATGTGAAGACAGAGTACCTCCATTTTTTTTCCATACAGTTTTGGACAAAATCGGTTTAAGGATACCTAGTCCTCAGTGCCAGATCTTATGGTTCAATCTTCATTATTTTAGTTCTGACTCCAACAGTCTGCCATAGTCAGACCAGAGCAGGTTTCATGTCCTGGAAATTTTATCAAATTTTCTTTTTAAAAAAACCCAACAACACTGACAGCCAATTCCTATCTCAGATTGCAATATCTAAAACGCAAGCTGTAAAGCTGTAAATGTAAAGCAGTATTAAGACAATCTCAAAGTGAGTGTTTCAAATTAGAAGTTTGAAATTGCATTTAGTAAATGCCCTGGAATAATTACATTAGGATCCGATTTCTGGCAATTTATATCAAACAGAAGTTTCATTTCAAATCTAAGCAGACACAGAAGATCGGATTTCAACAGGATGATCTGCTCATGACAGCTTTCCTACAAAGCTCTGCTCACTGGATAAGATCATTACACACCAAGTTACACCAGGGAAGAAAAAGGTAGTTTATTTTACACAGATTTCTCCTTCATGCCATTATTTGCATGCACCCTTTCTGTATATTCTCGAAGGCTTTCACCGCCGGGATCTGATGGTTGTTGTGGGTTTTTCTGGTTCTTTGGCCGTGTTCTGAAGGTTGTTCTTCCTGACGTTTCACCAGTCTCTGTGGCCGGCATCTTCAGAGGACTGGAGTAGGAACTCTGTCCATGCTCTGTTGCTGTTCGTTGGATAGTTGAGTATTTATAGCTGTGGGAATAGTCTTTGTCTTTTTTCAGGAGATAGGGTGATCAGCATGTTTTTTGTTGTGATAAGGGGGGGAGATTATCTGTTACTGTGATTGATGGGTGTCGTTAGCTGGTCTTTTTTGTGCAATGATCCCTGGTCCTTGTGGCTGGGTAGAGTTCATTGACCTTTTCGATTCGATTCGATGGCAACCTTCAGTCTCGAAAGACTATGGTATCGTGCTCTGTATCAAGGACTTGGAACAGCGTCTAGTGTGACTGAGAAGGCCAATTCGAGAGTGACAATCCCTTCCACATTGAAGACAAATCCAAACTGTCCCCTGTCCAGCTCCCTGATTTTGCTGCTTTTGTAGCTGCCTCTTTGCTTCGGCCTCCCGTACAAGGCTGTATTTTTCAATATTGGAACCACGAAATGCAGCATTCACACCAGAATCAAAGAACATGAGAGACACTGCAGACCAAAACAACTGGAAAAATTGTCAGCATGCCCTAAAACAAGCTGGACATGAATGTCTATTTCAAAATACTGAAGTACTGGACAACACCAGCAATCATTATGTTAGACTGCATAGGGAAGCCATTCCAATCCATAAACATCAGCAGAACTTCAACAAAAAGGAAGAAGGCCTAAAACTAAACATGGCCTGGCTCCCAATATTGAAAAATACAGCTTGTAAAAGGTCACTGAACTCTACCCAGCCACAAAGACCAGGGATCATGGCACAAAAAAGACCAGCTAAAGACACCCATCAATCACAGTAACAGATAATCTCTCCCCTCTTATCACAACAAAAAACACGCTGATCACCCTATCTCCTGAAAAAAGACAAAGACTATTCCCACAGCTATAAATACTCACCTATCCAACAAACAGCAACAGAGCATGGACAGAGTTCCTACTCCAGTCCTCTGAAGATGCCGGCCACAGAGACTGGTGAAATGTCAGGAAGAGCAACCTTCAGGACACGGCCAAAGAGCCTGAAAAACCCACAACAACCCTTTCTGTACTTAAATGAAACAAATACAGAAGGTAGTCTGCTGCAGATCACTGTCAATAGCTCCATTTTATTTGGGAGATGTTGGTGGTTACTGTTCCTCTTTGTGGAGCCCAGCTCAGAACACTGGCAGACTGTGTTGCTTTCCTTTGGCACAGGGTAAACCAAAAGCCAGCTGCAGAAAAAAGTTATTCCAATCACTACATCCCTGTGATGAATGAATGAGCTGTTAATGCCACATTCTGCACAAGATGAACCCCGCCCAAGGCTCTGCTTGGACACCCTCCACTTAGAAGGCAGACGGAAAACAAAGTATGCATTGAACAAGAGGTCAAATGCACAATATTTTTGGTTTTTAAAAAAGCAAACTCCCTCTCTGCACCAAAGTTTTTCAGCCCTATCCAGCTTGGTCAGGTATAATGGCAGCAGCGGTCCCTTGACTTTGCCAGCTGATCCAGATCAACTACAATTACATTTTGTTAACACTAGACACCACTGAGAGGATTGGCTTTCAGAAGAAAAATGTCCTTATAGAAAGATAATAATGAGGATGAAGTTCTAGCCCATTGATACAGGATCAGATCTGGAGTTAATCATCATGCAACACTGAAGTGATCTTTGTTTCTGGAGCAGGATTACCACTTGTACTCAGAAGAAGCATCTGTGATCACTTTAGAAAAGTGCCAAAGATATTTCCAATTTCTGTTAGTCTTTTCTTTCCCAACCTGACAATTTCCAGAAACGTTATATAAGTATAAACTCACATCATTCCCAGTCAGCACTACATGTGTGTAGAGTTACTTTAGTTTGCTACCTGCCTTATCAGAGGATGAAAAGAAAATTCTGCCTAGAACTCTAAAAAATTTGGGAGATGTCAAGCATATGAGACATCACAATTATTAGCTGGTGAGCCACATCCTGTCTTCCAGCTCAGAAGCTGTGCCAACTTTCAGATTGTCTCAACTTACAAGAATGATGTGAACAGCTATTAATTTTTGTGGTCTTTTAAAACTGAAATGCTTATCAAAGTATAAGCAGATCTAGCTGCTTTATAATGTACATTTGTGCTTATGTGGATATTCACATGATAAAGGATATGCTATTTCTCAAATGCCAGAGAAGCTTGACTATGATCCATGACTGAAGCCAGGACCAAAAAAAGTGGATAAGAACAAGCAACGTGTCCGCAGTTCAATGCTATTTATTAAGAACCATGTGTACTGTTCATCCAGCACATGCAGCAAACAGCTCAGAATGATGCACTTTTGTGAAACCAAATCTTATTTGAGCTGATGAAATACAGACTCTTTTGCATAGGTGCAGTGTAGCAACCACATTAAGAAAAACAAACATTCCACTTATGCCAGACTACAAGATCTATTATCTAGACTGACTGGGACATTCTGGACTTACAGCCCAACACAGCTGGAGAGAAACAAATCGAGAAAGGAGGATCCAGATCAGAGCTCAAAGAAGTTACCTTTTTTGCACAAGAAATTGCAGAATCCCCAAGCTCTGAGATTCTGGAAGCTGGAGTCCAAAACAATTTTTTTCTAAGCTCCTGACTTGGTAAACAGTTTTAGGGATTTAAATCCTCACTTGTTTCATTCTTGGACATAAAGATGAGGAATCACAGATTATTCCCCCCAGGAGAAGACTGAGGCATTTTGTGGAGCTCTCCACAAGAGAAGAATTGTGGGTGTTCGAATTAGGCACATTTGCATGAATAATGTTTTAAGGCAAAATGTCAGTGGTTGCTGCTTGATTACATTGCTCAGCAAAAGGTGTATTTATTACTTTCTTATAAGCAATCAGACAGCTTTCCATTTGCTGTATGTGTGGACTTTGCTACTTAAAGAGAAAGAACTAATTTTGCATAGCTAGTGCAAATTAGAGACTTCAATGAGAAAAAAAAATAGTATCACCTTATCCTGCTCTCATCTGGAGGAGAAGAACTGTTACAGAGCTTACAAATTCCTCACTGAGATATCTTGTAAAGTTGAGACAACTTATATCGTGGAAAGCAATGAATCTGACAAATATTCTTCACATCTCTAGACTGCCCCAAGAGAATCAGCATAAATGGGTAGAAATACTGGCTTATTAGGAGACCCCCTTGTAGGCACCAATAGGATCATCTTACAGCAGGGCAACTAATTTTATTACTGTAGGGAGCATTTCAGAAGTGGTGCTTTTCCATATCTGACCAGGTGAAAGCACAGGAGCAATAACAAGAAATTGGAGGGGGGGGTGCGGGCGGGGAGAGAAGGAAGTACATTGTACTGTTCGGTCAACTTGGGATAAAAATGGAGCTGTGTTTGCACACCGTGAAACATACCGGAAAAACAACCGAAAATTTGTTACCAGCTTGTTTAGTAACTGAACAGAGTTTATTCATATCTATTTATTAAATGTATACTCTCTGTTTCCAAGAAACATGGCATGGCAGCTTTTGCACCACAACAACTATATCACCTTGACAAGCCTGTGACCTCCAGAGATGCAACTGGATTCTGGTTTATTCTTCCTTCCAGTTGTGCAAGACAGGCACAGAAATAAAAACAGTATGTCAATAAAACAGCAGCAGAAGTAACAAAAAGAATACAGTATTGTGGCATGCCCTGCTTTAAACATTAAGATTTATTATGTTGAAGTAAAAGGAGTATTGCAATGCCCAATTCTAAAAAACTGCCCAATTTGCTGCATGAAACTTCTATAGCACCTTTCTTTATAGCACCTTTTCTATAGCAACGGTTATAGCACCTTTCTTTGGTTTATAGCTATGTACAAATCTTCATTCCTTGAAGTATTAGCAGTAACACTGAGTTCCTGACAAGGCTTTTCATAGAGTAAGGATCCTTATCTAAAAACGTGCTGTGCCCATCTTACAACTTGGCCAAGAGGTCATTTTTCCATTTATCTGATCCTAACGCAATTACGTATGTCCTATGAATGCTGAAAAGAGGGAGACTCTAAAGAGAGAGAATCATGAAAATGGGGGTAGGGGAGAGAACGCTGTTTGCTTATACATGCCTCTGAAAGGAATTTGTGACCAGACCCAGAGCCAAGGGCAGGTGGAAGAAAAAGAAGAAGAGACTCAACTGTTCACCGTCCAGCTTACCCGAAGATTTACTACTCAGTCTACTAAGACTTCATCTGTAAATACGTATGCGCTGAGCAGATTTTCTGGCTCAAGAAAGACTGAGACAGATCTACTCACCCACCCCACCCCCCTTTCCCAACGTTGCCTTAGCTGTGACACAGATGGCTGTCATTTTCCAGCTGACTTGGCTGCTGACTGACCTACTGAGTACAGTACCTCCCAAGCTTAGAAAAAAACAGGCCTTGGAAGTCCATGACTCAGGAGAAAAAGGCTGCCCAAGTTTGGGAGGGTTACGCTCTGTAACACAAACTAAATCATTTTTAGAAAGGAAAATTGGAAGGGGGAAATGGAAGAGATTGCACAGCACTTTGCACTCCGCTCAGTTATTCTGCAGCTCACGCTGTTAACAAGCACTCGTCTGACAGAGGAAAATCTTGTACTCTGAAGTCCAACCGGCAGGCAGCAGCAATTTGTTCTAGAGTAATGCAAGGTGCATGCCCTGATGTAACCCCTTCACTTCAAGGGCTAGTCATTTTGCAGCTCAGCCTAAACATCCAAGCTAGAGTTGACTGTGACTGGCGTAAGTGGGAGGTGGGCATGTGAGTAAGGACTGAAGGATCCCCTTCTGCCAAACACCACTTTCCCATGGGGATGCTAAGTCCTTCCTTCTAACAGAGGTGGTTCCCAGTATCAGAGCTAGACTGCAGAGAGATAATGTTAAGAGCAGGCTTTTTGTGTCTTTCAGCAATGCACTTTAAAATTGATTTTAGATAGGAGTTCATTTAGATCTTGCCCTTCTTCCTCTGAAGAGCTCAAGAAGGTGCACTCTTTGCCTCCCAGTTTATTTATTTATTTATTTATTTGTTTGTTTGTTTGTTTGTTTGTTTGTTTGTTTGTTTGTTTGTTTGTTTGTTTCTATCCCACCCATCTGATCTGGTCAACCACTCTGGGCGGCTTCCAATAAGGTGTATACGATAAAACATAAGAATTTTACAAACAGTCCATAACATATACAATAATAAAACAAATAATAAATGAAAGAAAAAATAAAGAAATCATTAAATATTGACAGGAGGGAAGGCCTGAACATACAATCATGTTTTTAGTTGACTCTTAAAAGTGCCCAGCATAGGGGCCGCATGAATAACCGGAGGAAGGCTATTCCAGAGGCGAGGAGCCACCGCCGAGAAGGCCTGGTTTCGTGTCCTTTCCTTCCGGGCCTCCCTTGGCGTTAGGCTCCTCAGCCTGACCTCCTGGCTCATGTGGGTGATCTGAGTAGCTCTAGGTGGGAGCAGGCATTCCGCCAAGTATCAGGGTCCTAAACCGTTTAGGGCCTTATATGTAAGCATTAACACTTTGAAGTCAATGTGGAAACGGATGGGCAGCCAGTGCAACATGGCCAGAGTAGGAGAGATATGTTATCCTCAAAACAACACTGTGAAGTAGCTCAGAATGGGAGAAAGGGTGGCTAGACCAAGGTCATGCACCTGGGGCTCACAAGGGAGTGAAACCAGGGTATCCCAAATCTTAGTCTCAACACTCTAAGTCAGTGTTTCCCAAATTTTTTTGAGTTGCAACCCCCTTTTATAATAGCCAAATAACCCACAACCCCAGCACCACATCTTTATTTTACAAGACTGCAGCAGGGCTTGTGACTATAGGAGTGAGCAGCAATTCGACAGCAGATAACGCCACCACCAAATATCTACTGCCTGAGGAGAAGGTCCTCTCCACTCTACTTGATTGGGCTTGGATTCTGGCTGCTCCCACTCTGCCCTGGAGCTTTTCCTAGCCTCCCCTCTCGTAGCCCACCTTGGACAAACTTACCAACATCGCCACCAGGCACAACTGGAGGGGGAATCCCCAGAAGGCAGAGGCAGCACTTTAGAAACCATGCTTTTCTCCAGAGGAAGAAAAAAGAGAGAGGAAGGTACATACTATTTTGGACCGCAGAGCTCATCCTGCACCTGCTCCTGGCTCCATTCCAATTGAGAAACCCAGCTCAGTGGTTTTAACCCTTTCTGCAAAGCAACTAATAACCCATTAGCTTCATCACAGGCATGTAAATAGAAACCTCTGTTTTGTTTAACCCTGTAGTGGCTTTCACTGTACCGAGCCATGGGTGAACTCACTCCTCCTCTGTAACTGAGCCCAAGGAAGACATAACAGAAAGGATGTAGTAAAACTGCAGAAAGAGCCATGACTATGACCTCCATGCATGTATTTCTCCAGATGTACATAATGGTTTGAATAATTAAATGAACATATTCTGAGCCCATCAGTTCTTTGAGAGTATTTTCTATGTTACTCCTTTCACTGGCTCACATACAATTTTTCATAAGCTTCAGGCTCACATGCAGTTCTTCTTCTCTCATCATGTCTTCCATCACTCTCTTCTCAGTGCCCTTTATGTTGCTTTTTTGCCATTTGATAGTCCCTTCAGTTCTTGTTCACCAGGCCATCTCCAGCTGAGGGGAACTTGTAGCTCTCCAGAAGATTTAAACATCAACTCCCATGAGCTTCTACCAGCATGACCCACATGGACAGTTTATGTAAATTGCAGTCCAAAGCACCTAGAGCAGTGGTCCCCAACCGTGGGCCTCCAGATGTTCTTGGACTACAACTCCCAGAAGCCTTGACCACCACCTCTGCTGGCTAGGATTTCTGGGAGCTGAAGTCCAAGAACATACGGAGGCCCAAGGTTGAGGACCACTGACCTAGAGGACCCAAATTCCCAGTCTCTGCCTTAAATGTTGCCTCCATTTTTAAGCAAAATTCTACAGTCCCACTATCACCTATTCCTGCTCTAATATCATTCCTCACTCCACTAGTTACCATCCATGATTTTCCTCACTGCCATACATAAATGCACCGATCATCCACATGGAGCCCTTTCACAGAATCATAGAATGGGGGTGTTAATTTTCTTTCTTTCCTCCCTCCCTTCCTTTGGGACTCCAAGAATTCCCCAAGTATTCCTTAGGCAGAATTGCAGGTGCTCCAGCCCATGGACACACAGCTACAGACACCCACAACTCACCTGGAACAGGGCCTATCTTCCAGGCTCTCTCAGGCCTACTTCCTGTACAAAAAGGAAACTCCTCCAGGGCTTCTTGGGAGCCCTTTATGGGAGGTGTAGTCTTCCTGCTCATTAGACTCTAGAAAGAGAACTATATCTCCCACAAAGCCCTAGATCTCCCAGGAAACACTGAGGCAGTTTCCTTTTCATATTAGAGAAAATGAATAGCACATCCTTATGTAAGGATGGAAGGGACTGCAAGGGCTGACAGCCCTCTGCTGTGAACACTACTACAGTATTTGTGTTGTGGAATGAAACAGAACACTGAAGCACACAAGCACAACATTATTCTTCCAGAAACCACCTGCTATTAAGAACTAGGGCAGCTGGGAGAGGTAAAAGAGATACTGTTTGAAACGTTCTAACTTCTTAGCTAATACAGTTGTGAGCACCAGAATACAGAGGAGAAAAGCCATATGGGATATTAGGTCATATGTTAGGAATCACTTAAAGAAAGAAAAAAAAAAACAAATGGGGAAAATGGCAGCCAGTTCCCTTCCACACAGCACAAGACTGTACTAATTGAAACTATAGGCGAGCAACATTTTGTCCTCTTATTACAGGTTATGGAGATGGAACTGTTGCCTTCTGTATGGAGATGCCATTCAGGTGTTATCATCAACTTAATAAAAATGGGTTCAGTGGGATGTAAATGAAAAGAAAAGTTTGTTGCCTGCAAATCTTATCTCTTCGTTAAAAAAATTATGAAAGATGCAAACAAAAAAAAAGTGATTCATAATCAAAACATCTGGCTTGGAATTCAAACAGGAAGATTTCTCCTCTTGCTACACTTGTTTTTGTACTATTCAGCAATAATCTCAGAGGATTTCTGAGTTTGGCTTTACGTTTTGTTCCTAGGATACAGAATCTCAGCAGCGATATCAACAAAACACACACATTCACCACATGTATGCGCGCACACACAGGAGGCAAAGTGGGGGAAGCTGGAAGAGGGTAACCAAAGAATGTTTAATATAAAATATTTTAAAATAAATAAAAGGAGCAAACTCGTCCACCCTTCCTAAACTGACTTGACTGTGACACACGAGATGTCATTTCCATAAAGATGCTTGAAGCCATTCAGAGTTTAGTTTTATATGTAGAAACAAGAGAGCAGGAAGCAGAGAGACTATCCAAGGAGAACTGTGAATTATTTCCCTTGTTTTCTCCAGTAAACTCAGAGAAGGAATAGTGAGCTCATCACACAAAGGTGCAATTCCTCATCATTCTAGTGGATGGGTCCCCAACCTTCGGTCCCCAGATGTTCTTGGACTAAAGCTCGCAAAAGCCTTAACCACTAGCTGCGCTGGCCAGGATTTCTGGGAGGTGTAGTTCAAGAATATCTGGGGACTAATAAATAAAAGAAAAATCCACCCAAAGGGGCACAGAAATAACTAAAAACTCTGTGTTGCCTACAATTCCCTTTCTGATCAGATTTATATACCTGGGGGCCAGGAGGATTAAAATAAAACAGCACTGTGTAGACCATATTTAATATAATAAATATAAAAACAATTGCAACTAAAAATACCCTTTTCCTCAAAGAAAACTGGGAACCTGTGCTTTCAATCGTGCTTTGTATCCCAATGCTAGAGGCCTTTCACATTTCAATCCACATTTTGAAAAATATGTACTATGAAAAAACATGTGGTAAAACTGCACTTTAGGGATGGAATATAAACCAGATCCTTTTCTTGTTGTAATCCAGTGTGCAACTAGATGGACTGGAAATATCAAATGCTTGATGTTTCATCAATTGTGTAAGACAGATTTAATTTTCAAATTTAATTTTACAAGGCTGTGGCTTTTAGGTTTTTGAACCAGCAGAAGCCAAAGCGACACCCAAGTCTAACTAGGAATTTATACATGTAACGCACCAGCTAAAATTAAAATAAACCAAAGAGATATTATGTGATTTTGGTGTGACTTCTCAAAGTTTCAGCATTTAAGGATTGCTGAGGTCAGCAGATGCTAAATGAACATGATAATTTCAAATTATTACACAGTACAACAAAAGTTTGTTATGTAACATAGGCTTGCAGAGCAAGAAAACCGATCCTTTTGGCTTGCAGAGGAAGAAAACCGATCCTTAGGGTCTGCAGATGTAAATAAATGTTGAGCCAAATAGCAGAATATCTGGAAAGACATGGATCAGAGCTGAGTCATACACAAAAAGCTGAAAGCTGGGGGAAGAAAAAAAGGCAACCATACTGTGTCAAACACATTGTGCGCATTGCTCTGGCCAGCAAAATGCACATCACTTCAAACGGAACAAGCATTCAGCAAATTCTGTACTTTTTTTTTTTTTAGGAAGGTCTCAGAATGAAAACTCAAGAGAACCAGGGCAACACGGATGCCAATATTTTTTTCCTTTTTCTTTCTCTGCATTCTGCCAAGAAGATATAAATCCTTTGAGAACAAGATAATAAAACAAACTGATCTTGCAACCTAACTAGGTCTGCAAACTATTTCCTTTGTATGTTTTGAGGTCTTATAACATCACAAGGGCATACGAAACACAAAAGTGCTGCCTTGAAAATTGTATAACTACTACAGAACAGCCAAGCATAGCATACAAGCAGCTCTTGGAACCAGGCACACAAATAAGAAATCCTCCGTAGTTCTCCCAAGGAATTCCCAAACTGATGGAATGAACCACATCCTCTCCCCTGAAAAATACCACAGGTTGACTCCTTTACAGAAGCCTACTGAGTTACGTAAGCTCTTAGCTCCCTAGAACTGTGCTTCCCAACCTTGGGTAACTCAGGTGTTCTTGGACTGCAACTCCCAGAAGCCTTCACCACTAGCTGTGCTGGCCACGGTTTCTGGAAACTGCGGTTGAAGGTTATCTAAGGTTATCTAAGGTTAGGAACCACTGCCCTAGAACAATATTTGTATGACTAACTCAAGACTTGCCATCATCTCAGGGAAAGGCAAGGTAAACAGTGGACAAAATTCTGTTGCATAGTGTTGTAAATTACACTACAGTAGAACCATTGACTCAATGGGGATTTGGTGAGTCAACTCCTCTGTAAGTTCCATTTATTCAAATGGGCTTATTCCAACTATAACTTACTTTAGTACAGAAAATTGGTGTTAGATTAGGCCCATTTGAACCAATGGGACTTATAAAGGAGGTGACTCACTAAGTTCTCATTGATTCAGTGGGCCTCTTGTAGTGCAATTTAGTACTCTAAGTGGTTCTTAACGTGGGCGATAATGCCCCCCAGGGGGCAATTTCATTTTTCAGGGGGGCGGTAGAACGAAATGGGGCGGCGTGGGGGCGCTGGAGCAGAAGGGAGGTGATAGGGGGCACTGGAGCAAGCCACACCTGTGAAGATGGCTGCAGCCTTTTTACAGTGTGCATGAATATATATTTTCATCCAATCTTAATTTAGTTTCAGAGTTTGCATCTTGAAATTTTTAATTCCTGCATTGCGGTTTGTTTTTATACCCTTTTTATATTTCTTTTTGTGTCTTAAAATTCCCTTGCAACTAAATCATTAAATGTTACTTTTTGGGGGCATTTCATTTTCTTGGAATTGAATTTTGTTTTCAGGGGTCATTGGATTTAAGTGTCTTAAATAAATAAATAAATAAATAAATAAATAAATAAATAAATAAATAAATAAATAAATAAATAAATAAATAAATAAATAAATAAATAAATAAAAAGATATCATCACCGTGGGGAGGGGGCGATGATAACTTCCTCAATGGCTCAAGGGGGTGTTTCTTTCAAAAAGGTTAAGAACCAGTGCTCTAAGTGACAGGATTTTGGCCAGTTTTGGTCTGCAAGAGGAAAAAACATATCTACCCAGTTTTATTAGGCATAGAATTTTGTGCAGTGATCAAATGCAACTGACAAAGTGAGCTACGGTCCACAAAAGCTTGTGTCAGTTAAAACTTGCTCATTTTCAAATGCCACAAGATTCTTTTCTGGTTTTCCTGTCATCACCATCATCACTTGAAACCACTAGCAACTTGCTTTGAGGTTTATTTTTAAACAAGACATGCAAAACTCTTTTTAAAAGTTCCTGAGGCAATTCTCTTTTACCAACCCCACATTTCTTCTGAAAATGTAAAAAGAAAAGGCCACAAAAGGAAGTTGTAGTCTCTGCAGGCTTTCTTAGGGTTGGTGTTGTAGAATGGAATCCCAACCGTAACCTCTTTATCAAATGGAAATATGAAACATTCCTGCTGTCCTACTTCAAAACACACACACACCACTGAGAAAAGGAGAGGGGCCTATTTGCATAACAGTCAAAGGGTAATTGAAAGTCGCTATCACTAACTCAAAGCAAACAGCTGGAGCAATAAGGGCCATACATTAATGCTCCAACATATGGCGTTCCATTCCTGCATTACTATTTCTTCAAACCTTATTCTACATAATGCACTACAAGAACAATCAGGCAATACATTGCAGAAAAAATGTAGCATTTTGAACAGACATGGGATATTCATATTTGTCTCCCAGGGGAGACAAATATGAAAATTGGCACCACAGGTGCTGGGGTCCTTTGGACCCCCTTCCAGAACCCGCTGATCCACTTACCATTCATCATATGGGGCTGTCACCATTTGTGACGCACCAATCATGGAAGTAGCCCAGCCACTGCTTCCCCACCTCCCTGCATAGCCGACCACCCAGCAGCCAAGTGAGGAGACTCATCATCCTGCCTCCTCACAGGAGTGGTTGGCTGTGCAGGGGGGGGACGACCACCAGCCGGGCTGCTTCTACAATTGGCGTGTCGCGAACAACACTCAACATGCACAGCGAACAGTAAGTTGACTAGCCAGTTCTGCGGGTAGAATCCAAATATCCTCAGGCACCTGTGGTGCTGATATACATATTAATCTCTCCCAGGAGATGAATACAAATAACCTTTTGAATTAGCACAATAGCATATAACCTGAAAGCAGTAGAATACAATCTGGCAAAGTACAGGGAACATAGTAAAGAGTTCTGAGCATGGCCAAATTAAACCTTATTACTATGGATAACATCCATCTAAATTAAAGAACCTCCCTGCAGCAAATGACAAGTCATCACTTCCCCAAAGACTCCAGTTAGGGATATCAGATATTGCTCTTAAAACAACTATGGTTGGCTTTTAAGTTCTTGTGGTCGGGAGAGGAAGAGGGAGTGAGGGTTCTGGGGCAATCTCTCTCTACTGTCATTTGCTCTGGGCTTGCTTTGCTTTTGCTGCAGGGTTCCGTTTCCTTTCCTACATACTTGGAAAGACAGTCACATTGTTTTTGTCTTGTAAAGGCCGACGTGCCCACAGCAATTATCAACATTCCTCCACCAGAACTCCTACCAGATCTACAAAAACCTCTACACAACGATTCACCAAAATGACAGTAGAGATGAAAAAAGTTTATTTTTTTGGACTACAACTCCCAGAATACAAGACAAGAAATACTAGCCATGCTGCCTGGGTTATTCTGAGAAGTGCAAGGAGGAAAAAAAACAATAACTGTTCCCATCTATGGTTATTTCTAATTTCACTGTAAGAGTCAAATATTCAACATTTAGAGCTGCCATATATATATTCTGGTTAGTGTGGCAGGTGAACAACATTCCACTATTCAGAATTTCAGGAACAAAATGAGAGGCCTATGGTGGGGCTTTCATGATGTCACACAGGCAGGTCATTTTGCTATCATTCTTGAGACAGAGAGAGAGAGATTATGATGATGAAGAATTTAAAGACTAATGAAATACTGCCACCCAGGATCTGTCATCTCAAGTCTGTTGGGAGAGATCTGTAGGCTGAAGGCTACAACACACAGTGCGAAGCGCATGCATAAGTAAAAGGACGGAGCACATTGTCCTAATACAGAAGGGGCCTGGAAGTAAATTCAGTGTTACTAGAAGACTTCTAATTGATCTCCAGCAGTCATCAAGGATTATTTAACTCTTTTAACAGTTGCAGCAATATAATGTTTTCCCCCATCATCAAGTATCCTTGAGATTTAAAAAAAGGAGATGATTTCTATGTGAAAGGATAGTGAGCTTCATTCATATCTGGCATGCAAAATACAGTCCTAAACTTAATTCTAAATATGTATTTTCTGTACCAGTCAGTCCTCAGTGACATTTCAGTCTCTGTATTATACACAAGTAGACATAGTAAGCCTCGCAAAGTCTGTTCCACCCACTCCTAAACTTTGTTGTTTAGTCGTTTAGTCGTGTCTGACTCTTGGTGACCCCATGGACCAGAGCACGCCAGCCCCTCCTGTCTTCCACTGCCTCCTGGAGTTCTGTCAAATTCATTCTCATAGCTTCGATGACATTGTCCAACCATCTCATCCTCTGTCATCCCCTTCTCCTCTTGCCTTCACACTTTCCTAACATCAGGGTCATTTCCAAGGAGTCTTGTCTTCTCATGAGATGGCCAAAGTATTGGCACCTCAGCTTCAGGATCTGTCCTTCCAGTGAGCATTCAGGGTTGATTTCCTTTACAATGGATAGGTTTGTTCTCCTTGCTGTCCAGGGGACTTTCAAGAGCCTCCTCCAGCACCACAATTCAAAAGCATCAATTCTTCGGCGGTCAGCCTTCTTTATGGACCAGCTCTCACTTTCATACATCGCTACTGAAATAACCATAGCTTTGACGATGTGGACCTTTGTCGGCAAGGTGATGTCTCTGCTTTTTAAGATGCTGTCTAGGTTTGTCATTGCTTTCCTCCCAAGAAGCAGATGTCTTTTAATTTCGTGGCTGCTGTCTCCATCTGCAGTGATCATGGAGCCCAGGAAAATAAAATCTGTCACTGCCTCCATATCTTCTCCTTTTATTTGCCAGGAGGTGATGGGACCAGTGGCCATAATCTTAGTTTTTTTTGATGCTAAACTTCAGACCATTTTTTGCACGCTCCTCTTTCACCCTCATTACAAGGTTCTTTAATTCCTCCTCACTTTCTGCCATCAGAGTGGTATCATCTGCATATCGCAGGTTGTTGATATTTCTTCCGGCAATCTTAATTCTGGTTTGGGATTCCTACAGACCAGCTTTTCGCATGATTTATTCTGCATATAAATTAAATAAGCAGGGAGACAATATACAGCCTTGTCGTACTCCTTTCCCAATTTTGAATCAATCAGTTGTTCCATATCCAGTTGTAACTGTTGCTTCCTGTCCCACATATAGGTTTCTCAGAAGACAGATAAGGTGGTCAGGCACTCCCTTTTCTTTAAGGACTTGCCATAGTTTGCTGTGGTCCACACAGTCAAAGGCTTTTGTGTAGTAAATGAAGCAGAAGTAGATGTTTTTCTGGAACTCTCTGGCTTGCTCCATAATCCAGTGCATGCTAGCAATTTGGTCTCGAGCTCCTCTGCCCCTTCGAAATCCAGCTTGTACTTCTGGGAGTTCTCGGTCCACATACTGCTGAAGCCTCCCTTGGAGGACTTTGAGCATAACCTTGCTAGTGTGTGAAATGAGTGCAATTGTATGGTAGTTGGAGCATTCTTTGGCACTGCCCTTCTTTGGGATTGGGATGTAGACTGATCTTTTCCAATCCTCTGGACACTGCTGAGTTTTCCAAACTTGCTGGCATATTGAGTGTAGCACCTTAATAGTGTCATCTTTTAAAATTTTAAATAGTTCAACTGGAATGCCATCATTTCCACTGGCCTTGTTGTTAGCCATGCTTTCTAAGGCCCACTTGACTTCACTCTCCAAGATGTCTGGCTCAAGGTCAGCAACCATAGTATCTGGGTTGCCTGGGATATCCAAATCTTTCTGATTTAATTCCTCTGTGTATTCTTGCCACCTCTTCTTGATGTCTTCTGCTTCTGTGAGGTCCCTACCATTTTTGTCCTTTATCATGTTCTTCTTTGGACAAAATGTTCCTTTAATATCTCCAATTTTCTTGAACAGATCTCTAGTTTCCCCCTTTCTATTATATTCCTCCATTTCTTTGCACTGTTCATTTAAGAAGGCCCTCTTGTCTCTCCTTGCTAGTTTTTGGAAGTCTGCATTCAAAGTTCTGTAACTTTCCCTATCTCCCTTGCATTTTCTTTCCATCAGTTCTAGAAGGTGTCGTAAGTCTTCATAGAATCGGTCAGTTTCAGCCTCTTCAGCATCGGTGGTTGGTGCATAAACTTGGATTACTGTGATGTTGAAAGGTCTGCCTTGGATTCGTATTGATATCATTCTATCATTTTTGAGATTGTATCCCAGTACAGCTTTTCCCACTCTTTTTTTGAGGCTACTCCATTTCTTCCATGGGATTCTTGTCCACAATAGTAGATATAAGCTTCTTCGCTTCGCTTATAATAATCGTCTGAATTGAATTCACCCATTCCTGTCCATTTTAATTCACTGACGGCCAGGATGTCAATGTTTATTCTTGCCATCTCCTGTTTGACCACATCCAGCTTACCAAGGTTCATAGATCTAGCATTCCGGGTTCCTATACAGTATTTTTCTTTGCAGCATCGGACTTTCCTTTCACTTCCAGGCACGTCCACAGCTGAGTGTCCTTTCGGCTTTGGCCCAACCACTTCATTAGCTCTGGAGCTACTTGTACTTGTCCTCTGCTCTTCCTCAGTAGCATGTTGGACGCCTTCCGGCCTGAGGGGCTCATCTTCCAGCGTCATGTCTTTTAGCCTTTTCTTTCTGTCCAAAGAGTTTTCTTGGCCAAAATACTGGAGTGGCATTGCCAGTTCCTGCTCCAGGTGGATCGCGTTTAGTCAGAACTCTCCACTGTGACCTGTCCGTCTTTGGTGTCTCTGCATGGCATAGCCCATAGCTTCTCTGAATTACTCAAGCCCCTTCACCACAACAAGGCAGCAATCTGTGAAGGGGTCCTCTAAGCTAAACTCTTACAAATCTCAGATTACCTGTTTTGTCTTTTGTTACTGTTACAGGCCCCTAACTTTGGCCAAGGATCTAAGTCCTATTCAAATCAGGCAATTTGGTTCCATTTATGTGTTTGTTGAGTAAGGTAGCCAAAGAAATTTGTATCTATTCAGTACTTTAAAATGCAGATAAAAATTAAGCCCCAAAGTTGATTCTCAGGACCAAAACCTGAAACCAAGAAACCCAATATAGAGTTCAGATAATTTTTAAAAGTGGTAAAACTGTGGACAAAACATTAGACTCACGCCCAGAGGATGTGGGCTGAAGGTTATTTTTAAACACTCAGAACAAAGGTTTGGTCACCCCTTTTTTAAAGGCAAGCCTAACTGATATAGCCACAAGTTGTGTCAAGCCCTTTTTGTAAATCTGTCTTTCCACAAACTCTCCTCAGGATGAAGCCCCTTTTTGCTGGGCTTTTATAAACTGCATAAATTATATGGCAATCTATTTAGGTAAAGGTTCCCCTTGACAATTTTTGTCCAGTCGTGTTCTACTCTAGGGGGCGGTGCTCATCCCCATTTCCAAGCCATAGAGCCAGCGTTTTGTCCGAAGACAATCTTCCGTGGTCACATAGCCAGTGCGTCTTAGACACGGAACGCTGTTACCTTCCCACCGAGGTGGTCCCTATTTATCTACTTGCATTTGCATGCTTTTGAACCGCTAGGTTGGCAGGAGCTGGGACAAGCGACGGGCGCTCACTCCGTCGCGTGGATTCGATCTTATGACTGCTTGGTCATAAGATCGAATTTAAATACATGCAAATTAACACCATGCAAAGTACCGAAAATACTTATAAAACACATACACAGTGACAAAAAACCTTTGTTGGGTCAGCTTTAGAAATGACCACATGGCAAGGCTAGCGATGACAAAAATGACTGCCGTGCTGCCGCTATAGGCCTATTGTTGGCAAGCCAGTAGCTTTCTAAGGCTGCCCTTTATTTCTTTTCTTCCCACAGAAAATTAATTAGGGCCAGCGAGCCAGCCACAACAGTAAAATAAAATGTTAAAACTGGCTAAATACAAGCCAAGATCACAGTTGGGCACTCAACACCATGGTGAGTACCAGCCTGCACATCCAGTCGGTCGACAGAGATTGCATTTCTTAAAAGCACACTTTACAAATATATGAATTCCATTTGCCTTGAAATTTCCGGTACACCTGGCCAACATCAGCTTTTCTTGGATGTCTGCCTACAGTTTCCAACTTGGATTTGTGTCTTTCAGTGCTCTTACTCTCTCTACTCTTATTAATATGCACACAGTGCATCAGGACAATGGAAGGTGAGTTAGCAGAAGGGATCTCTGGCTCAGGGAAAGAGGCAACATATATGTCCCAAAACCTGCCTGACTGTGAAAGGCATCACTCTGGCATCCCTTCTTCTCTGCCTTGCACTGGGCTGGTGAATCTGTGTCCGCCTACTATGGCTGGAATTCAATTTCCATCATTCCTAAACTCTGGATGTGCAGGGTGGTACTAATGGAAGTCAGAATTTGACAACCATTTGGAAGGCCATAGATTCTCTATCTTGGCTTTAGATTATCAGGCTCAAGAGCAATGGGGATAATTACTCAATTCCACTGTCATTTCTTAGGGCACAAGTCAGCAGGAGCTTGGGGTGGAAAACCAAATGGGAAGGGCCTCTTGTCTTTGTATTGAAGGCTGAGGGGATTCAAGTATACCGTAATTCCTCCTAAAGTAGCAAGAACAACCTGGCAATGAGGCTCAGTGGGTAAACCTGAGCTTGTCGCTGCTTTTTAACCTAAGCCATTAGTTCTCAATCATTTATCCTTTGGATGTTTTTGACTTCAACTCCCAAGATCCCTGATTATTGGCCATGCTAGCTAGAGCTTCTGGGAGTTAAGATCCAAAACATCTGGACAGTAAAATGTTGAGAATTTACAGATTTTGCTGAAATGGCAGAAATGAAGAGGATGTCAATCCAAAGAGAAGAATTTTTCGGAAAGGATAACAAAGCAGACCAGTGCATTGATCATTCAAAACATTGACCACTGCCTCTAATATCTACTGGGGATAAGCCACTTCCTATTTTATGAATAGGCAACAATTTGAGAACAATTGAATAAACCTTCAGAAAAGAATACAAGTCTTAGAAACAATACAGCGAGATAAAAAGATAGTTCTCTCTGCATCTGCATTCAAGAGGGACTAGCGCTGTTTGTGAACTTTAACATCATAAAACTATTTGACGTGCTCCTATTTCACCAGGAGCCCAGAATCAATCGCATTTTTTCCAAGCTATCTTCAAGTTCAACCTCCTAAAGAATCCAATCATTAAATACAGCTGAAAGCAAGAGGAGAAACCACAGATAATTTCATTAGCTGTGACAGGTAAAGTGTATTCCTTCTAGCAATGATTTAAACCATCACTGCTGATGTTCACCATAATTGGAGCGAGTTTAGAAGAAGCTTATAAAACACATCACTCCTTTCCCTCACAAATCTGGCATATACTATATCTTTAGGCTGGCAACTTCCAGTCATTTCAGAGCAACCTCCAATGACTCACCCGGCTGGATAGGCAACAAGACCACTCTTTGGGTCACAGGCTAACCCTCTGCCTCCAGAGACAGTGATGCCCAACACCTTCTCCAATGTCACCTACAGGAAGGGAAAAAAGAAAATGTAATTCAGAGAGATGGACTTCAGCCTATCTGCAATTCTTCAGTAAAGATACACACAGAGAGACACACTTAATTGTATTTCCTGAGTTCAAAAAGTAATTTCTTTTGGACCACATCTCCCAGAATCCCCCAGCCAGCATGGCTCCAATTTCTACAAAGGATAAACTCTCTCAATGAAGACAAAACGATACACATAAATTGGCAGAAATGCAATCTACAGTTCTCTCAATGGAAAATTGTTAAGTGCAGAAAATCCATTGCAAGGAGCGATATAGTAGTAGATTTGGAAAACCATTGCAGGAATTGAAACTAGCAAAAAGGCATGGAGAATGCCAGCGAGAGAGATTGGAAGAAAAACAGCACTGCTAAGCCATGGCCATTCTGGTCTTTGCCAATTTCTTTTCAAGCATCTTGGGCAGCTTTGTATGAAAGTGTTTCAACCAGTATGGTGTTTGATTTCTAGGGAAGCTTCTTTCCAAAGCCTTCTGAAGGAGGTGGGCAAATGTGAGTTAATGGAATGAGGCCAATCAATGGCCAGGATGCATCACATTGTAATGTTAGGAATCTTGGGCTGCCTCCCTTTCAAATGTCCAAGTCCCTTATCCTCTAGTCAAGCAGCAACTTTTTTATTTACAGACCTATCATTAGCATGTAGCAGAAAATCACTTCAGGAAAGCAATATGAACTGCACCAGGGCTGGGAATCTATGGCTTGTTGGGGTGTGCTGGACTCCAGTTTCTGTCAGTCACAGCCAGCCTGGCCCATGATGAGGGATCAAAAACAGGAAAGCCATAGGCTCCCTGCCTCTAAAATAGGCTAATTCACAGCTTGCAAATGTTACTTCTGCATGCTATAGATCCTCAGCCAGCATAGCTGACAACCTTACTGGTCAGAACATTGCAGGAGTTGTAGACCAAAGAAGTAAAAAAATTTCCAAATTGTGAACTAACTTAGCAAATAGTGACCATGACAATTATAGCAGAGAACTGAGGTCATGTTTCCCACTTACCAACCAAACCACCTCTATCCATGGCACCATTCTGGTTGCACAACAAGACAAACTAGTTTCTGATTCCTGGCTTTGCAATGGTGGCAAGGTACTTGGATGCAGGGAAAAGCAAGTCCCATTTATTCGAAAGAACCAGGGGACAGGAAAAGATATACATTAGTGATATATCCTCAACCCTTGCAAAATCCTAGTGTAAGGTTTCTTGTGACACATAATTACAATTGTTCCCAAGGTTCTCCTTTACCAAATGGAGTGTGATTTTTATCAATAGTACAAATATCTCATTTCTAACACAATTTCACTTGGCTTCATGTTGACTCTTCTGTTTTTACCTACAATCGTTGGTTTTATCTTTTGAAAAGTCTCCAAAATGCCTGTAGAGATGGATGGTACAGTTACTGCTATCTTCATTACTGCTAATAGCCACCTTCTAAAACCACCAGGCTTCCAAAAAAGAAAAACCTCCCACACAACACACTTGCTGAACAGCTTGAGGGCACACCTAAAACAGTGACAGCAGATCTCAGGTGTTTATCCAGAAAGAAACCCATTGCAACAGGGCTGCTCTTTTGCAACAATATTTACCATCCCAACAGATTTTCTTACATCATTCCTTCTTCATAAATACATTATTAATTTGGGTTGTTCACCCTAAATCCAAAACTGTGGTTTAAAGATAAAATGCTTTAATTACCTAGCCTAATGCCTTCCCCGTGGTGTCACTGAGTTTACACATTAGATGCCTTGAAGCAGAAAGATCTAAAAACTCCCTTCCCATTTGAAAGTATGCGGGGGGGGGGGGAGAAACACACACAAAAACCCAAGCATTTTTCTTTCTATGAGTATTTCTTTCTGGAGAATATACAAACATGCAGTTATACAAGCAAAAACCACAACATAATTTAATGTAAAGTAATAGTTCCTGTGTTGCCCCCAAAGAACATCCTTATCAGCTTTTTCACAAGGAAATGCCTCCAACATTTAACCAAGAAATATGGATATAATGAGGTAAATGAGACTCCTACCAATACTGTGTATTTGCATTTATATAACAATGACATATCTATGGCTGGTCTCTAGCCACAAATCACCCATGAGCTTTAAAAAAAACTGATTTTTTTAAAAAAATCTATTTTTATTCATTCATTCATTTTTCCAAACACTGGGAAAGATTTTCCCCTGGATGAACCTCAAGTTGCTAACTGCTGAATGTTGTTTTAACTCAAAAGTGCAGAGTTCTAAATTTGTGTTCCTCGCTAGAGTGTGTGCATTTACGCAGCACAGAGGTGTTGCTAAATACATAATGTTCTGTGAAATGCATCATGTACAATTGGACGCTAATTTTTTTATCTATGAAATAAACACACAGAGTTCAGTCTGGGTCCAATCCACTATGCACATATCTTAAGGGGAAGGGGCTTAGATCTTTACTGCTTCTAGATACTTTTCACTCTGACATCTTCCACCACCACCCCCAAAAGTCCTCTTGAGGAGAAAAACAGAGTATAAATGTTTTAATTAAGTAAAACATGAACTGGCATCCAATGTTTTGCATCAGAAGAGGGTAAATGTCAGGATCTATTTGCCAATCTTAGCCTACCACAGTGAAAAAAACAGAAGTAGCAAGCATCAGTTCCTATTTTGTTACATCCAATTGCCTCACCATCCCAACAAGTCATTCCCACAAAATTGAATGGTACCAGCCCCCCTTAAGATAACAACCTTGATTCTGCAAATCATCCCAAGGAAGAAAATCGGTGGTCAGAAAGATGTCTCCCTCCATTAAAGTGCTCCTTGATATCAAGTACATGAACATATGAGGGAAACGTTGTGCAAACCAAGAAAAGGTAAGTCAATCAATAATTTGATTCAATAACAAGAAAAAACAAGCAGCCACTGTAATCAACTAATCTGCCATTCCAATGTGCTATGCAAATGACCATGGAGTACATCAGCAATACAGAGCTAAAAGCACACTTTGCATGTTGAATGCACAAAGTGGCTCAATAATCCCTGGAGAGAATTTGATTACTCCATTTTTCATTGTTTCACTTTAATAAGGGCTGAGACACACTGGGACCAATAAGTAAAGTGTTTCCCAGCAGTCAGTGATTTGTGTTATTTCACTCAGCACCGTGACTTGTTCAGCTGTCTTCCCCTTACCTCTTTCCCTTTCACCTCTTATAATATGAATGAGTGATATATAGCTTATTATTTAAAATATTTACTATTTAAAATATTTATCTTTCTCTTCAAAGTGACCCAAAATGGACAAGTTTCTGAAGATATGTCTGATACCCTGTTTCCCCGAAAATAAGACCTAACCTGAAAATAAGCCCTACTATGATTTTTCAGGATGCTCGTGATATAAGGCCTACCCCCAAAAATAAGCCCCAGTTGAGAGAAACCCTGCCCTCCACCATTGTGCAGCAACCAGAAGATGATGACATGACTATCTCTGAATAAATGTAGACTGTTGTACATGAAAAAAATTAAAATATTCCCTGAAAATAAGCCCTAATGCATTTTTGGAGCTAAAATTAATATAAGACCCTGTCTTATTTTCAGGGAAACACAATATGTCTGTTTTAGCCTGATTCAGCATGCTGGCAAAATAAGAAAGAGAGAGGGAGAGAAGGACAAAATCTTATGGTTCCTTACAGGTTAAGAGGTTTGTTTAGTGTAGCATTTTAGTTATCAAAATCCATTTCCCTAGACACAAGAAGTCTGTGAGCATGACCACACAGACGTTATCCTAGGGCAGATGCAAACATCACTGCACCACACCCTCACATTTAAATTGCTGCACTGGCTCACACAGCAGTGTTTCATTAGCCTGGGGAGGTGGATACAAAGTGTCCAAATATCACACAGTCCCGGTAGGCAGAATGGGTGGGGTTGTGTTTTCTTTGTAATACAAAGGACGATAAAAAAATTGGGTAAATATTCGACCCTTCGTATTCGTGGGGGTCTCTGGAACCCACGAATATGAAAGGATGAATATTTAACGAATTGCCTATTTTCGTTGAAAAAGCAGATCCGTTTTCATATTCGTCCTCATCTCTAGTAGGGATCACTATCATACTATGTCTAACCCTGTACATCATCAGTTATGCCATCTGGATATGCTCAACAATAGTCCAGAATGACCAATATAACCAGTCACACAAGCCAAAAGCAAGACAGATAATGCAAGCGAAAATGCTACCAAAAAAAGCCCTGCCAGACAGACAATATATATTGCATACTCATGCAAAAAGCTTGGGTCTATTAGCAATTAGTGCCTAATGTTGTACAGTCAACAGAATAAATATTGAAAGGAATAGTCTGAGGAAGTGTTTGATCCACAAAAGATCACACTGAAACAAATATCTTAGTCTTTCAGATACCCCTTCATTTTGCTCTTCTCTGTCCCTTCCCCCCCCCTATAATTTCATCACTATGAATGCTATACAACATCACAAAAACCTGTAAACCATTTTTTATTGTAAGACATAGTGGCACAAGTAAAATCAAATGCATGCTCCTACAAACTTGTCATAACGCCTTCCAGTTTTTGAAGAGTTTCCATTCTCTCTTAGAAAGCACACACTTATTTTTCTGTCCCAATATACTTTTTGGTTCAATAGGCTTGAAAGAGTTTGTGTAAAGACGTGTCTCGTTCAATTCTCTGAAAAGCTCCCACCCAGTACAGTTTCTGAAGAGTTCTCAACTATGCACAATCCCTGTACAACTGTTTGTTTGGCCTAATGGCACCATGGTTACACAACCTGTAGATATCTCTGAAAGTGTTCTTATTTGTAAGATGAGCTGGGAGCTAGAACAGACATCCCATGGTTTATAGAGAACAGACGTGCTAAAGAAAGAGTACATACAATCCCCCCAAATTCACAGCATGCTCATGCACTGTCAGCACCAAAATGCTCTGTGTATTTAATGTTAAGAACGAGCTTGAAGGAAAAGGAGGGATACCCTTGTTCGCCTTTTATTTTCTAACAACTGGGAACAGCTAAACTTGTTGTATGTACAGAAGTACACACAACAGCACAAAATTAGATTAACTGCCAGAATGTGCAACTCAATACTGGTGTACAACAAAAAAACCCTCTGATGATTACATTTCATTCTCCTGAGCTTCATTTTTGCCATGTTCTGTTCAAAACAGTAATTACAGTGCACTCTTCTACTCAGGAGGGTTGTCAGCATTTCTACTGTAAAGACTTCATTTTCAGATTTTATAACACAGCTGTAATACATTCACTTTTAGGCTTTAGCTAGGGGTTAGAAGGGCTGGCTGTTAATCAGATTTCTTGAAAGAAAATGAATGAGAGTGTATGCCTTTGTTTTTACAAGGCTCTGGCTTTTCAGTTTTGAGTACAAAGATTTAAAAATTAAAAGTGGAAAACTTTATAAGTTACAGAGCAAACGATAAGCAACTCTCCCTCTCTCTCACACACACACACACACACAAACACACACATATATACACACACACACTTTTCTCTGTACAGCATTTGTTTTCCATGCAATAGGTAGTGCAGGTGAAGACAAGCTCATCATTCTAAAATTAATCTTTCCATGCTCTTTCTGAGACCACTTTGTCAAATACTGTTTCGTTCCCTCTCTTGGAAGTCCATGTTAGGCAAAGAACAGTCCTTAGAATTTAAATATGAACGAAGCAGGGACAATAAGTTGTCTTAAGACAGGGGTCAGCCCAGAAGAAAAGTTCTAACGGGTTTAACTTTGTTTTCTACTAAATTTCTGAGATCCAACATTTGGTGGTGGTGGTTGTTATGTGCTGTCAATTCGGAACCAACATATAGCAACTAGATATGGGCATGAACTAAACATAAACCAGGAATATCGTTAAAAATTGCTGGTTCGTTGGTTCGAGTTTATCACAACAAACAAACCTGAACTGACTCGAACCACAAACGTTTTTAATGACTTAAGGAATTTCCTGGTTTGCTCCCTACCTGCCCCCCCCCACAGCCTGCCCCCTGCCCACTGCCCTTTCCCCCTTCCTACTGGGTCCTGTTGCCTCTTCCTCTTCTGCCTCCTCCACCAGCTAGAAACACAGCAAGCCTGGAGACCAGACACAAACTTTTTAAAACATAAACCATACTTCATTTTTTTAAAAAGTTCAGATGGTTCGTGGTTCAAGGATAGCCACAAAACATGAAGCACCATTTTTGTGGTTCCTGCCCATCTCTAATAGCAACCCTAATAGGGCTTTCAAGGTTACTGAGATATTTAAGGAGTACTTTTACCAGTTCCTCCTCCCCACCCCCCCACAGTGAGTTTCCATGGCTGAGCAGGGATTAGAACCCTGGTCTCCAAAATCCTAATCCGTCACTCTGTCCAGTCCACTACACTGGGTACTTCTATCAACCGGAGCCATATGAAAAGTCTTTCATCAGGTGGGAAGACAAAAGTAAGAATTAAGAAACAGGGTGTCTCTAACAGTATGTTTGTTGTAGGAATTTGCAAGGATTGGAAGACTAGACCCAATCTCACAAGTCATTTCACATCCACACAAAAACACACTTTTGCTCAACCCCTGAACTCCCCCCCAAAAGAAACTTAATTTAGGGCAGAAAACCCTGTTTTGTTAGGGATCATTCAGACACAGCATTTATTACTCTATCATCTTGTGCACTGATGATATTCTAAGTGCCATCCAGACAACACAAGCCTCAAATTCATTACCAACGTGATAAAGAGTAAGAAAAACTCTGGTTTTCCAGGTTTTAAAAACCATCTCCAGGAGGTAGGGAGTATGTTTCATTTTGCACGGGGGTGAAGTCCAGTGCTAATCCAAAACAGCACAGAAGATAATTTTAAATGGTTTCCGGGGTTCCTCTGTGTCTTCATATTTTACACTACCTTTCCACTACAAAAAGGTAGTAAGAAATATGTCTGATTTCCAAAGGAGATTAGTGGAGCACTGAGACTTGACTAAAAACAACTCAAAAGTTTTAGTATGAGCACTAATCTGCTAAAAGAAACTATCCACACCCACCCCACACCCAAAATCTAGAACAAAATATGTATATTTTTAATAGATTTGCTCTTTAAAACACTTTTAATCCCGTCCTTAAAGATGACAGCATCAGGTTTACTAAGGGTGGGATTTGTGAGGCAATGGAGGCTGATGGTATGGTGGTCACCATCATGGATTCACTGGAAGGCTTTTTTCCCATGAGCCTCTGTGGCTGGTGTGGCCTTTTTTTGTACATTTTGCTGCCTTGACCAATCAGAATAGCCAGGGATGAGTGGGAAAAGATTCTAGGCAGACCAGAGAGAAGATTTTCACTCCAGTCACTCTGACAAAGATTTAAGAGTGCTGTGCACAGTCATGACCTGACATTCACCCAACTACCCTTCCTGCTTTGTGTGTTATCACTAAGTGGATTTTGGTGGTGGCAATGTGTTTCCCTTTTTCTTCATCACAACTTTATTTATAGTGGCTTTGAGGCTTGAAGAGGGATCCAGGTTGGAAGAAGAGAGTTGCATAGGGCCAGTGCCTTCTCCACATGCTTTTCCCTTTCTGGAAGTAGAAGGGGAGAAACTGTGTGTAGACCCCAATTGGAGACTGCTGTGCACTCTTTGTTCCCAAAATAACCAGCCGGGCCACATAGTGGCGTACTTTCACACAGTTAACCCCTGGTTGTTGTCATCATGGGTCCCACCACTCGGTAGGCAGGTTGGCTGATCTGGAATCCATCCTTCTTGCTAGGGCTATGGTAGCTGTAACCAACAATGTTGTAGCCATTTTTGTTCCAGTCCTGTTGTGTTTTGTTTAATTAATTCTAATGCCCCAGGATCCAGTGGAATGAAGTTTCAAGTTCACAAAGCCACTGGTGTGTGTGGTTTTTTAAGAGAAAATAAAAGAGATGAGAAGTGGGGTTTTAGGAAGGATTATACACAGAACGGCACAAAGAAAGAAAGGATAAATATTATGTCTAAAATAACCCTTCTTTTAATAACAAATTAAAGACAGAAACCCTTTCTGATCTATACAAATCACACAGGCATTTACCAGTACATCCTGATCTACTTTCTACCTGCCTCTGGTTTAGAAAGCATAAGGTAACATCAGAGCCACTGCTGCCTACAGCGTATACACATGCTGCTATAATCTGTGAGCAAACATTTTATAATTGTCTGAAGCACTTCCAAAACCTTTTTTTAAAATCAGAGACATCACAAACTCTGGTTCATATTGTTGCATGGCAGGGCTTGAAGAAGTTACTTTTTTGGACAATGATTCCCCAGATTTCCCAGCCAGCCTTGCAACTGGCAATGTTGATTAGCGAGATGAAGTCAGACCCTCCAAACTCAACAAGTTAAAAAAAAATACAGATAACGGGTTTCTCACCAGAGCTACAAACCACCTTGACTAGTTAGCCCCACTGAAAGAAGCTGGACTTCACATCTGAATAATACTGTATAGGCAGGATCAATCTGCAAATACGCAAAAGGCTTCCGGTGGGATCTGATGGTGTACACCTCCAGTTAGTAACAGGAAAAAATAGTTTTAATCAATAAAGAAGATTTCCACATACCATGTATTCCACTTTCTATCAGCTAGATTATCAGGCACTCCAGTTACTTCAGGTACTCCATGTGTAGTAAGAGGAGCACACTAGCCCTTCCCATCCATCCTCACACTAAATTGACTGTCTCAAAAAGAGATCTTGCTCTAATTGTAGCATCTCCACACAAGCTAGAATTCCTGTTCATCTCTGTTCAGGCTCACATGTTCAGCCTTGACTGTGACGACAAGATTTCCCCTTCAGACAATCCTTTTTTGTTTTGTTTTGTTTTGTGTGTGTGTGTGTTTTGGTATGGAATATGATAACCGAGGGGTTGAAGCTAACATGCTGTCTTCATTGTATGTGGAGTACACAAAAACTTAAATACATAAATAGGGCTAGTTTAAAACAAGTACAAGCTTTGAAACATTGATATTCTTCTTGTGGGGAGAAAGGGCGAATGAATTATAGACTGAATCAATATCTTGGACCATTTTCTTATCCCTCAGTTTGAAAGCATTTAAAATATGAATGGCCGTATTTATTATTACCCCTCACACTATAAAAATATTTATAGCAGGTACACACAAGTAAAACATCTTGTTAAAGTTCTTTTCGTGTTAGATCTTCAAATGCAGCCCTCCCACAACTAAACTCTATGACCTGGAAGGTAACACTGAGAACACCGGAGAAACATTGAGAACACTTGAGAAACATTGCAGCAAAATATCCTGTGAACAGGCCACAGGATTTTTTCACTATTATGCTACTTAAAGCTATTACTGCACCACTAACTGTCAGAGTGGGAGGGGTGAGAGCAGGGATGAGGGAGGCTTTACTGATAGGAAAACGCTAGCAGTCTCTGTTCCAGCAGCTCTGACAATGTAATGTCTGTGTGGGTGTACCTGTCAATCTATCATATAATCTAATACCACCAAAGTAATATATGAAATTAACTTGAAGACTGAAGAACACAGCAGAGACGCAACGTGAGGAAAGATTTAAGTGGAAACATGTTGCTGAACTACCTTCTTCCCACGTGTCCCCCACCCTCACCCACTCCAGCAATCCACCGTAATGGCTTTCCTTATTCCATTCTTACAGGGCCCTGCTATTCTCAGCTTCTCAATCCTCTTCTAATAATTATAAGACATATTTCTAATCTGTCAACCCACTCTGTATGTACTCAGTCTGTGCACCTGGAATAAAACCGCCCACGCATTCATGAAGCAAGAGGCAGTAAAACCTTTGGGCTGGAGGACACAACTTTTTAAAAAAGAAAAACGGCATATGGGTGAAGGTGGCTGGATGCTGCCCATTTCCCACAGCCTGCTATGTCTTCCTCTTCCAGGCAGGTTCACTGCTGATTGCTGAGGGAAAAATAACACAAAGAGAGCGATTAAACCCCAATTGTTAATCAGACCTTAGACAGGTGCCCTTTCTGTTCTAGAGGAAGGATGGGCAAAATGCATTCTAAGAGCACCATGCAACCTTTTGAGACTGGTTTTACAGCTTCCAACATGCCCCAATGGACCCAATTTCTCCTCCAAAACAATGTTCCAGCAAAAACAGTGAACTGCCATTCCTGGAAGCCTTCAAGAGCCATGGTTCACTTTTTAATAGGCTTGCTCACTCC
The DNA here is from genome assembly GCF_051106095.1 of Pogona vitticeps. Lineage (NCBI taxonomy): Eukaryota > Metazoa > Chordata > Lepidosauria > Squamata > Agamidae > Pogona > Pogona vitticeps. Next base: position 301,170,433 of record NC_135783.1, read on the forward strand.
TATACACTGTTTGACAAAGCAAAGCCAGTGTTTTTCAACCACTGTGGGATACTTTGGGGGCTTTCGGTCAATTTTCATAGCCCCTGTGGTTCCTGGAGAATCCCTGGGCACAAAATTGGCTCCTAGGCCCATAAAAGTTATCCATCCCTCCTCTAAAGGCAGCACATGGCAAACCTGATAACAGAATACTTCTATTAATCCACTAATACAAAATGGAGGAAACTACAAATGCAGACTATTTATACACATCTTCTGTACCATGTTTTCCCGAAAATAAGACAGGGTCTTATATTAATTTTTGCTCCAAAAAACACATTAGGGCTTATTTTCAGGGGATGTTTTATTTTTTTCATGTACAACAATCTATATTTATTCAAATACAGTCATGTTATCTTCTTCTGGTTGCTGCACAATGGTGGAGGGCGGGGTTTCACTTAACTAGGGCTTACTTTGGGGGTAGGGCTTATATTATAAGCATCCTGAAAAATCATACTAGGGCTTATTTTCAGGTTAGGTCTTATTTTCGGGGGAAGAGGGTAAGCAGCCACAAAGCATAACTTGAGGATAAAATTCAAGAAAAAGGAAGCTTCTAAAGGAGTTGCAAGGCAGCCTGAAGTGCAATTTGTATAATATTCAATCATTTTAGAGGACCATTTGGATTCATTTCTACAAAAGCAATAAAGAAGCTAGGATTTACTACTGTTAGTCACCCTTTGGCTATGAAAGCACCCTTTTGCTGACAGATGTTTCAGTTCCTGCCAGAATTTCAGCACTCATAGTAAACTAAAACAGCCCAGGATCAATAGAGTGCATGCAGCACTGGGCAAGGCCCTCTTAGTCCAAACCACGTTGCTGGTGAAAGTGGGCTGTCCTCCCTGAAAATCAGGGTAAGATTCCCAACGTACAGTTCCTCTGGTGGCACGGATGCAGATGACACCCTGGACACCCTGTAGCCATGGCAGGGCAGGGACTTAAGGAGGAAAGTGAGGTAGGCGAGGAGGATTGCTGGGCTGACGCCATAGACTGGGAGGTGCTTGTGGCCCAAGAGGTGTTGACATGTTTCCAGATAGCTAGAAAATTATTCATTTCCAGGATCCAGACACCGGATGTTGGGGGGAGTTCCTGGTGCGCCTCGGGGAAGGAGCACAAGTACACCAAGACAAGGCAAGGCTAGAAGGCTGGAAAACCAGCAACAGGTGCACTGTTGGCAGACGAAACAACAAGGGCAAGTGGATCCACAACAAGGACCTCCTGGTCAGCATACCCAATGCCAGCTGGCTAGCCAGCCCTCTTCCTAAATCACCTCCATCCATACCTTGTTACTCTGGCGAGTCTATCCATGTCAAGATAGACATTGGCAGTGCCTCCAAGGAGGAGTACCACACTAATGAAGCAGCTACTGTCAACTGTGACTCTGAAGGGAAAGCTGGGGAAGGAGCCCATGCTAAGCTGCTCCAGGGACAGTTGAGTACCTGCATCCAACTCAATGCCTGGCTCAGCTGAAAGATGTTCTCAAATTGGAAGAGGAGGCGGGGCTCTGCTCCTCCCTGTAAAAGATGGTTGTGAGGTTGCTACCGCTGTTGTGAACTGTTTGGGAGTGAAGTTAACTCCCTGGAACTCTAGAGGTTTTTACGTTTACTGTTGAGCCATGTGGGCTCGTTAAGAAATTGTGTTGCTCCAATAAAAGAGCTTGTTCCTGCAAGTACTCATCATGTCATGATGGAGGGGGGCACTGGAGCTGTTCTCTCTCTCTCTCTCTCTCACACACACACACACACACACACACACACACACACACACACACACACACACACACACACACACACACACACACACACACACACACACACACACACACACACACACACACACACACACACACACACACACACCAGATGATCAAGTTGGATACTTTTTACATTCCATCGTACACCCACCCATGTACAGTACACTTCCATTAGAGTGTCATCTCTATGTAAGGATTCTTTTGCTGGGATGCAATCCTGCAACAAATAGATTTAATGAATGCAAGTCTAATCAACAATTTTATTCACAGCAAGCTGGAACTAGTTTATTCTCTAGCAGCAGTACCATCTGCTGAATGAAGTTCTCCTCCAAAACACCCATCAGCAGAAATGGGAGGTGAGAATATATTTCCCAATTTTTTTTTCCTTGCTACACAGCTCCCATGGTCACCACTCCAGGAGATATCACAGATCTCTGGAGGCGATTTGGAGGAGGCACAGAGAATGACAAGAGAATGGGAATTATGTCCCCCTCCCTTTCCCAGCAATGAGATTCTTCTACTGAATTAGAAACTTGCTGTAAGGAGCTTTTTCACCTGTATGGGCAAAATCTTATTGCTCTATGCGATCATGTACAGGCACCTGCTCAAGCAAATCCACCTCCTTAGCAGGCCATCTGTCATGCTGCTCTCCATCCACTGGAACAGCAAATGATATACAATGTTGTGCAATAGAAAATGAACAAAAGAACAAAACTGCTTGCATTACTACCCATACATATGCGGTTTTCCCCAGTAAGATTTTGACCATGATATTTAAGATGGATCCAAATTGTGCACTGGCTGGCTGAACAGGCAAAGTGTGGATTCCTTTTAAGTCCTACAGACCCTTGTGCCCTCTGGAAATCTGCTGCTCCGAAAGTTAGAGAGCCTCTGGCACAATCTGCAAATATGGTATCATCTTGTCTTCCATCAGTAGGATTATCCAATGGATCGGAAGACCCCCAATGCCTGGAAAGGGTTTTCCATTGGTGGAACATTGAGTTAGGATCCAACCCTATGATGAAGTAATTGTACAAAGACAGAGTTCTGTAGGTAGCAGCACCATTACATCGTACATCTTCAAGGGACTTTCAGATGTTGTTTTCCCTAAAATTAAATTATTGCAACACAACCAAAATGCTAGCTGATTGGACTAATATGTGACTCACTGAAAGATGATCATTGTTTATCTGGGAACCTGGGGGAGAGGATGGAGAACTAAAACTGTCAGGGGGCTAAGGGCAGGGAAGCAGAGTTGGAAGGATCTATTGGATCCTTTCCCCCTCACCAGCTACAAATATCTCAAAGCATGTGGAAGTCACAGGGGGGTGACAAAGATGGAACAGGAATTCTTGCTGGCATATTTCCTCACCATACTAAACAACACTCACCCTTCCTGAATCGGCACTTCTAGTCTGGGAGGTGGTTCTAGAGTCCCCTAAAAATGATGGTAGCATCATAGAGATGGTCGTCTTTTTAGTAAATTCTCTCAGTGAACAACGAATTCAATTCACATGGAGAAATGATTTTTTTTTCAAAATTCCCTGCTTTTATGATGAACCCACTTGAGCTTTCGCTTATTATACACATACAAATTCACAGCCGCGCACAAGATGATTAGCACACCCCCACTTGCACTATTGGTTTTAACATTTTGAACGCAGCAGTCGTTTCAAACACATGCCAATAAAATGTCATCACACTACAACACTCTCTCCATATTTTTTGCTTTGAAAGAAAAAACAACTCTCTCTAAAAGAGTGTGGGTGTTTTTCAAAGTGTTCTTGGAATTACTGTTTGTAGAGATCAAATAAAAATAAGTTCCCTACTCTCAGGGCATGGTTACACTGACAAAAAGACATGCTTTTGAATCGGGTTTTGCATAATTAAAATCAATGTGAAAAATCCTGACTACACAATGCATGGTGAAAGTTGTTATTTTTTTTTACTGCGAAGACAGGTTTTTTGAAGAGGCTGGTGGGGGGCTTTTCAGTTTAACACACTTGTGAAATCAATTCTTTATTAATTGCTTGGGGCAATGTGGGCATTCCTGTTATATTAAATATTGTCTTTGTGGGCAATCGTGGGGTTTGGGTGGCAGGGACACCGCCATCAATCCATTTGAAGTAATGTTGCTATGTCACTACGTCAATTCAAAATTATTATTTTTTTAAAAAATAGAGAAATGGCTGAAACCCCAAGAAATACTGCACAACATTGAAAACAAATGGGAAAGAGAAGGTTGCAATCATTGGTGATGCACTGGGATCAGCGAAAATGGAAACTGTGTAGTCTGCAAACACACTGGTTAATGAAATGATTTAAAATCTCACCACATGGAGCTTACCAAAGCTACATGTGCTTTGAACGTGAACAGCAATACAAAAACCACAGGACTGAAAATCAATTTAAAACTTGATATCCTCAATGTTGGGTAGCACTCAAGGAGGCTTGGTTAAGGAGCATACAGGTAACAACTCTGTGTTGTTTCTCTATGGTAACAACTCAATGGTAGAACTCCCTCCTATGGGAAGTCTGGACTGGCTCCACCCATTAAGCTTCCAGTTGAACGTATTGTTTTGTGTGATGTTTAAAACTGGTTTTAAAGTTGGCCTCTGGATTTCCCCCCATTTTTAAATAATACTGGGTTAAACCCCCTATTTGTTTAAATATCGTTTTTAATCTGTTAAAAATAATGTTTTTACCTATTTTACAGTAGATTGCTTTGTGTCCTCTGGTAGGAAGAACAACAATAAACTAAATAAATTGGTCAGAATCTTGTTGCTCAATTATGGCTGGGTAAGGGAAATTATGCAAGTCTTGGCAGCAGACTGCCACTCATTAGACAGCCCTAGACAGATGCATCCAAGAACAGAACTAGCACCTCATTAATGAGTGGTAATTTACTGTCAAGATGCAATGCAATCCCCCCTATGCAAGTATAAAACTGCAATAGGATTCTGGCCATAAATACATACCTGTCATACATACACACTTCTCTGCTTCATTTGCTTTCTTAATTTCCATTAATAACACTGTAACATTTTCTGTATTATCTTTGTGTGTCATCTTTTGTTCTCAAGTCAAAACTGACTTATAGTGACCCTGACAGGGCTTTCAAGGCAATTAAGGTATTTAAGGAGTGGTTTTATCAGTTTCGCTTCCCCAGTGAATTTCAATGGCACAGCAGGGAATCGAACCCTCATCTCTAGAGTCCTAGTCCATCACTCCATCCTTTAAACCACACTGGGTACTTTTTTGCTATTACTGTACCAAAAAACATATACTCAAATGAATTATTACAATTTTTAGTTACTGATGGAATTACTTTTGCTTGTTTATGCATACTACGAAGAATATTATTGCAATTTTATGTCCACAAACAAACCAACATTCTTTCTGATAAAAAGCGGACTTATCATTTCTGTCATGGTGAGACCTATGTGCCTTGATAGGTAGCACATAAAATATCAAAGGTTCACCACAACTGAATTGAGCTATTGTTGCTGGTTTACTTGCAGCTCACAAGACAGAGCCCTGTATGTCAACAAAAGGCCCGTTCCTATGTCAGCGTGAACCTGGCCACTTTTACAAGTGCTGCTCTTTGATGTTTTCCACACTTGTTTGATCTCCTTATCAAAAAGGATTCCAGGGGCTCCTGTGTTGCTGCAGGCAAATAATGTTGAAAGTAATTATAAATGTAATAGTTGCATCACCAACAGCAAGAACTAGAGAGATTTACCCACCTGGATAAAGATATTTGTCACTGGGAAAATAAAATGCCTGGGGATATTTCACTACATTTTGCTTTCAAAAATTCTTCAGGTGTTTTCCCAATCGTAGGAGAACTCTTCACCATTAGCAAGCTCCTGGGTAGCTGGGAGAACATCTAAAGCGTGCCTCAGGCGGAGAATTGAGAGAAAGAAAGAGAACCAGCCTTCATTTGGGGCTCCTTCACAAAACTATGCCCGCAGACACATGCCGTTTATATAGATAGGCCACTGTGTGACAATCGCCTATGCAGATATTCTGCTATCAGTTCGTTTCGTAGCATTACAGAATAGCTGCGAGAGCTGGTGGGCTCTTTCTGCCAATATGATAGTATTAGATATGCCAAAAATTTATCTGGTTTGAAGTGACCTTTGCTGAAGATACTTGACACTGTTTATCGAAATGAAGAAGGAAAAAAAGAGCTTCATCAGAACTGAGAAACTTCAAAGATTTGTAGAGCTTTAATCCTAAAAAGAGAAAGATCAATGAACGGGCAGAGAGCAAGTGCAGTCGCAAAAAAGGTCCTGTAGATCAGCTTTATCATTAGAGTGTGCATTTTAACACTGATCTTTAGTCTCTGTGCCAAAGCACTTCCCTTAATCACCCCTGCACAAGCCCTGCATCGCTCCCTGTCTCAGCAGGAGGCAATTCCCTCCCTGTTTTCATTCCCACTGAATAAGCTTCTTAGGAAGGAGGGGGGTCATTACCATGAAATGCCCTTCCACCAGTTTAAGACTTAAGGCTCTCCTTATATCCATCATTCTGCGCAAACAGGAAGGGTAAGAGGAAAAGAGAAGAGGCCATCCAAGGGGCTTGATCGTACTGAATCCATTTGAAAACAAAGACAGCACATCTACTGGTGTGCCACCATTATATGCCTCTATATTTTGCCAATGGAATTTCTGAATTGGTAAAAAGTTGGTTAACACTGGTTAGTACCAAAATATTTCACATAGTATTTGCATTCCTAGTTATCTAACATACACAGTAATTTTGAGAGAATCTGGACCACAGTAGCGCAATGCAAGCTTTGCATAAAAGGTTCCTTAGCATTGCTTCACATGTTGCAGAAATTAGCAGCTGCATACCCATTTAGCTTCCAGTTCAGTCTGAGAAATTCTACTTGCTGAAAGTACGCAGTTCACTTAGGACAGGCACAGCTGCCCCTACAGAATATCATTTCATAAGAACCTTCCTTATGCTGGCACCCTTGAGATATATTGCACTAAAACTCCCATTATCCACAGCCATCAGGCAGGCATCTAATTAGAAATAGGCTGTCCTTCTAGAACAACGTCATAAAGCATCAACTGGTATTTAAACTAGAACAGAAGGACCATGGAGCCTCCAAAGAAGACATTTGGCATTTTTTCCACTTCAAATTCGTACAGGAACTGTCAAAATTTATACCAGCAAGCATAACAAGGTTTTTAAGAATGGGCTTTAGATGAGCACCTTCCAGAACATAAATATTACACAGATTCTGCAATATCACCTCTTTAGTACTTGTGACTTTGATTCAGGGGCTGTGCCCCTTCAATATTTTACAAGGTTGCTTATCATAAAAAAATTGTTCTCCTTAGATTGCACCATTTTTCACGTTTGTCCATATTTTAGTAATGTGAAATTGCAGGTATCTGGCTGAGGAGCCAGGAGTTTGATTTTCCACTGTCCCTCCAGGGAGAAGGAACAGCCTGTGTGGCCTTGCGCAAGCTGCACAGTCCTAGGATGCCCTCAGAGGACAGGGATGGTAAATCAATGTATTCTCGAAGGCTTTCACGGCTGGGATCTGATAGCTGTTGTGGGTTTTTCAGGTTCTTTGGCCATGTCCTGAAGGCTGTTCTTCCTGACATTTTGCCAGTCTCTGTGGCCGGCATCTTCAGAGGACAGGAGTAGGAACATGGCCAAAGAGCCCAGAAAACCCACAACAACCAATGGCAAATAACTTCTGAGTATTCTCTATCCAAAATAACCTGGAAAAGGTTGTCATAAATCAAAATTGAGTTGTCAGCACACAATTATTATCATACTATTATTAAACTGAGGTACTGCAGCCAAGTATTCATGACCCGAGTTCAATCCCAATATGTTCATGTAGCTGGCTCAAAGTTGACTCAGGGTTTAATTCTTCTAAGATCAATAAAATGAATACCTAGGGGGTAGGAAATGTTCTTTGCATATTTATGCTATAAACCATACGGAGAGCGTTTTAGCACTACAGGGCTTTATATAAATAAAAATAACAATAGCAATAACAACATGTAGGTAGGTATGTTGCACAGCAGAATCTGGAGACCCACAAATTTCTTTCTCTTGTGGCAGAAGGGCAGAAACATGTAACAACACAAAGTTTGTACTTGATATTCAGCATCAAAGTGTTTCAGTAGTTTCAGAACAGGGATGTAACAGCTCAATGCTTTCACCCATAGATCCAAACAACAATTTACCTCAAATATGAAGTTCAATTTGGATGTTCATGGCTATTTCTCAAATTATATTTTAAAGCACAGACCAAAAGTGAAGTATAAGTAAAAAAAGGTGTGTACCATAGAGATGAACCCACAAATACTAGACTGGATGCAGCTCACAGTCAAAACCCCAGCTTGCCTGTTTGTTATTCCCACGTTTACAGGACAGCAGTGTTACTCCTTCTCTTGTTATATGAATTACATCCTATTAAAATAATCTATAAACTAACTGCAAACCCTAAAATTATAATCTAAAACACATCAATGCATCCAAAGATATTACAGTATAACCAGCAAAAAACAAACCCTATATACAGTCAATAAACTAATAACAACAAATGTGTTGTTCAAAAAAACACACACTAGCATCTGCAGTAATTTAATATCAACACAGCTGAATACCATATGCAAGTACTGTATCCTTTTAAAGCAGTTTGGAATGTAAATCTTCAAAGCCTGATTAAAATAGTAGTAGCCCCACATCTTCAGAATTTCTTCTCTGAACACATATATATGGCAATGTAGGCACCATATGAGTTTAGGAGAGCAAGTTTAAAGATGCAGGGCCACTACTGAATTTCCCATCTCTACTCCTCACGAAGGGTCGGACACGACCTAACGACTAAACAACTCATCATTAAACTAATATTTCTTCAATCTCAGAGTTATATTCATTGGGCAGACAGCTGTTGTTCTAAATAGCTTGGTCCCCAACGCCTTAAGGTTTCAAAGGTAACCACTTGTTCTTTATATTGGATATAAAAATGAATTGACAGCAAATACAGCAAATACAATGTAAGAGTTATATGTTCCAATAGTGTATACCCCATAAACAACTGGGCAGTTACATTTTGCACCAAGGACAACTTTGCACCAAATGATAAGTCAAGGTTGCCAAGGAACCCTTGGTTTACCATATGCCAGCAATCCATGGTGGTTGATCACTCATTCTCTTAGCAAGATCAGTTAAGCAAACCATAAAACTTCTATTTACATTTTTGGGACATGTGAGCCCGGAGCTGTGGTTTGTTTCTCTCCCTACAAATCAAGAACAAACCATGCCTTATTGCTATGGCTTATTGGGGGAGCCACAAGCCAGCAGTCTTAGTCTGCAGGTCATGATAAACATACGACAGGTGGAAGGTACTCAGCTTGCTTCCTTGCTCCAGGCAGGGTGCACCAGAAGGCTGCTGGTCCATTCACAATAGACCAGAATTCTTTAGACAACTGAATGCCAGCTAGGTGGAGGTTTTTCCATTATTACAGGACAAGAGACTCTGCAATCTTTCGACTCAGCCCATCTTCCGTATGTTTAACAAACAGTGATAGGTAGCTATAGATCAACAGAGACATACTACAGGGAAGAAGGAAGTTGCAACCTGAGTAATAATCGTAATGCAAATAATTGTTCGTTCTGCATCACCACACATGCCCACACACGCTTTGCATTTGAAATGGGCACAATCACACCCATTTGCTTTCAGAACTCTGATTGTGCTTGCTGACAATGATAGGAATTAGGGGATGATTGAGTATGGATACTCCTCCTCATACACACCCTGCAACATTATACTAGTGTTACTTTCACTTTCCTGAGCAGGGCACTGGTTAAATTGTCACAGTCACAGACTGAAGCTGCGATGGAGAGAATGGTGGAAGAGGGCCAGTCTCAAACATATGAGGCCATTACAAGACCACCACTCCGTTGGGCTGATTTTTCACATTATTTGGGAAATGTCAGGCTTCATCTTCTGACAGACATGAAGGTTTTAACACAAAATTATTCAGCGCCCAGAGACAAGTGTGCAGAGCCCTTCAAGGGAATCCAAATCCTCTTTTCAAGTTCCAGACAGCGTATAATAGAGTCTGCTGCTGCAGAATGGCCACACCGTTAGAGGATTTATAGGTCAGCCTGCAAGGGCTCCTACTTAATTTAGCTCTCAAGGTCATTAGTTCAATCTGCAGCACGACAGCAGGCACTACAGAAGCAAAATGCATCTGTATATTTAAGACAACAAACTCCACTGGCTGCCAATTATATCCAGGTCCGTTCAAGGTGTTGGCCTTAAAATTTAAAGCTTCAAACCCTTAAAAGACTTGGGACCTGGCTAATCAAGGGACCATATGACTTACTGTGGACCTGTCTGGCCACTAGTCATCAGATGCCATTATCTCCGGATAGACATGCTGGGGACATCATTCTGCTGTGTTGCTCGCAGATAGTGGAATGCTCTCCCCTCAGAAATGCCATCCGTTCCCAGTTTTGCTACTTTGAGGGAAAATATGAAACCACATCTGTTCAAACTGGCTTTTAACATAGAGTTGATGCTAGTTGATTTTTATTATTTTGATTATTTCTATTATTTTGTTTTATACTGATTTAATTAATGTTTGTCAGCTGTCTTAAACACCACTTTGTTTGTGCATATGAAAAGGCAAGATTAAGAAATTACATTCTCAATTAAAACATCTTATCAAAATGAATCTCTTGCTGGCTGTCCTTGGCTTAAATAACAGCCTAGTAGCGTAATAAGATTTAAGAGCTATGGAGACCAGTTCAGGATGGTTTAATTTTGGCAGAAAAGCTGGAGGAAGCAAGCATTTCCACTACTTTTAATATGCACTATTAAAAGTGTTACTTGCAGTGTTACTGCAGATATTTTTCTCCATCCGTTCTACACAACTGATGGCATGCCAATCTATTAATTTTTTAACATTGGAATCCCATCTTTCTTGAGTATCGTCCAAGGAGGCTTGCAGTATATAACAACAAAATGTAATTCACATTTTTTTAAAAAATTAAGAAAATAGCATTAAAAAAATCAGGCAAAACATTTTCTATAAAGTCAAATTTCTAAAAGCATATTCTGTATAACGGAACTAAAACCATACACAATAGATGAAGTTCACCCTCTCTTTCCTTCTATTTGCTCGGGACTGCAAGAACAAAGAAGTAATCAAGTTCCTGCCAGATCCAAAGCTGTGGAGGCAGAGCAAGCTTATATATAAATAACAGCAGCTCTGGCCATATGGAAAACCTCCCAGTTCGTGGACATGCAGTGAACCAAATGGCAGGCACATATGCACCTACATATACAACAAATGACAGTTGTGAAAATCTGGCAATGTTCAAACTTTCTATAGATACATAGTGTAGTGTGCTGTACGTAGCTGAAAGAGTGACGGACTAGGACTTGAGACCTGGTTTCAAATTCCCACTCAGCCATGACTGGCTGGATGGAACTGGTGAAACCCCTCCTTAAGTATCTTTCTTACTTTGAAAGCCCTATAAGGGTCACTGTATGTCCTTCTGACTGGATAGCATATAGCATAACAAAAAACTTTCTACAGGTTCATGCACTGCATATCTTCAGCTCTCCATATAATCAGAGTTTTTTTAAGTAGGTGTTGTGAAGCAAATGTTCAGGTGACCTTAATATTAACCGCTGTTTCACAACCCTGTACAAACACTAACAAAACAGAACAGATTGATGCCGTCTGGTATCCATTTGTTTTATTCGTAAACAAATAAACATACATGGTTTCCTTTTGAAAGAGCCACCTTGCTCAAACATTGTTCAAATTAAAAATTAAAAAAAACCATGGGTCCCACCCTCATCCTAGTGCCTTCCTTCATTTGGTCTACTTATCAAATTCTTTCTTAGTCACTGGTTTTATTCTCTCTCTCCTCTCCTCATTCTCCACGCTGGCATTCATTCAACTTGCACCAGCATCAGAAACCCATCGGTTTCACCCCATCCCCACTTCAATACTCTCTTTCCCCATCCTAAACCTCTTCTGTGCTGGTCCTTTTTCATCCATCTATTCTGTACTTAGACCACAACTCAGTCCAATGTTTTCGGGACAAAAATGCAACTTCTTTATACTTCAATGGAGCCTCGTGGCGCAGTGGTTAAACTGCTGTACTGCAGCCAAAACTGTGCTCACGACCTGGGGTTCAATCCCAGGTAGCAGCTCAAGGATGACTCAGCCTTCTATCCTTCAGAGGTCGGTAAAATGAGGACCCAGCTTGCTGGGGGGGGGGGCAATGTGTAGCCTGCATAATTAACTTGTAAACCACCCAGAGAGTGTTTGAAACGCTATGGGGCAGTATATAACCAGCATGCTTTTTTGCTTTGCTTCTCAATCTACTACATATCCCTCTCAGTTAAAACAGCTGTCTGATAATTTGTGCCTGAAAATTAGCAGTAACCATGCCAGATTTCAAGTGTCTACCTTCTCATCACTTAATAAGATTACAGCTCCCAGACTCTCCCAAACAATGTAGTCAGTCAAGATAAAAAGTATCTAAGCTGGAAAATGATTGCAGTAGGGCCACCACCTCCTCACTAGATCCTTCCCCGGCCTGGCTCTTGAAAGCAGCCAGATCATTAACAAATGAGTGGGCAGCAGATATCACTAATGGGTCTTTCCTTGAGGGTGGGATTCCCCTTATCCTCAAGGAGATGCACATTAAGCCAATTCAGAAAAAGCCCAACCTAGTGGCTGACAATGTTAACAACTACCGTCCGTCCGGTCACCAACATCCCCTTCATTAGCAAGTTTGTGAAGAGAGTCGGTGCCAATCAACTTCAGGCACTCCTGGAAGAAACCATGTAACAATTTTCTGTTTCTAGCTCTGATAGTGGAATTTTGACAATTTTGATTTGAAGTCTACAACTGCCAGAACCCTCCAGTAGGAATAGTCAGTCAAGATATAACCCACACAGTTTTAAGAACTGGGATCAGAAAAATACATGTGCAAATTACTGTTTTAGACGTTTTTGGTGACAAGCAAACATTAAGTGTTATTTATAAGATATGACTTTTTGCGTTGCCTATGCATCTGATGAAATAGGTTGCAGTCCATGAAAGCTTATAATTAAATACTAGTTATTAGTCCACAAGGCGCTTCTGCACCAAATGTGGAATTTTACATGGAATTTCTTTTCTATGTTTCACAGTTGCATGGGTGATCATTTATAAAATATTATTGGCAGAGAAATGTAAACAAATATTCTAAAAATTTATTTCACACACCCACTGGCAATCTGGTTATTACACTTCCTCTACCACAACCAAATATCAGCAATCCAGAAACATGAGTTAATCTTAACAAGATCAATAAAGGTTTCACTAGGGCCATCTGTAATGCTCAGCTACTTCTTGGGTAAAAAAGAGTCCTAAACACAAAGGAACAGAGATAGCACGAAAGTACTATCCAGCTATAACAACACTACCCTTACACAAACCAAAATGAAGAACTCCACCAACTGAGAAGATGCACCAACCATAATATTCAAATGGATGTACTATATCAAGCAACCGAAACCATTTCCAGAATTATTTGATAAGACATGCCCAGATACTTTATCAATCACCATGCTCTATATATTCCAGATTCATGTTCAGGGTTTTAAATCCTACTAAAAAAGAGCTCTTGAAAGTTTGGCATTACTTTACAAAAACTACTCTGGAAGTCCTCTAAAGTTTTCAACATTCCTATAATGAGAGAAAGGGAAAAGATCTACATTATTGGTATCAACGCTGCTGAAACCCAGCTACTGTTAACCGTAAAAGAAACAAAGAAGCCCCAGCATTTATTTCCAGACCGATGTAATCCAACACTGAAGCACATACATTCAGACTACAGTAGTTAGAAATAGCTTCAAGTAAAGGTTGTTACTTCTGTGGCTCAGCTAGAAAACTGCTCCATTGCCTCTTATTGCAGGGACAACATACATCACATCACGAAGCTCTACAAGTTGCTTGGCAGCTGCACGTTCCTGACAGATTTCTGCTTTGACCCCCATTCAGCTTCGTGAGCATTCATCTCCCAACACTCCTATTTCTGCCTGTTATAGAATATCACTGTGGAAGCTTTGCTTAACATGTTGAACACACACAAGCAACAGTGAAACTAGGAATCCTAAAAAAGAAGAAGCCAGAGAAAGAAATAGAGCTATCATAAGTTTTGGATTAAACCTATAAAAATTTAAATGCACAAGCAAACTGAAGCCACCTTGCTTCTGAAGTCTTGGTTCAGCCAGATTCAATGACAGTTCTCTCCCTAATCTCCCTGAGGATCGGCTGCGATTTGCATCAGCAAATATCTATTTCACACATAAGGAATCCATGCACTAGAGTGAAATGTTTCAGGTGCACAGTATATACAAGTTTCCAGAACATCCCATGTAGGTATGTTCCTGCTGCCAGATGTGAACAATTGCAAAAACGTTAAAGCTCTTTGGAAAGACTGGTGTGGGCAGGCAGAGGTGAACAGAAACTGAATAGGTCTGGGTATCTGGAGGCCCAGCCATGGCCTCCTATTTTACAAGAGGAATTAAGAGAAAAGGAAATGAGTTCTATTCATGTGTTTCTAATACAGACACACAATGATTTTTTTTTAGTTCATGGGGTTGAGATGCAAATTTCCAATCTAGAATAGCCATTTTTAACTCACTTTAATATTTCACACTTCAGCTTATCAACGTCTGTGCTGTGCTTTATTGCTAATAAAAGAGGAGACACACAGTCTGTCTAAACTATCATTTACTGGGAAAGAAAATCCATACCCTATATTCCCAGACCTGGATACCCTATAACTTTGTGTCTGAATAGCTGGTATTCATTGGATGCCTGGAATCACCTGGTTGCATTCACGATAGTGTCATGTTTCCCTCATTCAGGATAGTAATAGCTGTCTGTCAGTTACACCCACATGATCCCAACACCTCTACATAATTTATAACACAATCTTATCTACATCTATTCAGAATAAATCTCATTGTTTCAAATGAGACTAACACCCCCATAAGTATAGTACAAGACTGCAGCCTCAGTTATGTAAACAGAAGTGGAGATGTAAGACATCCAGCTCTTGGGAAGCCAAAACCATAGCATTTCTTTGACATAAACACTGGCCCCAAGCCCAACTTTCACACTGTCACCATAAAGTGGAAAAGTAAGAGCTTGATTTCTAGGCTGTCAATGAGCTTGCGTTTCTGTTTGGGCCTACAAACTCTTGACTTCGGGGGAAGAACAAATAAAACTGTCTTAGAGTAAAAAACAGAGATCAGAAATGAGATGGAACACACTCAAGAAAGACTCAACTATGTCCTGTGTTGTCCCAGATGGACATAGAAACTCTCCCTTTAAGAAAAGGGAGATACTTTTTAAAGGAAAAAATTAATTTTCTGAGCAGGTGACACCTTTATTTGACCATTAAGAACACAAAACAAAAGATGAAAAACAAACAGTGAGCTTTCAATGATAAATCATCTTCTTCAAGGCCGTGCATCAAGTTATTGTGGGTAGTTCCAAAATTATATGCTGTTATTAAAATCCCAAAGTCAGGTGATGATGTTAAGGCCATTTTCTGGTTTTCAGCAGGACACTCATTCTGCACGAAGTCCCTGTTACATAACAGCACTGATGTTACCTGTCTGTCATGGGTTTGGAGGGAAAGTTCCATCCTATGGGGAGTGGAAGGCGGGACATCAGGAGGAGGGGCTGTACTGTATAAATATGTGATGCTGAGAGATGCTGAGAGACACTGGGTTGTGACGAAGCAGCAGCTGGGAAGAAGAAGCTGTTGTGGGAGTCTGTGTGTCAGACAGGGTACTACTGTGTGTCAGAGTACCAACCTGATAGGTTCAGGTGTCTGTTGGTTAGCCAGAACTGATAGGTTCAGGGTCTGTGCTTCAAGTTAAGGGTTCTGGGTGAACCAAACTGTATGCTTGTATGAGTGAGAATAAGCCACGTTACTTTATCCTATTCACCTGATTGTTTATTTTTCCCTGTGTGTATTTAAAATAAACCTTATTCTTTTTATTGTTTAAAAATCCATCCCTGGTCTGTGTGACTTCTTAGAGGGAATGGTTGGTGGCAGCTTAGTGTAACTGTGTGACATATCCCAGTAGGTCTGGGTTTGTCACATTGATTGGTGTCCAGCGTGTGGGATACGACTGGTCCAGTTGTCCAGCGGTCCAGCAAAGACTTGGCAAGTGTGCCCAGAGCAAGGGGGGTCTAGTCAGGGACAGTCTGAGGCGCGTAGGTAATCTTCTAGGTGTACCTCACGGGGAGGTGCGCTAGTGGAAGAACGTGCCAACTGGGGAGACTTAGATTAAGGTGCTCTGAGGCAGCCTAGTTTTGGCGGGAAAAAGCTGAGGCAAAACTGCGTAGCAACAGCAAGCTAGCTTGCCAGCTGAGAGGCCCAGCAGAGGGGGGTAGGCTCTGACTCGATACTGTTGCAAGATTAGTGCTGAAGAACAGCAGCAATCTCTAGGGAGAGCTGGTTCTGAGGCAAGAAGGGAAAAAAGTGGTCGTTTTATTTTGAGGCTTGACTTTTTAAAGCAGCCTGTTCTGAGGGGGGATTATGCCCTTGACTCGAAGCCAGATGGCAGAAATGAGTGAAGTGAAAGACCCCCAGATTGACCAAGGTTCTGAGGATGAATTTGGCTCAGTGCAAGGTGACAGCACAGGAGAGCAGAACCCAGAACTTAGAAAAATACTCATAGCCCAACAGCATGAACTGAGGGTGAGGGAAATGGAGGAAAGGGAAAGAGAGAAACAGCGGCAATTTGAATTAGAGAGAGAGAGAGAGAGAATGGAGAGGGAAGAAAGAATGGAGAGAGAGAAAATGGCGTTTGAATTAAGAAAACTGGAACTGATGAACCAGAACAATAATAATAATAGGGATTCTGAGGGAGGCCAATTGTCTAAGGCTGACCTGAAGAAATTCCCTGTGTACCACAAGGGAGATTGTCCTGAGGTGTTCTTTTCCCTAGTGGAAAGAGCGTTTGTGGACTTCTCAGTGAGGGAAACTGAGAAGATGACCATCATGCGATCTTTAATCAGTGGTAGCCTGGCTGAGGTCTATGCCGAGATGCCTGAGGAACTGATGAAAGATTTTGCAGAGTTTAAGAAACTGGTGTTTGCAAGACATGGGATAAATGCGGAACAGCTGAGACAAAGATTCAGGTCCCTAACCAAGAAGCCAGAACAGACTTTTACCCAAGTGGGGGCCCAATTGGTGAGGCTGCTTGAGAAATGGCTATCGCAGGAGGGAACAGAGACCTATGAGCAGCTTAAAGACTTGATAGCACTGGAACAGTTCTATTCAGTCCTGCATGGGGAATTGAAATTCCAGGTGAGGGAAAGGAAACCGAAATCTGTGGCAGCAGCCGCAGAGATCGCAGATTTTATTTCCCAAATAAGAAAGCCCTTGGGTGAGGGGAAATCTGTAGGTAAACCCAAAGAAACCTACAGCAAGTACTCTCAGGGACCAGGGAAAAGCCAGCAAGGGGGAGGGGCCCATGGTGAAGGGAAGCCCTCAGACATGAAACTAAGACCTCAGATTTTGGAGGGAAAACCAAAACAAGATGAGAGAGAATCAAAATACACCAGAAAATGTTATTTCTGTCAGGGAAAGGGTCATCTAATCTCAGAGTGTGAGAAATTAAAGCAGCTAAAAGGAATGGTGCCTCAGGAGTCTAGTGGGACCAAGCCAAAAGCTGTGTTCTGTGTCCAGAAAGAGCAAGGCTCAGTGTCACTGAGGGAGCCTGTTGCCATGGCTACTCAGTCTGGAACAGTTACCTCTGCTGATCAGGCTGAGGAAAATGGTCCTCTTGTGGAGGTAAAGCGCTGCTTGCTGATAAAAACAGATTCTCAGTTGTTTGAGACAGCAGGGGTGGACGTAGGAATACTTGACCGTCAGTATAGGGGGCTGCGGGACACTTGTTCCCAGGTAACCCTGTGCCATCCAGATATCATCCCTAGGGAGTTTATAATCCCAAATGAGAGCATGAAGGTGGCAGGGATTGAGGGGCAGGTAATCTCTCTGCCAGTAGCAGAGGTACCTGTCAACTTTCAAGGCTGGAGGGGAGATTGGCGGCTAGCGATTTCATCGACTCTGCCAGCAGCCGTGCTCGTGGGAAATGACCTGGCTGAACATGTGAAACGGGTGCTAGTGATTACACGCTCACAAGCCACCACGGGGACAGTTCAGGGGGGTAATGATGAGCCAGAGACGGAAGCAGAGGGGAGTTCAGAAGCTGTGGTGGAAACCTTAACCACAGACAGCAGATTTGGACAGGAGCAAAAGGCAGACGCCACTCTCCAAAAGTGTTTTGAACAGGTGACTGACGCCCAGCTAACACCTGAAACCCCAGTGAGATTTCTGGAGAAAAAGGGGAGTTTATATAGAGAAACCCTGAGGAATATCTCAAAAGGGGGAGATGGGATCAGAAGTCAGCTGGTGGTACCTGAAAAGTATCGCCCCATGATCTTACAAAGGGGTCACTCTGACATGTTTGCTGCACACTTAGGGGTGAAAGGGCCCCTTGATTTGATCAAACAAAATTGGGAGCAGATCACCCAGGATGACCCACAAGACGTTGTGACATACATAGACACCTTGATGAATGACCTAAAGAGAAATCTAGAGCTGGCAGCAGAAAACCTGCAAGCTCAGAAGGTCAGACAGAAAACATGGTATGACCACAAAGCTAGAGAGAGGCACTTTGACCCAGGGGAGGAAGTGCTTTGGCTTAGGCCCTGCAGAGAGAATAAACTGCAGCTCAAATGGGCAGGACCATATAGGGTCATTTCCAAGATGTCAGACCTGAACTACCTTATAGAGCAGGAGGAGAACCAAGCAAGGAGGGTGGTTCATGTGAATGCCCTAAAACCCTACTACAGAGGGGAACAGAGGGTTTTATTTGCGATAAAAGCAGCTGAGAGTGAGGAAGCTGAATTACCCTTCTGGGAGGGTAGAGGGGAAGTAAAATACAACCCAGAGGAGGTAAAGATCAGTCCTGCACTCACCCAAGACCAGCAGCAAGAACTAAAAATGCTGCTTAGTAAATATCAACAGGTGTTTTCCAACAAGCCGGGGATAGTGAAGGGAGTGATGCATCGGATCCACACAGGGGATGCACCCCCGCAGGCAGTATCCCCATACCGAGTAACGGGACCCTATAGGGACAAGGTGCGGAAGGAGCTGGACGAGATGCTGAGGGAGAACATAATCGTCCCCTCGTCTAGTCCTTGGTCCTCTCCGATAGTCCTTGTGGACAAGCCTGATGGGAGCATTAGGTTTTGTGTCGATTACAGGAAGTTAAACCGTGTAACCACTCCTGATGCCTACCCAATGCCCAGGCTAGACAACCTGATTGAAACCATAGGGGGTTGTCGGTTCATCTCATCATTGGACCTGGTAAAGGGATATTGGCAATTAAGAATTGATCCCAGGGATCAAGAAAAGACTGCCTTTTGCAGCCCTTTTGGTCTCTATGAGTTTCGAGTCCTGAGCTTTGGTCTCAGAAATGCACCAGCCACATTCCAAAGGCTGATGGACCAGACCTTGGCAGGGCTCAGTGACTTTACAGTGGCCTACATTGACGACATAGGGATCTTCAGTAATACCTGGGAAGATCACCTGATACACCTGGAGTTAGTGCTGCAGAGGTTAAGTGCAGCAGGGCTAACAGTAAAGGCCAGCAAGTGTCAGCTGGGTAGCCCAGAAATAAAATACTTGGGTCACATGGTAGGGGGAGGAATGATAAAACCCCTGGAGGCCAAAATAGAAGCTGTTCGTGATTGGCCTAGACCCAACACCAAGAAAAAAAGTCAAATCATTTCTTGGGTTGGTGGGCTACTACAGAAAGTTCATCCCGAGGTTTAGCGAGATTGCGGCTCCGCTGACCGATCTGACGAGGAAGAAGGCTGATGACCGCATCCCGTGGACCAGCGACTGTGAGGCGGCGTTCCAGAGGTTGAAGGAGGCGTTAATCAACTATCCTGTCCTGCGTGCTCCAGACTTCGACCGGGAGTTCATCATCTACACCGATGCGTCTAACAGCGGGGTAGGAGCAGTTCTGTGCCAGGAGGATGAGAATGGTGACCAGCATCCAGTGTCCTACCTGAGTAGGAAACTTCAAAAAGGTGAGAGACATTTGGCAACCGTGGAGAAGGAGTGTTTGGCCATAGTCTACGCGATCCAGAAGGCCAAGCCTTACATCTGGGGAAGACATTTTATTCTGTGTACTGACCATTCACCATTGCAATGGTTAAAGACAATGAAAACCCACAATAGCAAACTTATGAGGTGGGCTTTAAACCTACAGGACTATGACTTTGAAGTGAAGGTGGTCAGAGGGTCAGTGAACTGTGTTGCTGACGCCTTATCAAGAAGACCTGAAGAATGAAGACGGCGAAAGAAACATGGACTATGTACATATGTTGGTGGACAAAAAGTAAAATGTACCTATGTTTTTTCTGAATTTGGTTTGTATGAATAAAGGTAAATTGATGTAATGTTAATGGTAAATGTTTAAATGCATAATTGCTATGGTTAACTTAAAGTGTAAGTATGAGTAAGTATAATATGGTATGTATAACTGTTGTTGTGTGTTTTATTCAGGTTGTTTTTTGGTGAAAAGCACGTTAGCTTTCCCCCTACAAAACAACTTATAAAGAGGGGAGGTGTTACATAACAGCACTGATGTTACCTGTCTGTCATGGGTTTGGAGGGAAAGTTCCATCCTATGGGGAGTGGAAGGCGGGACATCAGGAGGAGGGGCTGTACTGTATAAATATGTGATGCTGAGAGATGCTGAGAGACACTGGGTTGTGACGAAGCAGCAGCTGGGAAGAAGAAGCTGTTGTGGGAGTCTGTGTGTCAGACAGGGTACTACTGTGTGTCAGAGTACCAACCTGATAGGTTCAGGTGTCTGTTGGTTAGCCAGAACTGATAGGTTCAGGGTCTGTGCTTCAAGTTAAGGGTTCTGGGTGAACCAAACTGTATGCTTGTATGAGTGAGAATAAGCCACGTTACTTTATCCTATTCACCTGATTGTTTATTTTTCCCTGTGTGTATTTAAAATAAACCTTATTCTTTTTATTGTTTAAAAATCCATCCCTGGTCTGTGTGACTTCTTAGAGGGAATGGTTGGTGGCAGCTTAGTGTAACTGTGTGACATATCCCAGTAGGTCTGGGTTTGTCACAGTCCCCTTGTCTATTCTACTTCCCAGACAAAATAAAGTAATATGCCTGAACATTCATTCATAAGCTCTTCCTCCTATCCATTCTTCTCCTGTGGCTTTTCTGGTAACCGATGAGCAATGGTTCTACTCTTCCCCAGAACAAACCTTCATTGACATAAACATCTCTTGAGTGCCACTAACCTCTGCAAAAATTACGTTTTCCAAAACTTCATCTTCTCTCCCTTGCAGCTTCACCCTTTGATGCCAGAAAATGTACAGTGCTATTTACACTTGTCTTCCTATAGGCCTTGCTAGCTACAGTGTACCAGGTTGCTCCACCTGGGTGACCAAATAAATCCTACACAAAAGGGATTGGTGGCCAACAATCCTTAAGGCAACAAAAAGTGATGCATGAACTAAGGAGTCCCCTAGGTTTTTAAAGCCTCCCGGAAACAATAAACCAATAAAGCTAGCAATCCCAGAAGTCTCAGTTCTCTCCAGAGGTAATCTATGGAATTTTAAATGACACATTGGGGCATAAAATCCACATGCGTTTTCTGTGTGTTATTTCTTCACAGCAGAATTTCATCAAAGTAGATCAGACACTTGTCCCCAGCACAAGTACTGAAATGTATATACAGTAGTGCCTCACTTAACGATGATAATCCATTCCAGGAAAATCGCTGTTAAGCGAAAACATCATAAAGCAAAATTTAAAAGCCCACTGAAATGCATTGAAAACCATTCAATGCATTCCAATGGGCTGAAAACTCACCGTCCAGCGAAGATCCTCCATACAGCGGCTATTTTCGGAGCCTGTATAGTGAGGAATCAGTCCCTAAGCACAGCGGGGAGCCATTTTAAGCACCCGGTGGCCATTTTGAAAACCCGACAATCAGCTGTTTTTGATCGTCGTAAAGTGAAAATCAGTTCCCGAAGCAGGGAACCGATCATCGCTAAGCGAAATTCCCCCATTTAGACCATCGTTTTGCGATCGCAATTGCGATCGCAAAAACATCATCGTAAAGTGGGTTCATCATAATGTGGGGCAATTGTTAAGTGAGGCACCACTGTATCTCTGTGGGAGAACATCCACGAATCCCACTTTGAGCACTCTTCTAGAAACAGGTAAAAAAGCAATTCCAGCTAATTGTGCTTCCTTCCTCTAATTTTCAGCAACTGAAATCTTTCATTTTAATCCAGATCCTCAAATCTTTCAGCATACCTCCTTTTTTCCACTGTTACTACTAGGGGTGCCAGGTCTCAGGGCACCAGCTGGCATCAGTGTTGCTATACTTCTCTGGTCCTCCAAGCAGGAGAACCTAAAATAGCAGGGTGAGCAATACTGGAGGGAGAGAAAGTTAGCTTTTTCTGTGTGAGATGGCTTTAACGCCTAGGCACCCATTTTCACTCATTCCCAGGCTCAACCAGGTTTCACTGGTTCAGAACGAAGCATGTCTATCAGCACCGTACTTGTCAGCAGCTTCACAGGTCAAGAAAATCTTTTCATGTGTCACATGTGCTTCAAGTAAGGCTGTGTCAGTTGTGAGTTGCAACATTTACAAGAATTGCTATAAATGTTGCAACTCTTGGGTCCATTTTGCTGACTGGACACACACACACACACACACACACACACACACACACACACACACACACACACACACACACACACACACACACACACACACACACACACACACACACACACACACACACACACGGCTCTGGAATGCCACGTTAGCTAGTTAGCCGGTTTTAACCAGCTTCTACTAACATTTACCTTAACAGCTCCTCTGACCATTTCCATAATCACCTGATCCATGTGCAGTTCAGTCTTTACAGCTCTTCATCCCTGTGACATCATAAGAATGCAAAGCTCTCAGATTTGGGCTGTACATTTCAAGGAATGGAATTATTCAATATATTTTCATCAGTTTTATAATTTAATTTTTTTAATGTAGAACTTACTGTTCTTTCTATTCTTTTAATACTTTGTGTCACGTTGATTTCCCTAATCAAGACAAAGGCAGCCTATGCATAAGACAAATAAAATAAATAATAAATAAATAAATGCTGCTAATCTGGTAATACTAGTTATTAAATATCACTAGATTCATGGTTCATAGACTCAAGAGCACAGATACCACATTGGCTGAAATCCTATTGACAGAGGGAGCACTATTTGCAGACATGGAACATTTAACAGCTCAAATATTTTAAACATGGAATTCTATATTTTTAGCAGTTATGAGATTTCTTGCTCTTACTGAATGAGAGATGGAAGGCAAAATATACAGCCATAGTTTGGGCCACTTATTTGGTAGAAAACAAGTTTTTTTCCATGGGAGAGAAGCCATCTTACAGTTTCACAGCATTTCATAGAGGCTGTCTAAAAGAAAGGCCCTGGGCATGTGCTGCAACTGTGGGAATACTTGTACAAAAAGCTGAAATCTGTTTCCCAAGCCATCTCAAAACTGCATAGAAAGCAATAAAGCCATACATTAAGCAGTGAGATATAAATTATTAGAAGCTTCTAATTATTATTATTGCTGCTGCTATTGTTGAGATTATGGCTTTGTGAATCTTAAATTTCTGGAAAGAGGTTTCAAACATGATAAGAAATTTTAAAAGTGTCTTTTCAGAGATCCAGTTCTAACATTGTTGTTTCAGTATGTCTCTCTGAACTATTTATTCACACATAAATCCTACTAAGTAAAATGGGTCTTACATCTCACAGGAAATTGATATATTTGCTTCTTGGACTATAGCTCTCAGAATCCTTCAGTCAACATGGTCACTATTGTGGCTGAGAGATTCTGGATGGTCTAGTTTACAAGTTTTCAAGCTCTGCTATGACTCTCATTTCCTACTACAAAATAGTCCATAACAATGAAACCAGATACTGTAGCAGCTAACAGGAATGGGATTTAGGAAGGAGGCACCACATTCGCTTGGCACTTGCTTTTAAATACATGTGGGATATATGAAAAGTTAAACAGGGAGAGAAAGTTAAGTTAGGTTATTTTCTAGTTATAATAAAATAATAATTCGGTATATTGAAATTAAATGGCACCTTGATTTCTGCAGTTTGCCCCAACTTTCTACTGAAAGTTAATTGTGACTGTGTCACTTGTGGGGGATTTCTCTAGTATTCTTATGGATTGCAGTGTGGATGGTAGTGTCTTATGAGCCCACTCATAAGAATGTCCCAGAATCCCTGTGTATGGCAAATGTCATTATTTCCTTATTTATATGTGCCACAAATGCATATGGCCCTTCTATATGGTTCCTCTCACCCAATTTTATTCCAATTTTATTTGATAATTTGGTAATCCTGTACCCTGAGAAGTACTGATTGGCCAAGAATACCAAGCAAACTTTGTGATTAAGCTGGGATCTGAACTTGCATCTTCCTTTTCCAAGACCCACATTCCACTATACCAGCTTTCTACTGATTACTACATAAATGATGCCAAGGCTGAAACAAATTGGTAGGAAACCGGCAACGTAGATCTGGAGAACTGGAATATAATAATCCTACACATGTCCACCTGAACATATGACATACTGACATAATATGACATATTACCACAGATTATCCATCTGCAAACTTTTGATAATCCCTCACAGTAACTTCAAACAGTGTTTCTCCCAATCTCTTGTCCCCGCTGCTCACCACCTTGCCATAGCTGGACACAACAGCAGAGTGTTAGTAAACATATAAATGCCCTTCCTGAGAAAAGCGGGATATCTTGTTTCTGTCAAAGTAGAACTCAGGCTTTTTGATAAAGGGACTGGTGTGTGATGTAAGACTAGAAAAGTTGGGAACTGCTGAATGTAGACCGGATAATTTTGTTGAGGACGGCATCTTTCAGATGTGCTGCACAAGTCAGTGGTGTTGTACCTAGCAAAATGTTCCCTTCCACAGAGCTATTTATAAGGCACAGCAATCAGTACTGTATAGTGTTGCATCAGGCATCCTGACTTAAGTTACTGGCACACAAAGAGATTTTATAATCTATCTTTCCAGTGGGAAAAAAAAGATCTGAAGCAAAGTACAATAAAATCATAACCAAAAACACAAAGTAAAAAAGCAACAAATACCAGCTCAGTCTCTCATAATCAACTGTCTGCATGGTCTTAAATGGTCCATCTGAACAAATTAACGACCCACCAGATCTGGCATGATGGAGTTCTACAAGCATTAAAATAAAAGGCTATGAACTACAGACAAGTGTGAAGTGATAAGGTCATTAGCCACCAGATGTTAGATGGAAATTGAGACCTATATGTTGCCTTTCACCCCTCAGCTGCCTGTCAAATCAGATGCAACACTGACAGCCACAGAGAAAGATGGTCTCATCTGGACTGGGTCCTTTCCTTCCATGCTATTTCCTACTGAAACAGAATGACCTTTCACATTTTCTGCAGAAAATCAATCCCACTTCCAAGTTACTATTTACTCTCAGTGGAAAAACGTAATGGCACATAAGGCTCACTCTTGTTGCCTCCCCCCCCCCGCCGCCACCTTTGCAAGGACGAGATTTCAGGTATGCTAGTCACTGAACTCACATATCAAAGGCCAACATTCTGCTGCACAGCTCCACCAGCACAGCAAGAGAGAGACAGACCAGAGTTCAGATGTACACTTGGCCATGGAAACTCATTAGGAAGTGACAATAATAAAATCACTTCTTAAAGATATCAAGAAAACCCTACCACAGTCATCATAAATTGGATGTGACTTGATGACGCCTAAAAACAGTCTACTTACCATAGCAGGCATTTCAATGCACGAAAATAAATTATCCTATTTTGTGTACTATCAGATTATGCCTATGGGCTCTTCATTTTTGCTTACTAAATTTTTCACCCCCTGTGTATAGATCTGTAAACACTCTTACTTAATCTCACAAAATGTCCTTCGATGCTAGTCATAAGAAAAAACCTTCCTGAATATTTTAAGGACAATTCCTCTATAAAGAAGAGGAGGAGGAGGAGAAGACAAAAAGACAAAAGCATGCAAAATGTACACCGTGTGACAAACAGGTTCAAGGACTGGTTATAAATATGAAATCATAACATAAATAACCCTGTGCTTAGTTGTAAACTAAATGGTTATAGGGTAGATTTGAACCACAATTATTAAACCAATATTAGCCTTAAAAAGCAACCAACTTCTTGCCGATTTAAATCAATCCACTCTGCTTCTGACTACAGTGGGATGTTAGTAATACCCCTATTCTCATTTCCTGCCCCATTTTACTTTTTTTAAAGAATGGAAAGCCATTTTAGCAAAGGCACTTAGAACAAACTGCAATGACCAAAAAGGCACATCAAAGCAAACGGTACATATTCAGAAGAGACACAAAACAAGCTTCTGTTGCATACATTCTTGCCCTATAAACAGTACCTCCCACTTCCAAAAACTACAGACACAGATCAGAACCTTTTGCCCTCAACAGCCAATGCAGTGGCAGCAGCATTTTTTCTCCTTGAACTCACACCTACCAGCCTATATAGTGCAGGAACTTCACAGACAGACATGTGCATAATGCCTAGCCTCGGGGCCCTCAGGGCCAAGGTGTTGTTGGGGTGTGGCTGAAGAGATTTATATATAGCCATTATGTGAGTAGTGTCAGGCTTCTGGGGCCTTAGGCCAAGTCATTGTGGGAAAGATATATATATATAAGGATAAGGTAAGATATATAAGGCCCCAGAAGCCTGACACTACTCACATAGTGGCTCAAGAAGGAGCTGGCTGGTTGCCAGTGATTTGGAACAAGTGCCACACACTGAAAGGTTAGACATTTAGAGTTGGCAAACAAAATACTGGCCTAAAGGACTTAGACCAGTGGTTTCCAACCTTGGGTAACCCAAGGAGTTGGACTACAACTCCCAGAAACCCTGGCTAGCACAGCTAGTGATTAAGGCTTTTGGGAGTTGCAATCTAAGAACACTTGGTTACCCAAGGTTGGCAACCACTGACTTAGACTTTAACTCTTCAAGGTCTGCATGGTCAATGAGAAATTATGGAAGCTCTAATCCAAAATAGCTGAAAGGGCAAAGGTTCTTCCTCCCCCACTCCCCACGATATCCCGGGCAGATTGTATTATCATCAGGTGTATGTGCTGTTTTGCCAAAGACCAACTGCAACCAGACCATAACCACATCACTTGAAGAAGAATTTGGAACAAACAGAAATGGAGGGAGATGAGTCTCAAGCAAACTACTAAGATTTTTAAAAATGCACTGAGCAAACTGTGGGGTATTTTCAGATTCCATGACAATTTTAAGGCACTGAATTTTATAATATTGAAGGTTAATACAGTACTAGAGTTAGGGTTGTGATGGCTAGAAATCTAATGTATATGTCTTACATTTCCTGAAACCAAAGAGATTTTAATGTCTCCTTCCCGCAAAATGAGGCCAATCTAGTGACAGAGTATGTTATTTCTACTTCTTTGCATCCTGGATAACAAAAGAACAGCATGTGACACTTTTTCTCCCAGAGCATTACATTGACTGGGATAAAAACCTACCCCAATGGCAAAATGAAATAGATTTGTTGCCAAAATTTCTATTCCAGATGGGTTTCGTCTGTTTAAAAAATAGCATATAGCCAAAGGCTGACACCAAGGGAATATTTTTTACAATCTCAGCCCATCCACATTGGCATGTAGATAGTTCTATGGGTCTCTGTTGGAACTACTGTATTTGGATCAGAAAAAAAGACTACATTTTCATGTGTTTCTACTTAAAACAATCCATCCTGCCCCTTTAAAAGCTGTCAAACATATTTTGGGCATAGAGCTAGGGCATGCATTCTTCTTGGCACACACAGTTCAGCACAATCTAAAATAGCTCTTTGTTTAGCCTGCACCGATGGGTACCTTTCACCAAAATAGCACTGGTGGGGTGGGGTTAACTGTGGTGAGAAACCTGTCACATATTAGGTGGGTTGTGGCATTGAAAGGGAAGGCAGAGAAACTCCTAAATTTTTGTCTTCTTTTTAAAAAATTATTTCCCTGAGTGACACAGTTAAATTCTATTAACATGGTGCATTGCCATTTTGATATGCCATTTACTTTATCACAACAAAAGGGAAAATCACCCCAGCCTCCTGAATGACGGTCAAGAGAAAAGACAGAGAAAGAGGCTCCATGGATTCCACCCTAGAAGGAAGCACACCCTCACCAGAGCCCCAGGTGAGGAGAAAAGTAGGAAAAGGGAAGGTTACTTCGCTTCTGTCTACCCAATCTTCATCCCAACATTTTCTCCTCATATTGTAGCCGTGCTTGGCTGCTGTTCCCCCTGCTTCCTTTCTTGCAAGGAAGTCAGCTAAATTTACTCATGGATAAGCCAGGTAAGACTTGTTTGCTAGTAAACTAGGTGAACGTGCTCTGTGGACCTGTAGCACCGGAGAAGAGGGCCCACCGCACAATCTCCAGTGTGGATGGAAGGATCCCTCAAGTGAGATTTAAAACAGATGAGCTACTAATCAGATTTAAGTTAAGAACCTTTTAAGTGTAGACAAGATCACGCCAACTTTCCCAGTGTGGACAGGATGTAAGTTAACTTTTGGTTTCAGGCCCTGGACATCCGAATGGTTAGCAGTAAACTTCTCTGGGAAAAAGTATGTCACACTCACTTTTATTTTAAGATAAGGATAGTGTTTATCAGAGAAATACATTGATATAGGGAAATTACCTCAATTATTGTTATAATTCATCAAAGTAGAGATGCATTAAATTGTGACTACCTTCTTATTTCTCAAGAACACAGATAAAACTCTCCTCTCTCCTCTACCACAGGGGTGAAGAGAAAACATTGGAAAGAAGGAAAGTGACATTGCCAATTCTAAGTATAGCCGTCTATGTTGAAGGAAGGTTTGCCCAGATCACAGAAGTAACGGATAAGCTAGAACACACAGGGAGGTCCTTTTCTCTCTATTTACTCCTTTCCACACAAAGACACGCTTCTTCATCAATGTAACCTGAGTGGCACTCTGCAGAAGACAGCAGCCAAAGGTTTCCCAACACCACACCCCAAAAATCAACGGCTAATACTAGGAAATTGCTCTACATCTTCCCCCCCTCCCCCAAACAGTAGCTCCAAAGTGTTAGGAAAGTCCTTGTTCCAAAATACTCCTGAAATCCAGCCAATTTAATACTTCCCCAATTTCACTTGGATTTGTCTTGGTTTTAAAGTAGGAAAGATAGAAAAACAGAAGAACAATACATGGGCGTTTTCCAGAGATGATAGTTTTCTTCCTTTCTGCTTTACCAATACCTCCCACTAAATGAGCCTCATGGCACAGTGGTTAAACTGCTGTACTGCTGTACCAAAACTGTGCTCACAACCCGGTTCAATCCCAGGTGGTCGGCTCAAGGTTGACTCAGCCTTCTATCCTTTCCCATTTTGGTAAAATGAGTACCCAGCTCGCTGCGGGGGGTGGGGGGTGGGATGTGTAGCCTGCGTAATTAACTTGTAAACCGCCCAGAGAGTGCTTTAAGTGCTATGAGGTGGCATATAAGCAGCATATTTTGTTTTGCTTTGCTTTAAAGCCATTTCTTCACCCTCCTGATGACTGCAAACAAAGGGAATCTCAGCAACCAGCCATCCACAGTGAAATGCAGCAGAGAAAGGTGATTAATCCCTGAGAGATTATCTCCTTCCTGGTACCGGAAAGAGACACAGATTCAGGCTCAAAGGTAGTTTAAGGATTTAGGGGATGTCTTATCTTGTGCCACTTTGGAATTGTTTAGAAGAATTACTAAAGAAGTAAAACACAACCATCTTTAAAACTGTACTTATAATTCTGACAAAATGGGCCTAGTCAATAATAATTTCCCACAATAGGAATATAAAAAGATGGGGTAGATTTTTGGTCTAACACAGTGATACCGAACCTTGGGTCGCTATCTGTTGTTGGGCGACAGTTCCCAAGATTCCATGCTGACTGGGACTTTGGGGAGTTGAAGGCCAATAGTATCTGGCGCTCCATGTCTGTAAATTACTGATCTAACAGAAATGGTCACACAGAGAGGAAGTGGTTCTCCAGGTTTTCAGACAACAGCCTTTCCAAACCTTATGCAAAGGTGACAGAAATTGTCTCTAGCATTTTTTACATAGAAAAGATGTCTGGCTCTGCCACTGAGATACAGCCTCTTCCCCGACGCACCTCCAATGTTTATAACTATATGTTACCTAAAGTTTATAGAATGTGGGCAAAAACCTTTATTTTCTACATGTCAGTGGCAAACGTAACTGCAAGACAAGGCTAGCATTTTAATGCTTAGTTTCAAACTAGCTAAATGGGATCTCTTTCCTTCTTTTTACCAGGTAGACAAACTAGAAATGAAACTAATCAAGCAAACATTCTGCAGTAATCAGATGAGTGCTCAATAGTGTTACAACTCTATCTCTTGATTCTAACAAAGCTAAAATTAAACAACTTCCATAGTGCCCTAAGTTTGCCTTAAAAAGGGCATGGGAAAATAGTCAGTACCCAAATGCAACATCTACACACACACACACACACACAAACCAATAACAATAAAAGACTGCACAATAATTTCATTCCACATGAATAGTTTCACCAACAGAGGCTTACACATTTCTTGCGAGAATCTTGGAAAAATACTACACCCTTAAGGTAGCATTTTTTTTTGTAACACAGTACAACATCACTATGGTAACATACCAAACAAATTATTCAAGCTAAACACCAAATTAAGGAAGTCCTAGTATTGCAGGTGCTCATCTACATAGCTCAATTGGAACGGGCAGGCTAAATAGGATCACTTAAGGACAGGTAGAGGTCTGGTATGCCATTTGCTGCAATTGATCCTATTTGGTCTACCTCCTTTAGGAAAAGAAAAGAAAATGAAGGAAAAAACATCAGTGACTCATCTCCTCTTGAATCCAAGAGGAAGAATTTAATTGTTTTAAAAAAGAATTCTAAGATGTATAGTGCCTGTATGCTGTCCTACTAGAGTTTTTTTTAAACTTACAGCTCCTTGTTTTGCCTCTCCAGAGAGGAACAGAGGAAGTGCTTAATTTCTCAATATCATGAAGTGGTTAAGATGTTAAGCCACTCAACAATATTGGGAAATTGAAAACAGAAGGAAACTTTAAGCAGTAAGCTCCACTTTGGTTCATTTCCAGTGATTGCATGTGTTGGATAGGAACACCCTGGGGATAGGATGGTTCATTTTAACAATTACATAATCTGATTACGAGCAAAAGGAGCAAACCAGCCTGTCCTTGCAGTGGACCAAACACTGGGACAAAACCTCATCAGTTCACACCTTAAGTTCAAAAAATGGGACCTACTGTGTAACAAAATGTTGCAGAATGACCCTCTTATTCACTTTTCCAGCCAGCCATATGTTATTCCATTAACCTCTATTTCACCTCTAAAAATGATCCAGTCCCCCTCCTACCATATCAAGCAGCCAGCATATTGTAGCCAATGAGTACTCCCAGACCTCATTAGGGGAGAGAGGAGGATGAGAGGAGGATGCCCAATGTAGTTTGTTTTGCTACTGACATATTATGTAACTGTCTATCTTAAACAATCTTGCTGATACTTCCCTTCCATTGGATGCTGCTGTTCAGGTTACACAGGCATATCCAAGTGTACAAAACAAATGTCAATATTCCTCATCAATATTTAAAATTACATCTCTGGCCTTTTGGACCATCTCTGTTGTACACACTATAAATATACAGATGTCTTGCCTTCCAATCATGTCTGGAAATGTAGTCACACCATTCCCCTTGCTTCTTGCAGAGCTGTGCGAGTTGTCCAAGAATAAGCAGGTGGAGCATGAGAGAGTGTGTCTACTGCTGAGTGTTTCTTTCTTTTTCTTTCTTTCTTGCTTTCCTTCCATCCCTCCCTCCCATTAGTGCAACACACTATTCTAGATGGTTTACAGTGTGCTAAAATAAAACTCAATAGCAATGAAATTAAAATAAAACTATCAGACAATAAAGAAACTACAAGAGGTATAGTTTCAAGATAAAATGCAGAACACAACACGTAAAATCAGGCATGGTTACAATGAAACGCTCCTCTGAAAAGCAGAGTTTTCAAAAGCCTTTTAGCCATTGGGAGATAGGGAAATGTTCAGTGCTTGTTGTAACACAACACCTGTATCTTTGCAGCCAGCACAAAACCTTCAGAAGTAGCAAGAACATATAATGCCTCAGAATCATCATGATCTTAGAACTATGAGCAAGTAGAGTATGAAAGAGATAATTGGCAGCAAACTGTAGAACAAAGGTTATCAAAATGCAGCCTGGGGGGTGGGGCGTCTCTCCAAGGCCTTTTTTGTGGGCCCCTGATGTCCCACCACCACCAAAGTTTAAACAAATCAAAAAGTAATTTTCAGCTCCTGAGAGCTTCCAGAAATGGTAGCTGTGCAAGAAAACAGTTTGTAAGCCTAGTTTTGCCAGTGAAAATCTAAGAAAATGAAAGCATAAGTGGACTTTCTATAACATTTGACTCCCACCCTTCTCGTTTTCAGAAGTGGTGTCGCCCCTAGTGGGTTCCAGAATCAGAAAATGGGATAACCATATGGACAATCTCACCAAGCTCCTCAAAGAAAATTAAGTGATACTTGTAAAAAATAAAACTGCTAACACCTCCCTATGAGATAAATGTTTATAAGCCATTAACTGTTCCATACCTTCAACTACAGGTGAAATACAGTACTTGCAATATCATGTTTAGGACCTTGATACCTAGCAGAGTACCTGCTCCCACCTAGCCCTACTTGTGTCACTTGATCTAACCAGGCTGGGCGGCTGAGAGGCTTGACCCCAAGAGAGGCCCGGAAGGAGGGAACTAGAAACCGGGCCTTCTTGGCAGTGGCCCCTCACCTCTGGAACATCTTGCCCCCTGAGATTCACCTGGAACCCTCGATAGTAGTTTTCAAGAACAAGCTAAAGACTTGGTTCTTCAGGCAGGCCTTCCCCCCTTCCATCACTTAGTTCATAGCTCACTTAGCCATCTTGGACTCTGCTCATCGCTCTTTTGTTCTGATATTATCTGTTTTAATTCTTGGTTTTATATTGCTCAGACTGTAAGCCACTTACAGAGTAGATTCATTTAAAGGGTGCAGTGAGTAAAATTTATAGATTCCTGCTTGAGCTAGAAGAAGAAGAGACTGAGAAAGAAGGATTCAAGTTAGTGTGGGAACAAGCCTTAGGATAAAGAATAAATGATGAAGAATGGAGGAAGATGTGGAAAATGAGGGTTTTACAATTTTTGTCGGGGACAATAAGAGAACAATTTATGTTTATGTTGTAGTTTAAGAAAAAAAAATAAAAATTGAACTCTTAAAAAAAGAATCTAGATGGGCGGGTTAAAAGCTGGATAAATCAATCAATCAATCGATCAATCAATCAATCAATCAAGTTTCTTTTAGGCAGTCTTAACTAAATTCCATCCAGACTGAGTTATTTGTTATACTGTCAGGAATCCTAAATCCTTTGGTGGTGTTTATTGCCTCAGTTTTCTCAGTTGCCTTTTGTTTTAGAAGGCCATTCAAGCTCAGATATCAGCATCTATATCTGATACTGTGAAGACAGACACCAATAATTTATCCCATTTTATGCTCTCCTTATCCATCTTTAGATAACAAGAGATCTGAAGGTGTGCTTATGGTCTAGCTGCCATCCTACCAGACTTCTTGCTTCTGAAGAGTTACAAGTTGTGCCTCTTTAGTAGCTCAAATCCAACGTGGTGCTGGTGTTGGAATGCCCCCCATAATATAATTTTCTTTCCTTCCCCCCTCACTGCAATCCTGGGTGCTGTCCCAGAAATGGCTCTGGTGGGACTGCTAGAGGAGAGGAAATCATCGTCTCCCAATTCTGCCGAGGGAACCAGCTCCATCAATGGACGTGTCCCTCTGGATCACAGCCAATGTTTTTAGCAACGTGCTTCTTCAATGCTGAAACCGAGCTACATTTTTTTCTCTGCTACAACCAGGATGAGCCTATCTTTCTTCTTTTTTCCAGCTTTTAAATTTTTATTCTTGGCTTGAAAAGCAGTAATTACACTGTTTCCATGCCACTGTTACTAGGCTGCAAAAATTCTGTAACAGCAGCCAGAAAAGGAGAACTATGGGAAAGTAGTACTGTATATGTCTCCATTTATGTACGGTATTTTAATGCTACACGTGCATCATTTCAAAACCTAAGCAAAGACCAGCTGCCAACTGTTTACAGAAATAAGCAGTCTTCCCCAATAATAATAACAGTTTTAAACAGCCAAAAACAAGGGAAGTTAGACAGAAAAAAGCATGGACAAGGCTTGGAAAATCTCCTTATTTTTAGATGATAGCTCCCAGAATTCTTCAGGAAGATTCTGAAAACTGTAGTCCAAAATTTTAACTTTTGGGGGCTTTATTGATTGATTGACTGACTGAGTGACTGACTGATAGATTTCTATCTATCTATCTATCTATCTATCTATCTATCTATCTATCTATCTATCTATCTATCTATCTATCTATCTATCTATCTATCTATCTATCTATCTATCTATCTATCTATCTATGGCAGCCAAGGCCACTCTGACTTTGAATAGATATTATTATTATTATTATTATTATTATTATTATTATTATTATTATTATTATTATTATTATTATTATTATTATTATTATTATTATTATTATTATTATTATTATTATTATTATTATTATTATTATTGATTTATACCCCGCTCATCTGGTCAAATCGACCACTCTGAGCAGCTTCCATAAAAAGTATACAGTAAAGCATAAAAAATTTACTACATATAATAAAACAAATAATAAATGGAAAGAGAAAGGAAATTAAGTATTGACAGGAGGGAAGGCCTGAACATATAACCATGTTTTTAGTTGACTCTTAAATATGCCCAGCGTAGGGGTCGCACGAATCGCTGGAGGAAGGTTATTCCAGAGGCGAGGAGCCACCGCCGAGAAGGCCTGATTTCGTGTTTTTTCCTTCCGGGCCTCCCTCGGCATTAGGCTCCTCAGCCTCACCTCCTGGCTCGTGCGGGTGATCCGGGTAGATCTAGGTGGGAGCAGGCGTTCCGCCAAATATCAAGGTCCTAAACTGTTTAGGGCCTTGTATGTAAGCATTAACACTTTGAAGTCGATGCGGAAACAGATGGGCAGCCAGTGAAGCTTGGCCAGAATAGGAGAGATGTGCTGGGATTTCCTCACTCCATTGAGGAGTCTGGCCGCTGTGTTCTGCACCACCTGAAGTTTCCGCGTCAGCTTCAAAGGGAGCCCCACGTAGAGCGTGTTACAGTGGTCTAATCTAGAGATTACGAGCGCATGTACTAAGATAGCACAATTATCAAGCATTGTAGGTGTGGTTATTGCATCTACTGCCAGGCACTTCTCAGAGCAACACTCACATGAAAGAAACAATAAAATGTAAGACTAGGAACAAATATCCAACCACACAATCCAAGCAGGCAGTCATCTGTGACCAATATCAACTACTGAATTTCTTGTGGCAGATGATCCAGTTTGGGTGCATTATTCATGCTCCTTGAATCCAAGCTGTTAGTGGAGACCAGTGCCCTCTTTGTCATGTCAATCTTGTGGGTCTGACTGTTTTCTTCCCTCTCCATAATTAAGCACTTTATGGAATGCGTAACCTACATGACAATTTAAGCATCATATTCCAAAATCTCCTAATCTTACAACTTGAAAAAAGGTGTTCCTGAGGCAGATTAAAATGTTTGGCTCTTAGTGTGGCACAGACTTTGCACACAGCTTCGTGCTTTCACATTGATTCGTTACTTGTATCAAGAGAGCCACCCTGCTTCAAAGTCCCAGGCATCAGAGAGGAGCCCCTCTCGAAATGACATGCAAACTCAACCCCTGAATTACATGTAGGAAACACTCTAGCTTCTGTGAAAGCCAAATTAACACTAGCATGCTCATGAACAACAAAAAGCAGTTCCATGTTCCACTGGTGTGAATAATATCTCCCGAGGATGAAGAAAAACAATGAAAGAGAACTTCCAAAGCAAAAAGGAAGAAACAGCTTCAAGGATTTCAGATACCAGAAATGCAGAGATGATGTCTGTGTTATTTCAAACTTCAGAGTGTTTTGGAAAGTGCTCTAATGTCCACACTCATGGGATCTTCAGGGAATTAATTTCTTCAAGGCTCTCTGACAAGCATAGTCCTTGATCTAGTATAATGTTTTATTTTTCTCTCTAAAAGATCGTACTTTCTGCCCAATAGCTGCTTGATCTTTCTTTTCTTCAGATCATGGGTATGTGAGCTTGCTTGCTTGCTTGCTTTTCTGAGAAGAGCCACAGTCTTTTGGGGGTTAATCTGTCACAGGTTGCACACAGCTGGTAGGCAAAGACAGTAGAAAGTGGGCAAAGCCAATTCTTGTCATACTCCCCTATTGACTCTGCCATCTCCTCCTCTAATTCTCCTTCCCAGTCCCTAAGCAGCAGAATGCTGAGGGATGAACTGATGGCTTACAAAGTGCTTTTGAAATCAGTCTGAGACTTGCACTGAATTTGGTCAAGAACCACACTGTCACCATCTCTATTCCAGAGAATGGCTTCATTAACCAAGGCAACAAATATATGTCACTTTAATTAAATTCACATGTAATTAAGTAAAAAGAAAAGTAAAAAAAGAAAACAGTTTTTTAAAAAAACACTAGAGATCCTGATGATAGCATGTTTATCAGAATAGTATCTCTTCCACCACTGAACTTCAGGGCATTAACATTGTAATATATCCAGTTTTTTCATCAAAGTATTCAAAGTATTCAAAATATCACAATAATCCAAGTTTATGCACCAACCAGCATTGCTGAGGAGACTGAAATTGAACAATTCTATGAAGATTTACAACACCTTCTAGAACTGACACCAAAGAAAGATGTTCTTCTCATTCTAGGGGACTGGAATGCTAAAGTAGGGAGCCAAGAGATAAAAGGAACAACAGGGAAGTTTGGCCTTGGAGTTCAGAACGAAGCAGGACAAAGGCTAATAGAGTTTTGTCAAGAGAATAAGCTGGTCATCACAAACACTCTTTTCCAACAACACAAGAGGCGACTCTATACATGGAAATCACCAGATGGGCAATATCGAAATCAGATTGATTATATTCTCTGCAGCCAAAGATGGAGAAGCTCTATACAGTCAGCAAAAACAAGACCTGGGGCTGACTGCGGCTCTGATCATCAGCTTCTCATAGCAAAATTCAAGCTTAGACTGAAGAGATTAGGAAAAACCACTGGGCCACTCAGGTATAATCTAAACCAAATCCCTTATGAATACACAGTGGAAGTAAAGAACAGATTTACGGAACTAGATTTGGTGGACAGAGTGCCTGAAGAACTTTGGATAGAGGCTCGTAACATTGTCCAGGAGGCAGCAACGAAAACCATCCCAAAGAAAAGGAAATGCAAGAAAGCAAAGTGGCTGTCCATCGAGGCCTTAGAAATAGCAGAGAGGAGAAGGGAAGCAAAATGCAAGGGAGATAGGGAAAGTTACAGAAACTTGAATGCAGACTTCCAAAGAATAGCAAGGAGAGACAAGAGGGCCTTCTTAAATGAACAATGCAAAGAAATAGAGGAAGATAACAGAAAAGGAAAGACCAGAGATCTGTTCAGGAAAATTGGACATATTAGAGGAACATTTTGCGCAAAGATGAACATGATAAAAGACAAAAATGGGAAGGACCTAACAGAAGCAGAAGACGTCAAGACGAGGTGGCAAGAATACACAGAGGAATTATATCAGAAAGATTTGGATATCCCGGACAACCCAGACAATGTAGTTGCTGACCTTGAGCCAGACATCCTGGAGAGCGAAGTCAAGTGGGCCTTAGAAAGCCTGGCTAACAACAAGGCCAGTGGAGGTGATGGCATTCCAGTTGAACTATTTAAAATCTTGAAAGATGATGCTGTTAAGGTGCTACATTCAATATGCCAGCAAGTTTGGAAAACTCAACAGTGGCCAGAGGATTGGAAAAGATCAGTCTACATCCCAATCCCAAAGAAAGGCAGTGCCAAAGAATGCTCCAACTACCGTACAATTGCACTCATTTCGCACGCTAGCAAGGTTATGCTCAAAATCCTACAAGGTAGGCTTCAGCAGTATGTGGACCGAGAACTCCCAGAAGTACAAGCTGGATTCCGAAGAGGCAGAGGAACTCGAGACCAAATTGCTAACTTGCGCTGGATTATGGAGAAAGCCAGAGAGTTCCAGAAAAATATCTACTTCTGCTTCATTGACTATGCGAAAGCCTTTGACTGTGTGGACCACAGCAAACTATGGCAAGTTCTTAAAGAAATGGGAGTGCCTGACCACTTTATCTGTCTCCTGAGAAACCTATATGTGGGACAGGAAGCAACAGTTAGAACTGGTCATGGAACAACTGAGTGGTTCAAAATTGGGAAAGGAGTACGGCAAGGCTGTATATTGTCCCCCAGCTTATTTAACTTATATGCAGAATACATCATGCGGAAGGCTGGACTGGAAGAAACCCAAGCCGGAATTAAGATTGCCGGAAGAAATATCAACAACCTCCGATATGCAGATGATACCACTCTGATGGCAGAAAGTGAGGAGGAATTAAAGAACCTTGTAATGAGAGTGAAAGAGGAGAGTGCAAAAAACGGTCTGAAACTCAACATCAAAAAAACTAAGATCATGGCCACTGGTCCCATCACCTCCTGGGAAATAGAAGGGGAAGATATGGAGGCAGTGTCAAATTTTATCTTCCTGGGCTCCATGATCACTGCAGATGGAGACAGCAGCCCTGAAATTAAAAGGCGCCTTCTTCTTGGGAGGAAAGCGATGACAAATCTTGACAGCATCTTGAAAAGCAGAGACATCACCTTGCCAACAAAAGTCCGAATAGTCAAAGCTATGGTTTTTCCTGTCGTGATGTATGGAAGTGAGAGCTGGACCATAAAGAAAGCAGACCGCCGAAGAATTGATGCCTTTGAATTGTGGTGCTGGAGGAGGCTCTTGAGAATCCCCTGGACTGCAAGGAGAACAAACCTATCAGTTCTAAAGGAAATCAACCCTGAATGCTCACTTGAAGGACAGATCCTGAAGCTGAGGCTCCAGTACTTTGGCCATCTCATGAGAAGAAAAGAGTCCTTGGAAAAAACCTTGATGTTAGGAAGGTGTGATGGCAAGAGGAGAAGGGGACGACCGAGGATGAGATGGCTGGACAGTGTCTGCGAAGCAACCAACATGAACCTGACACAACTCCGGGAGGCAGTAGAAAACAGGAGGGCCTGGCGTGCTCTGGTCCATGGGGTCACGAAGAGTCGGACACGACTAAACGACTAAACACACACACACATTCAAAATTCAATGTTAAATAGTTTAGACAAGTCACAATGAGTGAGGCCTATGCACTGCGCATATATGTCAAAAGTAAGACCTTGGAAATGCTCTGCTATTCTGACAAAGGAATTTTGGGAGTTATAATCCCAAAATATAATTTTTTCAAACTTTGCCAAAGGCAAAACGCCTTCAATTTAAAAATAAATTGCAGAGCACCTATTTGACACAGTGCTAGACCCACTAGAGTCATTAGTGGGCACAGAAAATTTATAAGAGGACTGAAATAATATATATAGACATGCAGGTTTGTATATAGATGTCTAGGAACAGGGCTTGGAACATTGCAGCAAATTCAGTTTTGAACAAGGTCCAGACTAGCACATGCTAAAGTTTGAAATCATACCCAGAAGATATCACATCAGAGGATTTGTCTCTACCAAGCCCCAGTTTACTGATTCTGGTGTAGCTGAAATATTAAGGGCACAAACTTGGACTGAAAAAAGTATTTGTACTGACTTTGGTTAATACACTTACTATACAATACACTGCCTAGGCAGCAGCTACAGATAGTAACTATGCATCCGTACTCAAAAAAAAAATATCGTTTTACCTCAAATCACTAAGCATCGGTCAATTAAAACTCCTGCTAAAGCTGGTTTTAAATATGTAGGCTTCTTTTACCCGTCCACTTCTCTGCTTGAGATTACAGGGCAGTACTGGGGATAAGAGCCAGCTGGCTACAACAGGACTCTACATCTTCCTTCCCTGCCTCCCTTGGACCCACAGTTTTCTCTAAACATTTTCCAAAAAAGTCTTTTGAAGACAAAGAAGGTACCACATGGACTGGGAAGTTCGCCATCACAGCCCCAGTCATTAATGAGGAAGCACCTCAGCATCCTTCTCTAAACAAGCGGCAAGACTTGGACAGCGAGTGAGAAATACCACACGCACACTCGGTTACCAGGTCGGAAACTGAGTAAATTGAGATTAATCAAGTCTGAAGGGCATCCTTCAGGCCTGAAAGGAACAAGCCACAGCGTTGTTCCTGAAGACTGGATGTACTCAGTAGTTTAACTAGTTACCTCGCTCACCCTGGCCCTGCCATAGACAAAAGCAGCAAATGCACAATCTGATTAAAAGTTTGCCCACCCAATTTTATTGAACTGGAAGAGTCTGAGAAGACAGGATTAAAGAAGACTTTTTTTCAACAGGAAATAAAAAGGCAAAAAAAGCCTTGTGCTCCATGAATAGAAACAAAATCCAGGAATGAAGAATACAGTACATCAGTTAGACCGTTACAAATCTTCTAGAATTCTTCTTCATGTTTAGATGATGCAGAATTGCCCGGGGGGTGGGGTGGGGAATGGAGAAGAAGCAAGAAGTTAAAAAACTTGGCAAGATTATGGGGTTGTTTATTTCACAAGCAGACTCATATGCAAGATAAGATTGTAGATTCAGTATAAAAATTGTGTTAAAATATTTCCTCTCTTCGTTGACCAAAGTCTGGCTATAACTCCTAGAAGTCAGTTTGTTACTCTGAGCAAAGCACACAGGTTTCTGGAAAATGGCTTACAGCAGGCTTTTACATCACAGGTCTTTAAGTCAACAAAGTTGGGGATCAAAATTTTCAGGAGGGCTGCTAGCTTAGTACACAAACTGAATCACAGCTCTAAAATTTGTATTTTTTAAAAAATCATTGGTCCAAATCTTCTTGCTTAGCACAATAAATTGCACTAGAGTAGGCTCATTAAATCAATCCAGATTTAGTGAATCAACTCCCCCATAAATTCCATTGCTTCATATGGGCTTACTCTAACAGACTTACTATGCTATGGTACTCCTATATGGTATGGTACTATTGTATTCCCAGCTGATGCAAATGGATGAGAAAGATGGATAGAGAAAAAAGCTGGAGGGAAAAACCTAATTCATTCAAAATATGGTAGGAATGGATTGGAGATTT
This sequence comes from Pogona vitticeps, assembly GCF_051106095.1. NCBI lineage: Eukaryota > Metazoa > Chordata > Lepidosauria > Squamata > Agamidae > Pogona > Pogona vitticeps. Next base: position 301,211,757 of record NC_135783.1, read on the forward strand.
AGAGATAACATGGACCACCAGAAAGACAAACAAGTGGGTATTAAAGCAAATCAAGCCTGAGCTCATACTAGAAGCAAAAATGATTAAACTCAATCCATCATACTTTGGGCACATTAGAAGAAGAGAAGACTCATTGGAAAAGATAATGCAGGGGAAAGTTGAAAGCAGCAGAAAAGAAGGGAGTCAAATATGCGACAGATTAACTCCAAAAGGCTTTCAGTTTTTAAGAGCTGAGCTTTTAATGGCAAGACCTTTTGGAGGACACCAATTCACCTGATGGCCATAAAAGAAACAACTTGATGGCATATCACAACAAATTGTAGTTGGTTCCAACTATCAAGTATTGTATCTATAAGTTGGAGGGTTTGATGTTCTGCCTCTCCTAATGTTTCTTTCCAGACCTATTTCCAAATCTTTCACCATCATTGGTTGAAGCAAGTGGGGTTTCCCTCTTTCCCTCATCAAATACATGAAAATAAGCAATAGGATTAGGAATGTGCAAATCACTCACTACTATTGTCATTCATCATTTATATATGCATCTTTATACTGGTTAAAGCAGGTTCATGTGCATTTTTAAAAATGTAGGCTAGGCATTGTTGATCATTCATATCTTTAAAATGTATGCACAGTTTTATTTTCATGTTTGCCTCTCTGAAATTCACCATAAGCCTCACAGATGTATAGATTTCCAAGGCAACATGTGTTCTACTCCATCAGCAGTCTTGGGATATGTAAAATTGGTATTTCTCTACAGAAATGCAAATCCAGCAAAATACTTTCCCATTCCTAACAAGATCCAGGGAGGAAAAGCTGAGAAGGCACACACTGATGGAGTCCGCAAAGCGCTGAATCAGTTTTCTTCCAGCTATGTGCTCTCTTGGTTGTGACCTGTCTAACCCACTTTCCATATGTTTTTTATGTCTGTCAGGCTGGTAGCACTGGCAGAATTTGTTGGAATTTAGCAATCTTCGTATGCTGCCTTTAAGAGGTTTTGGCTGGGAGGGACCTTTCTGGACGGGGGGGGGGTGACTGTCAATCAATCCAGCAGCAACCCATTGTTCCCTCTCTGCCTCAGATTTTGAAGAGAGCCATGTCTCTCTACTCAAGAGTTCTTCTCCGGCTCGCATTTCATGGGATTTCCTGTCTGCCCAATCGGGTTCATTTATTGTTTGATTCAGTCGTCTTAGGTTTGTTATCTTGAGATTTAGCAATGTCTGTTAGAGAGGAGGTTTTTAGAGCGAGTTCTTGGATGTTGTTGTTGTTGTTGTTTTTGCACTGTTTGTTTATTGTTTTCATTTTGTTTGTAAATTTATGCTACTTTTTTGTAGCTGCCCAGGGTGGCGGCTTGACATTAGATGAGCAGGGTATAAATCCAATACATTTTTTACCCTGTCAGTTTGTGTGCAGTTATACAGTTAGCAGTCTGAATTATGTCAGTCATGGAAGATAATCAGTATGCGGCTATTAAACAATTAAGCTCTGCTCATGTAACCAATCATTATTTTCTACAGAATGCTCTTTTTGTTGTGATCGATTCAGAACTATGAGAAAATGGAAGATTTTTATTTTCTTCTCTTCTAAGTGAGTTATTGAGGGAGTAAGTGCCAGTTAAGGAGAACAAACAAAAAAGAGTGGTCTACTATGAGGAGAATTGTGCTCTGAAGGTTCCTGATTTTTTCCTGAGTAGCCATAAATATTTTAAGCCAAAAACTGTCAACACACTGCCAAGAGAATTTGCCATTATACCAAAGAAGGCAGTGAATAAAGAAATAATGCTTGAAATTATTATGTGTGTTCAGCATTTTGAAGAAAGCACTATCACACGTAACACTTCTTTCAAAAACAGAACACCTTTGTCTAGGGAGTGACTTCACTTCACCTACCTTACCAGTGTAGAAGGACACTTTTAAGGTTTCACCACTCAAAAAGCAACATTTAAGTCCCTGCACACAAAAATCTAGCATGTGTGAGAAGGAAGGTTCATCCCTCATCTTCTTCCTAGCTTTTATCTGTATGTATAAAATGGGTCTCCAAGCTATGGCCCGTGGGCCACATCCAGTCCGCCTTGCCTTTTTAATCCGAACCAGTCCAGACTCTTGGACCTTTCCTACCCTGCATCTCCTAAAAGTGTCTGGCAACAAGATTGGTTTCCCGCTCATCCCCTGCCCTAATGCGCATATGCGCGCGCGCACTCTCAGCCTACCATGTTTCCAGGAAAATAAAAGAGGGTCTGTGATGTTCACCTCCTTGAGGCACCTACGTTTTGTGCCCTCACGAAGGCTCCAGTCATGTTTTCTTTTCACTGCCACCATTGGATTACCTCAATCCACAAAATAATGACGTTTGATCAGACACTTGTATTGTGAATGCAAACAAAACTTATTTATTTAAAGTGAAGCCAATTTATTAATCACAGAAGTTCTTCATATGTACATATTATTCTCTTGCCTTATAATTTCCACCTTCTATTTATCTTGGCCAGTCTCTAACTCTATTAGTATCTATTCCTTCTCTCTCTGACTCTCACTCCGACTGACTCAACTCACTCTTGACTGACTCCTCCTCTCAGGCTCTGCCTTTTAACCTCTCTTGTGGCCCTACCTCTCAACATATCAACATAAAACATGAATAATACATGACTTATTTAGCATAATAAGGGTGGACGCTACAGGGTCTTATATTAATTTTTGCTCCAAAAACACATTAGGGCTTATTTTCAGGGGATATTCTATTTTTTCTTCTCCATGTACAACAATCTACATTTATTCAGATACAGTCATGTCATCTTCTGGTTGCTGCATAATGGTGAAGGACAGGGTTTCTCTCAACTGGGGCTTATTTTGGGGGTAGGGTTTATATTACAAGCATCCTGAAAAATCATACTAGAGCTTATTCTCAGGTTAGGTCTTATTTTTGGGGAAACAGAGTATCTGCCACAGGGAAAAAATGAAGCTCCCGCCCCTCCCCAGGCTTCTCTCTTGTGGCCCTCATACTGAAAAATTTGGAAACTCCTGATATAAAAGTACACAGTGTATGTTACCCCATCCACCCAGCCCCTGCAGCTAAGATGTAGGAACTCTGACTGAATTAGGCCTTGTCACATGGAAGGTTCCTCCAGGTAGAACTGATTGATTTAGATTCAGTTCCCACCTTCCATGAGCAGTATCATGAAGGGTGGGAACTGAAGTTTCTGTTATGTCCTAATTACCAAAAACCTATAACACTGCAAAACACAAATAAATTACTTCTACTTCAAACATTTGATTCATTGGCTAAGAAAATAAGTCTGCATACTTATTTGCATATGTTTTATTGACTTAATTCACAGGGAAACACACTGGAAACAATTTCAGACCCTTCCCAGTTCTGGATACAATTGCTGAATATTCACGAAAGATATACCGTATTTTTCGCTCCATAAGACGCACCTTTCCATAAGACGCACCGATTTTTTAGGAGAAGAAAACAGGAAAATATAATCTGTTTTCTTCGCTCCATAAGATGCACAGACTTTCCACCCCCCTGTTTTGTGGGAAAAAAGTGAGTCTTATGGTGCAAAAAATACAGTAACTGAGGAGGTGCAGGCGGATTAGACCCATTGTCAAGAGGAAGAAAGGGGGGAATATTGTTTCCACTTAGCAATTAGACAAACCCCATGAGATGCATTAGAAGGGCAGGAGTTTGTTTTAAGGTATTCATATCTTAAAAACACATGGACACCTAAGCGACCTCTGGCTACTTGCACCTTTTATAGAAATGACTTCTGAAAACTGAAGATGCCATGAAGGTGCACCTTTTCTGTTGCAGGGGAGGGGAAATATTTGAACAAGACAATTGTCAGCTTCACTACCATTAATGCATTACAACTCCACACACAGCCAAAATGGCATTTGGATTTTAAAAGGCCACTATATAAAACTTTTCGAAATTTAAAAACTTAATAGACGGTACTACCCACATTTATATGGAGTAAATCCATCCCACCTAATAGCATTTGCATATAGTCAACTGCAAAAACTGTTACATGCAGAATATATCTTACATCACAGTGCTATAATCAATCCGAACAGTACAAAGTGCTTTGAACACGAACCCATTACTAAGTCAAAATTTGGTGCAACTGGATTTTATGAATGCAGAAACTGAGACATTTGTTCTTATGTGTATTTCCTTAACAAAATGCAATTAGGCAATGACAAAATGCCCAGGACTTTGCATTCCCAACCCTTTACTGTAATCATCACTAAGTATGGTGAAGCTGATTGTTCTCTTTAATTGATTACACAAATTAAACAAGCTTATCTTCTGAAGGAGAAGACAGTCATGGCTGTGTCCCACATTAATGTTATGAGAACAACTTGAAGGAAATGTAACAAAGGAGAAAATCCTTGGTCACTAAACTATTACTAGAGAAAAGCAGCAAACACTGAAGAAAATACTGTATGCAAAATTATAATAACTATATCTGAAGAATGTAGCACCTAACTACAGACTTACTTCTTTGACACTTTAAATCCTGTCAGCCAAAATTAATCAATCATGCGTCAGGAAACAAAATAAGCTTTAGAAACATAGGATGCATCTCTTCTCTTGAAAATCAACACATTGTTACACACCTGTTGTTGGTAAGAGACAAGTCTTAGAACATGAAATACAACATAAAGAAAATATTTTGTTTTAGTGAAGAAGACATTTAGCACTTCTTCCCTATGAAAGTTGTCACCTTCTGTTTTCCTTTCCATCCATCTTCCTTTCCATCATCTACAAAAGCACCGTTGTTCCACCAGATTTATTCAGGCCAATTATCACCTGAATTACCTTTCAGTACACAGAGATTACTTTAGACCATGCCTGGGCAGCATGTGGCCGTCCAGATGTTGCTGAATTTCTGTTCCCAAAAACCTAAAAAACAGCCTTGCCAACAACAAGCCATGACAGGAGCAGTAGTTCCTCAATATCTGGAGGCCCACAACTCCCCAGTCTTTCTTTAAGCATGCTCTAGCAAATAATGATGTGCTCTTTCAAACTGTGTGACATATAGTTCAGCAGGTATTGCCATCAGCATCATTCTAGGTCAATGCTTCCCAAGTTTGGGTCCCCAGATGTTCTTAGACTACAACTCTTAGAAATCCTGGCCAGCATAGCTAGTGGTGAAGGCTTCTGGGAGTTTTAATCTAAGAACATCTGTGGATACAAGGTTAGGAACCATTGTTCTAGGTCATTCATAAACCCTGTTTGCATCACTCCTCCTAAAACACCTGAATACTGAGGCAAAATGGAGGCCTTTAGTGGACTCGGAATGAGAGGTGGCCTCATTTAAAAACTCACCTTGGTTCCAATGTCTTCCCGCTTGCTGCCTGGTTTGCTTCTTCTCAGTTTGATAGAGGGAGATCGCAGCAAGTTCTTTATCCTGCTGGTAATTGTTGATCCTTCCACCGACATCATTGCCTAAGCAGGGAGGGAGTGTTGCCCCCTCTCAAACACAATCCTCCACCACCCCAGTTAAGGAGCCAACCTTGCAGGATTTCCCATTTCTCTTTGGAGATTCCAGGCACTCCCCCTTCACTTCATCACGGGGCTCCTGCTGCAGGACTTGCTGTTTTACAGTTTTATACTACAATTACTCCAGATTCTTCTTTTGTCCATTCAAAAGACTCTGATCCATATGAACCTTTGAGAAATAACAAGGGAGGGGGAAAGACCAAGGTAAGCCAATTATTACATCTCCAGGGGTATCTTAAGCTTCACCTATCTAAAAACAAATAGCAGGCAGCATACATCAAGGGCCACAGTCTTTCACTAAGGTCTGTGGGAATTGCCACTATTTAAAGAATAGGCCATTTTAAGCCATTTACAGACATTCAGCTATGTATGTTAGGATTTAAAGGGAGAGCACTGACCCAGCCTTTCTACTACAGCAATCCCTAGTCAGACTTCCACACTGGACATGGGAACTGTGATTAAAGAGATTAACTGACACAAGTTAGAGTCAGGATTACATATCCAAGACACTCCTCCTACCACAACCGGTGTGTGTGTGTGGAGTAACAATGCATTATACACTGCTGTGGTATTTAGACTGCAATGATAGGAAATGGAAGTCAGATGTCGAATCAGTGCATAACCAAGACAGTGCTAGCAGCTAGACCAATTCACACGCTGGAGTTGTTAGATTTCCCCTCTTTACACTATTTCAAACACACACACACACCACATTCCTCATTTAGCCAGAAAAGTGTCGCCCTCAGTCCAGAGTTGCAGGCCCTTCGGGGCCCAAAAATTTTCCCTCCGTTTAAAATAACTGGTGGATCCAATTTTTTTCCAAGCTGAGTTCGGAAAGATTTCCTCTCCTGCCCTTCCTCCTTCCTTTAGGGAAGGAAGGCGAGAAACCTCCAAGTCAGCGGGATGAAAACCTAAACCACCCCTTTCAGGGCTTTTCTAAATGAACGTTACAGCCAGGAACGAGAAGCGCTTAAAGAGCGTTTAATCCACTCGGGCAGTTTTGAACCAACCCACGGAATTAAACGTGAGGGAGAGAAAAGAAACCCCTCGACAGTCTATGGATCAACCTTTGTTACCTTGGTGAAGAGGCAGCGGCACTCAGCGGAGGGAAAAGAGGAGGTGAAGATGATGGCTTTCTCCTGGTGCTCGTCCATGCAGGCGATAGACACCCCCCCCCTCGCGCGCTTCTCCTTTATAAAAAAGCCACGGTGGACTTTAAAGGCGTCCTCATCTTCCCGGAGCTCCTTCCCTCTCCCTGCTTTTCTTCCGCGGGGCACGTTGCTCTGCAGGGGATCAAGGGAACCGCACCGAGATGGGGAACCGGCGGAGGAGGAGGAGAAGGAGGCGGCAGCCAGGGCAGGCAAACGACGCGGACGCTCCGGAGTTCTTCTCTCCAGCAAGGTTTTAACCAAAATAATACGAATGGCTAACGATCGGAGGAGGAGGAGGAGAGCAGAGAAAACGGGCTGGCTTTGGAGGGCATCATAAGGCTGGCTGGATTTCACGATCGCCTGTCAGTGGACGGCCAAGGAGGTTGGAAAGGGCTGCGGAGCGTCCGTGCAGGGAAGGCTGACGGAGCTGCTGCTGCTGCTGCTGCTGCTGTTTCCAGCCGGATCCCCCTCCCCCAAAAGGCTCGGCTCCGGTGCTTCTGCCTCGGCTCGGGTTCCCTCCTCGCTCAGCTGTTTCCTCTCGCCAAGTTCTAGGCTGGCGATCGCTCTCCTGGCGGCGGCGGCGGCGGCGGCGGCGGCGGCAGCAGCAGCAGCAGCCTCGACCGTAACGCGGTTCCCTTCTGGCGCAGGACTCTCGCACACACGACTACTGACAGATCGCAGCCAGCCTGATTCCGCCGGAGCTACGGTGGCCTAGGCAGACCAAACCGCGAAACGGAAAAGGAGAAGAACCCGCCAGGGCCAGAGAACCCGAGTCAAAGCCGATGAAGGGAGGCGGGGGGGGGGGATGATCTGCGTTCAGAGCTCGGGCGGAGGAGGGGGCGAGACGGAGGGAGAAGCCCCGAGAGGGTTGCAGGCGGCCCGCCCGCTCCGGTTCCCTGCGAGGGGGATTTTTTTTAAAAAAAAATGAGGCGGGAAGCCAAGCTCAGCCCAGCCTTGGTTGGGTGCCAGCAAATCTGGCTTCTTGAGAAACTGGATCTTTTCGTGCCACAGGGTTTGATAGAGCGAGGACCTGTGTGCCAGCAGGGGTAATTAATGGCAGGCATTATTAAGTAGGATTGCCAACTCTCCCAGCCCTGCAGCACCCCTCTGCCTCTAACAGTTCTCTGAAATAACAGAAAATAAAGCTTTTCCTCCGCTTGGAGAAGGCGGGGGGGGGGGAACATGTTGCAAGTGGCATCTCATAGCTTGAAAAATGGCAGGCCCACTTCTAGACAGCTGGGGTTGGAATAATCTGGTCTCCTTAACCTCATCAAATGCTTTTTAAAAGAAAAGCTATACAGTATTTCTCAGATGTGAGGCCCATTGCATTCAGTGGGATCAGGGTAGGAAAACAACAATTCACCACACTTTTTCATTACAATTATATCACCTTTCCTGTTCCCTCTTATTTTGACACCATCCGTGAAACTACCAGGAGGTGCTGATAAGTACTGAGCCTTTCCCAGAAAAAATTGAGCTAGGAAGCTATACATTGCAGGGTGTATTGGCCAATCTGTCTGTATTCAATGGTGCAAAAATCAACTACCTATTATTTTAACTTATCTTTCATGTTCAGGTCCAAAGTGAACATGGCGGCACCTCCAGAAAAGTTCAGTGTGGAAGAGCATAGGACCATAAGCAAGTTCCTGTTTCTCCAAGGGAAAGGTGCAAAGCAGATCCATGATGAAATGTCACAAACTGTGGGTGACAGTGGCCCTTCATATGCAAGAGTTAAACGCTGGGTTGTCAAATTTAAAGCTGGCCATTTTGGTGTTGAAAATGAGAAACCCAGTGGAAGGCCTGTTTCTGTCTCTGTGCCTGCAAATGTGAAAGCCATCCATGACATGATCATGGAGGACCGCAAAAGAACAGCCAAAAGTATTGCTATGTATCTGAGAATATCATGCAAGAGAGTTGGTGCCATTATCCACAACGACTTGGAAATGAGAAAGCTGGCAGCAAAGTAGATCCCCAAACTTTTGACAACCGAACAAAAGAGGAAACGTGTGGGTCATCGGTGGCTGTTTTGGAACCTTTTGCAAGAAATGAGTCAGATTTCCTGGGCAAACTGGAAATCGGTGATGAGACATGGATCTACTGTTATGATCCTGAGACAAAGGAACAGTCTAAGGAATAGAGGCACAGTGGTTCCCCCAGGCCAAAGAAGTTCCAAGCGCAAAAGTCAGTGCAGAAGCAAATGGCAACAGTTTTTTGGGATAAGAAGGGAGTTCTGCTGGTGGACTACCAGCAAAATATTACTGTGCTCTATTGACGAAGCTGAGGCAAAATATCAAGGAACAACGTCTAGGAAAGCTGTCCAAAGGTGTCATCCTGTTGCATGACAATGCCTCGTCACACACTGCAGGTGAAACAATGGCAAAACTGATGTCCTCAGGCTTTCAAGTGATGCCCCATCCATCCTATTCTCTTGCCCTGGCTCCTTCTGGCTATTATCTGTTCCCCAAACTAAAAAAATACCTAAAGGAACAACGATTTGGGAGTGTTCTGGAGGCAACTAATGCTGCAAATGAGTGGTCACACCAGCAGTCGGAAGAATTTTATTTGCAGGGACTTAAGAAGCTGCAGGACAGATGTCGCAAGTGCATTGACTTCCTGGGAGAATATGTAGGATAGTGTGGCAGTTACAGCTTCCTAGATTTTTTTTTTTTCTGGGAAAGGCTCAGTACTTTTCAGCACCCCCTCGTAGCTCAGGTGGTTAATGGGGGAAGGGATTTTGAAATATGACCCAAAAGATTGTACTGTGTTTAGCTATCCTAGTAATAAGTCAAGGCATTTTAGGTGGGTTGGGTCTTCAGTAGGCAGTTAAGAACCAGTAGCTATACAAAAGACCTATTTTTGTAAGAAAATAGTTAAAGAACTGTTTGTTGATATGGGTCTATTTTTTACCTTTTCTTGGAGCTGACTATGGGAACTTGCAGGATGAGTAGCTGGATTTCCAAATGCACATTCAGAAAAAGAAAATCTTGCTTCATGAAACCTAAGAATTAAGAACCATATGTATGTAACCACACCAACGTCAATTTACATTTTAAAGATGTGCAAAACAGAGATTCATTACCTCTGTGTTCCAGTTTATTGATAGCCCTGATGGATTTGAAGGAAATACCATACATTCCATGTGGCTGGACGACAAGTATTTTAAGATGACTCTTCTGGAACAAGGGACCAAGCCCTACTATTAGGCAGTCACCTCAGGGCAGCAAATGATTGCTTAGTTAATATAATCTGATTTTGTGTTGATACTGCCAGGGAACAGAACAGACATCCATGGGTGCCAAAATCACTTGATCAGTCTTGGATGCAATGTATGCCTTGAGCTGAAAATAAAGTAACACAGCTTGGAAAGTTAGTTTCTTACAGTGCAACCCAAGCCAAATGATATATCAGTTGTAATGGTTTTGGGATTGAAAGAAGCCTCTTATGTTGGCTGAAATGCCCTTGTACTGGCTAATCTCACCTCTCCTGGTACAACTGTTGTATAGGCTGAGTTCAGCCTGCAGAAGAGCCCAACTCCCCACCCCGCAAATGGTGGAGCAGAGGAAAAGCTAATTTACACCACATCTAAACCCATTTCAGCCCAGATTTATAACCACCATGGCAGCATAAAGTTTAGACCACAGTCAGGGGAGTCCTAAGTACAGTAATTTCAAACATCCTTAGCCTGGGAAAGGTTTGACTTCAGCACAGCCAGCCCTCAGCCAGTTAGGATTGCACCCTTAAGACTGCAGCACTCGGAATTCCTTAGCCAGCATGGACAGCGACTCTTTGTGTCGAGAGCAAAAGGATTTGGTTTTTCTCCGAAATTGTTCTGCCATTTTACATTGACTTATTTGGGAGGAAATGCCTCTGGATCTTCTGCACAGACACCCATTGAATTGTCCAATCGAGGAGGCTAATGTGTTATTAAAGAGTATGCTTAAGTGTTCAAATATGGAGGAATCAGAGACAACCTGCGGTTTAGCACTGAAGGTGCCAATGCACATTTTGCAACAGTATAATTTTAAGCCACAGTTAATAGTTGAAGCACACAGACAAGGGATAACTAAATTAATTAAGCACAACAGTTGCATACTTCTCTCTCTCTTTTACTACAAAATTCAGGATACATCTTCTCATTCCTTCCTTAGCAATTATGCATGCAGCTTGTATTGCTATCTTCTCTTTCCTAACTGTGGCTTCTACTCTTCCTGCCTCTTCTCACTTCCTGGTCATGCATGTATCCAACCACTGCCTTTTCTTGTTTGAATGTAAAAATCCCAGACCTAGGGTTGCCCTTGTACTCCTTTATAAAGGACAAATTTTTTTTGAAGGGCTGCCACAAGATGCTCCCCCTTTTTAAGGTGACCTCCATTTCAAAGTTTGTTCTGTCCAAGCCAGATTTAAAAATTTATTTATTTATTTATTTATTTATTTATTTATTTTATTTCTATCCCGCCTATCTGGACATATTAGCCCACTCTAGGCGGCTTACAATAAAAGAAACAATATAATTTTAAAACATTGCACCTAGACTAAGATAGAAATCAAAGAAAGATATAAGAAAAGAAAAATCGTCAGGAGTTTTCTGTTGGGAAAGCCTGCCTATACATCAATGTTTTTAGTTGTTTCTTAAAAATGTCCAGCGAGGGAGCCACGCGAATCTCAGGAGGTAAGTTGTTCCAGAGGCGAGGAGCCACCGCCGAGAAGGCCCGATTTCTGGTCTTCTCCTTCCGGGCCTCTCTCGGCGTTAGGCTCCTCAGCCTCACCTCCTGGCTCGCACGAGTGACACGGGTAGATCTTGGTGGGAGAAGGCGTTCCACCAAGTATCGAGGTCCTAAACCGTTTAGGGCTTTATAGGTAAGCATCAACACTTTGAAGTCGATGCGGAATCGGATGGGCAGCCAATGCAGTGCGGCCAGAGTGGGCGAGATATGCTGGAATCTTCTCACTCCACTAAGTAATCTGGCCGCAGCATTCTGCACCACCTGTAGTTTCCGCAGCAACCTCAAAGGTAGCCCCACGTAGAGCGCATTACAGTGGTCTAATCTTGAGATTACGAGCGCATGCACCAAGGTAGTAAGCGCCCCCACATCAAGGTAGGGTCGCAGCTGGGCTATCCGCCTAAGATGGAAAAAAGCGGTACGGACCACAGACGCCACCTGAGATTCCATAGTGAGCGCCGGGTCCAGATGGATCCCCAAGCTGCGGACCCCATCCCTGGCGGGCAGAGTCACACCCCCAAAAGTGAGGGAGTTTCCCAAGTCCCCAACTGTGGGAGCGCCCACCCTTAGTACCTCCGTCTTGTCCGGGTTCAGCCTCAGCCCGTTCTCCTGCATCCATTCCAATACGGTCCCCAGGCAACGCTGAAGGGACAGAACGGCATCTCCTGCAGTTGGAAAAAAGGAGATGTAGAGCTGCGTGTCATCCGCATATTGATGGCACATCGCTCCACACCCCCTGATGACCCGCCCCAGCGGCCTCATATAGATGTTAAACAGCATTGGGGAGATGATCGACCCCTGTGGGACCCCACAATTGAGGCTCCACGGGGCCGAGACATTCTCCCCAAGCTGTACTCTCTGGGGGCGGTCCTCCAAGAAGGAACGGAGCCAGGCGAAAGCCTGGCCACCTATTCCCAACTCGTTGAGCCTCCCCAGGAGGATACCGTGGTCAATGGTATCAAAGGCCGCTGAGATATCGAGGAGGACCAGCAGAGACATTTTGCCCCTGTCGGCCTCCCTCAATAGGTCATCACACAGGGCGACCAATGCCGTTTCTGTTCCGTGGCGCGGCCTGAAGCCCGACTGGAATGGATCCAGGGCATCTGTTTCATCCAGGAACGCCTGAAGCTGATCAGCCACCACCCTCTCGACTACCTTGCTTAAGAAAGAAACATTGGCGACGGGCCTATAATTGCCAATTTCGTCCGCCGCCAAACTAGGTTTCTTTCTAATGGGCCTAATGAGTGTTTCCTTGAGGGCAGAGGGAAATCTGCCCTCAAGGAAAGACCGATTAATTATTACAGTAGCCCATTCCGTTGTTGAAGGCCTGGCTGCTTTGATTAGCCAGGCCGGGCAAGGATCCAAGGAGGAGGTGGTGGCACGACAGCGATCAAGCGTCCTGGCGACAGTATCGGACGAAACAGGCTGAAAGGTATCAAAAATCACCGGACAAGACGGAGCGCTGGACATCTCAACTCGACTCGCTGTATTCAAAAAAGGAGCGAGGTCCCGGCGGATGACCTCCACTTTAGATTTTAAAAATGCTGCAAATTGGTCCGGTGTAAAACTAGGGGGAGGCCTATCACCCGGGCCAATTCCGGATAGGTCGCGTACTATACGGAATAATTCCGCCTGCTGGTTAGACGCCTCGCTTATCCGGTTAGCAAGGTAAGTTCGACTGGCAGCCTTTACCTTAGCCTGGTAAAGGTTAGTAGCGACCTTAACAGCTATACGATTGAAACCCGTCGGGTCCTTTCTCCATTTGCGCTCTAGCCGTCTCCTGACCCGCTTCGACGCCCGGAGATCCTGGTTAAACCAGGGCGCCGGGCGATCTCTGCGGCGGAGAGGGCGTTTAGGCGCGATCGTGTCTACGGCACTAGCCGCGGCGGTGAACCAGCCGTCAACCAGTGCCTCGACAGGAGCACCAGCCAGGTCAGCCGTAACTCCTCTCATGGCATCCTGGAATCCAATCGGATCCAGTAGCCTTCGAGGGCGGACCATGACAATAGGTCCCTGCTCCCTGCGAGGGGGGAGAGCCATCTTGGTGACACATTTTATTAGGTGGTGATCCGACCATGACAAGGGGACCGACTCGAGGTCAGTCACCATCGGACCACTCTCACTCCCGTTGGTGGAAAAAACCAGGTCTAGTGTGTGGCCGCCCACGTGTGTAGGGCCGTTGACATGCTGGGACATGTTCAAGAAGGCCATGGTCTCCAGGAACTCAAGAGCTGGTCCGGAAGCCTCTGCCCCCGCATGCATGTTGAAGTCCCCCAGGACCAATAGTCTCGGGGAACCCAGCAATGCCGCGGAGACAAAGTCCACCAGCTCCGGAAGGGAAATGGCTGGGTCGCGGGGAGCACGGTAACCCAGCAAGATCCCAATTCCGTCCCTAGCCCCAATCCACACGTGGAGGGCCTCAAGACCCGGCTTTACCACCGAGGAGCGCCTAACTACCTCTAGGGTAGACTTGTAAACGATAGCTACTCCCCCCCCCCGTCCCTCTAGTCTACCCTGGTGTTGGACAGCATAACCGGGCGGGCAAATGAGGGCTAGGGGGGGACCCCCCTCTCCGCCAATCCATGTTTCGGTTATGCAAGCCAGGTCTGCATCTTCCTCCAGAATAAGATCGTAAATTAGCTGGGTTTTATTAGATACAGACCTGGCATTCAACAACACCAGGCGTAGAGTAGAGAACCTGCAAGGGAGGAGAGAACCTTGAAAGATATAATCACCACCTGAGCAGCAGACATACAGGTCAGCAGGTCACTCTCTTCCCCTCATAGTGAGATGCACTGCAATTCTTTTTTTTTAATCCAATTTAACATTAGTGCAGATATACAGTATATCACAATGTGCAAATCTATGTTCTCCTTTTTTCCTTTCTTTTCTCTTTTTTTGGTTGATGGGTAAATACACCCCTATCCCATGGACTTTAATTATTTAGATTTTTACAAGATTAACTGCTGCCACCAGCATTCAAACCCCCTACCTCTTTGCTTTCACCCAAACCTGAACCTTTCCCTGATATAGTTGCCAACTGACCAGAATTATGGCTTGACCTGTTCCCGTGCATTTAACAGGAGCTTGATATCTGGTGCGAGAGAAGCATTATCTTTACTTCCTTGTATTTCGCATGGCCTTTAAGAGGAATTTGCCAATTCTGCCACCCTTTAAGCACACCTGCATCCTACTGTTCTATAGTACTGTGTGGGAAGTTACTTTTTTAGACCACAATTCCCAGAACCCTCCAGTCAGCATGACCATTGAAGTATTTTAGGACTTGCTGTCCAAAACGCCCTTTCCAAGATTTGACTTTTTAATTTGGACTGTATGATTTTGTTTGTCTGTGTCTTTCACAGCTTTTATCTCCAAAAAGTGCATGAGAAAAGAAGTGGGTGGTATTTCTCCACAACACATTTATAACTGCCTGGTTTGGATTTTTTTAAAAAGGGAAGCAGCACCTACAAGCCCAAGGGAGAAATGGTGAAATTCCCAAGGAAGGGCTGTATCTAAAGATCAAAATGACAAGAGCCCACAAGCCCACACACTTCTGCAACAGATGAAGAAGTTTTGTTTTGTTTGAAGTAATGTTAGCTTCTGTTTCAGCCTAGCCTTCCCTAATCCTAACTTTAATCCAACAGATCTGAATATTGGTTCAGAAATTCCTGTGGCAGAATGGGAAAAACTATGGAAGATTAATGTTAGGATCACAAAGTCAATAACACTTAAAGAAAACTTATATAAAATGTTTTATAGGTGGTACTTAACTCCTGATAAATTGTCTAAAATGTATAAAGTGTCTAATATTTGTTGGATATGTAATGAAGAAAGGGGATCTTTTTCCCATATGGTGGACATGTAAGAAAGTAAGAAGTTGTTGGGGTAGAGTACAAGCATTTATATCGCAAACAATGTTAGTTGATCTTGAGCCGAAACCAGAAATATTTCTACAGGCTGCAAATCAAATTGCAGCAAAACTCAATCACTCTGATTCACCTTTCCACTGTAGTCACACTGTGACTCTTACAGTAACATACCACAGGCAGGATAGTACTGCACCTTACAGCTCATGGGCAGAAACTGTTGGCCTCCAGATGTTTTGGTTTATAATTCCCAGAATGTTTGCAAGGCCTCTTCTTGTATCTCATGGCTGCAATTAAAAAGATTATAAAGTCATTTGCCCAAAGCATCATCCAGCTTACAAAATACAACAGAGGTGTGCTGACTATTTATCATGGTTACAAATACTCACACTTTAACTATGAGTCACATTACACCGAAGGTACAAAGATAGCTGATAAAATGCCACAGACCTTTTACCTCCGATGGCTAATATGAGGTGTGAAATGAAGAAATGAGGCCATGCGAGTCATCATCATTTCTCCTAGTCACAGAGAACAGCTTTCAGGTCTCCCATATTCTAAATACTGGAATTTTTGTGTTTCTGATAGAAACATTAAGGTGTTTTCCTTCTGACTTTTATTTTTTATTTAAAGAAGCAAATACCCTGAGAACTAGTAACAAGAAAATAAAGCTTACTTTTTACTATTTCTGGAAATCCATTCAGAAATGAAGCAGAAGAAAATAACATGAAATCCTAATTTAATTTACAAAAACCTCTGTTGTTGTTACATGGTATCAAGTAGGCAACCCTTATGATGAATGAGCAATCTCCAAAATGGCCCGTCCTGAACAGCCCTGCTCAACTCTTGTAAACCAAAGTATGTGGCTTCCTTTAAGGAGTCAGTCCATCTCGCATTTGGTCTTCCTCTTTTCCTGCTGCCTTGGATCTTTCTCTGCATTTTTGTCTTTTCCAGAGAATCTCACCTGATGTGCCCCAAATGACTCACTTGTTCATCTTTCTGGCACCATATTTCAACGAATCAATTTAATGCTGGCATTTATACGTTCATATGTATTTGCAGCCATTTTAAAAAGGGCTCCTCTTTCAAGGAGAAAGACTACAATTAATCTTTTGGGGAAAGGAAATAAAGATTGAGAATGGCAATGTATATATGAAAAAGTAGTTACACAGGAAATACCTGGGTCCCCCTGTCTTTCTGCTTATCACTCCCCTCCAGCATTCTCTGCTAGGAGTTAGTAGGAAAAGTCCTCAACATCAAGAACCAGTATAGTACCACCAGTCAATAAATGAAGATACACTTCTAAAGAAGGCAATATACAGTTATGTTTGCCTCACCTTGAAACAGAATTTACAGAAAACTTAAAATGAGATGCTTTAGAGTCAGTGAAATGCTGCAAGAAAGATTTAAGAATTTGCACCGCAGTGAATTTCTGACTACAGTTCTACCCACTGAGACTAAATAGGGAGAATGGTAATAACTTTGAAAAGAGAATGGGGTGCATACCATTTTTATATTTATTTATTTATTTATTTACTTATTTGTTCAAATGTGCAATCCTCTCCTCTAGACTTAACTGAAGGGGGAAATGGTTCTCTGTGTTTACAACAGAATCTGATACTCAGGAGGCACTGGTTGGAAACTAACTCCCCGAAAATAAGCTCTAGTATAGTTTTTCAGGATGCTCGTAATATAAGCCCTATCCCAAAAATAAGCTCCAGTTAAGTGAAACCCCCACCCTCCACCATTGTGCAGTAACCAGAAGAAGATGACACAACTGTATTTGAATAAATGTAGATTGTACATGAAAAAAATAAATAAAACATCCCCTGAAAATAAGACCTAATGTCTTTTTTGGAGCAAAAATTAATATACTGTAATACCCTGTCATTTGGGGGGAAACATGGTATGTAAGCAATATATTTCCAGTAACTTTTAAAAAAAAGAAGAATGTAATTTAATTGAACAAATATACATACAGTACATAGAAGAAGGGGCATGAGAGACTATTGCAGGGATTAGCTACTTGTAGTCCTCTAGATGTTGTTGGTCTCCAGTCATCCTTCACCGCTGATTCTGCTAGCTGAAGTTCACAGGAATTGCAATTCAACAATATCTGAAAGTCCACATGATCCAAACCCATAGACTACAGAATGAACCTGTCTCTGGCAAATGTGTTACAAATACATCGACTGTACAGAAGACCCCTGCTTGAGATACAGATAAAACATTGCACTTTAATCTGCTTTTGCAAGATTTTATTTTGTATAAATGCATTGATAAATACCGTATATGCTATTTATAAAAACAACTCTAGACTGACTTTCAGTCATAAGAAAGAACCCCCAAAGCAGTTTACAATAGATTCAAAACAACCAGATGACCAGTATGAATAGTAAAAAAGCAGAACAGAGATTTAAAACCAAAGACATCAGAGACAGTAAAACGTGAAAGTAGCCAAAATAAGAACATTTTTACTACTCACTTTAAAATCACCAGGAGATGGTGCTAGTCTAAATTCTTTGGTCAGAGGTTGCATAAATAGGGGTCTGCCACAAAGAAAGGTTTTGTCTGACCGGTCAAGGTTATATCTGAGATTGGTGGTAGGGAAATTCTGCAATGTTTATGTCAGAGTTACCAGATTCTTTGATTAAATGCTGCTGGATTTGTCAAGGTTTTGATATTGTAATAGAGTTAGAATTTATTAACACAGATGGGTAGTAAAGGTTAAGCACAGCAGGTGCAATTAATTAGAAAAAAGTGAAGCTATTGTGAGTATACGTTTGTATGGATACATGTACAATTTGGTTCAGTTTGAGAGCCTATGCTATCCTGAACTCAGCTGCTCTGAAAGCAGGGAAGCGGCTGGTTTGTCTATTCGTCTTTGCTTATTTGTAAATAGACTTTGGTGATGGGAACGATCTCGTCTGAGTCTTTGTTCCACTAGAACTGGAGAACTTGGAGAGCCTGGAGAAGCTACACACTCGGCAATTTCTTTGGAATCATTTACCACTTGACATCTCTCTCTCTCTCTGGTGTAGTACAGTGGGTTACAGCACCTGGCTGCACAGCCAGGAGTTTGAAACCCGACTGTGCTTCCTGAGGTTGAGCCAGTTCATATCACATGTGTAGCTGCCATGCCTTCTGCACAGTTTCAGATCACCACCGAAAGGTGAGACTAGTAAACTACTGAGTATTAATAAAAATTGCATGGCGTTGAATCAATTCTGACTTATGGCAACCCCTTCCAGGGTTTTCTAGGTAAAGAATATACAGAAGTGGTTTACAATTCTTTTCTTCTGAAGGTGCCCTGGGACTGTGCAGCTTGCTCACAGCTACGCAGGTTGGCTTTTCCCCTAGGAGGTACAGTGGGGAACTGAAATGCCAACCTCTGACTCTGCAGACAGGTACCTTAACCACTCAGCTACCCAGGCTGAGTAATACCTACTGTTACATACCTAGGGAACCCTCAGAGAATCACCATATGTTGGAAATGACTGGGCAGCACATACTATATATCTTTCATTAGCATAAACTGTATCTAAGAAATCTACTTCCTATGCTCCCCTACACATACTATGGTCACTTTCCATTCCTTTGGTCTATTTCCTTCTTTGCCCTCCCAGAGTGCCTCCCTCTCAGAATTTGTTCCAGTTGTCTTAAAGGGATATCACTACAATATACAATGGAATGTGCAATCCCAATTGGAATGTGCAATGTGCAATGTAGTTTTCATGTTGCAAGCCATTAGTAGATGAAGATACACACCAGAAGATCCCTTGTGAACTGTTGAGGCACATATTGTTGGCCATTATTGGAAAAAGATACCTGGTGCTAGAGGGGACCTGCTCTTTGGATTAGCATGCAATGACTTGTTACCATCATTAATGCTCCTATAACAAACATTTGTTTGTTTGTTTGGCTTTTACCCTGCCCATCTAAGTTCTAAATGAATCTATTCTGGGCGGCTTACAGTCTGAGCAATATAAAACCAAGAATTAAAACAGACAATATCAGAACAAAAGAGAGATGTGCAGAGTCCAAGATGGGAAAACACAGAGAGCTAAGTGATGGAAAGGGGGAAGGCCTGCCTGAAGAACCAAGTCTTCAGCTTGTTCTTGAAAACTCCCAGCGAGGGTGCCAGGCGAATCTCAAGGGGCAAGATGTTCCAAAGGCAATGGGCCACTGCCGAGAAGGCCGAGAAGATTTCTAGTCCCCTCCTTCTGGGCCTCTCTCGGGGTCAGTCCCCTCAGCCGCCCAGCCTGGCTAGATCGAGTGGCACAAGCAGAGCTAGGTGGGAGCAGGCACTCTGGCAGGTATCAAAGTCCTAAACCGTTTAGGGCTTCTTGTATATGTAAGCATTAATACCTTGAAGTCAATGCAGAAACAAATGGGCAACCAGTGTAAGGCTGCCAGAGTGGGGAAAATATGATGATATTTTTTCACCCCAGTTAATAGTCTGGTGGTCGTGTTCCGGACCATTTGTAGTATCATTCTCAAGGGCAGCCCCACATAGAGCACATTACAGTAGTCTAATCTTGAGACTACGAGTGCATAAATAAGAGTAGTGAGCATCCCAACATCAAGATAGGAGCGCAGCTGGGCAATCGGCTGAAGATGTAGATGGCCAGTGAGGACCACAGATGATACCTGGGACTGTATGGTAAGTGCTGGGTCAAGATGGACTCCCAAGCTTCAGGCGATTTTTGAGTCTCTGGTGCCCGCTAAAGAAGGAATATATCTAAGGATGCACCCTGAGAGGTGGGAACCTGTTGCTTTCCAAATATTTGCTGAACTGTAGTTCCCATAGAATGTCACAATTGGCTATGCTTGCAGGAGCTGAAGGGAAGTAAATTCTGAGAGCAGGTCCATTGAATCAATTGGGATTTGATGACTCAATTCCTCCATAAATTCTATCGATTCATGTGGGCCTACTGTAACTGACTTGCTATGCTAAAGTTGCAGATAGAGTAAATCCATTTGAATCAATAGAATTCATGGAGGAGTTGATTCACCAAATTCCAGTTGATTAAATGGGCCCACTCTGGTGTGATTTACTACACAAAGCAACAGGATTTTGACCAATATTTCTTACTCTTTGGGACCAGTACAGTTTTATACTAGAAAACACAAAATGAAGTCAGCTACTTTCTTTGAGAGCTTCTATGTAGAAACTCTGAAAAATAGGGGAAAGTAAGAATCTGCATGATGCTCATTCATTGGAATTTTCCAGATCACAGAGATCAGTCTGATGTAAGGCCCTAAACAGATAATGATAACATTGAACAAGGCAGAATGGCACCAGGTAACATTTCTTAAGGCAAGAGGCCATAAATAATGCTTCAGCCAGCAGATCGTTAGTTAAGGGAAAGAGAAGGGAACTCTGGATAACCGATGGAATATGAAGAACTATAAAAAAGAGAAAGGAAAAAGAATGGTTATAAATTCAAGGGCATAGTGACCCCAACCAGCATCTCTGTTTTCTTGACCCATAAATAAGTCTAGAAAAGCAAAATTATGGCAGCAGTAAGTGCTCCATGACTGGCATCTGAAAGCTTGACATATAAACTAACCAGCAGACTCAATTTATGACTTTCAAAATTATGGTGCTCTACTGTATGAATATATGTATCCATATTTGGCAATTGTCAGTGGGAGGGGGACAATGTGCCTAGAGTTCTTGACAGGGTGACCTGATATAGTTAAGGATAGAGCTGATGTGTCCACTGGACAGTCACCATAGTGGTTGTGTATGTCATGGAATTGTGACTTTTACACAAAGAACTATGAAAAAGATAAAAGCATGTGAAATGTGAAGTTATCAGAATTTCTTTAATTGTGAAGGTAACTGACAAAGAAATACTAAAGGGAATGAAATAAAAAACCCATAAAACTTGTAAACTAATAAGGTCAAATACTTTGGTCAAGGAATGAGAAACTGAAAGTGCAGATTGTTACAGATGATCACCCAAGGTGTAATGAATGAGAAAAGTAGTACACAAAGGAGAACTTATGTGCTAAAGAACCTCAGTCTGGTTTGGATGTACCACAGCATTGGTTTTTTTTCCTGCTACAATGACGTCCAATCTCTGCTAGAGAAGGAAAAAGGAGTAGTAGTAGAACTAAAAATTTCAACAAGAACAACTTTTCTCAATCCGTCAGCACCCTCAGCTTGATAAAGCTGCCAAAATTCCACATTCAGAAAGTGGAACTTGGCTCCTGGCAAAACCGGTCAAAGCATTTCACCCAAAAAATACATTGTGAAACATCACATTACTGATTATCTTCCAAAAAATGTTGTCTGAGAACGTCTTACATCTTTTGCTGTAACATCTTATCTCCTCCCCCCCCCCCCATTTCCTATGCTAAGAAAAATAATTGCCCATAACAATTATTTCAGCTGGGGATATACCATGTCTTCAGAGAACTGGCTGAAATCCTGTTCTTCTGTAACTTACACCACACAAGGCTAATGATGTCACCAGCCATTCCATTTTTTCAGAACTACAATACACAACATTCCCAGTTCCTCTCACTTCAAAGGTCCTGAGTTTCCATGGGGCAGCAAAATGGGGGAGATTATTTGATTTCCAAAACATTGCAGGTGCCACATTCTTGGAGACTTTAACGCTAGAGTTGGTGCTGATCATAATTCTTGGCCCACTTGTGTAGGCCGTTTTGGCATTGGAAAGATGAATGAAAATGGCCAACGCTTGCTGGAGTTTTGCTGCTATTATGGTCTTTGTGTCAGCAACACATTCTTTAACACGAAGCTGCAACACAGAGTTTCCTGGAGACATCCAAGATCGAAGCATTGGCATCAGCTCGATGTAATCCTCACTAGACGTTCCAGCCTTCCTAGTATTACGATCACACACAGCTACCAGAGTGCTGATTGTGATACTGATCACTCCCTGGTGTGTAGTAGAGTAAAACTGTGAACAAAGAGAGTATATCACACGAAAAAGGAAGGAAGACCATGCATTGACATCAGCAAGACTTGCGATCAAAGAAAAGTGAAGGAATTTGCCCAAGCACTTGAGGAAGCCCTTCCAGGTCCGGCTAATGCAAATACACCTGAATGATGGGAACACTTCAAGAACACTGTCTACAACACCGCCTTGTCCACCTTTGGCAAGAAGACCAAAAAGATGGCTGACTGGTTCGAAGCCCATTCAGAGGAGTTTATGCCAGCCATTGAGGATAAGCGAAGAGCTCTAGCAGCATACAAAGCCTGTCCTAGCGAGTACAACTTGCAAGCTCTTCGAGCTGCTCGTAGCCAAGTCCAACAGGCTGCCAGGAGATGCTCCAACGATTATTGGCTCCAGCTCTGCTCTCAGATACAGTTAGCAGTGGACACAGGTAACATCAAAGGAATGTATGACGGTATCCAGCAGGCCTTAGGTCCAATACAGAAGAAATCTGCTCCCTTGAAGTCTGCTACAGGTGTGCTCATCCAGGACTGAGCACAGCAGATGGAACGCTGGGTACAGCACTACTCTGAACTATATTCCAGAGAGAACGTAGTAACCGAAGAAGCATTAAATAACATTGAGTGCCTGCCTGTCTTGGAAGAGCTGGACAGTGAACCAACCCTAGCAGAAATAAAAGCGGCCTTGGACTCCCTCGCCTCCGGCAAGGCACCTGGAAAGGATAACATCCCTGCTGAAGTGCTGAAATGCTGTAAGGAGATCATCACCACTGAACTGTATGAAGTCTTTCGTCTCTGCTGGAGGGAAGGTGGAGTACCACAGGACATGAAGGATGCAAACATTGTCACATTGTACAAGAACAAAGGAGACAGGGGTGACTGCAATAACTACCGTGGCATCTCTCTTCTTAGCGTTGTAGGGAAGCTGCTTGCCCGTGTTGTTCTGAAGAGGCTCCAGGTGCTTGCAGACAGAGTCTATCCAGAATCACAGTGCGGATTTCGAGCTAATAGATCCATCACTGACATGGTATTCTCCCTCCGACAGCTGCAGGAGAAATGCAGGGAACAACAACAGCCACTCTTAGTGGCCTTCATAGACCTTACAAAAGCATTTGATCTGGTTAGCAGGGATGGCCTTTTTAAAATACTTCCCAAGATTGGATGTCCACCTTGTCTCCTTAACATCATCAGATCTTTCCATGAGGGAATGAAAGGCACTGTAGTTTTTGACGGCTCAACATCAGACCCCTTTGACATCCGAAGCAGAGTGAAACAGGGCTGTGTCCTCGCACCAACACTTTTTGGGATCTTTTTTGCTGTCATGCTGAAGCATGCCTTTGGAACTGCAACCGAGGGTGTCTATCTCCGGACTAGATCAGACGGAAAGCTCTTTAATCTCTCTAGATTGAGAGTGAAGACCAAAGTCCAACTGAAATGCATGCGGGACTTCCTCTTCGCAGATGATGCAGCCATCATTGCCCACTCTGCCGAAGACCTCCAACAACTCATGAATCGTTTCAGCAAGGCCTGCCAAGACTTTGGACTAACAATCAGCCTGAAGAAAACACAAGTCATGGGCCAGGGCGTGGACTCACCTCCTTCTATTTCTCCACACAAGAATTGGAGGTTGTTCATGATTTTGTGTACCTTGGCTCAACCATCTCTGACACCCTCTCTCTGGATGTCGAGCTGGATAAACGCATTGGCAAAGCAGCCACCATGTTCTCTAGACTCACAAAGAGAGTATGGCTCAATGAGAAGCTGACAACACATACAAAGATCCAGGTCTATAGAGCCTGTGTCCTAAGCACACTCCTGTACTGCAGTGAGTCATGGACCCTTTGTGCACGACAGGAGAGGAAGCTGAACACGTTCCATATGCGTTGCCTCCGACAGATTTTTGGCATCACCTGGCAGGACAAAGTTCCAAACAGAGTAGTCCTAGAACGAGCTGGAATTTTCAGCATGAATACATTGCTGAAACAGCGACGTCTACGTTGGCTTAGGCATGTCGTGAGAATGGCTGATGGTCAGATTCCAAAGGATCTCCTGTATGGAGAATTAGTGCAGGGAAAGCGCCCCAGAGGGAGACCACAGCTGAGATACAAAGACATCTGCAAGTGAGATCTGAAGGCCTTAGGAATAGACCTCAACAGAAGGGAAACCCTGACATCTGAGTGTTTAGCCTGGAGGCAGGCACTGCATCACGGCCTCTCCCAATTTGAAGAGACCCTTGTCCAGCAGGCCGAGGCAAAGAGGAAGTTACAAAAGCAGCAAAACCAGGGAGCTGGACAGGGGACAGATTGGATTTGTCTTCAGTGTGGAAGGGATTGTCACTCTCGAATTGGCCTCCTCAGGCACACTAGACGCTGTTCCAAGTCCTCCATACAGAGCACGTTACCATAGTCTTTCGAGACTGAAGGATGCCTAACAAGCAGGTGCCAGTAAGATCATACTGCTGACAGTGGTGATTTTCAGCACCCAATAATAAAGGGGAATTCCATTGAAGCCTCAGGACTTTTGGCAGGGAGACAGAAATTTTTGATTACTAAAAATTGCCAGAGCCAGTGATGTTACTGGCTTTATGTATGGAAGTTATGGAACAGGATTTCAGCCACTGAATCGGGGATATTTGTGTATTTCCAAGGCAATGTCCTCTAGGATTCACTCTAATTTAGTTTTAGTCATTTATGCAGGTCTTGTTGAATAACTTTGTTATGCAGGTCTTCTTATGCAGACCTTTGGCTCATGCTTCTCTTGTTATAATGGATACTTTTCAGTCTGTGCAGCCTTAGAATGTGGACAGGATCCTGAGAGTGATGGAATCACTGTCTGTGTTGGATCTTTGCCCTTGGCTTATAAAAGCAGCCAGAAGGGGAACTGGGCAAGAGCCATGATAAATGCTTCCATGCAGCAAGATAGGCTGTCAGCATGCTTAAAGAAGGCAGTTGTAAATCCACACATCCATAGCCATTTTTTTCTATTATCAACTATCACTCAAGACTGCTGAGATTCAAAAGAAATGCATTCAATTAATTAGTATTTAGGGTAGGGTCTATGGACGTGGTGGCGCTGCGGGTTAAACTGTAGAAGCTTCTGTGCTGCAAGGTCAGAAGACCAGCAGTCATAAGATCGAATCCACGCAACAGAGTGAGCTCCCATCGCTTGGCCCAGCTCCTGCTAACCTAGCAGTTTGAAAGCATGTAAATGTGAGTAGATAAATAGGTACCACCACAGTGGGAAGGTAATGGTGTTCCATGTCTAGTCACCCTGGCCACGTGACCACGGAAACTGTCTATGGACAAACGCTGGCTCTATGGCTTGGAGACGGGGATGAGCACCATGCCCTAGAGTTGGCCACGACTGGACTAAATGTGAAGGCAAACCTTTACCTTTTATTGCCAGGAAAGCAAAAAACAATCTGAGTAATCACATTTACCCATAAAACTTGTCCAAAGGGCAGGTGCATCACAGGCCATTTCCAGGGATGGGGCTCCTGTAAGTTTGATGTAAAGTATGCCATTTCTTCTTCTAACATGCCACTGTATCTAAAATACAGTGGTGCCTCGCTTAACGAGTGCCTCGCTGAGCGATGAAATCGCTTAACGAGGCACTCTGGGCCATCGCTGGAGCATTCGCTCAGCGATGGCCCCTATGGGGTTTTTTCGCTTTGCGAAGATCGCTAAGCGATTCGCTTAGCGATCTTCGCATAACGAAGCCGGGGAGAACAGCTGATCGGCGGTTCCAAAATGGCCGCCGGAAGGTCTGCGCCGCATTTTCGCACCCTGCCCTCGCTTAACGAGGGCGCGAAAATGGCGGCGCTATGAAGAAACATCACTGAACGGTGAGTTTTCAAGCCATAGGAACGCATTGAACAAAGTTCAATGCGTTTCTATGGCTTTTTTAATTCCGTTCAGCAATGTTTCGCTATAGCGAAGGTTAATCCGGAACGGATTAACCTCGCTATGCGAGGCACCACTGTATAGTGAATTATTCTTTTATGAGGGGGTGGCAATCTTGCATGTCCAGGGCATTGTTCTCCATGTCCTGGACATGCAACAGCCCGCACCACTCTTTGTAATGTAAACCAGAAATGTTGGGAACATGTGTTTTCAAGAGGAACCATGCTCCCTGGAAGCATTAAGCCTCCCTCTGCCGTGATGATTTGTGATGTGGCGGAATGTTACCTATGTGATTCCTAGGCATTTCATAAAAAAAACTATGATAAGCTGTACATCATCATGATACAATCCTACCAATTCTCTCCATCCCACTAGGATTTCATTATGCCAACTGTGATGCCTAGTTATGTTTAAATGTATTATTTGTGTGGTAATAATAAGTGTATTATTTTGAAATATATTGGTTTCGTAATTTTATTTATTACATTTCTGTGCTTCCTTTCTCCCAGCAGTGGGATTCACAAATCATTAACATCCCATGAAGAACTGTAAACAACACTGAACATCAATTTCAAAATTATTAAACGAGGAATTATTAAAATCATAATATAAAATCAAAATTAGGACATGTAAAAGCATATAAGAAAACATTAAAAAGGATCTATTAGCAGTGAATGTAGGGCAAGTAGCTATGTTAAAGTGAGATATTAAACACCAAGTCTGTTGGAATAAAAAAAATTTCAATTGCTGCCAACAAGACGGTGGAGGGCAGCCTATGAAAATATGTGTGAGAAGGAGTGAGTGAAGAGTGTGGTATGTTGGTAAGAATCACATTGTTTGACTGGGAGATACTAGAGTAGAGTGTTGGTTAATTTTTTTGAAGCATCTGGGGGGTTAGAAAGATCAAGAAGAGGGCAGTTTAAAAAAGAGGGGTTTCAGGGAGAGAGAGGCAAGAATTGTAGTCAATGTTTAGACTCTGATATTTTAATAAAAACTTATTAAATTAATCCAGGCTGAGTGGTATGGAGCTCAATAGCTAAGGGTTGGCTATGTTGATGTTAAGCGCCTGAGTGAAGGGGCATATATACATATTCATAGGGGCAACTAAACATTGATGGCAGTGAAGGAAGAAATGATTATTTTTAAAAACACATTCATTCATGTAGTTATTTAAAGAGACCATAACCTAGTCAAATAACCAGACAAAGGGAGTTTTGACATCAGTATATGAGAGATAGGACATCCACTAACCATGTTCTCCTTTAAAGAAAGAACAAGAAACCGGTCCTTCTTGGCAGTAGCCCCTCACCTCTGGAACAGTCTGCCTACAGAGATCTGTCTGGCATCCTCACTGGGTGTTTTAAAGAGCAAACTTAAGACCTGGCTCTTTAGGCAGTTATTCCCTCCTGTCATCACCTAATTACTTTTGCCATCTTGAATTATATTATTACCTATCCATCCTGAAGGAATTCAACCCTGAGTGCTCAATGGAAGGACAGATCCTGAAGCTCAGGCTCCAATACTTTGGCCATCTCATGATAAGAGAAAACTCCCTGGAAAAGACCCTGATGTTGGGAAAGTGCGAAGGCAAATGGAGAAGAGGATGACAGAGGACGAGATGGTTGGACTGTGTCATCGAAGCGACCAACATGAATTTGACCCAACTCCGGGAGGCCGTGGAAGACAGGAGGGCCTGGTGTGCTCTGGTCCATGGGGTCATAAAGAGTCGGATACGACTTAATGACTAAACAACAACAAAGCAGGTATGTGGATCATAACACATTCTTCAGGTTCTGTACCTCTCTGGATTTTGTGAATGCAGTTCCTGGTTCATGAATTGCATGTGTAAGTGCATTTATTTTGGAAAAGTGTACAGAATCCACTTTGAATTAGGGAATGACACAACAAACAAAGATAGGTGTTGGCAGATTATTCTCTCTGAGAGGGACTAGTGAAGGATGGGGTTCTTTGGAGAGCAAAATTCAACTCTTTAGATTTCAAGCAATTGAAGTTCATCACATTACAGGTAACCTAGCACATTTAGCTATTATTTTAAGGAAGCCAGCCAAGAGGGCAAGTGAAGTAGTTCCGGACATGATGGATGAATAGCATGCAACAATATGTATTGAGGAAGTTCCATACAAAGATAATTTTTGTGCATAGGAAACGAAACAGAAAGATGTAGAAGTTGGAAAATAAAATTGGACTAGATCTATATGGTTTTGTACATCCCTACTCTGTATGCAGATTACTGGATATGATAAAATAACAGATACAAAAGAAGTCTGGAACTATCTCACATTTTGATCCTCTTCTCCCAGAATTGACTCCGTTGGTAGTCCCTTCAATTTGCAACAAATAATTTCAATTAAATTATGAAGAATGGCTACATCTGCCTATTTTCTGTCTTAATCCCATCCCAGATTCTCTTTGTATTACATTGGTAAGTTGGTAAGAAGTCTTAATGTCTGTCCAATGCCACAGAAAACCTGAGAGGGCAATCTAGCTGCAAACCCAGAGTGCTCCAGGTTTTCTTAAGACCAGCTGGGCTGCTGCCAATAGGGTAGAAGGGAGGAGCGTTCATTGTTCTTTTCCATAAGGTTTTAGGGTGAAAGCTTGTCTAAATCTTCCCCATACAGCAGCTATAGCTAAATGTTCAGCTGCTGTAGTCTCAATTTTTTTAACCTCTCCCAACATCAGTACTGCAATGTGAAGAAGAACACAGCACTATTTTGAGCCCAAACCTGTGTCTCCCCACTTTGGGGGAGAGATCCTGCCCATCTTATGGCTTTTGATATACCATCCAGAACCAAAGGCCTACACTGAAATTGTTTCATAAAATAATAAGTTTTGATGCAGCTAAATTTCACTCAAGAAACTTCCCTCTTGTTCAACAGAACAAGGCGTATGTTTCATAGCTATTACTGAGTGTCCTCAAGAATGGCAGGAGTCAACTTTTGCCCACTAAGATCTTTGTGTTTTATGTTATCTATCACTGAAATAATGTCTCAAAGCCAGTTTTTACTTGAAGACTATTTTAATTTTACAGATTCACCTTCCCATCCTTATGGAAAGTGGTTAGTTGTCTACAAAAATACTGGTCTTTAGAAGGTACAGAAAAAGAGAGAATATACAGTAAAAACAAAATCTTACATTTCATTATATATTTAAAAATGGCATTCTATCTACAGATGCATTAAAAATCAAATACTCTCGGTTAAATGAAAGTATGCCTGCTGCACTGGTTCCAATTGTTCTCTTGATTACCAAATGCTCTTTAGAAAATTCATATTCCTGCACCATTATTTGTGGAAAAGTATATATGATTTTTATGTATACATGAAAAGACATGCTCTGGTCCAAGGGACATGGTGGCGCTGCAGGTTAAACCCCAGAAGCCTCTGTGCTGCAAAGTCAGAAGACCAGCAGTCGTAAGATCGAATCCACAAGACAGAGTGAGATCCTGTTGCTTGTCCCAGCTCCCGCCAACCTAGTAGTTTGAAAGCATGTAAAAATGCAAGTAGATAAATAGGTACCACCTCGGTGGGAAGGTAACGGTGTTCCGTGTCTAGTCACCCTGGCCATGTGACCACGGAAACTGTCTTCAGACAAATGCTGGCTCTATGACTTGGAAATGGGGATAAGCACCACACCCTAGAGTTGGACAAGACTGGACTAAACGTTAAGGGGAACCTTTACCTTTATACATGGTTTTCAAGATTGCCTTTGAATCAAAGACACAGAACTATACCTTGGAATCCATTTATATTTTAAAAATCTCTGGAACTGATCATTGAAATAAAGGCCAGAAGCTGACTATGAAAAGAAGTAATTCGAAGAAAAGGATTCAGTATTATGAAGAGCCTTACAAACTGAATAGATTAGCTATGTACATAAAGGTAAAGGTAAAGGTTCCCCTTGACAATTTTTTTGTCCAGTCGTGTCCGACTCTAGGGGGCGGTGCTCATCCCACTCTTCAAGCCATAGAGCCAGCGTTTGTCCAAAGACAATCTTTCCGTGGTCACATGGCCAGTGTGATTTAGACACGGAACGCTGTTTACCTTCCCACCGAGATGGTACCTATTTATCTACTCGCATTTGCATGCTTTCGAACCGCTAGGTTGGCGGGAGCTGGGACAAGCGACGGGCGCTCACTCCGTCGCGTGGATTCGATCTTACAACTGCTTGGTCTTCTGACCCTGCAGCACAGGCTTCTGCGGTTTAGCCCACAGCGCCACCACGTCCCTCACATAAATTTCTACTTTCACTAATTCTTCGTTATGCATTGTTAAATTATAAAACACACAGTCCCTTCAAAACAACCAAGTAGTTTTCTAAAAGGTAACATAGTGTACTTCTCTGTTGCGATCTTGGCCACTTAGAAATTCATACAGAATTTTCAAGATACAGGTTACTTACCTGTAACTATAGTTCTTCCAGTTGTCATCTATGAATTCACACTAATGGGACTTTCTAAGCCTGCCCGGACTCTGCCTTGGAATCTTCCAGAATCTAACAAGTCTTGAACATGTGCAATGTAAGCCCCACTCACTTACATTGCACATGTTCCACCATTCCTCAATTCCTTTGTGTGCTGCTCACTTAGATAACATGTATGGCAGTCAGAGGGAAGGTTGGATGGTTGTGTGAATTCAAATGACCACACAAAGTATAGTTATAGACAAGAAATCTGTCTTTATTCTTCTCACTGAGTGACTAACAAGCTCACTTACCAGCTGGCAGGATGTCACACTCACTGGTGATATTGTCAAGATTTGTTCCTTTAAGTGAACAAGGGGTTAAATTTAATATTGTAGTGAGAATGCATAGTCACACCTGTAAACATCAAGTCAATGGATGACTGATGGCATGCACCTGGAACAAGCTTAGGTAATGCTTGTCGACCACATTCAGCTGCTATGTCTGCAGTGACAAGCTACTCTCACTATTTAAGCAAGAAAGTGAGAACAGCACTTTGCCACTCAATTGAGAGTCTGGTGATCATTACTTTCTTTCTGTGAATGTTATGTTGCTCTGAGAGATCTATGCCTATGTATATAACGCCATGTATATATGTCTGACCAATGCTTATACACAGTCTTATCAGAACTCTTTCCATGTTTTTCCTTCTACGTATGCATCTTTGCTCTGTTTATAAAGGGGAGGATTTGAAGCTACCAGATAAGAGATTCTGTGTAACTTGTTATCTTGGGCTCCAAGGTTTGTTTTCTCTAACAGAGTGCTCTTGGAAGTTTCATTATCCAAATCTGACTCCAAGCTTCTGGAGAGGCAGATGCCATATCTGCCTTTGGAATTGGACCCACGCAAACAGATATTACAGCATAACCAAATGATGCATCAAGCTTTGTTCTTGTGTCTAATCTATAATGTTTAACAAATATAATGGAGTGGAATCAAGTCACTGCAATACAGATTTTTTCCACTTGGATCCATGAAAAAAAAAAAGCTGTTGAGACAATAATTGCCCTGGTGGAGTCTTCTCTCAAGGAATCAGGTAGTGGTTCCTTGTCACATCCTTCTTTTTCTTCTTCTTTGAGTGTGCCACAATCAGCTAATTATCGATATACAAAAATATACTGATTCCTCAAACTCTGGGCACTGTACATAAACTAAAAGGGAGAACAGGAATTTGAATATCCTTTTACCACTAGCAAAACTGAGGAAGTGATGATGGTCTGGTCAGAAAGAAATACGGAAACATGCATCCTTGAGATCTATCACAGCAAAACAGTATCCCTTCTTCAAGAAAGGAATTATTGTGGAGAATGTCACTGTACTGAATTTTTTGTGTGTTTATTAAGGAATTGATGTCTCTCTAGTCCAAAATATGTCTTCAACCTCTGGGGTTTTTTTTTGGGGGGGGGATGGAGGCATAAAATAAGTAGAATAAAATTACATGTTCCTATGTTCTTGAAGACCTTGTATTGCATCTTTCTCCAGTAGCTTTGCTATTTCCTCCTCCGATATTTGAGATGGCATCATTGTTATGAATTACCATGTTGGTGGAAGGGTATATAATTCTATTGCATAGTCCTGAGCTACGATGATTAAAAAGTACATACTTGCTGTTCATCTCAGTGCTGAAAAAGTAAAAAGTGCTCTTTTTTTTCCAGGTTTTTTTTAGGGGCCTGCAAGCTGAAATCTAGACTGTTGTGATGACTGGTTGTAGGACTAGGGTGTTATTTCTTTAGTGTTCTTTGTCATTCTCATGGTGATATGTTTGATGGTAATCTCCAGGATGGCCTATATTGTCTCTCCTGCGGGTACTGATATTGAGACAAGAACCATACTCTCTTAGCAGTGTTTCTTTTTTTAAACAGATCACCCATTACACTGGCCTATATTGTCTCTCCTGCGGGTACTGATATTGAGACAAGAACCATACTCTCTTAGCAGTGTTTCTTTTTTTAAACAGATCACCCATTACACCCATCACCCATTACACTTTCATTGAACAACCCCTCACTGTCAAAAGGTAAGATTTTAATATGCAATCTTCTGTAATGCCAGATAATCTTAAACAAGTAATGTCTTAATGCTATGACTGCCAATATTTTTTTGCTACACCATCTGTGGAATGGTGAGCAGAATGAATCTGGTATGTGGCCAATGCACATGCTTCTTGCTGGAAGATAAAAACTAATGTCTTCTTGTCCTCTGACAAACTCTGTTAAGAGAGGTTGGATCTTATCCCATAGGAACAAGCTGTATGCAGCCATAGCTGCTTGATAATTTGCTTTTATTCTCAATGCAAACATTGAATAAATTCTCCATCCAATAACATCCTTTTCCCACCCTTCTCTGGTAATTGGTATTGTGGTATTTTGTCCCTTTGATCTTGTTTGGGTCACTTCTACAATGATGGAACTTGGTATTATAACCGATAAAACCCAAAACAACCTGGGTCCAAGCTATCTAAAAGAATGCATCTCCCTCTATGAGCCTGCCCGGGCACTGAGATCATCATTCTTTCAGTCCCACCACCCTCACAGGCATGCTTGGTGGGGACATGGGAGAGGGCCTTCTCTATTGCTGCACCAAGAATCTGGAATACCCTCCCATGACAAGCTAGACTGGCCCCATCTTTGCTGTCCTTCCGCAAGTAGGTAAAGACCTTTCTCTTCAAGCAGGCTTTTCCTTAATAAATGGCAGCCTGGGGAGGCCTTTTTTTATGGATTGTTGTGCTCTGTTGTTCTTAAGCGTGTTTTTAGTATTGATTCTCTTCACTGTTTTTAATATACTTGTTTAATTCCTTTTTAAATATTTGTATACTTGCTATTTTTAACTTCTACATTTTATTTTAATTATTGTAAGCCACCTTGAGTGCTCTTAAGGAGAAAAGCATGATAAAAATATTTTAAATAAACAAATAAATAAAATTGTGGATGCTTAAAAAGAAAACATACTGTACTTCTTTATCTAAAATTTTATGTAAATTTTCAACTCTCCATGAAATTTGCAAAAAGGTTGATTTTTTCTCAAGACTCCTTGACCAAGTCTAAAAATGATGGGAACTTTGCTATTTGGACTGGAGTAGCAGCATTTCTTTGCACTTTGTCAAATACTGGATCAGATCTTGGTGGTGGTTTTTGAATTTCTCTATGTCATGATGTAACCATTCTTAGCATTTAGTCTGAAAAGGACCTGATATCTTCTGATGGTAAAGGAGAATTAGTGTCACTAACATCTGAATCCAGTGATATTGCTAATGAAGGTGTCGGCTCTGGAGAAAACATGTTATCCTCCTTAGGTTTGGAAGAATTTAGGTTTTTCTGTGATGTTCTTTTCCTTTTCTTTTTCAGACTTTTCTTTTTCATTAATTGGATCCTGACCATCTGGACCTGAAGATCAAGTAGAGGTAACTATTTCAATTTTATTTTTGGTGCTTTTATCTGTGTCTTTCCCTTCATTTTGAGAATATTTACTACTGGATTCAACAGTTCAATACTGACATGGGATGTCAATTTAGATTTATACTTTGAGTGATTAGACTCCTGAAATGGAGATACATACTGATACTTGGCATTGAGATCTTTTCAGTATCAGTTACCTTGAACATGAAGCATTTGAGAGACCTTTTTAGTTCTTTTCTGCACTTCATTCTCTGGTGATTTAGATACTTAATGTTGGTTTTGAGAGATTTTACATACTGAAGATCTTGATAATCTGTTACTCAAATCAATTTCCAATATCAATGACCTTGACATCAAATGTGATCAATTCTCAGCAATAGGAGTGACAGGTTCCAGACACTTAGCCACTGACTGTCTTAATTTTTACATATAATACTGAATGTTGATCTGAGATAAGAAAGATTGCTACCAACCCACAGAATCAGCTGGAGTGCTTCATTCCTTGTGCCCTTTGGAAATCAAAACAGGGGTGAGTGGGTATAGCCAATCTGCCCCCACATAAAAATGTAGAAATGCTCCAAAATAAAATGGTGATGGGGATAAAATTTCTCCAACAGGAAACTGCCTATATAGTAATGGTGCAAGCCTTTTCTTTTGAGGACTTTTCTCCCTCAGTGCCGATGGATGTGGTGAACCTCACAGATCTAATTCTAGAATGAGATTTATCAATGAACTGTCAATGTTGATGTGGTTTCTTTTCTTTACATCTGTTACCATTAGACTTTTCTTGTATTTGAGAAAAGTTGGGTTAAGTGCCTTGCTCCATATCAGTGAGCAATTTAATGTTGGTAAACACTGTGTTTAGGGACGTGGTGGCGCTGCGGGCTAAACCGCAGAAGCCTGTGCTGCAGGGTCAGAAGACCAAGCAGTCGTAAGATCGAATCCACGCGACGGAGTGAGCTCCCATCGCTTCGTCCCAGCTCTCGCCAACCTAGCGGTTCGAAAGCATGCAAATGCAAGCAGATAAATAGGGACCACCTCGGTGGGAAGGTAACAGCTTTCCATGTCTAAGTCGCACTGGCCATGTGACCACGGAAGATTGTCTTCGGACAAATGCTGGCTCTATGGCTTGGAAATGGGGATGAGCACTGCCCCCTAGAGTCGAACACGACTAGACAAAAATTGTCAAGGGGAACCTTTACCTTTACCTTTAAACACTGTGTTTTACCTTCATGGATTGCTGCCTTGTCGTGGAGAAGGGGCTTGAGCAATTCAGAGAAGCTATGGGCTTCTGAAGACACCCAAGATGGACAGATCATAGTGGACAGTTCTGACTAATCGTGATCCACCTGGAGCAGGAACTGGCAAGCCACTCCAGTATCTTTGCCAAGAAAACTCCATGAACAGAAACGAAAGACTAAAAGATATGATGCTGGAAGATGAGCTGCTCAGGTCAGAAGGTGTCCAACATGCTACTGAGGAAGAGTAGAGGACAAGTACAATTAGCTCCAGAGCTAATGAAGTGGTTAGGCCAAAGCTGAAAGGATGCTCAGCTGCGGATGTGCCTGGAAATGAAATGAAAGTCTGATGCAGCAAAGAAAATTACTGCATAGGAACCTGGAATGTGAAATCTATGAACCTTGGTAAGCTGGATGTGGCAAACAGGAGAATGATTTCAATACAAATCCAAGGCAGACCTTTCAACATCACAATAATCCAAGTTTATGCACCAACCACCAATGCTGAAGAAGCTGAAATTGACCAATTCTATGAAGACTTACAACACCTTCTAGAATTGACACCAAAGAAAGATGTTCTTGTCATTATAGGGGATTGGAATGCTAAAGTAAGGAGTCAAGAGATAAAAGGAACAACAGGTAAGTTTGGCCTTGGAGTTCAAAACGAAGCAGGGCAAAGGCTAATAGAGCTTTGTGAAGAGAACAAGCTGGTCATCACAAATACTCTTTCCCAACAACACAAGAGGTGACTCTACACATGGACATCACCAGATGGGCAATACCGAAATCAGATTGATTATATTCTCTGCAGACAAAGATGGAAAAGCTCTATACCAGGCTTGTCCAACCTGCGGCCCGAGGGCCGCATGCAGCCCAGGTCGGCTTGTAATGCGGCCCAGTGCAATTTTTTATTTTTAAAGTAATTCCAAAGTTTCAAGTTACACTACCGGGACTTGCAGCCAGAATGTGGCCGAGGCATGTCACAACAGTAGAGGGAGAGAGAGGGAAGGAAGGAAGAAGTGGGAGGGGAGTTGACAGGGGGGCTGTGTGACTGCATTGCGCCGTCCCCGTCAATAGGTGGACCCCCTCCTGGCCCCATAAAACTGCCAGAGTCGAAGCTGGCAGCCTCTGCTGTCTGAGATTGCAGCTGCCGGTAAGTGCGCTTGGAGTGGGGCTGCGGAGGATGGCTAGGGCTGCCCCCCATGTGGCCCAAACCAAATGTATGTGCAGCCCAAAACAAATTTTCATCTTCTAATGTGGCCCAGGAAAGGTGAAAGGTTGGACACCCATGCTCTATACAGTCAGCAAGAACAAGACCTGGAGCTGATTGTGGCTCTGATCATCAGCTTCTCATAGCAAAACTCAAGCTTAAACTGAAGAAAGTAGGAAAAACTATTGGGCTAGTCAGGTATAATCTAAACCAAATCCCTTATGAATACACAGTGGAAGAGAAGAACAGATTTATGGAACTAGATTTGGACAGAATGCCTGAAGAACTATGGCTAGAGGCTTGTAACTTTGTACAGGAGGCAGCAACAAAAACCATCCCAAAGAAAAGGAAATGCAAGAAAGCAAAGTGGCCGCCCAACAAGGCCTTACAAATAGGAGAGAAGAGAAGAGAAACAAAATGCAGGGGGGATAGGGAATGTTACAGAAAATGGAATGCAGACTTCAAAGAATAGCAAGGAGAGACAAGAGGGCCTTCTTAAATGAACAGTGCAAAGAAATAGAGGAAAAGAATAGAAAGGGAAAAACCAGAGATCCGTTCAAGAACATTGGAGATATTAAAGGAACATTTTGTGCAAAGATGAACATAATAAAGGACAAAAATGGTAGGGACCTCATAGAAGCAGAAGACATCAATAAGAGGTGGTAAGAATACACAAAGGAATTATACCAGAAAGATCTGGATGTCCCGGACAACGCAGATAGTGTGGTTGCTGACCATGAGCCAGACATCCTGGAGAGTGAAGTCAAGTGGGCCTTAGAAAGCCCAGCTAACTACAAGGCCAGTGGAAGTGATGGCATTCCAGCTGAACTCTTTAAAATCTTAAAAGATGACGCTGTTAAGGTGCTACACTCAATATGCCAGCAAGTTTGGAAAACTCAGCAGTGACCAGAGGATTGGAAAAGATCAATCTACATTCCAATCCCAAAGAAGGGCAGTGCCAAAGAATGCTCCAACTACCTACCGTACAATTGCAC
Source organism: Pogona vitticeps (assembly GCF_051106095.1). Classification (NCBI taxonomy): domain Eukaryota; kingdom Metazoa; phylum Chordata; class Lepidosauria; order Squamata; family Agamidae; genus Pogona; species Pogona vitticeps. The sequence continues at coordinate 301,249,150 of NC_135783.1, forward strand.
TCATTTCACACGCTAGTAAGGTTATGCTCAAAATCCTACAAGGTAGGATTCAGCAGTATCTGGACCGAGAACTCTGCTTCACTGACTACGCAAAAGCCTTTGTGTGGACCACAACAAACTATGGCAAGTTCTTACAGAAATGGGAGTGCCTGACCACCTTATCTATCTCCTGAGAAATCTATAAATGGGACAGAAAGCAACAGTTAGAACTGGATATGGAACAACTGATTGGTTCAAAATTGGGAAAGGAGTATGACAAGGCTGTATATTGTCTCTCTGCTTATTTAACTTATATGCAGAATATATCATGTGAAAGGCAGGATTGCATGAATTCCAACCCAGAATTAAGACTGCCGGAAGAAATATCAATAACCTCAGATATGCAGATGATACCACCCTGATGGCAGAAAATGAAGAGGAATTAAAGAACTTCTTAATGAGGGTGAAAGAGGAGAGCGCCAAAAATGGTCTGAAGCTCAACATCAGAAAAAAAAAATCATAGCCGCTGGTCCCATCGCCTCTTGGCAAATAGAAGGGGAAGATATGGAGGCACTGACAGATTTTACCTTCTTGGGCTCCATGATCAATGCAGATGGTGACAGCAGCCCCGAAATTAAAAGACGCCTGCTTCTTGGGAGGAAAGAGATGACAAATTTTGATAGTATCTTAAAAAGCAGAGACATCACCTTGCTGACAAAGGTCTGCATAGTCAAAGCTGTGGTTTTTCAAGTAGCGGTGTATGGAAGTGAGAGCTGGACCATAAAAAAAGCTGACCGCCGAAGAATTGGTGCTTTTGAATTGTGGTGCTGGATGAGACTCTTGAGAGTCCCCTGGACTGCAAAGAGAACAAAGGAAATCAACCCTAAGTGCTCACTGGAAGGACATATCCTGAAGCTGAGGCTCCAATACTTTGGCCATCTCATGAGAAGACTCCCTGGAAAAGCCCCTGATGTTGGGAAAGTGTGAAAGCAAGAGGAGAAAGGGACGTCAAAGGACAAGATGGTTGGACAGTGTCATCAAAGCTATCAACATGAATTTGACCCAACTCCGGGAGGCAGTGGAAGACAGGAGGCCCTGGCGTGCCCTGGTCCATGGCATCACGAAGAGTCACACACGACTTAACGACTAAACAACAGCAAAACACTGTGTGAGTGACATGGGCCTCATCTTCTGACACCAATTCTAAACAAACAAAATCATCCTGTTCTATGCTTTGTGATATTGTTGGTTATGGAGCTGGAGGTCAAATCACAATGAGTGGTAGCTGTGTCCTCTGTTTAGGGTTATTTTTTACTTTTAACTTTCTTAGTCTGAGGAAGATTAGTATGAGGTTTCTTTCTCTTTTTTGAAACCAAAGGTGTCAATGTCAAAGTTTTGAAGTTGGTTCTTTTGATGGTGACTGCTGTAATGACGCCAAAATCTATGGAAGTGATTCTTCTTAAGTATTAGTTTTATATCAATTTGCATAGACCCCACAAGCATTTTTAGCAGGTGATGTTGGTGTTCTATTTTTCCCACAAACAAAACTTAAATCTTGATTGCCTTTTCTTGATGGCTACTTTTGCAGATTCAGCAGGTCTGTGTCTGGTGTCCCTCTCTTAAACAACAGACACACTTATAATGTCTGTTGTAAAAGAAATTTTATTTTTGCATGTAATGCACTTCTTAAAAGGGCCTGTTTAGGCCATAAATGATGGGAACAGAAAGACAACAAATATTTTTTTATGAGGTGAGAAAAGAAGGACTAACTGTAAGGAGTTAACCAAGAATAAAACAAGTAAACTATTCACAATATCATTTTAGATTAAACTCCCTAAAGACTGTCAAGTGGTTGCCTCAGCAGCAATCAAAATGGAACTGAGATACAGCCGTTGGGTTTTATATGACAGGGTGGGGCTAACTACTTTTTAGGCTCCAGAAGGTATCACGAATGTCTGTGCAGGAGCAGAAAGGTCCATTAGTGTGAATTATAGAGACCACAAAGAAGAATCAAGAGTTGCTTAAGTGAAAGCCAGGAGAGAAGATAGGGAGAAATAAAGAAAAACAAATAAAAATGCACTTGAATACCTTGTTTTTTTATGGTGCTTCTAACATATTGGTGTTATAGAGCTGTATGTAGCTGACTGAATTATACTTCAACAGAAATAAACAGTACAATTTATTTAAATTACTAATGCAATTCAACCTGATGCTATTGCATCAAAATCTGATCTCTGAAACAGAAGTGGATAGATTTTAATCCAGTAAGATCTGAGGTTTCTTTCATAATCCTAAGGCACTGAATGAACATTCTGAAGCACACAAGATATCAGTGATTACAATAAACTTAAATATAGGTCAAGATAGGGAGTGTAGCAATGGAAGACTACAGGAGAAATGGAACTGTTTTCTTCATCATACTGTTTATACAGTCTACATTCTCTTCAACAGCTCTTTTTCTTTGCAGAGTCAGGAAGAAAGGAAAATATAAAGCACAGATATATCCTCAAAAGGGGAAAATACACGTTCTGGGATTTTAACCTGATAACAGTAAATGGAGGAAAAAACATCTGGCCATGATTTTCTGTCAGAACAGTACAAGGAAGAAAAGAGTCAGAAGCCTCACTTCTTCTACACTCGTTTTCCAGTTCTAGTTGCAGTCTAAGTTGCTATATTGTAGAGATAAATAAATAAAAGTCACAAAAAGTCTACTGGAATTATTATTACATGTTGTTCTATCAAATATAGCTAACACAAACAAAGATGGAAAGAGTGAGGAGTTCAATGAATAGCATGAAACCTGGAAATGATGTATATGTTCTACAGTTATGCAGAAGACTGCTTCTCATCAACTGTAGTCACAGCAGATGGAAGTTTCTAATATGAGTACAGTGGTGCTCCGCATAACGAGCGATTTGTTTAACAACGAATCTGCATAGCAATGTTTTTTGCGATCGCAAAAGCAATCGCATGCGATGTTTCTAATGGTAAAACATAACTTTGCGATGATCGGTAAGCGTTTTGCTTACCGATTTTCACATAGCGATGTTTTTTTAACAGCTGATCTGCGGTTCCAAAATGGCTGCCAGGTAAAGAAAATGGCCGCCCGCTGTGTTTTCGCGCCTTTTCCTCACTTACCGGGCAGCAAAAATGGCGGCCACATGGAGGATTTCCGCATAACAGTGAATTTTTTGCCCATAGGAACGCATTAAACGTGTTTTAATGCGTTCCTATGGGCTTTTTTGCCCCACATAGCGACGAATCCACATAGCGATGATTTTTTCGGAACGGATTATCGTCGCTATGCGGGGCACTATTGTAAACTGGAACAAAAAGAGGGGCGCTAAAACCTTTCATACTGGGCAGCAAGAACAGAGAGATACATTCTTAATACAATTATGCAAAATTTCATAATACAATGAGGGGAAATGCAGCCATTTTAAAAGTACTTATTAGAGAGATTAATCTGTTTAGATCACAAGTCCTCAAAAATTCATATTTACAATTATAATAGAGAATCATAATTTTTTGCAGATGAAAAATTTCATTACATATTTACAAAACTCTACACAAAAATAGAAATAGTTTTATAGTATGAAACCCATTCACACTGACTAGCTTAAAAAGAAAGTTTCCCCAAACTACTTCATTAAGAGACATATTAGAGAAAAATACATCTTGTGCTCAAATGCCTTATTTTGAACTCAAATGTGTAAGAAATCTGTATACAAATCTTTTAATTCCTGAAGATTTTTTCAAATGCTAAAAACATGTTTAAACCATTTAAAGGGATGTTTCCTATGAATGAGTCAGAAAAGAGGGAGGTGAACTAAGATATCTTTGCTGCAATTTAAGAATATTTCTAGAATTTGAACAAGGCTGTTAGGCCTGCCACTGAATTAGTTTTTATCATAGAAGAATGAAATTGATTTTATCTTGTTACTTTCCTCTAAAACAACTATAAAAAAGAAAGCTAATGTAATTGGTTAAATGGCCTCATTCTATTACACAGGGACGCTATAAAAATTACAGACAAATTAGATACTACATAATTTATCTGACCAAACTACTAGTTGATTCTTCATTATCTGGCACCAAGCTGATACATGTAACCAATGAAACCTATACATATGGCATATCATTTGTTTCAGATTAAATGTGAACATCTCTAAAAAGTCTAAAAACAAATTATCGAAAGGCTTATGAAGTAAAACACTATTTTGATTTTTTAGGTACAAGTGGTAATGTGAGCATCGCTTTAGGGTCTGGACTTGGGCTAGTTACTGGCTGTGAAGTTTTTATTTCTTTTGAAGGAACATGTGCCAATGAAGGCATTGCTTTGATATTCTGCCCTTCAGAATCTAACAAAAAGTTAGCAGCTTTTAAGCCAAGTGGTGCCAGCTTGGGCATGGGCCTCCACGTCATGTCAGTTTTGCCAGTTTCAAGGTTGGTTTTCATTTGCAGAAAGGGAGGTGACACATTTCTTGGTTTTGACAGAGATACGACAGTTTTCTTATTTCCAGCATTATTTACTGCTGGAAGATCTGGATTTTGGTCCTTCACTTTTGAGGACAGCATGAATTTCAAAGACTCAGATTCAGATGAAACCACTTCTGAGTTCTTGTTGCCATCAGGTAGATCATCGTCATCCAAGTGAAGTAAGAGAGGAGTTATGGAGTCACTATTCCCTCTAATTACAGAAAGGTCCTTCAAGTTCCCACCCACTGTGCCAAACTGAAAGGGAGAGCTACCTGCAGTAGTTGGTTCTCGCCGATTTTCTGTACTTCCTAGAGAAAAGCTGGGAAGTTCTGATATGTCTGATGCATCATCGTTTAACTGCTGATTAAGAAATGCAATTTCATTTAGAAGTGAGGTGAGAGTTTCATCTGTGTCATCGTTTTCCTCTATGTCCATAAAGTCACTTGTATCCAGTGATGGTTCATGTATCAGAGAGGCTACTTTTTGCAGTTCCATTTCTAATCCAGAATCCTTGGGTTGCTGCAGCGTTTGAAATGAAGAATCCTTTGACTTTTGACGATCATTTTTCTTGTCCATCAGTTTTGCTCTTGTTTGACTTCCAACAGGTTCTTCAATGGAGAATTCTGTTGCAAAGGATGCTGAAGATCCCTTTAAAGTAGAGACATTCACTATTTGTGGAATAATATCTTCCTCATGAAAATCTTGTGCTGTTCCTGTGTTATTTCTAGCTTTTCCAGAAGTTTGAGATTTTAATTCAGAATGAAGACTGGTTGTTTCCTGTGACAGGAAGGAAGGCTGAAATGTCTGGGAATCACCAGGGAGGCTCAAATAGGGATTCTTATTTACACCCAGATTTAAATGTGTGGCTTCTTTAGTAGCTAGTGATGTCACATTTACTATCCTGGGCATCATGAATGAATCTTCATTTTCTGAAAATCCAAACATAGCAAAATGTGTTAAAATACTGGTGAAAATAATTGGAAATGATTCCTCACTTTCCAACCTGCTTTTTCAAATTGTAACTACTAATCTATGCATTCAGCCGATCAACAGCAAAACAGGATGGAAGAATAAAGACTTGATAAAGAGTAAGGCCACTGCACATTTTCTATATCTGCTTGGATAGACTCATGAGGCTTTCTTTTTCTTTTTCTTATTTTGATAATCTATTTTGTCTAAATATTTAGTTTAGTATTTGATCCTGCAGACATAGGATATGAGCAAAACAGTGTGGATTGAGGATAAGGGGGCAACTACATTGACAATACAGGCAATGCTCCAGGACTGGGACAGTCAAATTTGCATTATTATCTATTGGCCCCATAACATTCAATACAAATAAGCCTGGAGCTTTCCCCTCCAATCCAATTGTCCCCTCCACCAGTAGGGCTTTTATTATTTCTCAAAATTAAACACATTTACATTGATTCAACTTGACCAATGCAATGGGTGGCCAGAAGCTGGCTCTCTCAGCTTCCTAGTTTAAGATGGGGAGAAAGGAAGCAAAGAGGCACTCATGTGGGTGTCAGTTCTCAATCAAGGAGCCTTTTGTCTCCAAATCATTCATTAATTTGTTCATTGATTGCTTGGTGCCAGTGCTGATGCGCTAGAGCAGCTAGAAGGGGAAAAATGCAACTGAGAAGGTAATCAGTAGAAGGGAAGAAATAAGCTGCCAGTCCTTGTTTGTAGCTTGTTAAGGTAGGTTGACTGTCACCCTACTTCCTGCGAATCTGGGCAGCTACAGTAGAATTACCTTAACAAGGTAAAAACAAATGCAGACTGGCAATTTCCTTGACTTGCTCTGCTGACTCCTGTGTAATTTGGTAAAGTGAATTCATCCAGGAAACCTAATTTCCTTGGTGCAACTTCACACCACATCATTTCACATTTTTCTTACTGTGTAGTTGTAATCTTAATTAGTTTAACATAGATTACCACCAAGCAAAGTAGTCATGACTCAGATCCAATTGATCAAAAAAGGATAGAAATGCAACAAAGAATCTGGATCCAAGCCAGTGACTGAATCTGGACAATGTGACAAGACAGGGAACAATGGGAATCTTGACTTCTTAATTCATGTCAGAAGCAATTCAACAATGCTTCCAGAGTGGAAGAATCAGCTGATATGGCTAAGCACAACAAGGACGGAGGTTCTGTAGGTTATACTTTCACATCTGTTGTGCACTGTTAACTTCAATGTTTTTCTGGTGTTGCAGCCTGATACACAATGTTATTATTAAATAGAATTTTCCATATTAAATATGTTCCCCAGTTTCACTTGAAACTAAATATGATATAATCGAGGCCACATCCTGCCTTGGTACAGGGCGCTTTAGCCAAAGAATAACCTAAAAATTGCCCAAGTCAGATTTTGCACTGTGCTTAAAGCTTTGCAGTAAAGAAACAATATTTATTACACCCTGAAAAAAAAATACCAATCCAAAAATCAAACCAACCCAAAATATTTCTTCCCTGTGTTGTAAAATCTACCTGAACTTAACTCTGGAGCTACTTCTGCAACGGAAGAAGCAGAACTACTGGCCACAGCAGACAAGGCAATGGGAACTGTAGAGGCAGGGAGGATGCCTTTCACCTGCACTGGCACTGCTGAGCTTGGCAACTGAATCATCACAGAAGTGATACCTTAAGAAGGGGAAAATAGAAAAAAAAACAATGTTCATGCTATCAAGGAAAAATGAAGCAGAATAATTCTAATTCCATGGTAAACTTTAACAAAAGATACTAGATGAAATGGAACACTGAACTGATCTAGTGTGATAACATTCCAATCTACAGATATAGCCTACATGCCTTCTTTTAACATTTATTTCTGGTGGTTTGTTTTTTTTACCAAAGACATCTCTAAAGACATCTCTAAAGACTACATGTTGAAATAAGTATTAGAGCCTTTGTTACAGGAAATGTTTTTATCTTATATATATTGACTAAAATGGGAACTTAACACACTAGACATGAACATTTCATTTCATCTAGTGACAAATATTCAAATTTACCATAGAATATATCTGCTTAATTTTAAAATTACCTTGCTGCACTGTCCTGTTGTTACTGTCATTTTCTGACATGAGTTCAGTCTGCAAGAGTGTAGAAGGCAAAGAAGCGACTTGTCCTGGCACCAGGGGACTTTTGATTGCAAGAACCTGACCATCTGTAGTCATTACTAAGCTAGCATTTGTTAATGCCATGGAAGGTGTGTCTCCTGCAAGGAAGCCAAACCAAAGGAGTATAGAGATACATAAGAAAGGACATTAATCCCTTTGCATTCACTTCAATAATCAGCCTCTCGGTATTCAAGAAACATACTGTTTTCCATGCTACCCAATTTCAGAGTGTGCCACAAATTTTAAACATTTAACTATGAAACAAATGAAGTGTCTGGAAGTAAAAAAAATTCAAGCGCTATGGAAGTAACAATGTAGTATTTCATATATAGACTAAATTATGGTAGTTTCTGAAAATTAATATTGGCCTATAAATAGGCATACTGGCTAAAAGTTTTTACTTTTAATCTTCTGTAACAGCATAGAGTAATAAAGATATGCAAACACAACATATCCAATAATCCTCTAAGGCTGGAATGATGTTTTTCATACATTATCCTGTGCAACTTCAGTGATGTCATTTGCTGCAGGCATGTCACAATGTTTTTCCTCCCCTTCACATGCTTTAATTCATTCCCTACATTGTTTCCATTTCCTGGAGGCTTCCTAGTATGAAGAGGAACCCTAGGGATCCAAGAAATCTGGCCAATGGTGGGGTGGGGGGAATTAAAAGCTTTTAATTCCTTTGAAGCAGATGAAGCTGATGACATCACTGGAGCTCTGCTACATAACTTGCAGCAATAGGATTCTGGCCTATGACTTTGATTTTCTTTGGGTGAAGATCAATTAATCCCTTTAACCTACCTATAATGTGGCTTCCTTTCCTGGAAAGTATCAATGGTTTTGTACGCCTGTTGGATAAAACCACCGGTTTCACCTCCTTAGTGACAGAAGGAGGACTGTTTTCCACAGGAGGCTGAACAGTCTCTGTAGCTGTCTCAGTAGTTTCAATAATCTTCAGAGGCTCTTCCAGCTGCTGTTTCTTTTTTTGGGCTTCAACTGCTTTCTGTTTGGCATAAATGTATTCTAGCTTTTTCAGCACTACTTCCTGTGTCTTGCCTATTGAACAAAACAGCAGTCAGATTTTCCATAGCACTGAACATTGTTACAAAAACTTAAAAGGAGATAAAAGATAAGCTAAAATTAAAACATTTTACAACACAAAAATGATAGTATTTCTGACACATATGTGGTTCTAATGGATTACGTTTTTATTTCTGTAGTATTCATGTATTTGAAAATCAAAGTATTTTACTTTGACCAAAACTCCCCTATTCTTAACAATCTGTCTTGGTGTCCTCCAAACCTCAGGATTCTTTTAATTTGGAATTTATCTCACCTGAGAGGGCAGAAACTTTACGAATCAATGTGTCCTGCTTACGCATCAACAACTTCTTCTGACCCGTGAGCTTGTCTGCTTGATCTGTTAGACCCTGGATCTCTTCAAGGGCCTGGAAAAGACCAAGAAGGACAGGTTACTAACCATAAATGTAGTTCTTTGAATGGTTATCTGTGAACTCACACTAATGGCTTCTACTGTGCCTGTGCAGAGACCTTCATGAAATGTCTATAGCAGTATTTTGGTGATGGCTCCACCTCTCATAATGTGCATATCTGGCAGCTTTGCTTTCCTTATTTCAGTTCCTGTCTCAGTTTAAGGCAGATGCAGATTAAGCATCTCATAATATTTTCATTGTTATTCACATCTTTTTTTTTAAATCTGCTGGCTGAAATCCAGGACTAAACTGCAACTAAAGTAGGTCCCCTGAATAGATGGAACTTACATTGCCCAGTCTCCACTGATTCAATGGGCCTACTCCAATTGTGACTTACTACTGGATTTTAACTACTGTGTACCAAGTAGGGATGCAATACTTGTTAAATGATTAAACTTTTTGATTAATTAAAATATTAGTGGGCTGATTTTTTTAAAAGTGATCATTATTTGTTTTACCAGTAATCATAAATTACACCTATGGATAGTTGTAGGTTTTAACAAAGCATTCCCTCTTTTTTTAGAAACCAGAGGAAATGCCTCTTAGATGGTACTCACTGTGCCATAGACAAGCATCAAATAAATGCAAAAAAACTTGTTCTCTTAATGTCTCTAGAATTAAATGCTATGTAAATTAAAACTACTAATAAACCAATCAACAGACATTAATTGAAACATGATTGAACTAAGATTTTTTAATTAGGTGACTGCCTTCATAAGTTTATTTCTATTATTACAATAGTTTTCAATTCCCACCCCCCATCCCCAATATCCAGTCCTGTTTACTGTATCTCAGCAAGTGGTGCTGAACTATAAAATACTGACCTGTTTGAGAATAAAGCACTTGGAAACTTTTGGGAGACTGTCTAATTTCAATGTTGCTTTCAGTTTTTCAAAGAGTCCTCTCATTTCCTTCCGACGGCGACGCTCATTTGCTGTGTGGGTTTGTCGATAGTTAGCAAAGGCTTCTTCTGCATTCTTTGGCTTTTTGTTTGGGGATTCAGATTGCTATGAGAGAAAAAACTGACCTTGTAAGAGTTAAAAGTAAAAAGCAAAACTGCCCTTGTAAGAGTTAAAAGTAAAAAGCAACTAAAGCAGTGACCAAATATACATAAAACTTGAGAATTTACATAACTCCCCTTGCCAATACAACTAAGTAACCTTTAAAGGGTTAATGGTTGGAGTGCTCTCAGATACTGCAGTTTTGTACTGAAAAGGAAGGAAATGCAAGAACTGGAGCAAAAGAATTAGGATGATAAAGATTATCAATATAGACCACATTACATATGAGCAACATTCTTATTAGTGAAAACACGGATATGGCTTGTACTGTATATATTATGGAGGCAGTAAGAACATGAAAACTGGCTTAGATTTTAGAGGGAAGTCTATGGCAGGATGAACTGGTGCACCTCTGGAGTGACAATACATGTTATAAAGATAAAACAGATAAGTGAACATGTACTACCTTAGGAGCTTTGGCCATCATTTTATTTGAAGGATCACAAACAAGGTACCTAGGGAATAAAAATAAACTGCTTTAGTTTTGTGGGTTTTGTGTGTTGTTTTGTCTAGAGGCTCACAGCAAGTAATATATATAAAATATGCGAAGGAAAATATGTTGGTGTGACAAACCCAGACCTACTGGGACATGTCACACAGTTACACTAAGCTGCCACCAACCATTCCCTGTAAGAAGTCACACAGACCAGGGATGGATTTTTAAACAATAAAAAGAATAATGTTTATTTAAATACACACAGGGAAAAATAAACAATCAGGTGAATAGGATAAAGTAACGTGGCTTATTCTCACTCATACAAGCATACAGTTTGGTTCACCCAGAACCCTTAACTTAAAGCACAGACCCTGAACCTATCAGGTTGGTACTCTGACACACAGAAGTACCCTGTCTGACACACAGACTCCCACAACAGCTTCTTCTTCCCAGCTGCTGCTTCGTCACAACCCAGTGTCTCTCAGCATCTCTCTCTCACCACACAGGCATCACATATTTATACAGTACAGCCCCTCCTCCTGATGTCCCGCCTTCCACTCCCCATAGGATGGAACTTTCCCTCCAAACCCATGACAGACAGGTAACATCAGTGCTGTATGTAACACCTCCCCTCTTTATAAGTTGTTTTGTAGGGGGAAAGCTAACGTGCTTTTCACCAAAAAACAACCTTGATAAAACACACAACAACAGTTATACATACCATATAATACTTACTTATCCTTACACTCTAAGTTAACCATAGCAATTATGCATTTAAACATTTACCATTAACAGTACATCAATTTACCTTTATTCATACAAACCAATTCAAAACAGGTACATTTTACTTTTTGTCATCACTATATACACATAGTCCATGTTTCTTTCGCCGTCTTCATTCTTCAGGTCTTCTTGATAAGGCGTCAGCAACACAGTTCACTGACCCTCTGACCACCTTCACTTCAAAGTCATAGTCCTGTAGGTTTAAAGCCCACCTCATAAGTTTGCTATTGTGGGTTTTCATTGTCTTTAACCATTGCAATGGTGAATGGTCAGTACACAGAATAAAATGTCTTCCCCAGATGTAAGGCTTGGCCTTCTGGATCGCGTAGACTATGGCCAAACACTCCTTCTCCACGGTTGCCAAATGTCTCTCACCTTTTTGAAGTTTCCTACTCAGGTAGGACACTGGATGCTGGTCACCATTCTCATCCTCCTGGCACAGAACTGCTCCTACCCCGCTGTTAGACGCATCGGTGTAGATGATGAACTCCCGGTCGAAGTCTGGAGCACGCAGGACAGGATAGTTGATTAGCGCCTCCTTCAACCTCTGGAACGCCGCCTCACAGTCGCTGGTCCACGGGATGCGGTCATCAGCCTTCTTCTTCGTCAGATCGGTCAGCGGAGCCGCAATCTCGCTAAACCTCGGGATGAACTTTCTGTAGTAGCCCACCAACCCAAGAAATGATTTGACTTTTTTCTTGGTGTTGGGTCTAGGCCAATCACGAACAGCTTCTATTTTGGCCTCCAGGGGTTTTATCACTCCTCCCCCTACCATGTGACCCAAGTATTTTATTTCTGGGCTACCCAGCTGACACTTGCTGGCCTTTACTGTTAGCCCTGCTGCACTTAACCTCTGCAGCACTAACTCCAGGTGTATCAGGTGATCTTCCCAGGTATTACTGAAGATCCCTATGTCGTCAATGTAGGCCACTGTAAAGTCACTGAGCCCTGCCAAGGTCCGGTCCATCAGCCTTTGGAATGTGGCTGGTGCATTTCTGAGACCAAAGCTCAGGACTCGAAACTCATAGAGACCAAAAGGGCTGCAAAAGGCAGTCTTTTCTTGATCCCTGGGATCAATTCTTAATTGCCAATATCCCTTTACCAGGTCCAATGATGAGATGAACCGACAACCCCCTATGGTTTCAATCAGGTTGTCCAGCCTGGGCATTGGGTAGGCATCAGGAGTGGTTACACGGTTTAATTTCCTGTAATCGACACAAAACCTAATGCTCCCATCAGGCTTGTCCACAAGGACTATCGGAGAGGACCAAGGACTAGAAGAGGGGACGATTATGTTCTCCCTCAGCATCTCGTCCAGCTCCTTCCGCACCTTGTCCCTATAGGGTCCCGTTACTCGGTATGGGGATACTGCCTGCGGGGGTGCATCCCCTGTGTGGATCCGATGCATCACTCCCTTCACTATCCCCGGCTTGTTGGAGAACACCTGTTGATATTTACTAAGCAGCATTTTTAGTTCTTGCTGCTGGTCTTGGGTGAGTGCAGGACTGATCTTTACCTCCTCTGGGTTGTATTTTACTTCCCCTCTACCCTCCCAGAAGGGTAATTCCGCTTCCTCACTCTCAGCTGCTTTTATCGCGAATAAAACCCTCTGTTCCCCTCTGTAGTAGGGTTTTAGGGCATTCACATGAACCACCCTCCTTGCTTGGTTCTCCTCCTGCTCTATAAGGTAGTTCAGGTCTGACATCTTGGAGATGACCCTATATGGTCCTGCCCATTTGAGCTGCAGTTTGTTCTCTCTGCAGGGCCTAAGCCAAAGCACTTCCTCCCCTGGGTCAAAGTGCCTCTCTCTAGCTTTGTGGTCATACCATGTTTTCTGTCTGACCTTCTGAGCTTGCAGGTTTTCTGCTGCCAGCTCTAGATTTCTCTTTAGGTCATTCATCAAGGTGTCTATGTATGTCACAACGTCTTGTGGGTCATCCTGGGTGATCTGCTCCCAATTTTGTTTGATCAAATCAAGGGGCCCTTTCACCCTTCTCCCAAATAAAAGTTCAAATGGACTGAACCCGGTACTGGCTTGTGGCACTGATCGATAAGCAAACAAAAGGGATTGCAGCTTCTGGTCCCAATTGTTTGGATTCTCTGCCAAGTAAGCCCTAATCATGCGCATTAGAGTCCCATTGAACTTCTCAGTTAACCCATTACTTTCCGGATGATAGGCAGTGGTTTCCTTGTGCTTAATTCCACAGATTTGCCATAAGCGTTTCATGAGTTTTGATGTGAACGATGCGCCCAAATCTGTGATTATCTCTGAGGCAAATCCCATCCTGGACATATACCCCACCAAAGCATCGGCCACTGTGTTAGTTTCAATGTTAGTCAAGGGTATGGCTTCAGGATACCTTGTGGCATGGTCCACAATTGTTAGAATGAACCTGTTCCCCCTCTTTGTGGCCTTGGGCAAAGGTCCCACAATATCCACCCCTATGCATTTGAACGGAGTGTCAATCACAGGCAAAGGGCACAACTTTGCTTTGGTCCTGTCGCGGTTATTCCCCTGCCTTTGACACACATCACATTGTTTACAGAACTCCCTGATCTGCTTCCCTATGTCAGGCCAGTAGAAATTCTGCGTGATTCTCTGCTGTGTTTTGTTCACTCCTAAGTGCGCAGCAAACATGTCAGAGTGCCCCCTTTGTAAGATCATGGGGCGATACTTTTCAGGTACCACCAGCTGACTTCTGATCCCATCTCCCCCTTTTGAGATATTCCTCAGGGTTTCTCTATATAAAATCCCCTTTTTCTCCAGAAATCTCACTGGGGTTTCAGGTGTTAGCTGGGCGTCAGTCACCTGTTCAAAACACTTTTGGAGAGTGGCGTCTGCCTTTTGCTCCTGTCCAAATCGGCTGTCTGTGGTCAAGGTTTCCACCACAGCTTCTGAACTCCCCTCTGCTTCCGTCTCTGGCTCATCATTACCCCCCTGAACTGTCCCTGTGGTGGCTTGTGAGCGTGTAATCACTAGCACCCGTTTCACATGTTCAGCCAGGTCATTTCCCACGAGCACGGCTGCTGGCAGAGTCGATGAAATCGCTAGCCGCCAAGCTCCCCTCCAGCCTTGAAAGTTGACAGGTACCTCTGCTACTGGCAGAGAGATTACCTGCCCCTCAATCCCTGCCACCTTCATGCTCTCACTTGGGATTATAAACTCCCTAGGGATGATATCTGGATGGCACAGGGTTACCTGGGAACAAGTGTCCCGCAGCCCCCTATACTGACGGTCAAGTATTCCTACGTCCACCCCGGCTGTCTCAAACAACTGAGAATCTGTTTTTATCAGCAAGCAGCGCTTTACCTCCACAAGAGGACCATTTTCCTCAGCCTGATCAGCAGAGGTAGCTGTTCCAGACTGAGTAGCCATGGCAACAGGCTCCCTCTGTGACACTGAGCCTTGCTCTTTCTGGACACAGAACACAGCTTTTGGCTTGGTCCCACTAGAATTCTGAGGCACCATTCCTTTTAGCTGCTTTAATTTCTCACACTCTGAGATTAGATGACCCTTTCCCTGACAGAAATAGCATTTTCTGGTGTATTTTGATTCTCTCTCATCTTGTTTTGGTTTTCCCTCCAAAATCTGAGGTCTTAGTTTCATGTCTGAGGGCTTCCCTTCACCATGGGCCCCTCCCCCTTGCTGGCTTTTCCCTGGTCCCTGAGAGTACTTGCTGTAGGTTTCTTTGGGTTTACCTACAGATTTCCCCTCACCCAAGGGCTTTCTTATTTGGGAAATAAAATCTGCGATCTCTGCGGCTGCTGCCACAGACTTCGGTTTCCTTTCCCTCACCTGGAATTTCAATTCCCCATGCAGGACTGAATAGAACTGTTCCAGCGCTATCAAATCTTTAAGCTGCTCATAGGTCTCTGTCCCCTCCTGCGATAGCCATTTCTCAAGCAGCCTCACCAATTGGGCCCCCACTTGGGTAAAAGTCTGCTCTGGCTTCTTGGTGAGGGACCTGAATCTTTGTCTCAGCTGCTCCGCATTTATCCCATGTCTGGCAAACACCAGTTTTTTAAACTCTGCAAAATCTTTCATCAGTTCCTCAGGCATCTCGGCATAAACCTCAGCCAAGCTACCACTGATTAAAGATCGCATGATGGTCATCTTCTCAGTTTCCCTCACTGAGAAGTCCACAAACGCTCTTTCCACTAAGGAAAAGAACACCTCAGGACAATCTCCCTTGTGGTACACAGGGAATTTCTTCAGATCAGCCTTAGACAATTGGCCTCCCTCAGAATCCCTATTGTTATTATTGTTCTGATTCATCAGTTCCAGTCTTCTTAATTCAAACGCCATCTTCTCTCTCTGCAATTCCAATTCAAATTGTCTTTGCCTTTCCCTTTCCCTTTCCTCCATTTCCCTCACCCTCAGTTCATGCTGTTGGGCTAGGAGTATCTTTCTGAGTTCTGGGTTCTGCTCTCCTGTGCTGTCACCTTGCACTGAGCCAAATTCATCCTCAGAACCTTGGTCAATCTGGGGGTCTTTCACTTCACTCATTTCGGCCATCTGGCTTCGAGTCAAGGGCATAATCCCCCCTCAGAACAGGCTGCTTTAAAAAGTCAAGCCTCAAAATAAAACGACCACTTTTTTCCTTCTTGCCTCAGAACCAGCCTTCTCTAGGCTGCTGTTCTTCAGCACTAACTTGCAACAGTATCGAGTCAGAGCCTACCCCCCTCTGCTGGGCCTCTCAGCTGGCAAGCTAGCTCACTGTTACTACGCAGTTTTGCCTCAGCTTTTTCCCGCCAAAACTAGGCTACCTCAGAGCACCTTAATCTAAGTCTCCCCAGTTGGCACGTTCTTCTACTAGCGCACCTCCCCGTGAGGTACACCTAGAAGATTACCTACGCGCCTCAGACTGTCCCTGACTAGACCCCCCTTGCTCTGGGCACACCTGCCAAGGCTATGCTGGACCGCTGGACAACTGGACCAGTCGTATCCCACACGCTGGACACCAATCAATGTGACAAACCCAGACCTACTGGGACATGTCACACAGTTACACTAAGCTGCCACCAACCATTCCCTGTAAGAAGTCACACAGACCAGGGATGGATTTTTAAACAATAAAAAGAATAATGTTTATTTAAATACACACAGGGAAAAATAAACAATCAGGTGAATAGGATAAAGTAACGTGGCTTATTCTCACTCATACAAGCATACAGTTTGGTTCACCCAGAACCCTTAACTTAAAGCACAGACCCTGAACCTATCAGGTTGGTACTCTGACACACAGAAGTACCCTGTCTGACACACAGACTCCCACAACAGCTTCTTCTTCCCAGCTGCTGCTTCGTCACAACCCAGTGTCTCTCAGCATCTCTCTCTCACCACACAGGCATCACATATTTATACAGTACAGCCCCTCCTCCTGATGTCCCGCCTTCCACTCCCCATAGGATGGAACTTTCCCTCCAAACCCATGACAGACAGGTAACATCAGTGCTGTATGTAACAGTTGGTACTTACCAACATTCTCTGTAGTGGAAGGCAGACATCCTTACTACAAGTTGCCCCTCCCACCTGCTCAGACGAACATAATACACAAGCCACTGTGTGGACCCTGTGAGCCCTCTAGTGGGCAAGGACAACAGGAACATCAGCCTTGTTGCTATTATCATGCAAGATAATAGCAACAAGGAAAGTCAGGAGTAAGAAAAGAATAATAAAGCTCTGCTTGTTCCAAGCTGAAAAAAATGTGGCTGACTTTCACCCTGAGCTCCAGTGAGCTATACTTCTGGGATATGATGCTTAAGGCTATACTTTGGGTTGGAGCCTTCTGTGTCCAAAAGCAGATTCCATGGGTGCAAACTGATCCAGTTTATTGTGTTTCATGAAAGAGGAGGAGGCCTGCTATGTGGCAATCTTACTCAAAGAGCCCTAGATCTGAATGATCAAAGTAGCCAAAGGACTGGTGCAGTAGTAATACCCCTAAAGGCAGCGAAACTACATTTTTCGTATTAAAACTTTTAATCCATCTCACTAGAGTGGATTTGGCCACTTTCTTTCCCATACTAGTGGCCTGAAATAAATAAGGAAGGATTCTAAAGTACTGCATCATTTCTAGATAAATCTTCATAGCCCTACACATACCGTATCTGCCGGCGTACAAGACGATGCCTCCAAGTGGGGGGGGGGGTTGTCTTGTACGCTGGGTGCACTTCATTTGGGCCAGGAAGGAGCTGCCGCCGCCATTGAGTGAGTGACGCGGGGCCGCGCCAGCCGGAGAGGAAGGCAGGCGGGCAGGCAGGCGGGCAGTCTGGACGGAGGGAGGGAAGCAGAGCCAGCCATGCCTGAGCGGCCAGAGCCCGCCGCCCCGCGCTGCTGAGCCAGCTCGCCCACGCGCCACCGGAGAGCTGCTTCTCCTTCCCCTCCTCCTCCTCCGCTGCTGCCGCCGCCCACCCACTCGCTTCCCCTTCCTTCTCGCCCTCCTCGTCACTGGCCATGAACTTCCAGGGCGGGCCCGGGCAGAGCCCTGGGCAGCCGCCGCCACAGAGCCGTCCACTCTATATTTTGAGTGGAAATGTTGGGGGGTCATCTAACACGCCCAGTCGCCTTGTACGCCGGCAAATACGGTATATAAAACATGGTCTAGAAGGGTGGAGAAAAGGCAATATTACCTCCTATGAAAGACGGAATTAAATCCAAGCACTAGAGAGTCCTTCTGGATCAAACACAGCTCTGGTCTAATAAAAAACATACCTAGTTCAGACACTTTATGGGCCAATGCAATGGTAGTTAGGCACAAGACCTGCCAAGATAAATGTTTAAATGAGACTGTTTAAAACATGGTTCAAAAGGTTTAGTGCAACCTCTGAAATCATGCATATTCCAGGTTGGGTATTATGCACCATGGGTGGTTTAAATAAGATCAAGCCTTTCAATTATCTCTTGATATCAATGCAAAATGGAGAGGACTAAAACAGTTATGATAGAGAACAAGTTGGGCAGCCTAACTAGAGTGGAAACAAGAACTAGATTGTTTTTGGAGTTACCTTTGCCAACCAGGGTCCACTCAAACTGATTCTAAAGTCATGCCTATCAGAGGGAGTGGATGGGAGAACCTGTGATAATGACATCCTCTTCCACCACAGGAGAAGCAGAACATTTGGGAAAAACAGTGTGCTAAATTAAACATAGTAGTCTCAGTAGGAGCCTCCTCCTCATCCCACGTAGCCCTCTACTTTGCCTAAAAACTCACTCTAGAAGTCTTCCTTGCATTCTTGATTTATTGGAGGGGGGACTGCAGAGGCTACATTCAACATACTTACAATTGTTTGGAAAGTAGAGTGTAGGAAGCTGTAGCCTTCAGACGAGCAATGTTAATTTTCTCCGAAAGTTCCTCCACAGTTTCAACGTCCACAGTCTCTTCAGCTTCACTGGACTGATCTTCATCCTAAAACAGAGTAATCCAGCAGTAAGCTTCTGTAGAGAAATCATGGTCTCACTTTGTTAAAAAACAAAAAACAAAAATTAGCTGGGTACATTTGGTTGTGCTGAACGGCATGAACTACCTGAATGGTTACCACTGTGTTTGAAGGATTTTTTTCCCCAGCAAGATTCTGGTCGCAATCTGTTGAATTTTAAAATCAAATCAGAAGAGCAAGTTAAGGAACCCCTTTCCTCTACAAACATCTGCATTTTAAAGAAGTGATGATAAAGGTCTCAGAAAATATTCTTCTGGTGTATCCACTGAACTACTATAATTGTGTGACAGTTGTCTTAGCCAAAGAAAAACATACAGTATATATATATACAAACAAAATTTTAAGCAATTACTAAAAACATTTTTATTTAGAAAAGACTTCCCAGACTCTATTATACCCTGATACTACGGCGCTTAAACAACCAGACTAATGTTCAACCTGCCATGCTTTCAATGCTTTATTTTAATGTCTTCCTGCGATTATTTTCATTTGTCTATACTGTATTGATTATTTATATTATTGTCCTCTTATTGTATTGTTTTGTCTTTATATTTTGTTTTCTTGTACTGTGTAAATTGACCAGAGTGGCCTGGGTCACCAGATGGGCAGTATAGAAAAAACAACAACAAATGTTTAACTTCTGAAAATCTGAATTTATAATTATACACTGAATTTTTCAGTGTATAATTATGACAATTACACAACTGAAAACAATTATCTCATGGTTTGTTGTTATTTCCAATGGTATCCTGTGCTGTTACATAGAATTTTTTTTACAAGTAATGGTGTACGTCTCACTATTCGTATAAAGAATCAGTGTTACTAGATTCCCAGTTGGCATCTGTCTGTTAACAAATCCAGTGCTGAAAGATTATGGGAGTAGCATGCACATAGCCAGGGTTACCTGGGAATCTGGGATGGTGGGACCAGTTTCCCATCTTTTGGGAGGTACTGAGCCATGGCCAACATTACCTTGTCCTCTCCCAAGAATACATCCACACATTTTTGGGTGATTCTCTTACATAATTTACTTGTTACTTATATTTAAATTGTTAGAAACAAATTGCTACTGCAGTGATTAGTTTTGTTATGCACCTGGAACAATATAGCCAAGTATTCTCTCTTTTAGAGCCATCATATTGTTAGCAAATGGCTGAACTCAGGGCTGCACGACGTTTTCCAATAATTAATAACACATTCTGAAAGCAATGCTTACTAAGCCACTGGAATTTTTACCACTATGAAACACAGTTTAGTAGTTAATTTTATTAAAAGAAGGTTAATCAGGTAACTTAATGGGACAGTACAATATAATTAACTAAATATGTTCCTCCTGTAAAGAATTAAATACTAACCATCATTTCAGTATTTACTATATCTTCACTTTGATAGCCAGATATTTCATCCATCATTTCATCTGCAGAATCATCAGTTTTTTCCTCTTTTTCTGTGTCATCTGTGGTAATATCAATAATAAGTGGAGAATTCCTGAGATGGCCAGTTTTTTGTTCACTCTGTTCTGTGCATTTAGCAAATTTCTCCAGAAACTTATCAGTCCCTGTGCTAGTTTTATTTTCCAAAGCAATTGACTGCCTAGATGATTTGCTCCTAGTTCTGCTGATTTCAGCAAAGTTGTTTTTAATAGATAGCTTATCTTCCTGTATATGAGTATTAGCATTTTTATGCATAGAAGTATTACAGTCATCCTGACAACTGGGATTTGTTTTAGACAAAGATTCTTGTGCACTGTCCACGTATTTGTCTCCTTGTGCACTCTGGAGTCTTCTACTAACAACCTTAGGCTTCCCTGCAATATGTTCCTCTTCTCCATTTCCTGTCATGGAGTCTTTCTTTTCCTCAACATTCCTTATTATTGGTTCTGGATCTTGGTTTTCAAATGAACTCAGAAGAGGCTTAATGTCTTTTGGTAGACCTTCTGTAGAATTTATGTTTTCTTTGTGCTTACTCACTGATTTCTGCGACTGTTCAAGAATAATTCCATCTTCTGCATCTAACAGTAATGGCTCAACTTCTTCTGAATCAGGAGGTGGACTATTTGTGTGGTCAGAATCAGTTGTTTGCTCACCCTCAGAAATGTTTAACTGTGTGCCTTTTTGCTGTTTTAATGTATTGTGTGCAAGGGCTGCACTCTGACTGCATATTTCAGGCACATCATCAGGAGTATGTGAAAGGACACCTGGACTATCTTCAGGACTTTTTGCATGCTGTTTCTTCTTAACCATCACTTCCTTCCTTTCACATGTTTGCTTCTCACAGATAAAGGAGTAGTCCAATGATGACACAGCAGATTTCACGATGGGAACATTATTTGATGTTTGTTCCAACATTTTGGTACCTTTCTCAGCCCTCTTTAATCTTTCACACATAGTTTCTTCAGTATTAGACTGTAACTGATAGGATGACAACTTATTTTCTTCTGATTCCACCACCTTCTTTAGCGCTTGTGAATACGCAGTCTTTTCTTCTACTCTAACGGCACTGATCTCATTGTTCTTAACTTGAAGGGATACAGTTTGTTTCACAATGGAACTTGGGGCATTATTTTGCTCTGGAAACTGAAGCAAGGCAAAACTACCAGAGTGAAGAGATATTAGATTATCTTTGCTGTTTGGCTGCTCACTCTTGCTGCATGTTATTTTATAGTCTGAATTCATACTTCTTATTCCTGATGGAGAAATTCTCAGTGTCAAAGTGCCAGCTTGGGAGACAGGAACAAATGCTGGAGGCATGACAGATACTGCCTGACTCACTGAAATAGGAAGTTCAGGTGCAGACCTAATGGTCTCTGATGTACAGCTTATGGTGGGGTGTGTGGGAGAAACAGAAGTTGTTTCACTGATAAGAGGTGAAGTAGAAGAAGGTTCAGCTACTTTCATAAACATTTCAGCAGTACTGAATACAGACAAAACTGATGAACCCTCAGTAGTAGCAGGTTTGGGTAAAGTAGAAGGGGCATCAATGAGAGAGGACACAGACACAGCAGAACAGGATACAGGTAATACAGATGGTGCAAAAGCAGAAGGGGATGCAGACTGAGTTTTAGCAGTAGGGAGCACAGGTGCAGCAGAAGGAGATACTGTTAATAAAGGGGTACTAATAGAAGACAGCACAGAAAGAGTTGAAGAAGTTTCAACAGCAGGGGGTGTGGGCAAAACAGCAGGGGGCAAAGATATTAAAGGAAAGTCTTTGCAAGGTGTGCTGGGTAATACTGAAGAAACAGAAGTGGTTAAAGTCTCAGACAAAATGGTAGTGGCCTCTGTGCTTGTGGGTGGAGAAGAAGTAGTTGCAGACAGAACAGGAGTAGTAGGAGTAAGAGTAGTTGAGATCACAGATGAAACTGCAGAGGGCTGACATATGGGTGTCTCAGAAGTCTTAGAAGGTTCAGGCAACCGGATTCCTACAACAGACCCTGTAATGAAGTGAGAAACATGATTATTATTATTTTTGTCTCATAATTACTAGTTTTGGTTTAATAAAGTAACTTTATACTACATACATCCTCTAACAAATCTAGTGGGGTAAGTGAGAAATAGTCATTGATGGCAAAACAAAAACAACTTCTGTAGCAAGCAGAGCTATATACAGATTATAATTTTCCTGCTATTTTTTAGAAAATGCTGGTTGGAGAAAATCAATACATAACCCAAATAAACATGGCAAGGTAGAAAAGTAGAAAGAGATCTTATGGGGTAGGGACACTACTGCTCAAGCAAGAGCTGCTGGTAGAAACAATGTAAGTGAAAAGAAGTAGTAGCTGTATGAGCTACTACTCATACTCATACTTGAGTTACATGAAACTCAATGCTAGTACTTGAGTTATATGAAACCACAACTTCAATACATAAAGCTAAGTCCAGCATTCCACTGAAGGTTGCAATGGTACTTTCTTCCTCTACCCCTACAGACTTCTGGGCTGCTGAAAGACTATTACTGAAGGTTTCTGAGCACTCCACAGAGATGGTTTTGGGGATTCGTTGCAGGGCAATGAGGAGGGAAGAAATAAACTCTTGCCAACTCTACCAACTAAAATCCACAGTTGGATCCTGTGCATAGTTACATGTGAATTGTTAATACATTTGTGTAATGCACAGAGATGTACCAATGTTAACAGCTATTGAAAATGAAATTAATAAGCTTGCATTAAACAGAAGGTGCCACAAACAAAATCGACATTTAGTAGCAGGCGGTACAAAACTGACATTGCTTTCCCTGAACTTTTAACAACTGTGCCAGCTCTATGTCTATACGTGACATCCTCTCTTCATGTACATGTGGGAGACACATCGTTGTTATCCTATGGTCTTATTTATCTTCATCTATCTCCCATTTCAACATGGTTTCTGGCTTGGATTTTGATACAGCAAATGCCCTGGTA
The DNA here is from genome assembly GCF_051106095.1 of Pogona vitticeps. Lineage (NCBI taxonomy): Eukaryota > Metazoa > Chordata > Lepidosauria > Squamata > Agamidae > Pogona > Pogona vitticeps. Next base: position 301,272,339 of record NC_135783.1, read on the forward strand.
ATCCTAATTTTACTTTCTAGCCTTTTGCTAGAAAGACAACAGGAAGAATATGGCTTAGTGAATTCTCCCAGACCTCTTTGTGGCTTTTAATATTAATGACTAGTGGTGTCTTCCTTGATAGTCTTTTTGAGACAGGAATTGTGGCTCCAATCCAATCCTATTAGACAAATGTGGCCTTATCTCTATCTATTTTCTATTATTTAAGAAAAGGATGTCAGAAGAACATTGCTGTCCACATGTAATAATAACAACAACAACAACAATTATTATTATTATTAATACTGCTCTCTATACCAGAGGACATTCCAACAGTCAAAAACAGTTAAAATACAACCATAACATAATTACAATAATAAAAACATACAGTAAGCAATTATCATTCACTAAGGCAATAAACAATCAAAATAGCTATAATAGCAATATAATCTGTGCTATGGTGTTCTACAGGGTTCTATCTAGTTCTTGTGTTATTTAATGTCTATACAAATTGTTTAGTGAAAATACCTGGGGATCTGGAGTGAGGTATTATTGGGAGGTTCCTTTTCATACTTAATTCAGAAGTACTGAATTAAAATTAAGGAGTTCTAACAGTCTGGAAGAGGACTAAGAAATTCCCAGATAACATGGGGGTGTTATGGTTAGGCCTGTTTGCCTCAGTCTATTCTATCTGGGATTGAAGAGACAGGTTTGCACAGTTTACAGAAACTCCTAAACACTGAGCTGACACTGGAAAATTAAATGGTCGTTGTGGCACAGTCTGTACAGCACCAGCAGTGAATGACACATTAATAGAAACCTTTACTGCCAGATTATCTGTCTATAGTTATCAGTGTCATGTTAACCTCCAAGTTAGACTATTGTAACACACGCCAGGTGCTTTTGAAGACATACTTTGCTGTTCAGGCCTTAGACAACTACACCGTTTCCAGCCCATTTTCGATACAATACCAAATGTGTTTGAAGTCCTAAATAATTCGGTGCCTAGCACCTGAAGGACTGTGCTCTCCATTGTATGCTTCTCCACACAGAGAAATAATTATTTTTTGCAGCAAACCTGCCATCTGAAGTTAAGAGAGATGGCAACAGGAAAAATGGTCTTTGGGACCATAGAGAACACTATACTCTTATCCTCAGGTGTGTTTATCCAACATTTAATCTGAAAACTTTAAAATAATATTTATATAATGTGTTGAACGTTCTGTCAATTTTACTGTTTTGTTTTATGACATGTTGTCTTCACCAGCTGCTCTGTGCCATTATTTCTCTATGTATGTTATATATAAACTCTATTAATAAATAAATGTTAACATTCCACAAATAAAAAACAGATGCACTATTATAAGAAGTTGTGTTTCTTACAATATTAATCTGGCCAATCTCAGAAAATGCAAACAAGAAAGATTATATTTTTACCTGGATTACGGAACATTACAGTTTGTGAACTAGGCTGGGAACCAGCAGGTTGGAGTTGATGTAGAGGAACAAGCTGAATAATCTGCCCATTGGGATGTCGGTAGAGATTTGCACCACCAGGATTCCTTATAGGCTGCAAAATCATTCTCTTCCCTTGACCAAGTTGCATGTTTTGTGGAGGTCGCAAAGTAGGAGAACCTGGATGTACTGGAATCAAAAGTAGTCGTGGCCCCATACGTTTTTCTGCTCCAGGAGGCAAACCTGGAGGACTTGTAGTACCTGTAGAGTTAGGAAATAGCTCTCTTCCTAACCTATTTTTACACAGCAAGAATTATAGACCGTTTTATAAAATGACGAAATAAAAGACCTAACGGATAAGATTATCAGTCTTATGTGCCAGAATTCTGTTTCCAAGCCTGGAAGATTTTCGAACATGGCACACAGGAAGTAATGTTTTCCTCCTTGTTCCCATAAATCATAAAATACTTTTCCCAACATGGAATTGCAAGCCTTCTAAAGAACAAAAACCGGAGTTAACAGTGCTGAAAATATTAAATAACCAGTTAAAAAACCCTAACTCTAACCCTAACTTAACCCCTCTCACCAATAAAACAGTCTCTGTCAGCAGAAGGGGTTGGCAAATGTGGCCCTGGGGTTAGGTATGGCCCCCAGCTCCTCACCTGCATTCAAGAAAAAGACAGTTCCTTTGTCTAGAAGCTTCCCTAAAAGATAATGCACCTTTCACGTACGCCTCTATTATGGTTTAAAAGGTTCCCCTTGACAATTTTTGTCCAGTCGTGTCCAACTCTAGGGGGCAGCGCTCATCCTGCTCTTCAAGCCATAGAGCCAGCGTTTGTCCGAAGACAATCTTTCTGTGGTCACATGGCCAGTGTGATTTAGACACGGAACGCTGTTTACCTTCCCACCGAGATGGTACTTATTTATCTACTCGCATTTGCATGCTTTCGAACCGCTAGGTTGGCGGGAACTGGGACAAGCGACAGGCGCTCACTCCGTCGCATGGATTCGATCTTACAACTGCTTGGTCTTCTGACCCTGCAGCACAGGCTTCTGCGGTTTAGCCCACAGCGCCCAAATACCATTTTTCACAAGAGTTGAAAGACCTGGCAAAAGAGGACTTGTAATCTACCTTTTTTTCCTTTTCACATTTCTGGCTGGCCGTTTGGTTCCCAGAAACGTTCTGAGGCAGAAAACTCTAAACTATATTTGCTGTAGTTTTGAAGACCTTATGAAAAAATTGGGGGTGGGTGGGTGGGTGGAAAGCCCTGTTGTACAAACAGAAGTTGCTTTTTAAAGGGGAAATAATTGTCCCAGTCCTCACAAATATAGGATGGCACATTAACATTAAAACCCCTGTCACACTATGTGTATTTTTTCAATAAAAAAATTATTAAATCGAGCACCTTCTATCAAATGGGGAAAAAACTGCAAGCAGGGTGGCAATGACATATAAGCCGAATAAAATCTACTCTTAAGACACAAACTGTAGTCTATGGCTGTATTTAGAAGTATTTGAACTTTTACTCAACACTACTACTGCATCAGCAATTACACGTAGTAGTAAATCCATTAATCTTAATGGGATTTATTTTAAGGAAACACGTATATTTGCACTGTTAATATTCTGTCAGTCAAATCAACTGCTCTTAACATCTCATCAACTGACCTTCCTTGCCTCTCTTCTACCACTGCTCAAACTGTCTGTAAAAAGATAACTCCAACTCTGGCAACAGGAACTTCTACCCGTAATATTACCTTCAAAGTAGCTGAATAGAAGCAACTGAAAAGGCTCAACAATCAGTCTGTATCAAGCCTGTCCCTGTGCTGCAGCAAAACAACTGCTGAATAGGTCTGGCCACTTAATAACAGTATTTTTGTCCTACATAGAGCTTTTAAAAATTAATTTTCTCAACTACAACCCTGAATTCTCTAGCCAGCACGGCCAGTGGTCATGACAACTAAGGCATTAAGAGAGTTGCAGTTCAAAATGTGAGACTTCCAAGTTCTAGTCCACTGACAGATAAATGAAGAAAAGGGTCTTGTAGCACCATAAAAATGTACAGATTTTACTTGGAAAAGCTTTTGGGAACTGCAGCCTGCTTCATCAGATACTACATCTCCCTGTCGAAATCAATGTAGTGGGTCCCAATGTATTATTCAGCAGAGAGGAGGGGCTCCTACACATACAAACAGCTCATGCTCCCAACTGCTGAAGCCATTTGGTAATTGAAAGCTGGAGACAGCTGTTTTGACTTGCTTCAGATTGTTTGCCCCCCATCCCCAACATCTGGCAACTGAACAACTGCTATTCTGTGTGTGTGTGTGTTTAGTCGTTTAGTCGTGTCCGACTCTTCGTGACCCCATGGACCAGAGCACGCCAGGCTCTGCTATTCTAGAAATGCTGAATGATTGTTTCCTTTTAAACTGTGAAATTCTCCCCTCCTACACAGCAAACTAAGTTAAGAATCCACTGTTGAGACTCAAACAAATGTATGTACCAAGGATAAGCCTTACCTGGTTTTTGGTTAGATAAAGAAATTCCTGAAGGACCAGGACCACCACAGGCAACTGGTGAAGGTGGTGTAGTCACTGTGTCTGTTGATGCAGTTACCGGTATGACTGTACACAAAGATGCTGAAGACCCTGGAGTTGATGTGGCTACTACAGACTTGGCAAAAGCAATGGTTGCGACTGGTGCAGCTATTTCCGTTGATTTAGTTATTTTAACAGTAGCTGTAGTAGGTGTGGCAGAACCAGTGGTATTTTCTGGTTTTCCAAGAGCATTCATTATAGCGATGCCAGAAGAAGAGGTAGCATTGTTACATGGTGACAGGCTAGGAATAGTTATAGGAACTGATGGCATAGTAGTGGTTACTACATTTGTCCCAAAAGAGAGTGGTGAAGATTTGATATTAAATATCTGTGGCCCTGTCAAAGGTTGTGGTGTTCTAATTCCAGGAATCTTTTGTTGTAAGGCCCCAACTGCACTCACAACCAGTTGAGAGGTAACACCCTCTGTTGATGGCCGAGCAGCTGAAAAGGAAGAATTTCAAGGTAAGAATATTAAGTTATCCTCTTGCATGTCTACACAGAACAATATCAATAATGGGAACAACAAATCTGCACTACAGATGGTAATCAGGCTGGCTCAGGGGGCCAGCCTGATTACCTCCCACCCTCAGGTTTCACCAGACCACTTACTGCCAGCGTCATCTTCTGTGCCCCAATCATGGCAGTAACTCAGCTGCCACAGCCATGCCTCCCTGCTCGCCCAGCCACTCTGCAGCTGAGCAGGGAGATTCATCCTCCCACCCCTTTGCCAGTGTGGCTGGGTGAGCAGAGAGGTGTGGCTGCTGCAAAAGATGATGCTGGCCATATGCACCATGCAGTAAGTGGTCTGGTGGGGTGGGAGGTAATCAGGCTGGCCACCTGTACAAAGCCCCCATCTCTATTGTTCATCTATAAAGACGACTAGGTATAACAAGAATGAAAATTGGACAGTGTAACAAAACCAGTTTAACTCAGTTCTGAAAGGACTAATGGTAATAGGATCTGATGTTCTTCGATGTATGCTGCCAAAGTAAAATTAATTTCCTAGCAGTCAAAACTTGGCATTTTCAGATATGGAGTCAAAAGGGTAACAAAGAAACTAAGTACCTCAAGTGTTCTGCTACTGCCCAATGCACAGGCTAAAATCCTGTTGTGCATCTCTGCATGTGCGATGGGGATGACATCATCATTATCAGATTGCTGATCAAAGGTGATTTCAGAGTGCAGGTGGCTTGAAAACAATACAATGAGAAGGAATCCTTTATCAGCTGCCAAGGAATCCTTTATCAGCTGCACCTGTTGATGTCACCATCATTGTACACACAAAGATACACAACAGGATTTGAGACTCAGGTTTCAAAATGACTCCCCAAATGATTTCCCCTGAAAACTAAAGAATGTCTAGCAGGAGAGAGCAGTGTGTATACTGTAGACCTGAAAGGAACCCCAAAGATTACTAAGTGTAGCCCTATCAAAGCAGGAAATCCCCAGCAAAAATGTTCCTGAGAAACAACATTCTGACATCTGTGTAAAAGAAACTCAGTGAAGGAGTGTCCATTGACTTTCAAGGTAGTCTGTTCCATTGTCAAACAGGTCTTATCAGGAAGATCTTCCTCACATTCACTCAAAATCTTCTTTCTTGTAATCTGAGTTCATTAGTTGGATCCTACTCTGTGGAGTTGCAGACAACAAACTTGCTCTATCTGCCACATGATACTACATAAAATATTTCAAGACAGAGGGGTGGAGCAACAGGCAGCGAGAACAAGGGAATTCCTAGGGCTCTGGGAACCCCTGAGTTTTACTCTGAGTCAACAGACCCTCCAGGAGAGGGAGGGCAAGTTTTCACAGGAGAGTGGACTTGCAGTAACTAGGACTTGGAAACCGCCGAAGTTCAGACGGCAATCTGCCTTCGGAAGAGTTTTCCTTCCTATCAAGCAACTGACTCGAGAAGGTCACCATTATGGTGAGTAGCTGCCCGGAGAGAGGGGAGGTGTGAAGATTTATGATCTGACTGCATGAACAGAGACTAAAAGAACTGCTATTTAGCTTCAGCAAGTAATAGATCAGACTTTTTTTGGAGGCTGATATCAAGGAGAAAGACTAAACTTAAAGTGGTATAGAACTTTGGTAATCCTAAAATACCGGAATTTTTTTACTGTGTCACATCTGAGAGGAGTGGAAAATGAAACTAGCTCAAGACTTTAATGGAGAGACTTCTCTCTCTCAACTCCTGTCCTCCAACGAGTGGAAAAATTGGCTTTCTATAAATTAGAGGCTTGAGAAGTCCGAATAACTCTGAACAATTTAGCTCAAGTGACTCTGCATTGAACTGCAAAGGCGGATTATAAATCAAACATCATCCTCATTACGCTGGAGTTATGACTGGAGTGGTCTGTAGGAGTCTGAGTTCAAGCTGGCCAAATAAATTATGAGGTGAACTGAATAATTAGCTTGTTTGACTTTTTGGCTCTGGACTGGGAAAGAAAGCCACATCTAGGAGATAGAGTGTCAGATTCATAATTAAACCAACAATGGAAAATTACTTCAAGAACTGTATTCAGGAATTCCAATTGAACATTATTAATCAAATCAAGGCCCAGATCTCAGAAGTTAAGGCAGAAATTAAGGAGATACTTTTTGGATCGTATCCCAAGGGAAAGAACAGGGAGACCGAAGACAAACCAATTGGAGAAACCACTGAATAACTGATATCATCAGAGAGAGAGAGAGAGAGACCGTTTTCCTTAGAAAGCAGGATGAAACACTGAAAAAAGGAGAGTAAAAAAATAAATTTGTATGAAAGGGAGGGGCAGGTGGATGAGTGGGGAAAGTACATTAAGATTATCTTGATGGGAAAGAATGTAAAGGAGGAAGAATATGTCAGGGCGAAGCTGGATAGGGCAGAAATTTCTCACCATAGATTAGACATATGCATGACTCCGAAGACAAGACATTAATTGGGATGAAATTAGTAAACCAGAGAGAAAATGGTTTTAAGAGATTTTATAGATGGCATTTTAAAACTGGTAAAAAGAAGGCAAGAGGCTAATTTTGGATTTATGACACTGGAGCAGATAAGCACAATTTAAAATGGGGAAAGTTACTTGCTGAACACAATAGAAATCATTGGTTTGAGAAACACATATATACATATAAATCAATATGGTTAATATACTTATAAGCAATTCTTATAAGCAAAGGAGGAAATTTTGCAGTCACACCCAGTAAAATGCCTGTGGAAGACATCACTGCGAATGTGGAATCAGCACTATATCATCTTCCAGAAGAAAAAGCAGAGGAAATAAGAGGTGAAGTGACTAGAATCCTATGGAAAACAAAACCCCCAAAACCAACATAACAAGAAAGGAGAGAAATGCCATCAAATCCCTGAACTCAGACCCGGACATCATCATCCTGCCAGCAGACAAAGGCAATGCCACAGTAATCATGGAAACAGAAGAATACAAGGACAAAATCAGGGAAGTTCTAGACCCCACCACCTACAGAAAACTGAAACGGGACCCAACCAACAAAATCCCAAAACGAACATGCTGATCAGGAGTTCCTCCCTGCACCCCAACGTCCTTCAGCGAATCTGCAGGACAGAAGCTCTCCCACCAAGACTATACGGATTCCCCAAAATCCACGAAGACTCAATCCCACTCAGGCCCATTGTAAGTGCAATCAGCTCCCCAACGTATGAATTAGCCAAACACCTAGCAGCCCTCCTACAGACCCACATTGGACAAACCTCATCCTACATCAAAGACTCAGGACATTTCATAAGCAAGATCAGCACCCTAAAACTCAAACCTGGGGATAGACTGATCAGCTCTGACATAGTATCCCTGTTCACTAAGGTACCGATAAAGGACACCCTGCACTCATCCAGCAGATCTTTCCAGAAGACATCAAGGCCCTTTCCCAACACTGCCTAACGACCAGCTATTTCCAGTGGGATAATGAATTCTATGAACAGATGGAGTGGCCATGGGGACCCCCCTCAGCCTGGTTACAGCAAACTTCTACATGGAGCATTTCGAAAAACTTGCCCTGGCTTTGGCACCTCTCACACCCACAGTCTGGTTCTGATATGTGGATAACACCTTTGCAATTTGGAGTCACAGTGAAGAAAAACTGGAAGAATTTCTCAACCATCTCAACAGCATCCACCCAAATATACAATTCACCATGGAAAAAGAAACAGAGGGCCAACTCCCGTTCTTAGATGTCATGGTCATACGCAAAACTGACCCCCGACTGGGACACAAGGTCTACAGAAAACCCACCCACACAGACCGGTACCTACACAAAAACTCCAACCACCAACCACAACAAAAAAGAGGCATAATCAAACACTGGTAGACCATGCAAATCAGAACTGTGAAGCTCCGTTTCTCAGCACTGAACTCAACCATCTGAATTGGGCCCTACAGGCAAATGGCTACTCCAAAAATGTAATCACAAGAGCTATCAAACCAAGAAAACACCGAACTGAAGAAGAAAAACAGCCACCCACAAATAAAGTATTTCTGCCATACATCAAAGGGGTCACGGACCGCATGGGGAAACTTTTGAAAAAACACAACCTACAAACAGTATTCAAGCCCACCACAAAAAAAAAATTGTTACGGTCAGCAAATGACAGAAGGGACCCCCTCACCACTGCAGGAGTATACCGGATACCTTGCAGTTGTGACCAGGTATACATTGGAACCACAAAATGAAGCATCCACACCAGAATCAAAGAACATGAGAGACACTGCAGACTGAAACAACCAGAAAAATCAGCAGTAGCTGAACATGCCCTAAAACAAGCTGGACATGAAATTCCATTTCAAAATACTGAAATACTGGACAACACCAGCAATCATTACGTCAGACTGCACAGGGAAGCCATTGAAAACCACAAGCACCAGCAAGAACTTCAACAAAAAAGAGGAAAGTTTGAAACTCAACAAAACTTGGCTTCCAGCTCTGAAAAATATAGCGTGCAAAAGGTCAACGACCTCTACCCAGCCATAAGGACCGGGGATCACTACACACAAAAGACCAGCTAATGACATCCCTCAACCACAGTGACAGATAATCTCCTTACCTTAGCACAACAATACACCCACAACAAGACACACTAATCACCCATTTCCTGAATAGGACAAAAGCCTATCTCACAGCCATAAATACTCCACTCCCAAGCAAACTACACCAGAGCACAGAGTGCTGTCCTCTGAAGATGCCAGCCAGAGACGGGCAAAACATTAGGAAGAACAACCTTCAGAACACGGCCAAAGAGCCCGAAAACCCACAACAACCAATTCTGGCCATGTTTGGATTTTAATGGTAGACAAGCACATTTAACTATGAACTTAGAAATGCTTATGATGAATATAATATTAGATGCTATTGTTTCTAAGGCACTCTATTAAACATATGTGAATTAAAATATTGAATATGCAGATAAGATTAGACGTATATGCTTATTTTTAGTAATGTTGATTTCTGATTATTTATTGACCATGTTTGGATTTTATTGGTAGATAAGTATATTTAACTATGTAATCAGAAATGGTTATGATGAACATAATATTTAGAGGAAATTGATCTTGAGGTACCCATATGGAGATATTAACATATATGAATTTATAACAGGTGCATATAGATAAGGTTAGACATATATAACCTTTTGTTTTTTCGAAATGTTGGTTTTGAAGATTGTAAACAACACAAGAGGCGACTCTACACATGGAAATCACCAGATGGGCAACATCGAAATCAGATTGACTATATTCTCTGCAGCCAAAGATGGAGAAGCTCTATACAGTCATCAAAAACAAGACCTGGAGCTGATTGTGGCTCTGATCATCAGCTTCTCATAGCAAAATTCAAGCTTAAACTGAAGAGAGTAGGAAAAACCACTGGGCCATTCAGGTATAATCTAAACCAAATCCCTTACGAATACACAGTAGAAGTGAAGAACAGATTTAAGGAACTAGATTTGGTGGACAGAGTGCCTGAAGAACTTTGGATAGAGGCTCGTAACATTGTACAGGAGGCAGCAACAAAAACCATCCCAAAGAAAAGGAAATGCAAGAAAGCAAAGTGGCTGCCCAACAAGGCCTTACAAATAGCAGAAAAGAGAAGGGAAACAAAATGCAGGGTAGATAGGGAAAGTTACAGAAAATTGAATGCAGACTTCCAAAGAATAGCAAGGAGAGACAAGAGGGCCTTCTTAAATGAACAATGCAAAGAAATAGAGGAAAATAACAGAAAAGGAAAAACCAGAGATCTGTTCAGGAAAATTGGAGATATTAGAGGAAAATTTTGTGCAAAGATGGACATGATAAAAGACAAAAATGGTAGGGACCTCATAGAAGCAGAAGACATCAATAAGAGGTGGTAAGAATACACAGAGGAATTATACCAGAAAGATCTGGATGTCCCGGACAACGCAGATAGTGTGGTTGCTGACCATGAGCCAGACATCCTGGAGAGTGAAGTCAAGTGGGCCTTAGAAAGCCCGGCTAACTACAAGGCCAGTGGAAGTGATGGCATTCCAGTTGAACTATTTAAAATCTTGAAAGATGATGCTGTTAAGGTGCTACATTCAATATGCCAACAAGTTTGGAAAACTCAACAGTGGCCAGAGGACTGGAAAAGATCAGTCTACATCCCAATACCAAAGAAGGGCAGTGCCAAAGAATGCTCCAACTACCGCACAATTGCACTCGTCTCACACGCCAGCAAGGTTATGCTCAAAATCATACAAGGTAGGCTTCAGCAGTATGTGGACCGAGAACTCCCAGAAGTACAAGCGGGATTTCGAAGGGGCAGAGGAACTCGAGACCAAATTGCCAACATGCGCTGGATTATGGAGAAAGCCAGAGAGTTCCAGAAAAACATCTACTTCTGCTTCATTGACTATGCAAAAACCTTTGACTGTGTCGACCACAGCAAACTATGGCAAGTCCCAAAAGAAATGGGCGTGCCTGACCACCTTATCCATCTCCTGAGAAACCTATATGTGGGACAGGAAGCAACAGTTAGAACTGTATATGGAACAACGGATTGGTTCAAAATTGGGAAAGGAGTACGACAAGGCTGTATATTGTCACCCTGCTTATTTAACATATGCAGAATACATCATGCGGAAGGCTGGACTGGAGGAATCCCAAGCTGGTATTAAGATTGCAGGAAGAAATATCAACAACCTCCGATATGCAGATGATACCACTCTGATGGCGGAAAGTGAGGAGGAACTAAAGAACCTTGTAATGAGGGTGAAAGACGAGAGTGCAAAAAATGGTCTGAAACTCAACATCAAAAAAACTAAGATCATGGCCACTGGTCCCATCACCTCCTGGGAAATAGAAGGGGAAGATATGGAGGCAGTGACAGATTTTACTTTCTTGGGCTCCATGATCAATGCAGATGGAGACAGCAGCCCCGAAATTAAAAGACGCCTGCTTCTTGGGAGGAAAGCAATGACAAACCTTGACAGCATCTTAAAAAGCAGAGACATCACCTTGCCAACAAAAGTCCGAATAGTCAAAGCTATGGTTTTTCCTGTAGTGTTGTATGGAAGTGAGCGCTGGACCATAAAAAAAGCTGACCGCCGAAGAATTGATGCCTTTGAATTGTGGTGCTGGAGGAGACTCTTGAGAGTTCCCTGGACTGCAAAGAGAACAAACCTATCAATTCTAAAGGAAATCAACCCCGAGTGCTCACTGGAAGGACAGATCCTGAAGCTGAGGCTCCAGTACTTTGGCCATCTCATGAGAAGAGAAGACTCCTTGGAAAAGACTTTGATGTTGGGAAAGTGTGAAGGCAAGAGGAGAAGGGGACGACCGAGGATGAGATGGTTGGACAGTGTCATCGAAGCAACCAACATGAATTTGACACAACTCCGGGAGGCGGTGGAAGATAGGAGGGCCTGGCGTGCTCTGGTCCATGGGGTCACGAGGAGTCGGACACGACTAAACGACTGAACACACACACAAACTATGATACTCTGAAATATAATTGGATAGATGAAAATACAGGAGAAAGAATCTATAAAATTACTATAAATTTAGGATGTTAGATATTGAACTAAATATTTGAAATAGGGATATGAAATATAGTATGCAGAGATACATATGGATATAGTACGATTCAGTATGGAAGTAGGGCATAAGGTCTGTTGTAGTCAGAATCATATAATAGTAAGTTTGAAGGTGAAATACCTCCCTGCCTATGTTTTGTTTGTTTTTTATGTCTTTTGATTGTTTCATATGTTTTTGTTTGTTTTGAATGTATGAGTGTTTTATAGAAATAAAAAAAAATCAAGACGGCTATCATCTCAATTTTCCTTAGGGTCAGCACACCTTGAAACATTTGTTGGGTGGCTTTGTTTCTAGACACTCTACCATCTTTGTTGCCCAATATTCTTGATATTGTTCTTAAATTGTGGCACTCAGAAATGGACACAGTACTTCAGATGAGGTCTAACAAAAGTAAAATAGAATAGTACTTACTATCCAGTCCTTTGAGATTGAGCCTATATTTATTTCTGTTGTTGAGCCTAGATTTGCAGTAGCTTTTTTTCATCTTTCCATTTTCTTTATGAACATATCTTACTGCTGGTCCAATAAAACCAAGTCCCCAAATCTGTTTCACATATATTGCAGCTGTCACTCATCTTAAATGTCTGCATCTGTTTTTTTCTGACTAAATGTTGGTTGATTACAGGGAACCTGTAACTCCGCTGTTGCAGCAACACCACAGGTTGCTGATCCATTTCTGGGCACAATTCAAAGTGCTGTTTTTAACTTATAAAGCCCTAAACAGTTTGAATCCAAGCTATCTAAAAGACCGCATCTCCCTCTATGAGCCTGCCAGGGCTTTAAGATCCCTGAGAGAAAGGGGAGGCCTTTCTCTCGGTCCCACCACCCTCCCAGGTGTGCTTGGTGGGGTCAGGAGAGGGCCTTCTCTTTTGCTGCTCCCAGACTCTACAACTCCCTCTCATGAGAAGCTAGGCTGGTCCCATCTTTTTGTCCTTCTACAAGCAAGTAAAGACCTTTCTCTTCAGGCAGGCTTTTCCTTAATGAATTGTCGTCTGTGGGGGTTTTTAATGGACTGTTGTGCTCTGTTGTTTTAAATGTGTTTTTAAAATTTATTTATTAGATTTCTACCCCACCCCCCTAGACATCATCTACTCGGGGTGGCTTGCAAATATCATAAAATATCATAAGATATAATAAAAACTTCAAAAACATTAAACAATTAAATCAATAATATTGTGTGTTCAAGATGGGGAATAATAAAAAACAAGGACATAGAATTCAAGAATTCACAGAAGGGAAGGCCGCCTAAAGAGCCAAGTCTTTAGATGGCTCTTAAAAACACCCAGCGAGGGTGCCAGGCGGATCTCTGTTGGAAGGCTGTTCCATAGTCAAGGAGCCACTGCCGAGAAGGCCCAATTTCTTGTTCTTTCTTTCCGGACCTCTCTCGGCGTTAGGCCCCTCAACCTTCCCTCCTGGCTGTGCCGAGTAATTCGGGTAGATCTAGGTGGGAGAAGGTGTGTTGTCGGAGGAAGTTCAAAGAAGTGGATGTGGTAGCCATTTTTGATGATGGAGAGTACCCAGGAATCTGAGGTGATCGATTCCCATGCAGGTAAGGGTTTCCAGAGGGCAAGGTTGGTGGAGTGGGTGGTGATCTTGGTCAGAGGAACATCAAACATGGTGTTTGGGTTTCCGGTCATTCCACATAGTGGCAAGCTGTTGCCGGGGTTTGGCTCTTTGGTTTTCGAAGTACGAATTGTAAGAGGTTTGTCTTGGAGGGTCTCGCTGGAATCTCTGGTACTAGTTTTAAGGTCGTTTCCATTGATTTTGTTGAGGACATTGCTGGTAGGAAGGGTAAACTCTCCAACATCTGGCTGCTGGACGTTTATTTTGTACGTTCTCTAGTATATCACCAGTTTCAACATGAAAAAGAGTTGCTCCATCGAAGGGGAGGTCTTCAATATGTGCCCGAGCATCTTTGGCTAAGACGGCCATTCTAAGCCAGGAAAATGGCATAGGCCTACTGAAGTTGCCATGGACTTGGCTGTAGCGTATACGGTGTGGCGGGCAGAAAGCATCTGTTGTTTAACAATGGAGAGACCTTTTTGGAAGGTTTGAGCTAGTACCTTTTTATCCTCTGGCAGGGATTCAATAAAGCCGCTCAGAGTGGTATAAATATACCAGATGGGTGGGATATAAATCAAATAAATAAATCAAATAAATCAAATAAATCAAATAAATCAAATAAATAAATAAATAAATAAATAAATAAAGGTAGACATGTTATCCCGGAGGAAGTGTTGGTAAGCTCCCATGGCTCCTTGATAATTAGTGACTCGCACGGTGAAGGCTGCGGAAGAGTAAAGCCATCTACCCATGGAGTCTATTTGTCGGCTGTCTTTATTTGGTGGTATGAGAGATTGTCAGTGTTGAGATCTCGATTGAGAGGCTTTGACAAATATAGAATTTGGAGCTGGTTGTTTCTGGAGGAAAATGGCTCCTGGGTCATGGATTCTGTAGGGGTTATCCATCTGTTTAGACATGGTGTTGGAGGTTGATGACTTGGATTTACTGGAGGAAGGGAACTGTGTTGAGGCAATGGAATGGAGCGTGTGTCCATGGACCAGGATAGATATCAAGGACTGTTTATATCAGAGCCTGTGTCTGTGATGTCGAAACAGAGGTTGCTGATGCAATGGCACAGCAGCAGAATAAATGGACACTGGAGATGCTGAGCGTGAAGAGTGGTTTCTGTCATCTATTGTAGTAGGAAAGTATCAGGAGGCTGGAGCTGTAAAAGCCTCACTGTGGATGAAATTTGCTTGACCGTTCGAGGTTTTTTCCATACCAAGTGGGGAGCAGGTTGAGGCATAACATCTTGGTGATGTGGCTGCTTCGACACCGATGATTGTCGAGAGGCAGGCAGACTGCAAGATGGTATTATCAAACGGGTAAAACACCTGGTTGACTAGTTGGTGCAGTTTGTTGAGTAGAGCACTGGTCAGGGCAAATGGCAACCCAATGTGCGTGCTGAGCATGAAATTTTAAACACACGCGATGAAGCGAGATGTTGAGATTGTTGATGTCGACGGTCCTGATTAAGGATCGGTGGGCAATCTGAGGGCATCGAATATGGAATTGTGTCGAGCTGTTCGGGATAGAGATCCTCAGGTGATGAAATAACTGAAGAATTACTGGAAGAATAGAAAGTTGTGGACTGGAGGGACAGAACGTTAGTCGGACAACTCTATCATCCCATTCTGGAGACTGAGAACAGGGTTGATGAGATGGAGGTCTGTCATCATCTGAGGGAGATCTTATCGAAATTGATTCAGAGTTGTTGTGTAGGCTTAGACTATTTAGCAATGCAGTGCTTAAACAGGTCCAAAGGGGCCATGAATAGGAGAAAATAATTTGAGAAAAAACGATGATTGATGGGGGGGGTGCTGCGGCTGGAGGCTGAGCAAGGTAGAAAGGAAAAATCTCTGATGATAATGAATTTGATTTGTTAGTTTAAAGGAAAAAAAGATTATAACAGGAAGGAATCAAGAATAAACATTTTTTCTTTTACTCACAGAAGCAGAATGAGGCTCTCAACGCGGCAGTTGAAAGAAACTGAAAGGAGATGCCTGGTGCCAAGGTACTTATACAGGTGGGGAGAGATATATTCTAAGGTGTTTATTGCTACCACAGCTCTAGAATCTTCCGATGAGGCTTCGCACAGGCGTGAATCACCCAGGGTATGGTTCACAGAGTCCACGAAGAAGAACCACCTTTATCTACATATCAAGCAGCTACAAATCCAGAGAACGCTAGCATTATCTAGCCTACATTGTACCAGCTTAATAATAAGAACATTAAAGTAGAAATCAGTGTTCACTACACCCATAGCACTCCTCTCAACTACCCAATTTGTAACTTTACTTTGAAAACGAAAGACATAAACTTTGTTTGGCCAGTTTCTTTGGAGAAATCCATGCTGAACCACAATAATTATCACATCCTATTCTAAATCCCGGCAGAATGATAGTTTTTAAATAACTGTTCTAGAACTTTTCTTAGTTTCTAAGTCAAGCTAACAGGTTGGCAGATCCCGAGATCCTCTTTTTAAAACAAAAATTATAGACAGAGATTCTGAGATCAGAGCTGTAAGTTCATTCAGTGTCCTTAGATGCAGTTTATCTGGTCCGGAAGACTTACAGTAATTTAAAGTAGCTCTTCATTAGCTTTCTGTCTGGAAGACATGACCCTACCAGTTCTTTTTTCAACCGCGGCTGTAGCAGCAGCCCCTCCTCCCTGCTGTCCATCACGTGTGTCATGGCATGCTGGGCAGCGGCGGTTGGTTCCTTAGAACTGAGGCACAACTGCTGGGGGCGGAGTTATATAGCCGGTGTAGGGGAGGTCCCAGCACTAAGTACTTAAAGCTGTGAAGTTTCTGAAACTGCTCTGCTCGAGTGCAGATTAACCCATTAATGTGTATTCACAGAGGCCACAAAGGAGAAATAAATCAGTCAGAGATGATGCAAGGTACTGCAACCGCTCTGTCTCAATCCATGTCCCTCTGTCCTATCCAAAAAGTGGTACATCTTTCCGGGCCTTCCCCTCAAACTTCCTGCTAAACAGCCATGCTTATTCAAAACCTTACCAAGACTCTAGGTGCTCCTACAGACGTGGCTACTGCTAGCTCCATCTCCAAGTCAATGACTCAAGACCTTTTACTTCTCTCCTCAAGCAAGCAGAAGTCCTACCCCTTAATATCAAGTCCTTGGAGCAGAGCACAAGGCTACAAAATCACAACAAAACTGCAAAGGTTCAGAAAAATGATTAGTCCTGTACACAGGCACAACATAATTCTCTCTGATGTCTTTCAACAATCCCATGTAAAACACCCCTTTATTTACTGAGGTAATGGCTTCCTGTGTAATCATTATTTATATCCAAATCTTAATTTGCATTTCTTCCTCACATAAATATCAAGGCAATTAAAACAATAAGTCAAAATTAAACATTAATCTGTATTACTGAAACCCAAAATATATGACCCCTACAATCACTACAAGAAAAAAGGTGCCAGAAAAAAATGTAGAGTGGAACACCAGTAAAATGTTCTACATTTACGGATGAAAAGCCGCCATATGCATGGTGCTGCTAGGACACCCCCCCCCAAAAAAAACCCGCCCTCCTATGTTGCCACTAGCTATAAAACAGGAAGTTCTTGCATCTACGTGCATGCTGAAGGGCTTACAGGATGGTTTAATTTATATGGGAAAGGGTGTGTGACAAACCCAGACCTACTGGGATCTATCACACAGTTACTAAGCTGCCACCAACCATTCCCTATAATAAGTCACACAGACCAGGGATGGATTTTTAAACAATAAAAGAATAAGGTTTATTTTAAATACAAACAGGGTAAATAAAACAATCAGGTGAATAAAATAAAGTAACGTGGCTTATTCTCACACACACAAGCATACAGTTTGGTTCACCTAGAACCTTTAACTTAAAGCACAGACCCTGAACCCATCAGTTCTGGCTAACCAACAGACCCCTGAACCTTTCAGGCTGGTACTCTGACACACAGTAGTACCCTGTCAGACACCCAGACTCCCACAACAGCTTCTTCTCCCCAGCTGCTGCTTCGTCCCAACCCAGTGTCTCACAGTCTGTCTCAGCATCTCCTCTTCACCACACAGGCATCACATATTTATACAGTACAGCCCCTCCTCCTGATGTCCCGCCTTCCACTCCCCATAGGATGGAACTTTCCCTCCAAACCCATGACAGACAGGTAACATCAGTGCTGTTATGTAACACCTCCCCTCTTTAAAAGTTGTTTTGTAGGGGGAAAGCTAAAAGTGCTTTTCACCAAAAAAACAACCTGCATAAAATACACAACAACATTTATACATACCATATAATACTTACATATACTTACACTCCAAGTTAACCATAGCAAATATGCATTTAAACATTTTACCATATACAGTACATCAATTTACCTTTATTAATACCAACCAAATTCAAAACCAGGTACATTTTAACTTTTTGTTTTCATTATATACATATAGTCCATGTTCTTTCGCCGTCTTCAGTCTTCAGGTCTTCTTGATAAAGCGTCAGCAACACAGTTCACTGACCCTCTGACCACCTTCACTTCAAAGTCATAGTCCTGTAGGTTTAAAGCCCACCTCATAAGTTTGCTATTGTGGGTTTTCATTGTCTTTAACCATTGCAATGGTGAATGGTCAGTACACAGAATAAAATGTCTTCCCCAGATGTAAGGCTTGGCCTTCTGGATCGCGTAGACTATGGCCAAACACTCCTTCTCCACGGTTGCCAAATGTCTCTCACCTTTTTGAAGTTTCCTACTCAGGTAGGACACTGGATGCTGGTCACCATTCTCATCCTCCTGGCACAGAACTGCTCCTACCCCGCTGTTAGACGCATCGGTGTAGATGATGAACTCCCGGTCGAAGTCTGGAGCACGCAGGACAGGATAGTTGATTAACGCCTTCTTCAACCTCTGGAACGCCGCCTCACAGTCGCTGGTCCACGGGATGCGGTCATCAGCCTTCTTCCTCGTCAGATCGGTCAGCGGAGCCGCAATCTCGCCAAACCTCGGGATGAACTTTCTGTAGTAGCCCACCAACCCAAGAAATGATTTGACTTTTTTCTTGGTGTTGGGTCTGGGCCAATCACGAACAGCTTCTATTTTGGCCTCCAGGGGTTTTATCACTCCTCCCCCTACCTTGTGACCCAAGTATTTTCTTTCTGGGATACCCAGCTGCAGTTTGCTCTCTCTGCAGAGCCTAGGCCAAAGCACTTCCTCCCCTGGGTTAAAGCGCCTCTCCCTGCCTTCCTGGTCATCCCAAGCTTTCTTTCTGACCTTTTGAGCTGGCAGGGTCTCTGCTGCTAGCTCTAGGTTTCTCCTTAGGTCATTCATCAAGGTGTCTATGTAAGTCACAACGTCTTGTGGGTCACCCTGGGCGATCTGCCCCCAACCCTGCTCGATCAAATCAAGGGGCCCCTTCACCCCTTTCCCAAATAAAAGTTCAAATGGACTGAACCCGGTACTGGCTTGTGGCACTGATCGATAAGCAACCAAAAGGGATTGCAGCTCCTGGTCCCAATTGTTTGGATTCTCTGCCAAGAAAGCCCTAATCATGCGCATTAGAGTCCCATTGAACTTCTCAGTTACCCCATCACTTTCAGGATGATAGGCAGTGGCTTCCCTGAGCTTAATTCCACAGATTTGCCATAAGCGTTTCATGAGCTTTGACGTGAACGATGTGCCCAAATCTGTGATTATCTCTGAGGCAAATCCCATCCTGGACATGTACCCCACCAAAGCATCGGCCACTGTGTTAGTTTCGATGTTTGTCAAGGGTATGGCTTCAGGATACCTTGTGGCATGGTCCACAATTGTTAGAATGAACCTATTCCCCCTCTTTGTGGCCTTGGGCAAAGGTCCCACAATATCCACCCCTATGCATTTGAACGGAGTGTCAACCACAGGCAAAGGGCACAACTTTGCTTTGGTCCTGTCGCGGTTATTCCCCTGCCTTTGACACACATCACATTGTTTACAGAACTCCCTGATCTGCTTCCCTATGTCAGGCCAGTAGAAATTCTGTGTGATTCTCTGCTGTGTTTTGTTCACTCCTAAGTGTGCAGCAAACATGTCAGAGTGACCTCTCTGTAAGATCATGGGGCGATACTTTTCAGGTACCACCAGCTGACTTCTGATCCCATCTCCCCCTTTTGAGGTATTCCTCAGGGTCTCTCTATATAAAATCCCCTTTTCCTCCAGAAATCTCACTGGGGTTTCAGGTGTTAGCTGGGCGTCAGTCACCTGTTCAAAACACTTTTGGAGAGTGGCGTCTGCCTTTTGCTCCTGTCCAAATCTGCTGTCTGTGGTTAAGGTTTCCACCACAGCTTCTGAACTCCCCTCTGCTTCCGTCTCTGGCTCATCATTACCCCCCTGAACTGTCCCTGTGGTGGCTTGTGAGCGTGTAATCACTAGCACCCGTTTCACATGTTCAGCCAGGTCATTTCCCACGAGCACGGCTGCTGGCAGAGTCGATGAAATCGCTAGCCGCCAAGCTCCCCTCCAGCCTTGAAAGTTGACAGGTACCTCTGCTACTGGCAGAGAGATTATCTGCCCCTCAATCCCTGCCACCTTCATGCTCTCATTTGGGATTATAAACTCCCTAGGGATGATATCTGGATGGCACAGGGTTACCTGGGAACAAGTGTCCCGCAGCCCCCTATACTGACGGTCAAGTATTCCTACGTCCACCCCTGCCGTCTCAAACAACTGAGAATCTGTTTTTATCAGCAAGCAGCGCTTTACCTCCACAAGAGGACCATTTTCCTCAGCCTGTTCAGCAGAGGTAGCTGTCCCAGACTGAGTAGTCATGGCAACAGGCTCCCTCTGTGACACTGAGCCTTGCTCTTTCTGGACACAGAACACAGCTTTTGGCTTGGTCCCACTAGAATTCTGAGGCACCATCCCTTTTAGCTGCTTCAATTTCTCACACTCTGAGATCAGATGACCCTTTCCCTGACAGAAATAGCATTTTCTAGTGTATTTGGATTCTCTCTCCTCTTGTTTCGGTTTTCCCTCCAAATTCTGAGGGCTTGGTTTCATGCCTGAGGGCTTCCCTTCACCATGGGCCCCTCCCCCTTGCTGGCTTTTCCCTGGTCCCTGAGAGTACTTGCTGTAGGTTTCTTTGGGTTTACCTACAGATTTCCCCTCACCCAAGGGCTTTCTTATTTGGGAGATAAAATCCGCGATTTCTGCGGCTGCTGCCACAGATTTCGGTTTCCTTTCCCTCACCTGGAATTTCAATTCCCCATGCAGAACTGAATAGAACTGTTCCAGGGCTATCAAGTCTTTAAGCTGTTCATAGGTCTCTGTCCCCTCCTGCGATAGCCATTTCTCAAGCAGCCTCACCAATTGGGCCCCCACTTGGGTAAAAGTCTGTTCTGGCTTCTTGGTAAGGGACCTGAATCTTTGTCTCAGCTGCTCTGCATTTATCCCATGTCTGGCAAAAACCAGTTTTTTAAACTCTGCAAAATCTTTCATCAGTCCCTCAGGCATCTCGGCATAAACCTCAGCCAGGCTACCACTGATTAAAGATCGCATGATGGTCATCTTCTCAGTTTCCCTCACTGAGAAGTCCACAAACGCTCTTTCCACTAAGGAAAAGAACACCTCAGGACAATCTCCCTTGTGGTACACAGGGAATTTCTTCAGGTCAGCCTTAGACAGTTGGCCTCCCTCAGAATCCCTATTATTATTATTGTTCTGGTTCATCAGTTCCAGTTTTCTTAATTCAAACGCCATCTTCTCTCTCTCCATTCTTTCTTCTCTCTCCATTCTCTCTCTCTCTCGCTCTAATTCAAATGCCATTTTCTCTCTCTCTAATCTTTCCTCCATTTCCCTCACCCTCAGTTCATGCTGTTGGGCTAGGATCAATTTTCTAAGTTCTGGGTTCTGCTCTCCTGTGCTGTCACCTTGCACTGAGCCAAATTCATCCTCAGAACCTTGGTCAATCTGGGGGTCTTTCACTTCACTCATGTCTGCTACTTGGCTTCGAGTCAAGGGCATACCCCCCCTCAGAACAGGCTGCTTTAAAAAGTCAAGCCTCAAAATAAAACGACCACTTTTTTTCCTTCTTGCCTCAGAACCAGCTCTCCCTAGAGATTGCTGCTGTTCTTCAGCACTTAAATTGCAACAGTATCGAGTCAGAGCCTACCCCCCTCTGCTGGGCCTCTCAGCTGGCAAGCTAGCTCGCTGTTGCTACGCAGTTTTGCCTCAGCGTTTTCCCGCCAAAACTAGGCTGCCTCAGAGCACCTTAATCTAAGTCTCCCCAGTTGGCACGTTCTTCTACTAGCGCACCTCCCCGTGAGGTACACCTAGAAGATTACCTACGCGCCTCAGACTGTCCCTGACTAGACCCCCCTTGCTCTGGGCACACCTGCCAAGGCTTTGCTGGACCGCTGGACAACTGGACCAGTCGTATCCCACACGCTGGACACCAATCAATGTGACAAACCCAGACCTACTGGGATCTATCACACAGTTACTAAGCTGCCACCAACCATTCCCTATAATAAGTCACACAGACCAGGGATGGATTTTTAAACAATAAAAGAATAAGGTTTATTTTAAATACAAACAGGGTAAATAAAACAATCAGGTGAATAAAATAAAGTAACGTGGCTTATTCTCACACACACAAGCATACAGTTTGGTTCACCTAGAACCTTTAACTTAAAGCACAGACCCTGAACCCATCAGTTCTGGCTAACCAACAGACCCCTGAACCTTTCAGGCTGGTACTCTGACACACAGTAGTACCCTGTCAGACACCCAGACTCCCACAACAGCTTCTTCTCCCCAGCTGCTGCTTCGTCCCAACCCAGTGTCTCACAGTCTGTCTCAGCATCTCCTCTTCACCACACAGGCATCACATATTTATACAGTACAGCCCCTCCTCCTGATGTCCCGCCTTCCACTCCCCATAGGATGGAACTTTCCCTCCAAACCCATGACAGACAGGTAACATCAGTGCTGTTATGTAACAGGGTGGACCCTCAAATAGCCCAGAGAAAGCTCATACATAGTGAAGCAAGCTTCCTGATCAAAGTACTATCTGTAAGACTCCCAGCTGGCATTTTGTCTATTTATTTATTCATTTACAAGATTTTTAACCATGCCATTACCAGTGGTCTCTGAGTGGCGTATAACAATATTAAAACTTTAAAAACATTAAAACCATTAAAAATAGGCAATATTATAATAATACCATATATTTTAAGAAGTCATTAAAACATTAATATTAATAAATCCTGCTCCTCATATGGCCAGCTAAAAAATACTATTTAATTAAAATGCTGGCTAAACAGAAAGGTCTTTGCCTGGCGCTGAAAAGCCAAAAGTATTGGAGCCAGGCAGATCTTTATAGGGAGGGTGTTCCAAAGTTGGGGGGCAACAGCCAAGAAGGCCCTATTTCGGCATGCCATCCCCCTCAACTCTTTCAGGGATGGCACCTTCAGAAGGGCCTCCTGGCCTGATCTTAGAGGATGGGCAGGCTCATATGGAAGAAGGCAGTTGTTTAGGTAAACAGGTCCTAAGCCGTTTAGGACTGTATATGTCAAAGTAAGCACTTCAAATTGGGCCCGAGCAGCAAGTGGCAACCAGTGTAAATTTTTCAGAACTAGCGTGATATGAGTCCGTGCACAGAACCAGCCATGCAGCCAGGTTCTGTGCCAGTTGCAGTCGCTGGATCGTCTTCAAAGGCTGCCCCACATACAGCCATTGCAGTAGTCCAGTCTGGTTGTTACCACTGCATGTGTGACTGTTGTCAGGCTCTGCTCATCCAGGTAAGGGCAACTGTTGTCAGGCTCTACTCATCCAGGTAAGAAGGCACCGCTGGACACCAAGTCCACCTTCCAAGGTCAGATCCGGGTCAAGGAGCACCTCCAAGCTGTGGACCCTGTCCTTTAGGGGGAGTGTAACCCAGTCTAAGGCAGGGAAATGACCCTTTAACCTATCTGGCAGAGCACCTACCAGCAGCACTTCTGATTTGTCTGGATTAAGCCTCAGTTTATTGATCCTCATTCAGTCCATTATCAAGTCCAGGCATGAGTTCAGAACTGCGACTGCTATACCTGGATTGGTAGAGAATGAGAGGTAGGGCTGGGTGTCATCAGCATATTGCTGACTCCTCAGCCCAAACCTTCTAACGACCTCCCCCAGTGGTTCCATGTAGATATTGAATAGCATGGGGGACAGTATAGAGCCCTGAGGAACCCCATGACACAACCACCATGGATCAGAGCTACTGTCCCTCAGCACCACCTTCTGGACATGATCAGCCAGGTCGGAGTGGTACCATTGTAAATTGATGCCTCTCATTCCCATCCCAGCCAATCTGTCCAGAAGGACACCATGGTCGATGGTGTCAAAAGCCACTGAGAGATTCAGGAGACTCAACAGGGATGCATTCCTCCTGTCTTTCTCCTGGCAGAGGTTGTCAATCAGGGCTACCAAGGCAGTCTCTGTCCCATAACCCAGCCTGAAACCCGGTTGAAATGGATCTAGATAATCTGCTTCATCCAGGAGAGCCTGGAGCTGCTCAGCCACCACATGTTCCAAAACCTTGCCCAGAAAAGGGAGGTTTGCCACTGGTCAGAAGTTGATTACTAGGCCTGGGTTCAGATTAGGCTTTTTTTTAGGAGTGGGCAAACCACTGCCTCCTTTAATGAGGTGGGACCACTCCCTCTCTTAATGAGGAGTTGATGACCTCCAGTTGATGACCTCCAGATTCCTTTATTAGCCATGATGGGCAGGGGTTGAGTTGTGTAGTGGTGGCACGAACCGATCCAAGCACCCTGTCCATATCCTTGGGTTGTAACTCATCCAATAAATTATGACATAAGTCAGGAGCACTGGACACAACCATAGGTTCTGCATCAACAGTGGAATCCAACTCTTTGCGAATCTGAGCAATTTTTCCCTCAAAGTGTGTAACAAATTTGTTATAGCGAGCCACTGAGCAGTCCAGGACCTCCACTGAACCATTAGGCTGAAGGTCCCAGACCACTCGAAATAGCTCTGCTGGATCACATGCCAAGGAAGCAATACGACTGGAGAAATGCTGGTGTTTCGCCAGCCATATCACCACAGAGCAGGCCCGATAATGGGTTCTAAGCTGTGTTTGGTCATAGTCGCAGCGATATTTCCTCCATCTGCACTCAAGCTGTCTCCCCAGTCACTTCATAGCCAGAAGCTCCTCTGTGTACCATGGAGCCACATAGGCTCTGCGGACAGGGAGAGGGTGCCTAGGTGCGATCGTGTCAACTGCCTGGGCCATCTCGTTGTACCACAAAGTGACCTAGGCTTTGACAGGAGTGCCGGCCATATCAGCTGGAAACTCCCCTAGAGCATTCAGGAATCGTTCAGGATCCATAAGTCTCTCGGGGTAACTTTTATTTGATCCCCCCACCCCTGCAGAGGGTAGTAGTGGCAGAGAGTCTAAACTTCACCAGGTAATGGTCCAACCATGACAACGGGGTCAAAGATAAACCCACCAAATCTGGATCATCATCCCCCCCGTCCCATTGAGAATACTAGATCAAGTGTATGGCCTTTCTCATGAGTCAGGCTGATGACATGTTGAGACAGCCCCATGGTTGTCATGGCGGCCATGAAGTCCTTAGCCGCCCCTGTTAAGGTGGCCTCAGCATGGAGGTTGAGGTCCCCCAGTACCAAAAGTCTGAGGGTCCTTACCACCAGGTCCGAGATCATCTCCGTCAGCTCAGATAGGGAGACTGTTGGTAAGCAACAGGGTGGGCAGTACACCAAGAGAATCCCCAGTCTGTCTCTTAAGCCCAACACACAATACAGGCCCTCTAGACCATTTCCCAATGGGACAGGGAGTCTGGAAAAGTGGAAGGAATCCTTGTAGACTATTGCCATGCCTCCTCTCTGACCCTCTGGGCTACCCTGGTGTTGGACTAAGTACCCAAGGGAACACAACTGAAATACAGGAACTCCACCTTCTTCTCCCACCCGTCTCAGTAATGCATGCCAGGTCGGCTCCCTCATTCAAAATTAAATCACGGATGAGGGTGGTCTTATTTTTTGCTGACCTGGCATTACCAACAGTACCATGTGGCCTGGGTGTGTGTGGCTGATATGGTCACTGTGGAGATCTACTTTTGTTGCCCCTATTTATTTGGCCCTCACAAAGGATCACACCCTTCTTCCTTCACGCTGCCACCAGATATTCTCCTAATACCAAAACTAAGGGTTATAGAACTTAAGAATCAGAGATTTAATTAAGTTATTCTTTTATTGTCAAACTAATAATTAAGGTAAATCACATATGAACTGTTTCAGGTATTAACACGTATTGGATCATGTAGGCAATCACTTTTACTCCAAACTCCTGTACACTTTCAATCAGTATTTCTCTTGTAGTGCTTATACTTTCATTTCTGCTTGTACAATATTGTTTAAACTTCTCAATTCCCTCTCCTAACACTCTCAGCTGAATTCACTAACCCTCTCCTTCTTTATCCTAAACCCTAACTGCCATTCCACATCTCCAACTGTCTCTCTAACTCTGCCCCTCCTGCCCTATCCTTGGCTCCTCCCCCTTGAGCTTCTGTGATGGACAGGCAGGAATGATGTCACCTGTCGGCATTTCGCTACAGTCACCTAGTATCGTTTGGCTCGGAATAGAGCTAGAAAAGGGGATAGGTGTAAGGTATCTAACCTCCTTTCTCCTACGCGGGCATGCTCTACTCCCACCACCATATCTTCCCCTGTCATATATACTGCAGTCTCAATTGGTTGCTCCAGAGACCCCTCCAGCCCCCCCCCATTTCCCAGCTTATTCCCTATCAAGTCTAGGGACTTGATGACATCAAGGGTGGAACAGGATTGCAGTCCCTTGAATGAAACTTTGCTTTTGTATGAACACTGCAAGTGACACTTTGGTGCATAATAAAAGCAAACATTAATAATACTCATGAATCATTTTGTGAATATTTGTAACACAGAAAATAAAGTTACAACCTACCTATCTGTCTATGTGCTGTGACACGAACATTTGGTCCTGTTACAGTGGAATTTGATGTACTATTAGAAAATGTGGTTTTGGAAGTTTCTGATGTCGGCACTTCAGTTGATTTTGGCTCAGAACCAGTACATTTAGCACTTGATGCTACCTTGGATATCACCATACTGATTGTTGAGAGATCAAGCATTGCTGGTCGCAGCCTGCCTGTAAGGTAAGCAGCTAGTCGACTGGTTGGATGAAGTGCTCCCATTTGTCCCAAAAGCAGTTTGGCCTGAGGGTAATTTTTGCCATTCACCTGGAAAAAAAGGGGAATATTATTTGCCCATTCTGCCTTTTTTCAACAATGCTTAAGACCTAAAGAGCTGATAAGGTCCACGTAAGAGTACCGCTGTAGTGATATGTTTTACTTTCTTCTTCAAGCGGCAGACTATCACCCCCAAAACACAAACTGCTTCCTTCAGTTTCAAAAACATTTTACCATGCAGCACAGTTCAGCTGTTTCACTAATTAACAATTCTTAGTCATTCTTGGGTTCACAGAATGAATTATAAGACTTTTGAAGCTGGAACACAACGACCAGAATACTGTTGGCACGTGAGGTCATCAGCCTTATGCACGGCAACAAAAGTCCAGCCATTGTTTCCTCCTAAAAAATTCTAAGAAAAACTATGTAAATATCAAATTCAGAAACAGAATGAAAATTGATGCTTCTTAGTTACCTTTTAAAAATATCACACTGATACAAGCCACAAGCCTGTGGTAGAAAAACACTTAAGCCCCTAGAGTGCCGTTGAGTGAAATGCTTTCTTCCTCCTGGACTATAAATTGTCGGGTACCCCAGGGACTGATCATCTCCCTGCTACTGTTTAATATCTGTATGAGACCGCTGGGAGAGGTCATACAGAGATTTGGAGTTTCATGTCACTAATATGCGGATGACACCCAACTCGATCTTGCCTTCCACCCTTCTGCAGTGGATGGTGTTGCGTCCCTTGAGTGCTTCTTGGAGGCAGTCCTGGGATGGATGGGGGCTAGCAGGCTGAACCTGAACTTGTGTAAGACTGAGGTTCTTCAGGGTTTCCTGCTGTCTGTAGATTGGGGACCTTACTTTGGGGGGAAGCTACTCTCTCTCTTCTAAGGATGAGTTTCGAAGTTTGGATGTCCTCCTGAGCTGTCTATAGACTCTCAAAAATGTCTGTGATGATGTGCTGGATAGATTCTCCATGCTGTGAGAAGTAATGAACAAATATCAAGGTGGAGAATCATGCCATGATGGAGAGATATGAGGATTAGCTGTAGTGGAAGAATGCTGATAGAAGCAGAAAAGGGGCAAACCATGGCTGGCATGGCCACCATGGTTTTATCAGAATGCAGTTTGCTTTGTTGCAACAGATCATTGCTATGACGCTTACAATTAGAGGAAACTGGGAAAATGTATAAACGAAGGAACCATCCCAACACTGAAGAAACACATTGTATAGAGAGCTGAAGGACTTCAGACTTCTAGAGTAGAACTGGTTGTAGTATTGGTGGCAGCTGTAAAGGTCATTTGAGGACGACCTCATTTGGTGAAGAGACAATTTGCTTTGAGAGAATGCAATCTCTACTCATGAATCGTAGCTGATTTTCTGCTTAGTCATTATCATATTAGAACTGCAGAGCGGGAAGGGACCCTATGGCTCATTGAGTCCAGCCCTTGTCAAGGAGGCACAGTGGGGAATCGAACTCCCAACTTCTGGTTCCACAGCCAGATAGCTAAGCTACTGAGTCATACAGATGTTTTCTGTTCCTGGAACATAGATCATAATGGAGTGGACTTCTTTTCAGGCATACTAATGTCATAGTTTTATGGTCATGGAAATCAGATAAAGAGACTTTGTGCTCCTTGTTTGTTCACATAATTAATGATAGTACTGTTGTCTGTTGTGAGGTGGATGATGCACCCTTTAATCCAATTTTCTGAAAGATCCGAAGGTGTATCTAACAGCAAGGAACTCCATGGCATTTATGTATAATTTCCTTTGGTATGAAGTCCAGATGGCGTGGATACCAACACCTCTAGGGTGAAGCATCTGTGGTCACAATGATGGATGAGGCATGTGGGGCAAGTGGAATCGTTTCCAGATGTGGGA
Organism: Pogona vitticeps; assembly: GCF_051106095.1. Taxonomy (NCBI): domain Eukaryota; kingdom Metazoa; phylum Chordata; class Lepidosauria; order Squamata; family Agamidae; genus Pogona; species Pogona vitticeps. The sequence continues at coordinate 301,301,097 of NC_135783.1, forward strand.
ACTGAAGATTCACCATGTTAAAGTGTGTTGGATGTTTGCTGGGAGGTACAGATGGGCTGAGGAGACTGAAACTGACCAATTTTATAAAGACTTACAACACCTTCTAGAACTGACACCAAAGAAAGATGTTCTTCTCATTCTAGGGGATCGGAATGCTAAAGTCGGGAGTCAAGAGATAAAAGGAACAACAGGGAAGTTTGGCCTTGGAGTTCAAAACGAAGCAGGGCAAAGGCTAATAGTTTTGTGAAGAGAACAAGCTGGTCATCACAAACACTCTTTTCCAACAACACAAGAGGCAACTCTACACATGGAAATCACCAGATGGGCAATATTGAAATCAGATTGATTATATTCTCTGCAGCCAAAGATGGAGAAGCTCAATACAGTCAGCAAAAACAAGACCTTGAGCTGATTGTGGCTCTGATCACCAGCTTCTCATAGCAAAATTCAAGCTTAAACTGAAGAGAGTAGGAAAAACCACTGGGCCATTCAGGTATAATCTAAACCAAATCCCTTATGAATACACAGTGGAAGTGAAGAACAGATTTAAGGAACTCGATTCGGTGGACAGAGTGCCGGAATAACTTTGGATAGAGGCTGGTAACATTGTACAGGAGGCAGCAACAAAAACCATCCCAAAGAAAAGGAAATGCAAGAAAGCAAAGTGGATGTCCAACGAGGTCTTAGAAATAGCTGAGAAGAGAAGGGAAACAAAATGCAAGGGAGATAGGGAAAGTTATAGAAAATGGAATGCAGACTTCCAAAGAATAGCAAGGAGAGACAAGAGGGCCTTCTTAAATTAACAATGAAAGGAAATAGAGGAAAATAATAGAAAAGGAAAAACCAGAGATCTGTTCAGGAAAATTGGAGATATTAGAGGACCATTTTGTGCAAAGATGAACATGATAAAGGACAAAAATGGGAGAGACCTCACAGAAGCAGAAGACATCAAGAAGAGGTAGTAAGAATACACAGAGGAATTATACCAGAAAGATTTGGATATCCCAGACAACCCAGATAATGTGGTTGCTGACCTAGAGCCAGACATCCTGGAGAGTGAAGTCAAGTGGGCCTTAGAAAGCCCGGCTAATAACAAGGCCAGTGGAGGTGATAGCATTCCAGTTGAACTATTTAAAATCTTAAAAGATGACGCTGTTAAGGTGCTACATTCAATATGCCAGCAAGTTTGGAAAACTCAGCAGTGGCCAGAGGACTGGAAAAGATCAGTCTACATCCCAATCCCAAAGAAGGGCAGTGCCGAAGAATGCTCCAACTACCGGACAACTTCACTCATTTCACACGCTAGCAAGGTTATGCTCAAAATCTTCCAAGGTAGGCTTCAGCAGTATGTGGACCGAGAACTCCCAGGAGTACAAGCTGGATTCCGAAGGGGCAGAGGAACTCGAGACCAAATTGCTAACATGCACTTGATTATGGAGAAAGCCAGAGAGTTCCAGAAAAACATCTACTTCTGCTTCATTGACTATGCAAAAACCTTTGACTGTGTCGACCACAGCAAACTATGGCAAGTCCTTTAAAAAATGGGCGTGCCTGACCACCTTATCTATCTACTGAGAAACCTATACGTGGAACAGGAAGCAACAGTTAGAACTGGATATGGAACAAGTGATTGGTTCAAAATTGGGAAAGGAGGAGGACAAGGCTGTATATTGTCTCCCTGCTTATTCAACTTATATGCAGAATACATATAAGAGGAATCCCAAGCCGGAATCAAGAAATATCAACAACCTCCGATATGTAGATGATATCACTCTGATGGCAGAAAGTGAGGAGGAATTAAAGAACCTTGTAATGAGGGTGAACGAGGAGAGTGCAAAAAACGGTCTGAAACTCAACATCAAAAAAACTAAGATCATGGCCACTGGTCCCATCACCTCCTGGCAAATAGAAGGGGAAGATATGGAGGCAGTGACAGATTTCACTTTCTTGGGCTCCATGATCACTGCAGATGGAGACAGCAGCCACAAATTAAAAGACGCCTGCTTCTATGGCAGCATAAACTGAAAGTGTCCACATCCATGCACCTAGGTCACAGATTACAAGATAAGACAAATCACTAGTTTTTCAGGGCCCCTTAAGACCTACAATTAGCCTCTAACTAGGACGTGGTGGATGGAGACAGCAGCCACGAAATTAAAAGACGCCTGCTTCTTGGGAGGAAAATGATGACAAACCTTGACAGCATCCTAAAAAGCAGAGACATCACCTTGCCAACAAAAGTCCGCATAGTCAAAGCTATGGTTTTCCCTGTAGTGACTTATGGAAGTGAGAGCTGGACCATAAAGAAAGCTGACTGCCAAAGAATTGATGCTTTTGAATTGTGGTGCTGGAGGAGGCTCTTTAGAGTCCCCTGAACTGCAAGGAGAACAAACCTATCAATTCTAAAGGAAATCAACCCTGAGTGCTCACTGGAAGGACAGATCCTGAAGCTGAGGCTCCAATACTTTGGCCATCTCATGAGAAGAGAAGACTCCTTGGAAAAGACCCTGATGTTGGGAAAGAGTGAGGGCAAGAGAAGGGGACGACAGAGGATGAGATGGTTGGACAATGTCATCGAAGCTACCAGAATGAATTTGACACAACTCTGGGAGGCAGTGGAAGATAGGAGAGCCTGGCGTGCTCTGGTCCATGGGGGTCACGAAGAGGTGGACACGACTAAACGACGACGACAGGTGGGCTAACAGTTTTTCCTTTGCATGTTAAAAGACATGGAGGACCCAATGCTGCAGTGGGTGCATGTGAAGTTAGGCCACCAGGGTGACTGCTGAAGTGGAGGCAAAAAGGCCTAGGTCCCTAGAAGCACCTGCACCTGCCTTGCTGTGGCTGATTTGGTAGATAAAAGGCTGTGAATATATACCAAATATAATAAAAGGCTGTGAATATATACCAAAATTCTTCCGAGTGACCTTGAGTATAGCTGAGCACCAATAAAGTCTATCATAGGTGATGGCATGAGGTGAGCTTTTATAAGACTGATTCTGAGAACTAGCTTGTGTAGTACAGATATGGCTGCTGAAAAACCTCCTTGAAGCAATGCATCACAGGGTGTGATGAACAACCATTATATAGGAGTAACACTATGATACCTTGAAGTCAGACATACACTGCAATGACAGCCTTACACTTGTTGAATATCCTTGGAGCAGTTTGGTAGGTACTGTTGCCATTTGTAAGACGGGCGGATGGAAATGTAAAAACAGACTTCCTGTAAATTGATTGTGGAGTAACAAGGTTGGTACCAAGGTAGCCATGGGTATTGTCCATACCAATGTCAATGTCATGGCAGGTTTCAGAGTAGATGTAATAGTAACTGGGATGGACTGGAGTAGATGTTACATTAGAGAATCTGAAGCCAAGACCGCCTTGTCCCAAAATATTTTTTGAAGCCTGGCCTTCTGGATTTTTCTTCTTGAGAGGTGAAGTCTCTGCAATGTTTGCAAACCTATGTATTATGAATCTCCCCCAAACAAAGCAGATACTTAGAGCGATCATTTGAGAGAATTATTTTGGTGAGACAGGAGATACATTTCTCAAATAGTTGCAGTGCCAATACAATACTACAAATTGGGTGCCCCCCAAAGGGGACAATATACAATAAACTATTTTTGTTAAGGCAAAAAAAGGGAGAAGAACTATGTATATAGAAAATACGTAAAGTGATCCATCAGTTTGTGGAAAGCACAGCAGGATGGAGAAGACTGCAGGTCCAAGATGCCTGAAGCTGACAGTAGATAGAAACTGAGCTCAACCAGGCAGAAAGGGTGGATCCTATTCTGTGAAGGGGTGGGTCCCCAGTCAAAACACCTCAGCACAGCTCCAGAATATTCCAAGATTGTCTGTGTGTGCACAGAGCAGTCCATTGGTGTGCACTCACAGACACCATGAAAGAGCAGATTATTTCGTTTTCTACAATTCCCCCCTCCCCAGTTTTTCTACTTAGGATTCTTAGACAGTGCTTCCACCTTAAACAAGCTAATCTATAATAAAAACATTCCTAATGTTTCTCAGTGCCAGTGTGCTATATTGGCTAAAACTAACACTTGGAAGTCCTGGGTTCATATCCTCATTTGGCCATTGTTGTTGAGTGGCAACTATGGCAAAGCACTCTTGGACCATCTTGCATATCTTAAAACATTATATTAGTGCTGTCACTAAAAGTTAAAAGTGACTTGACAGAACATATTTCCCTATAGTTGAACCTAGTTCATTTCCAATAAAAAGCCTATAATTACATAACTTTGACTTTCAAAGGAAAGATTCATACCATTCTTTGAAAATCCACTTTCCTCCCACTTTGCTATTTGTAATTACACTCCAGAGGTCTCACCTCCAGTGTAACAGGTAACCAAGTAAAATCCAATTCTAATTTACAGAGCAATGTTAAAAAACCCTTAAATATCTGCATATCTGAACTCCTTCCCAGTCCTTAAATTACAGAGTAATCTTTGATGCTATTCATCCTCCAATAATAGCATTCTGGAATCAACATGAGATTTATAGATAACGATAGGACAGCCTTTCCCAAACCTGTATCTTCCAGATGTTCCGGCTAAGTCCAATAATCCTCATCACGGGCCATGTTAGCTGGAACAAGGGGGTTGTGGTCCACAGTATCTGAAGGGCACTAATTTGGGAAAGGCTACTCTATGGTTTGTAGTCACAATTAAACTAATTTTTCTGATAGATTACAGTAAGATTTGCAGTAAAATGTTTATGTGAGCTGGGCACACTGATCTGGATTTAGACCCTGAACACCACAATAGATTTGCCTGGTACTTCCTTGACATAAGCAGCTTATCACAGAGGATGATACTTGAATGGCACAAAGGAGTACAATCCAGCAATATAAGTATCTGACACTTCTACCTTTTTTCCAAACAGATAAAGAAATTGTGTATTTATCAATGAATTTTTATTTTCTTGAGTGAACAAGAACATTTATATTGTGAAACACCTATTTATCTGGAAAGCAACCCTCTGACATTTCTTCTGGAGGAAGAGGGAGGGCTCCCACCAACTCCTAGATAGTGACCCCTCCATCAGTTGGTTGCATGAAAAGTATTAGCTCTCCGCTTTGAGATGGCCATGATCTGCACCAGCCAAAAACAAACAGAAGCGATCTCTTTCACCATTCTCATCAAAAGAGTAATGTCTATGCCACTTAAAGAAAACTAAACTCTTACAAATGAGAGCTAAGTTAAATCTGTGAAGTTGTCAGGCAGCTAAGGAAACATGCCACTCTCTTCTTGCTCAGTTCCCAGACAACTTCCCCAGTATAGAAAAAGGGGCCCATTTTTCATATCCTTGCAAGCTCCCCTCTTTCAGAGGATTTTTTTTTAAAAAAGTTGCAGACCTTAAAAAAAAGGTAGAGGAGGGAACTTTACAACAAAGACAAAGAAACCTACCTGAATCAAACATGAAGGATCCAAATCAGATTTGCAAGTGTGGGCAATCAGCTTTCCTGCAGGAGAAAGCCCAGCATAAAAGGGTAAACCTTTTTTTCTATGTTCCCGTAACATGCCAGGTGTTAACAAGTTGATCTGTTCTCTCCTTTTGCATGATGACAATCTATCATTAGGAGCCTCCAAAACAGAGATCTGAGCCATTTCACTCTTGTTTTGACAGGATGGCATGGAGATTTTCACTCGGGAAGAATGGATGGCAGCATTCTTCTCATCCCAAGTATTGCTTTCAGATTCTAGATCAATAGTAAAATTTCCTACTTTGAAGGACTTGGGCATCCTATTGTTGATGTGCTGTGACAAAATGGTCAGGATCTCACTGCGATCCTCCTCCCAGTTGCACTCTGAAACAATCTCAATTAGGTTCGTTCTTCCACCTGGAGTAGTATGATGTACATAAGAAGTGGATGGATCCTCAGCACTACATGAAAACCACCAGTTTTCCTCTAGGAAAAGAATGGAAATACGTTTCTGCTATACTGAAGCTTTATACCAACTGGGACACTGAACTTCAATATTTTCTTCACTGCTACCTTATATAAGAAACAGAAATACCAAATAGACTTCAAGCAATGTTTACTATTCATAAGGCAGTTTTGAGAAAGACCTTGGTTGAACATTCTAAGCATTCAAAATTCTTCACAGTTTCTAAACAATCATGTATCACCTAATACAACAATATCCAGTCAATCTATGTGCTTGAAGACTGGATCATGCTATCTATCTGTAATACTTGGTTTCAGAGTTAATATGTCTGTGCAGTACAAGATGTATCACCTTATAAGGCAAGAAAACTACTTTAGAAATTGTTCTTTTAGATTCCAAGAGCTGTTAAGACCTTTACATATATAAAGGCTATTTTCTTACTCCACGTAATGAGAATAATTTTTTTAAAAAGAAAATTGATCATCTGTCAAAAGTAGCAACTGATAAGTCCCACACTTTTCCCACTATTTCTTTTTAAAAGGGACAAAACTTTATTCTAATTACTGCAATTTAATGTTCTAAATTATCTTACGGTAGATCAAAAACTGGATTTATTTTTATCTCAGCAAAATGGTATGCACCCATAAAATTATATAGAAATAAAGTTCAGAATGTAACTTATTGGGCGCTTAAAAATACATTATGTGTACTTCTTAAAAAAAAGCAGCTGCAAAAATAGTAATGAAGTTGTATTCCTCTGATACCTCAAGGAAATACACATAGGATGCTCCTAATTGCTATTTTCTCCCAATGTAATTTCAGATTCCAAATTAACAGAAAATGTTATGGGTGAGATTAATATCAATTCACGCACTATAATTAGACTGAACAGTTCAGCTGTTACTTTATGCATTACAAAAAGAAGGGGATGAACTTCAGGGAAGCTTTGTTTCAAAGCCAATTCCCTATAGCTTAAACAAGCTAAGCATTTAAGAGTGCTTGCATCAGCCCTTTGTCTGATGCCTCAATGAGAGTGTTTAAACAGAGACAAACCAAGTGTTAAGCAAGTGCTTCTCAAATACTCTGAACTTCAGCCCATTTTCTCCATTCACCAAAACATTACCATCCATGTGTTTGACATGTATCCAAAGAATGCCACTGAACAATAAGGTGCAAGGAATAAAGTGATCAAATTTCAAATGTTTCACACCAAACATCCAACCCAAGAACTGAGGAACAAGTTCAATATTTTGTTCCACCTTCAGGCTCTTTATCCTCTTCTGTTTTTGTTCTACTTTCAGGCTCTTTATCTTTTTCTGTTTTATCAGACTGAGGCTCAGAATCACATTCCTGCAAATAAGATTAAAAATAAAAAAAGAGGGGAGATAACTTTTCCAATAATGCGTATCTAAAAACACAACACAAACTACAACACTCAAGAAGAAACATAACAGCAGTAAAATTGCTGATCATGTAAAGACTAACAGCAGGCACTAAATGAAAATCACATGCATTTTTTTTCTAGAAAAGTACTGCGATCAGCCCCAACCCAGGATTCTCACTTAAAAAAAAATTCCAGTAATTTGTTTGACACCAGAGATTAATCACACCAACTACCGTACAACTGCACTCATTTCACACGCTAGCAAGGTTATGCTCAAAATCCTAGATTAGTTCAGAATTGGGAAAGGAGTACAACAAGGCTGTATATTGTCTCCCTACTTATTTAATTTATATGCAGAATACATCATGGGAAAGGCCAGACTGGAGGAATACCAAACCAGAATTAAGATTGCCGGAAGAAATATCAACAACCTCAGATATACAGATGATACCACTCTGATGGCAGAAAATGAGGACGAATTAAAGAACCTCTTAATGAGGGTGAAAGAGCAGAGCGCCAAAAATGGTCTGAAGCTTAACATAAAAAAACTAAGATCAGGGCCACTGGTCCCATCACCTCCTGGCAAATTGAAGGGGAAGATATGGAGGCAGTGACAGATTTCACTTTCTTGGGCACCATGATCACTGCAGATGGTGACAGCAGCCACGAAATTAAAAGACGCCTGCTTCTTGGGAGGAAAGCAGTGACAAACCTAGACAGCTTCTTACAAAGCAGAGACATCACCTTGCCGAAAAAGATCTGTATCATCAAAGCTATGGTTTTTCCAGTAGCGATGTATGAAAGTGAGAGCTGGACCATAAAGAAGGCTGACCGCCAAAGAATTGATGCTTTTGGAGTTGTGGTGCTGGAGGAGGCTCTTGAGAGTCCCCTGGACTGCAAAAAACAAACAAACAAACAAACAAAACCACCTATCCATTCTGAAGAAAATCAGCCCTGAGTGCTCACTGGGCTCAGGCTCCAATACCTATGACAAGAGAAGACTCTCTGGAAAAGACCCTGATGTTGGGAAAGTGTGAAGGCAAGAGGAGAAGAGGACGACAGAGGACGAGATGGTTGGACAATGTCATCGAAGCTACCAACATGAATTTGACAAAACTCCGGGAGGTAGTGGACGGCAGGAGGGTCTGGCGTGCTCTGGTCCATGGGGTCATGAAGAGTCAAACACAATTTAACAACTAAACAACAACAAGATGAAATTTTAAAAGAAAATTGAAAATAGGAGCTCACCTTTTCAATTGACTTTTCATTATCTGAAAGGCATTTCTGGTGCTGATTTTTCTCCTGTGTCTTGCGATCATACATTCTAACACGAGCACACGTCATCATACTTTCAAAATACAAGTAAATAGGGTCCTTGTCTTCTTCTCGAATCTATAAACCAAGATAAATACCCTTCAAGATAGATAACATTCACTTTTCCCATCCTGCTTACTACTTTGAACTGTGGCTGTCTGGCAGAAGATTCAGAACAATTAAGACTCAGACCACACATTTTCTGAATAGTTTTTAATCCCAGAGACGTAATTGCACTTAATAATGAATGTAAAGACCACCAGTAATGAACAGTTGGACAGTGTTTTTTAGCCTGCGGTGTAGATGTATTTTTAGTGGGGGATTTTTAGTGGGTGGGGATTGTTTGGGGATTTGTGTCTGTGCGTGCATGTGGGCATGTGGGTCTGGCCTCTGGGTGCCTGTGTGAATTTCGCTGTATGCTTATAACGATGTATAGACTTACAATGACAATAAATTTATAGTATTTCAAAAAAAAGTTAAATATTCACAGAAAATATGTAAATTTTCTTGCAAAATGCATAAAATACCTCACCCTCTTCTTTCATTAGGTGTGCAGCTCTCCTTGAATGCCAAGTTCACATTTGAGAAAGCCTACAACAAAAATGGAGAACTGTGGTCCTCCAACAGTCTAAGATTCTAGGAGATGTAACACTACATAGGCTGAAGAATTAAGCTGAAGTGGGCAAACTGCATCCCCGATCGGATTTTAGGTGCCTCCAAGACAGACAGGTCACTTATCTGTAACTGTGATTCTTCAAGTGGTCATCCATGAAGTCACACATATGGGTAGTTTAACACACATGTGAAGCCTCAGAATGTTCTAGAGCTTAAAAACAGAGCACAGTTAGTCACCTCCCCTTCCCAATATGCATGTATTGGTGCAAAAAAACACCAACCCTCTCAGTTCCCCTAGGCCACTCCTGAGAAACTGAATCAATAGCCCAAGAGGAAGAAGACGAGTTGGGTGACTTCACAGATGACCACTCAAAGAACAATGGTTACAAGTAAGTAACTCATCTTTCTTCTTCGTGGTCTCCATGAATCACACATATGGGTGAGTAGCACCGTCACTTACAAGCTGATGGAATGTCATGTGAGGAGAACAGAACAGCTCTGCCAAAAGCTGAAGTTCACTTGTCACAGACATCTAGTCTGTAGTGCTTCGCAAATGTTGAAGGCTGAGACACAGCCGATCTACAGATGTCAAGTAATGGCACTCCTCTAAGGAAGGCAGTGGAAGATGCCAGTGCTCTGGTCAAGTGAGCCTTGACAGGCAATGGTATACGAATCAGTTGATAAGCCAGAGAACATGCAGAAATAAACCTGTGGGAGAAACACTAGGCAGAGATTGATGTACCCTTAGAAGAGACTGTAAAGAGATGAAAAGTCTTTGCGTTTTACAAAGGTCACATGTCTGAGATGTATAAAATGCCGGAGTTGTTCTAATGTACAAGATGTGAAGACACTTCTCTACTTCAGATGTTTGAGATGGAAAGAAGTTTGGTAGAATAATAGTCTGATTTAAATGGAACTGTGTCACCACCTTGGGTAGGAAGAGAAATACAGTGGTGCCCCGCATAGTGAGGTTAATCCGTTCCGGATTAACCCTCGCTATGTGAAATCGTCGCTAAACGGAATGCAAAAGCCCATTTAATGCGTTCCAATGGGCCTTAAACTTACCGTTCAGCAAAGTTTCCTCCATAGCGGCAGCCATTTCCACGCCCTCAGTAAGCGAGGGGAGGGCGTGAAAACGCTGCGCGCGGCCATTTCGGGCGTCCGGCGGCCTGAACAGCTGATCGCTTGACTCTGTGGGAGGATTGGGGGGGCGGCGGCAAGAGGAGGAGAAGAGGGAAAGTGGGGGGGAGGAAGCACGAGTGCGCGGTTTCCCTCCCTTCGCCTGCCTGCCTCGCCGCCTGCCTTCCTCCCCGGGGGCATCAGGAGAAGGACGAGGAGGAAGAGGTAAAGCGGGGAGGTGGCGGGCAAGCAAGCGCCGTTTCCCTCCCTCCATCTGCCTGCCTGCCCGCCTGTGTTTCTCCCCACCAGCGGCAGGAGAGGGAGGAGGAGGAGGAGGAAGAGGGAAAGCGGAAAAGAACAAGGACGAGGAGGAAGAGGGAAAGCAGGGGTGGCGGGTGAGCGAGTGAGTGCCATTTCCCTCCCTCCATCTGCCTGCCTGCCTGCCTGCGTTCCTCCCCAGCCAGTGCGGCCCCGCATCACTCTCTTGCGGCAGCAGTGGCTCCTTCCTGGCACCCGTCTTCGGTGAGCGAGTTTTTTCCATAGGGACCGACGCTATCCCGGAAAAGGGATTGCTATGCGGATTCGTCGTTATACAGTGCGCTCATTATGCGAGGCACCACTGTATGGGTAAGCAATAGCTTTATCAGTGTAAAACTGTGACAGTTCGCCTCTGCACAAAGTTTGCCTGCCCTATAAGCCAATGTGATGGCTACAAGGAATGCAGTCTTCAACGTAAATAAATGTAACTTAACTGTTGCGAGAGGTTCAAAGGGGGGCTTTGTTAGGTGATTAAGAACAAGTTAGAGGTACAGTGGACCCTTGACTTACAGATGGCTTGACTTACAGACTTTTTGAGTTACAGACTTCTCTGGCCACAAAATTTAGGTTTGACTTGCAGACTGAGATTTGACTTACAGACCAGAAAAAAACCAAAATGGAACAAAAACGGCCTGTTATGGGATTAATCGGTTTTCAATGCACTGTAGGTCAATGGAGACTTGACTTACAGACTTTTTGACTTGAGAACCGCCTTCCAAAACGGATTAAGTTCTCAAGTCAAGACCCCACTGTATGACTATGGTGCGTGGGGTGAGGCGGGAATAGACATCCAGGTGAGTATGTTTGAGACCCTTAAGGAAGAGCTTTATTTATATTTATTTATTTATTGGACTTATATACCGCCCCATAGCACTACAAGCACTCTCCGGGTGGTTTACAATTTTAATTATACAGGCTACACATTGCCCCCCCAGCAAGCTGGGTACTCATTTTACCGACCTCGGAAGGATGGAAGGCTGAGTCAACCTTGAGCCGGCTACCTGGGATTTGAACCCCAGGTCGTGAGCACAGTTTTAGCTGCAGTACAGCGTTTTAACCACTGTGCCACTCAGCTTCACAGAGTGCTGTCCTCTGAAGATGCCAGCCACAGAGACTGGCGAAATGTTAGGAAGAACAACCTTCAGAACACGGCCAAAGAGCCCGAAAAACCCACAACAACCAGCTTCAGCTTTGGTTTGCTTGAAAAGTTTTGCAGCCACAGAACCCTCCAGCTGCTTTGACACAACTGCAGAAAGATAAACCTTGAGTAATACCTGTGTCTTCAGATAAAGCAGGAAGCAAAGAAACGTATGGAGGGAGGGGTTAAGCAACAGTTATCTCTTCACATTCGTAAAATGCTGGAAGGAACGCTATTCACAACTGTATGAGCAGAGAATAGAGGGCTTCCTGTAGGCAGCTAAGACCGCCTTGATGACAGTGAATCTTCCATGCTGTCAGGTTGGGAAATGGAAGATCTGCGTGAAGAACTGTGCCCTTGTGTTGAGTCAACAGATCTGGGATTTTTGGCAGATGAACATGTGACCAAGACATCTGAAGCAGAGGGGCAAACCAAGCCTGTCTTGGCCACCACAGTGTAATAAGGATGGCTCTGGCCTTCTCCTGTTGTAATTTTTGTATATTTGTGGGGGAGGAGAAAACAGATCATTAAAAGGGGGACTGAAAATAAAACAGCCAACATTATAATGCCATTGTACACTTCTGGTTGCCACACCTCAAAAGAGACATAGTGGAACTGGAAAAGGTGAAGAAGAGAATGACTGAAATGATTACTGGGCTGGGCCACCTTCCTTATGAAGAAAGGCTACAGTGTTTGGTGCTCTTTAGTCAGAGCAAGGGTCTCGACATTTTTCACACAGAGGGCCACATGATATATTTTGAGGTCCAAAGGAACATGGGCACGTGGGCACTCCCTCCTGCCTGTACTCCCGCCACACTCCCCCCTGTCCGTGGACACACACACACAGGCCAGATAAAAAGGCCAGGCGGGCTGGATTTGGCCCATGGGCCGTACTTTGGAGACCCCTGGTCTAGAAAAAAGGTGGTTGACAGAGGACATGATTGAGACGTATAAAATTATGAAGGGGTGGATAAAGTGGATAGAGGGAAGCTCTTTTTCCTCTCACGCAATACTAGAACCAGGGGACATCCACTCAAATTGAGTTTTGGGAGAGTGAGAACAGACGAAAGAAAATATTTCTTTACCCAGTGTGTTGTTAGTCTGTAGAACTCCTTGCCACAGGATGTGATGATGGCATCTGGCCTAGATGCCTTTAAAAGGGGATTGGACAGATTTCTGAATGAAGAGTCCACTGCAGGCTACAAGCCATGATGGGGAAGCATAATCTCCAGGCTTAAAAGGAATGTACTTCAAAATGCCAGATGCAGAGGAGAGGTATCAGTAGACAGGTATCTAGTTGTCTGGTATGGTCCCAGAGGCATTTAGTGGGGCCACTGTGAGATACAGGAAGCTGGACTAGATGGGCCTTTGGCCTAATCTAGCCAAGGCTCTTCTTATGTTCAGATACAGGAAACAATGCCTCCAGTGGTACATGAAAGCATCTCCCTTTGAACTGTGACCACCACCTGCCCTGGATCAGAATCAGTTACTTGCAGTTCTGATAGTTGGCAAAGGGGTTTACTTGAAGTGTTCCCCATCGATAACAGAAGGAATGAAAAGTGTTCTGGTCTTACTTACTTACTTACTTACTTACTTACTTACTTACTTACTTACTTACTTACTTACTTACTTACTTACTTACTTACTTACTTACTCACTCACTCACTTACTCACTCACTCACTCACTCACTCACTCACTCACTCACTCATTCTATTTATACCCCGCCTATCTGGTCGAAATGACCACTCTAGGCGGCTGCAGTTCCCACTTATGGGACTGCAAAGACCTCCTGCTATGGTTGTTTGTCAAAATATCCTCTTGTCTTGTTAGATGGGAAACACATGTTGCTCCCAAAAGTGCACTGTTAGAAGAAGAAGCTGCAGGGAGTGTGTTCCTCCTTTTTTTGTTTATACGGTATGTAGTGGTTGTATTTGACCAAACTCCAGGAGGCAGTGGAAGACAGGAGCGCCTGGTGTGCTCTGGTCCATGGGTCACGAATAGTAGGACATGACTTAACGACTAAACAACAACAACAAGTGGTTGTATTGTCCATGACCACCTATACTACACTGCCTGCAAGAAGAGGCTGGAAGGCCCTGAATGCTTTTGAACACTGCTTAGTAGTTCTAACTCGTTTAAATGAAGGGCAGATTCCTGAGGTGTCCAAGTGCCGTTTATTTGATGACTGAGGCAGCATGCTCCCCAGCCATGAGTACTCACATCAGTTCCAACTTGAACAATTGGTGTGAGGGGGCAAAAGGGTTCTGCCCAGCGTAGGATTGTCAGAGTTAGACCACTGGCAGAGCTGGAAGCTGAGTTCCAGTGTATAAGAAGTGGCTCCTGGTGGTGTCCCAGAAAGTCAAGAACCAAGCCAGGAGTGCATTCTGAGTGTCACATGAGAGAGAACAGAAGTAGTGGAGACCATGAGGCCTAACAGTCTTTGGGCAAGGTGAGCAGAGATAAAGAGTCCTAGGAGTAAAACCGTTTACTAGAAGAATAATGCTAAAACAGCAATCTGGAAAGGTGTATACCTGAGCTCTGTTGGAATTCAGAAATGCTCCTATATAATAAATGACACAACAAGGTCTGATAATAGACTTGTTGAGGTTGACTCGCAGGTCCAGGTCCTCCAACAGGCTAAGAGTAAACTGAACACGTTGAGGGTTTGGGATTTCGACTTTGCTACCACCAACCAGTCATCTATACATGGGAAGATCATTATTTCCTGTGTTTATAAATATGCTGCCACGGGAGCCAGCCATTTTGTGAAGATCTTTGAGACTATCGATAGGCCAAAGGGCAGGGCCTTGAATTTGTAGATCATTGAGCCCATTGCAAAACAAAGAATGCAGCATTGGTTGGGCCTGACAGAAATGTGGAAATACACATCCTGTAGGTTGATAACTGCGAACCAATCTCCTCGACATAAGAGTGGGATGACAGTTTCTAAAGTTACCATCCAGAACTTTTTGGTAGTAATGTATCTTTTTACCCCACAAAGGTAGAGATTTGGCATGAAGCCACTGTTCTTCTGCAGGACTGTGAAATATCAAGAGCAATGGCTGTCCAAAACGAAGGAGGGGAAGACCTCTTGGGAAAGGATGTAAGCTGTAAGTAGGTATGGGTACAACAAAAATTTCCAATTGCGGGGGTAAAATGGAACTTGATAGCGTATCCCACTGAATGATAGATACCGTGTTTCCCTGAAAATAAATAAAATAAAACTGGGTCTTATATTAATTTTTGCTCCAAAAACACATTAGGGCTTATTTTCAGGGGATGTTTTATTTTTTTCACGTACAACAATCGAAATTTATTCAAATGCAGTCACGTCATCTGCTTCTGGTTTCTGCACAATTGTGGAGGGCAGGGTTTCACTTAACTGGGGCTTATTTTTAGGGTAGGGCTTATATTGGTGGTCAGCCTCAACACTCCTGTCAGTGCAAGGGGTGAAGGAGACCAAAGGAGACTGGTTTCAAGTGCAGTTGGCCCTCATCAAATCCAAGGAAAGGCAAGATCGAGGGCTGAAGTAACGGACCTGCTTCTGGGGAGGCGGTGAAGCTGAAGGCGGGCGGCAATGCTTGCGGCGATGCCTCGGAACCATGGGGGTCTTGAACCAGGTTGCTCAGAGCCAAGTGTGGAAACAGCTCACTGGGGCCACACTGGACATAAAGGCCAACAGGGGCAAGCAGAGACTGCTGATGGAGTGAGGCCTCTCCAAAACCTCAGGGACTGGCTGGAAGCAGTTACAGTCATTGCCAAGGAATTTGAAGCCTGCGAGTCCAGGGGCAGCTGTATCTAGCCTGAGAATGACAACTGTAGTAGTGGAGCCTTCGCCAGAATTGAAGGCTACAGAGGAGCTGGAGCATGGAAATACTGCATCAGGGAAAAAGTGCCCCCCCCCGTGAACTGGAGGGTAGCTCAGTGTGGAAGGACGGAGGGTACCGTGTGGGATAGAACTGAGTTGATTGGTTCCTGAAGGGCTGCAAGGAAACAGCCCGAGAAATGGGTGGCTGTTGGTGCATTGTTGAGTCCACTGAAGTGTCTGGTACTGACAAAATCTGTGGGAAGGCAGGGGCTTCAGCTGGAACAGAGATTGTTACTTAAGAAGTCAGAAACAAAGACTGCCTGTGGAAGAACAGAAGCCAAAGCCAGTGGTGCTTGCGGCATGGCTAGTCAGTAGCCTGGCCCTCGACAGAGAAATGTGATGGTTCTGATGCTTGTGGGAAACTCTTTTGGATTCCAATCCTGCACAGTGGGAGCAGGAGATTGGGAGTGAAGAGATTCAAGCGATGAAGAATGAGATCTCTGATGAAGGGAGAAATCGGCCAGGGGTTCTGGAAGAGACTTGGTATAATCTGAGCAAACACTGGGGGCAGGCAAAGGAAGAGAGATTTGTGGAACCGAGGGCAGGAGGCCCAGACATACGATGTCCACAGGGCCACTCTCCAGATGGTGGGGAGGAGTTGGCTCCAGCACGGGGTGGATTGGAGGAGAGGCAAGTTGTGGAGGTTGAGACTTGTCAGGCTTGTGCTTGTCAGTCTTTTTATACTTAAGCTTCTTTGATGTTTTGGAGGCAACTTTCTTCCTTTTTGTAACAGTAAGGTCTGGTACAAACTTGGGCATTGGAGCGGAGGTTGAAGCTAAGGGCTGACCACTGGCAGACTGATCACTGTGTGGTTTAGTTGGATCTGAAGACTCTTTCCAGGGTTTTTTTCAGGTCCAAGACTGAGAGGCAAATCCCAACCTCAAGAGGACAGAAGCTCTGCAGAAGTTATGCAAGTGGATGGATCTATAGAAGAGGAAGGAGGTCTAAGAGCTTTTCCCCACAAAAAGGTGTTAGCCAGAATTGTCTAGCTTTTACTGCTGAACTGTTGCGACAATGAATGCAAGATTGAGTCTTGTGCAGTCTCCCAGACAGCACTTGGGAGTGGCTGTCTGATAATGGGATTTTATTCCCAAAGCAAGTGCACCACTTAAAGAGGCCTCTAGGGCCCATAAAATAAACGAGAATGGAGAGAAGCTGTAGAAAGGAGAGGGGAAAGGTGGGAAATGAAAATGTGATAAAAACTGCCTATCCCGAAGAAAAAGAAAAATTAACAATGAACTAACCTTGTATTTTGCAGGTATCTTTCTCAGGAAAGAAAGAGATGAAGAAAGGTAACCAAAAGCTTTGTTCCAGAAGCATCCCTATAAGCTCACACAGTGGCACCAAAAAAGGAACTGAGGGGGTTAGGTTCCTTCACGCCAATACAGTGGTGCCTCACACAACGATGTTAATTGGTTCCAAAAAAATCAACGTTGTGTGAAACATCGTTCTGTGAAACACCATTTCTCATAGGAATGCATTGAAAACCGGTTAATCCGTTCCAGTTGGAACGGATTGCCATCGTTCAGTGAAAATCCCCATAGGAAACATCGTTGAGTGAAACAATGTTTCCTATATTGGAATGTATTGAAGCCGACTCAATACATTTCAATGCCTTTGCGAAGTCCTTTTTCGCTCCTGTAAAAGTGTCTTACAATGTTTGGACGCTGTTTTAAATGATTGCAATGGTTAGTCCACCTCCTGAAACCTATACAAACTGATTTTGGTGTTGTTCTGACACTTCGTTAATTTATGATGATTTTTTGAATTTTCTCCATTGGAAACCATTGGATGGTCTGCCTAATGGTTTCCAATGGAAAAAACAAAAAATCATCATAAATTAACAAAGTGTCAGAACAACACCAAAATCAGTTTGCAAAGGTTTCAGGAGGTGGACTAACCATTGCAATCATTTAAAACAGCTTCCAAACATTGTAAGACACTTTTACAGGAGTGAAAAGGGAGATCGGGAAAGGGCTCTTTGATCTCCGTTTGCCTTTTAAAGTTCTTCCCGATCTCCCTTTTCGCTCCTGTAAAAGTGTCTTACAATGTTTGGACGCTGTTTTAAATGATTGCAATGGTTAATCCACCTCCTGAAACCTATGCAAACTGATTTTGGTGTTGTTCTGACACTTCGTTAATTTATGATGATTTTTTGTTTTTTCCATTGGAAACCATTAGACAGACCATCCAATGGTTTCCAATGGAGAAAATTCAAAAAATCATCATAAATTAACGAAGTGTCAGAACAACACCAAAATCAGTTTGCATAGTTTCAGGAGGTGGACTAACCATTGCAATCATTTAAAACAGCGTCCAAACATTGTAAGACACTTTTACAGGAGCAAAAAGGGAGATCGTTGTGTGAAAATCCCCCATAGGAAACATCGCTGTGTGAGGCAGCAAATTTAACAGAAAAAGGCATCGTTGTGTGAATTCATCGTTGTGTGAGGCACTCGTTGTGCGAGGCACCACTGTACATGCACTCTGAGAGGGGAAGGCAACTAATGTTTCTGTTTCTAAGTTCTAGAACATTCCAAGGCTTCACACATGCATGCTGCATAACCCATATGTGTGATTCACTGAGACCATGAAGAAGAACCTTCAATCCACTACTTCTGAAAAATATTTTAGGATAATGCCAAATTCTGCTCCAGGGGGAAAAATTCCTTATGCCTTCTTTTGCCCACTCCCTCCAAAATATGGGACAAGTCTAACTAGAAATAGATTTCTAGATACCTCTGGCATTAGCAAGGCGGGGCACAATCTTTCAAAGTCTCCTGGGAACTGAAAAATGGCCTCCAGGCATCTCAACCTTGCCTGAACCTGATGACAGTTCCGTATTTCCAGGCTATCCAAGTCCATAATGTAAATCTCACATGAATACAAGTGGGAAAGTGAGTAGCGATCCATAAGTAACAACACACACTCCAAGATGTGTACCTGTGTGACAAAACTGATGTATGGGCCATATGTCCTCATAAAAGATCCAAAATTAGTATGTGTCAAGATGCTGGGCAGGAAAAGCCCTGAATCAAGGCTTAAATCTATTACCTAGTCCAAACTAAAGCAGACACTTTGAATGACTGTTGGATCAACACTTAGATAAGTCTCACTTATTCAATGGACTAGTTTTAGCTGGAACTGACAATGAAAGAGAAAGAACAAGAGAGCAAAATTGAAGAAAATTATTTTTAAAAATTGTGAGTTTGTTAGCTGTGCTTTGGAGGTCAGAACTGAGAGGGATAGCAAGAACCATACCCTTTGAGTATTTAGTTGGACAAGGGGCTGGCAAATCAAAAATTCTACAGGTACAGGATGCACATAGAAGAGTACAAAGAGACCACAACAAACTGAGGAAGGAAAAGTTTTCTGTTTGAGAGGCCCAGACCCCAATTTGAACTTACAGTTAAGCTTTAAGGCAAGTTAATGTAGCTATCTACTAAGCTATAGTACCTACCAGATTTATACCTAACTGTTTTGTTAAAAATGAGACCCCAAACAGCTGATAATAAAATCAATAGCAGCTTGTCTTTCATCTACATAATCTTCTGTGAAACAGAAATTCTGCTACAATAGTAATGAAAACTCAGACTGAACACTAAGTCAGAATGAACACTAAGGCAACCAATTTGTGAGCGGCTACACCACACTACATTACAGTGGACCCTTGACTTACAGATGGCTTGACTTACCGACTTTTTGAGTTACAGACTTCTCTGGCCGCAAAATTTAGGTTTGACTTGCAGACTGAGATTTGACTTACAGACCAGAAAAAAACCAAAATGGAACAAAAACGGCCTGTTACGGGATTAATCGGTTTTCAATGCACTGTAGGTCAATGGAGACTTGATTTACATACTTTTTGACTTGAGAACCGCCTTCCAATATGGATTAAGTTCTCAAGTCAAGACCCCACTGTAGTCATTTTGTGAAATATTCTCAAATGTCAACGTTTGCCCACTCTCACTTAAGGTCTGTGTTTTAAAGGAATTTCACAGTTTAGGTATTCATCTACCAAGTTAAATACCTGGCCAAAGTTCTGCTGTTTAAACCTGTCATTCATTAAGTCTTTTGCATAACTGTTTGAGAAATATGTGAAAAAATATATTTAATCCAAGAACTGACAAGAACTACACAGAGGCCAAAGTCCTCTTGCTTAAACTACATTAGAGTAGGCACACAGAATCACTGGAGATTTGATGAGTCAAGCACTCATAAGTTTCATTGATTAAAATCTAACTGTGACTTATTTTAGCACAATAAGCTGCAGTTACAGTAGGCCCATTTGAAGCAATGGAACTTAAGGAAGTGTCGATGCACGAAATCTCCAGTTATTTAGTGGGAGTATTCTAGTAAACAACTCTAGTAAGCAACAGGATTTTGGCATTTGTGTAGTTTACTGATGAATTTTACTTAATTCATTTATGCACTTATCAGTTCTTTGATGAAATGTAATTTTCACATAAGTCTCAAACTATTATACAAAAGACTTAATAACAATATGAAATGATTAATAATTTTGCATTTTTATTTTCATTTACTTATTTCCAGGTAGGTTTACAGAGCTATCAGAGTATACCGATCATGAAAAAGTAATTGCTCATTTAAAATACAGTCCTGTAATACAAACTGGTAGGAATCAAAAACTTCTGTTGAACTGTATTTCAGCAACTCCAAATGGCTGGGAGATTGCAACTTTCCTCACTTCTTGCCACAAAACCAACTGAGATGGATGATGGGATTTACAGTCCATAAACATCCAACTATCCACCCCTACTTTAAGTGTTCTCAATATTTAAGTGTTGGTCAATATTTCTTTAAGATGAAATGGGGAATGGTGTAAATGTGACTTCGTGAAATGTGGCGAAAAGCAGGTGGTCAACAGTTAAATTACATAATAAATAAGATGATAGATTACTATGTTAAGCCTTGTATTTATTACTTGTAACACGATTGTCATGAATTAATTTTTTTAAAAAAGGGTTTTCTACTTTATTTTTGAATAATCCTTTTCCATGTAAATTCAAAAAAGGAAACATCACCAAGAGACACTTTACAACTTAAAATAAAAGCTTCCTTTTATGCAAGTTTCTTTTACTAAAAAGAGGAGCAAGTAAAGGACTCAGAGGCTTGCTTTTCTTTCTTTTTTGACATCCCTGATATGTTGGTTCTCCAATAAAGCTACTATTGTTATTATTGTTATTATTATTAAAGCTACTTACCGTAATTCTGTTTTTAAAAAAATCTTAAAGTCTTATCTTCTTTACTTACCACTGGAGTGGTTCTAGGGGTATGCACTCGCGGTGATTTGACACCATTTGTCAATAGCCTGATGTCACTGTCTGCAGGCTTGTTATCACATAAGACCTCCAGTATTGGTGGCACTGTAGGTTTTGTTGGTTCTGAAGTTGATGGTGTTGGGATGTAAACAGGTTCTGGGTCCATCTCACCATCTTCTTTTACCCACAATGGAAAATTCTTAACAGGTTTCTCTGGCTCTGTATCACAGACAGCTAGAAAGATTTAAGATTGTTGTTTTTCTCTGAAGCAGGTCTATTGTAACACAAATTACAAGGACACTCATATAGGTATAAACTGACCCTAAGACAAATAATTTTACTGGAAAAAGATGGTTAGCAAATAAAAAAAAATCAGATCGATTTGGAAGTTCTTTGCGGTGGGAAACAAACTCCCAGTCCCATGACTCATAAGAAACCACCCCAAGGTTCTCCCATTATAACTGAGCCTCTATGGCTGTGGCCTTCAGTAACACCAAACCATTCTAAAGTGATTACTTTCCCTTTGAACTTTCATTTAACAAATGCTCTTTTTAAAAAAATAGATTTCAAATAAATCTGAAGCCAAATTTTAAGTGTGAAAGTATCTCACATAATTGGATTGAACTTCCTTTACATATAAACTAACCTGGTTTATTTTAGTTGAACTAAAACCCATCTAAATTGTTACTTTAAACTTTCATAACTAGAATTCACATGAGTATTTTATTTAGGAATTCTCTTATACGTTAGTTCTTAATTCAGGTATGTATCAGAATAAACACCTCTTCCAATGGAATATAATTATTCAAATGTTTACTATGATAATGACTGATGAATACTTACTGTATTCCATCTTTTTCTTCTTCTTCTTCTTATCTTTAATTTTCAGATCATCTTGTTCCTTCGCTTTTTCCAGTATCTCTTCCTGTTTTTCCAATTTTTCCCCACAATGCAACTTATGTTTTCCATGCTGAGGCTTCTTTAGCATTTTCTTGTGCTTGGAATCTCCTTTAATTAATACCACCTTTCTCTTTAGGCAAGTGCAGCCAAACATACAATCTGTTTTGCGACAATGTGTAGGCTGATGCTTTTCAAGGGCTAAACTAGAACAGACACATCCAAGCCGACAGAAATCATTGTTGCATGGTGGTGTTCGCCATTTGATTATTTTATGGATCGGTTTGTTTTTCAGTGAAGCCTGGAAAAATATATATTCAGATAAATATATGCAGCTGCAACTGCTGCTTCTGGAGTAACATCATTTTTACATGATTTCTGCAAAGTAGAAATTTGCTCAGCAACTTGTTTAGAATCCAGAAATTCTAGCTTTTATTTACCTGAGGCAACAAAATACTGGAGAGGTAAAAACACACTGGAGAGGGTAAAATACACTGTTGTTTTAATGGTTGCCACCTCTGCTACAAAAAGCATCAGCAATTTTCCTATATAACATATTTATAATCTGGTCTAGCTGGCAGAAAAAAATGATCCCTTCCACCTCATCCATGATTCTTTCCTTGTGTCATTCCTTATTTACTGAGAAGAATAAACCTTGCCAATTTAAGGGCTGGACAACCTATTAGACCTAAAAGATCTATTTGTAGGCCCTTATCCTAAATCAGAAGACTCCTTGGAGAAGATTCCTTGGAAAAGACCTTGATGTTAGGAAAGTGTGAAGGCAAGAGGAGAAGGGGACGACAGAGGATGAGATGGTTGGACAATGTCATCGAAGCTACCAGAATGAATTTGACACAACTCCAGGAGGCAGTGGAAGATAGGAGGGCCTGGCGTGCTCTGGTCCATGGGGTCATGAAGAGTTGGACACGACTAAACGACTACGATCCTAAATCAGAACTTCAAATGTGGGCATATGTTGATCAAATATGGTTTCTCAAATGCAACTATATCAGCTTATTTATCTAGCTTAAAATTATATTGTTAAAGCTCAAATCATGCACCTTTATTACTTTACTATGCAAACCAAAGAAGGGAGCAAAAGTTTACCCTATATGACTTATAATACCACATATAAAAGGCATTTGAGGCACAAAATCAGTAAGGGAAGAAGACTTTGGTTTTTCAGTCAATTGATGGTTCCTGATTTGACTTAGAAAAACAGGCCTTTAAGACTTCACTCCTCAAATATTAGAGAGCTTAACATTAAATTGATATATCATTGTTATTTGTACCACAGTATTTACCCCTCTTAAAAATTTCCACACACACACACACACAGACACACACAGAGAGAGAGAGAGAGAGAGAGAGAGAGAATACAAAGTGAAGGGTTCTCCAAACTTTTCAGTATAAGGGCCACATCATATATTTTACACATTTTCGAGGACCGAAGGAGGGAAGGAGGACCCAAATCATCTTTGCAAATACAGCAGGGGTGGGAGATCTCCCCTGCGGCTCTCTTTTATAAGTTTTGTGATTTGTACTTTGTACCCTCCTTCCAGACATTTCTATGTAACAATATGTTCCATGAATTCCCTCCTTTTTACTAAGTATCTGCTTTTATAAAGATCAATTATTTCCCAATTTATTTCTTATATTCTTATTCAGCAATTTATTATTTCATTATACAGTGGTGCCTCACACAACGATGTTAATTGGTTCCAAAAAAATCAACGTGTGAAACATCATTCTGTGAAACACCATTTCCCATAGGAATGCATTGAAAACCGGTTAATCCGTTCCAGTTGGAACGGATTGCCGTCTTTAAGTGAAAAAACCCATAGGAAACATCGTTGAGTGAAACAATGTTTCCTCCATTGGAATGTATTGAAGCTGACTCAATACATTTCAATGGCTTTGCGAAGTCCATTTTTGCTCATTTAAAAGTGCCTTACAATGTTTGGAACAGGTTTTAAATGCTTGCAATCGTTAGCCCACCTCCTGAACCCTATGCAAACTTAATTTGGTGTTGTTCTGAGTCGTCTTTAATTTTTGGTTATTTTTTTGAATTTTCTCTCATTGGAATGCATTGAACTTTCTCTCCAATGCATTCCAATGAGAGAAAATTAAAAAAATAACCAAAAATTAAAGACGACTCAGAACAACACCAAATTAAGTTTGCATAGGGTTCAGGAGGTGGGCTAACAATTGCAAGCACTTAAAACATGTTCCAAACATTGTAAGACCCTTAAAAATGAGCGAAAATGGAAGAGCTTCAAAAGCACTGAAGCCGGCTTCAGTGCTTTTGAAGTCCTTTCCGATGTCCCTTTTCGCTCATTTTTAAGTGTCTTACAATGTTTGGAACATGTTTTAAATGCTTGCAATTGTTAGCCCACCTCCTGAACCCTATGCAAACTTAATTTGGTGTTGTTCTGAGTCTTCGTTAATTTTTGGTGATTTTTTGTTTTCCCTATTTAAATGCATTGAACTGTCCATTCAACTGATTTAAATGGGGAAAATAAAAAAAATCACCAAAAATTAATGAAGACTCAGAACAAAACCAAATTAAGTTTGCACATGTTTCACAAGGTGCACTATGGAATCCAAGCATTTAAAACAGGTTTCAAACATTTTAAGACACTTTTAAATGAGCAAAAAGGGACATGGTTAAGTGAAATTCCCCCATAGAGAACATCGTTAAACGATGGGGTAAATTCCTCAAAAAAACCCATCGCTGTGTGAATTCATCATTGTATGAAGCAATCGTTGTGCGAGGCACCACTGTATATTTAAGTCACAGAATGATTTTAAATCATCTCACTTTAAATTGTTTCATTTTATTTTTATCAATAAAGAAATGAAAAAAACCAATTTTTGTTCTGCTGTAGCAGATAATACAGCTACTGCTCTACTACTGAACATTTGCTTATTTAGGATCAAAATTATAGAGATAATGGATCCAAGATGAACATGAGTGCTATGTTACTGTGTATTAAAATATAAGAGATCGGTTGAAAAGGAAACAAAATGTTGTTGTTGTTGTTATTATTATTATTATGTTTTCATAGGAAATATGTTAAAGAGATAATTAATAAAAAACCTGGAAAAAAACTTTTGTTTTGCTGTAGCAGATTAATATAACTATTTCTACAGTGTAAAATAATAGAACAGCAAAAAAAAAAAGGGGGGGTTTCCAGAGGATTCTTACTTTCATAATGGATAGAAGGTAACCAAGTCTTGATAAATTTATCTAATGACTCTAAAAGCCTTTGAGCACTCTTACTCTGTGAGTCAATTTTTCTGAAAGAGACATTGATCAATTTGAATCAAGTCAATTCAAATGCTAAGGTTATCCACATTTTTCCAGCACCACACATTCTAACCTGATCATGGCTAGCAAGGAGAACACATACTTATGGAGAACTGAGGATTTGGCCCTTGCAAAGTTTAGGAAAAGAAAAAAAAATCCCTTTTTTGTAAATTCTGCCTTGTAATTCTGTTAATTGTTTCTAGAACATCAGTTCGAAATCTGGAGGCTTCTGAGTATTCAAGCCATACATGACAAAGAACTACTCTGTCCCTACTAGTACTCAAACCATTTGGGGAAAATGACAGAAAAAAATGTGGCATGGGCGTTGGAATTAGGTGCTGCCACCTCTAAGTCACCTTGTACGTATATATTTCCTGCATAATTGCTGAGTTTGTTTTAAAAGGAAAATATTTCCAGATTTTGTCCCAGTGGCTTCTTACGATCAGTTGGCTTCCCATGCCAGTCTGGAACCTGATGTTTCAAAATACAATACTAAATAATCATGCATAAATATTTGAAATCAGGCCCTTAGTAGTACTATATGGTGATATGGAGAGTTACTCAAATGTCAGTAAGAAACAAGGTATTTATTTATTGCAAATTAGATAGCAAATTTTGTTATTTAAATTGCCTGAAGCCTGAGGGAGATTTCGTAATACAGTATACATCTCTCCTTTGAATTTCATGGGTTTAAGCAGGAGAGTTTTAGAAATCCATGATTTTTTTAAAAAAACAAATAAATAAATATTTGATTAAAAATACTGAATAACTAGTGTGGTACTATTATAGTAAATACTGTGGTACAAAGAACAATTCATCTCCAGGAAGTAGCCTGAGAAAGGTGGGGTCTTGAACATACTAAGGCCTCTGCTGTTGGCGATGCAGCAGCAGTCTCCTCTCCTAGCACGGTATTCCATGGGGCAGCCAGGAAGGGTGCTGGGATACGCCAGGAGGCTGACACAAATTGGGGGAGGTCACAGTAGCATGGTCTTCCACTGGACGGAGCAGAAGAGATCATGCCTCCATTTTCTCCCTCTGACAGAGGCTTAAGTTACATTTTGAACTACTCTAACAACAGCATTGTTGAAGGGAGACATGTATAGCTGTTAATGGTTAAACTGGAATGTGAACAGTCTAAACAGAATACACTTTGGCACTGTGAAGGGAAAGACCAAGGACAAGAGGTCTTTCTGGGAGTGCCGTCTCTCCATAAGACATGTAGAGACTACTCCACCTCCTACCCTACCCAGAAAGAAAGACCAGGGTGTAGATACCTGGGATTTGGAAAAAAGAACAAGAGGGAAAAGAATATATCTCGTGCGGTGGACACCCCGGATCTAGAGAGAGAGATGAAAGGGTTAAGCATGGCCATCCCGACAGGGTCTGAGATGGCGGGAAAAGAGAAGGGGCAGGCTCTGGTGGAAGTGGGGACGGAGGATATAAATACCACACGAGACAATATCCCGGGGGGTGGGAGACTGTGCGGATGCAGGATCCCTGGACAGGGAAGTGGGAGCAGGTTCGGGTACCCAAGGCTGAAGCTGAGAGCCAGAGAAGGAAAGGGTTACCTCAAAGACCTTCGTGCTGGGGTGAGTCGGAAACCCGGGAATGGAGGAGGCAGCTTAGAGAAGAAAATGAAGCCATTGCCAGGGAGAACGAAGCACGTCGGGCATGGCATCTGGAGGAGTTGCGGAAGAAGGGGTGTTTTCTGGACCTTGGGGCAACTCAGAGGGAGAGGGATCCCTGTTATGGGGATGGGCAGGGGATGAAGAAACCTTCCTGCTTCTGAGCCAAACGGAGCCAGAACCCGAAATCGTAGACCCCGGGCGAGTGATTGCTGGACCATGGAACTTAAAACCAGTTAACCCCTTTGAAGTGAATTTATGGTCGCCCTTGTGAGAGCTGTTGCTCGAACAAGAGATTCCCCCAAGTGAACCTGTTAATGTTGAAGACCTGTTATTTGAGTTAATAAATAATACAAATCCATTTGAGAAAACTGAGTCTCGTGGTTTATTGAAAGAGAAGGACGCTCGCATACATGAACCTCCACAGGCACAAATCAGATTTTTGTTAATTAAGAACAACATCCATAACTCAAGTTTCAGCTTTTCTTAAAAGGCAGAAAATAGAAGGAGAAACAAGAAAATCTTAACTAACATCCAGACATTAACAGTGAAGGGGTAGGCCCATCATGAGAATGTCTGTTTGATCTACCAACCTATACATTTAAAAATATGGTAGAGTGCAGAGGAAACCCACAATTATACTGGTCAGGAAAAACTGTATTAAATCACTTGGTCCATAAAATTCTGGTCTTCAATCACTAAAACCTCTGATGTTATTAATCAGCAGTTTGAACCATGCTGAGATAAAACTGGAAGACAATTTAGTTCAAAGAACAATAGAGGTAAGTGTGTTCAGTACTGGGCTTCTGAAAGAAGCATGGCAGTAGCCTTCTATAGCAAGTGCAGTTTCCAAACATCCAAAAAAGGCAGATGCATAGAGAGTGATGCAATAACCTAACTTGGACATTACCATGGCATCATGACAGTAGTCATATCAGCCTTCCCAGCATGGACTACAGCTGATGCATAAGAATTAAAAAATTTTAGCAGCCTAAGGACTTCTTCTACCCACGTATACAGATATTGCTCCAGGTTCCGCCACCAAATGTGGTGGTGTGGATGGTTACACAACCCTGCCTTGCATTGTCCCCTATAATCCCTTTTGTGCCAAGAAAAGACCGCTTCATTTCTCCACCTTTTAGATTTACCAAACACAACATGTAGCTGTTTACGGCAATTGTTTGTTGACTCAAACACCTTTACTCAGGGCACTTTTCCTTTTAACCCCCAACCCTAATCTACTTGCTACTTTTCCAACAAAAACTTTACAAAATCTGAGAAATATGCAGAAGAAATAGCATCACTTAAGCAACTTACTTGAGCAGTGAGCAAAGCTGCCAGTGATAGATCTGCCCGTTCTTCAGTAATGTAGGTTCGTGGCTTACCACTCCACAGTGCATAATCCTCCACATTCATCAGCTTCAACTGAGTTTTAGATAAACATGGTAATCGACTACTCTGCTGCAGAGGCTGTTGTGATTGACGTACAGCAGTATGTTTTCCAGGCAGGTTTTCTTCTGTGCCTGGAACCATGGAAGTGCCTACATCATTAGATCCTTGACTACCTGTCTGAACCTTAGTAACTTTCTCCTCTAGCACTGATAATGTCCGTTTCTGTTTTGATACAACAGGTAAAGTTATTACAGGCTTCGAGAACAACTTTTCCTTGCCTTTAGATATGGTTTGTTTTTTATTTTTCACTCTCTCTCTTTTCTTTTTGGAGTCCGAAGGCATAGAAAGAGGCTTGAAACCATAACAGCCAGAAGCAGTAATGGTGGACTGCTTTTTGAGAACACTGTCTAAAGTCCGTACGTAGCTGGTGCTTTTGGTTGGAAGTTGATAAACCACAGGACAACTGGATGTGCTAGGAGACAATCCCATACTTGTTTCTAACAGCTTTCCCTCATTTTCTAAATATTCATCAAGCTTGTCACTGCAGAAAGCAGATCGATTCTTCAAGGAGCCTTCCAGAATGATACCTGAGTAATGCACAAACCAATTTAAGTTAATGAGAACTGCCAACTCCACTATAACAAGTTCGTAGAAATTTCTCTCAAGGTTTCAAGAACATCTGTTAAGAACTACAAAAATATTTATTTATTTATTTATTTTATTCAATTTATATGCCACCCACACTACCCAGAGGTCTCTGGGCGGCTTACAATAATTAAAATTCAATACAGTAAAAGATAAAATAATTAAAATACAATTAAAATACAATTAAAATTGCCATCAGTCCCACAGCTAATATTATTTCAATTAAAAGCCTTCTGGAACAGGAAGGTTTTGACCTGGCGCCGAAATGTCATCAGCGTCGGCGCCAGACGAATCTCAGTCGGGAGGGCATTCCATAGTCTGGGGGCAGCTGCCGAAAAGGCCCTTTGTCTACAAACCGTCCCTCTTACCTCCTTAAGGGACGGCTCTTTCAAAAGGGCCCCCTGGCTAGATCTTAACTGCCGGGTAGGTTCATATGGAAGGAGGCGGTCCTTCAGGTATCCAGGGCCCAAGCCGTTTAGGGCTTTATATGTCAAAACAAGCACTTTGAATTGGGCCCGGGCAGCAACTGGTAGCCAATGTAACTTATACAGAATCGGCTTGATATGTTCCCTGGCGGCTGCACCACTCACCAGCCATGCAGCTCGATTCTGGACCAGTTGCAGCCGCCGGACCGTCTTCAAAGGCAGCCCCACGTAAAGCGCATTGCAGTAATCTATGCGGGATGTTACCAGTGCATGTGTGACTGTCATGAGACTCCGCTAGTAGTTTTAGCTTTCAGAGGTAGTCCATAGAATAGCTAAAATTTAGTGTTTAGGATTAACTGCTACAATTTAATTCTGCAATTAAATATCTCATTATGAATTGGGATGCTGCTGTTGTTTGCATTTTACAAGTAGTATTTTTATACTAGTCTCTGTATACTAGGCTAGGCCTGCAAGCACAAAATTATGTCTTGTTTTTCAAAACTCTAACCACCTCTTTCAGAATACAAAAATTATCCAGAGTCTAGCCTAACTTTTCTTAGATCAAAGAAAAAGAGGATATATTGGAACTAATAAATATAATTTATTTGTTATGAATATAATAATCAAATTATTTTAAAAACTCTATAAAAATTAAAATCATACTAGAACAATAATAAAACAGCACAAAATACAATAAGGCAAAGCACCACCCATCTTCTTGGAAATATATCTTAATTTGGGGAGGAGGCTTCAATGTGTCAGAGAACAAGTCAGCAATGCAGATAGGGGATTCTATTACAAGTCTAGACTCTTAGCAGTGATTTACACAAATAAGAAACGTCAGAGGTAACTTTCCAAATTAAGGTGTATTAATTGAAGCTCACATCAAAGAAGAAAATTGATCATTCCAAAGATGATGGAGAACAAAAACACTTTGAACAGCAATTACTGGGCAGCAGCAATAATGGAAGGTGACACTGGGAGATGACCTTTCACAACAGCAACACTCAACCCAATTTAATACTGCATGGAAGAAGGCATCAGAAATCAATTTTTGAATATTTATATCTCAAAATCCCTATGATGAAACAAAATCAGAAAAAGACAAAAGACAGTGACACTTCCAGGACAAACTATATTCAATTACTAGAGAACAACAAACAAGAAATATGTTGTTATAAAGCAGTGGATTAAAGCTGAAAAGTTATGAGGTTCCTGATGTGCAGAAAAGTAAAAACAAGATCTGATGCTGCATTAAACATGCAACTGGAACACAGAATGTGAGAAATATGACTCAAAATAGGCTCAAAATCATTGAAAAATGAATAGAAATTTTAAATATTGCAAACTGTTCTATGACATTGTCAATCAGATGATTATAAAGTGTCATACTCTGGAAAGGACAAACTGAGAAGAAATGGTGCTGCTCTAATAGTGAGGAAAGACATATTGAAAGCAGTTCGAGACAGAAAATTATTATAATTGTGGGAAGCAAACAAGAAAAAAGAAGCAATCTTTTCCATAAGGCACTGAATAAAAATTTAAACTAAGATTAGGGATGCTAAAAGATCAGGAGGCAAATGTATTATCTGTTCAGGATAAAATTCTAAAATGGCAATAATTTAAGGCAGAACTAATCAGAAGAGAGGCATGGATGATAGATTCCTTCAAAGAACACTTTGATGAACAACCTACAATTTTAGAAGGTGAAAGGAAAGCTACTCTCCAAGCAACTGGAAGAAATAAATCACCAGGAATAAACTGGATAGCCACAGATCTGTTTCAATGTATCAAAATACAAATAAGAATATGTCAATTAATATTTGGGGAGGTGGGAGATGGACAATGGTTCACAGACTGGAAACATTTAATATACATACCGATCTCAAAGAAAGGAATTGCCACAGTTTGCAGTATAAACAGGACCACTGTATTAATCTGCCATGCATGCAAAGTGATGCTTAAGCTTTCACCCCCAAATACTTTTAATACATATGGGGCGAGAAATGCATATATTAAATTTTAATTCAGAAAAGGAAAAGACATGAAAAAACATCTTGCAAATATACATTGGCTACTGGAGTGTACCAAAGAATTTCAGAAGAAAATCAGTCTATGCTTTATAGATTACAGGAAAGCCTCTGAGGGAGTGGATAATGAAAAGCTACCAATCGTTCTAAAAATCATTCAAATAAAGAAGCCATGGCCTTGTAGATAAAAATCAATTTTTTTAAAAAATAAAATCATAATTTAAATCTTTAAAAAATCAATTTTTAAATTAATTTGATTTAAATCAAATCCATCCTGGCCACAACAAGTGATTGTCTTCTTGCATAACTTATATTCTGGATAAGAAGCTACCGTTAGGTCAGAAGACAGGAACAGAATGATTTCCCCTTGACAAATGTGTCATACAAGGACGGTAACTTTACTCTTCTTTTCATCTCTCTAGCAGTTCAATCTATATGCAGAATATAGCATCCAGAAAGCTGGATTAGATTCAGAAGAAGGTTTGAACATTTATGGAAAAAATATTAACAATTTAAAATATGCAAAGGACAACAGATTACTGAAAGGAAATAACAACTACTTGAAATGATTATCCAGGATAGTTAAAGAACATGCAAAAACAGAATTGCAGCTAAAGATTAAGATTACCAAAACCGTGTCCACATACAAATTATATAACTTTAATACTGACAATCAAGGCGTCAGGATGGTTGAAAACGTTTTATACCTTGGTTCAGCCATCAATCTAAATGGGGATTGCAGCCAAAAAGTCCAAAGACTAAGATCTAGAAAGGCAGTTAACAAAGAAGCAGAAAGGACCCTTAAGTACCGTATTTTTTGCTCCATAAGACGCACTTCCCCCCCAAAACCCCAAAAAAGTGTGGGGGGGGAAGTGTGTGGGTCTTATGGAGAGAATACTGTAAAAAATAGTGCAATTCCCCAGAAACCATGCCGCCGTCATACGCGGCTGGGCTCTGTACTCATTAGTAGCGCTGGTACTACAGGGCCGTAGCAGCACTGTAGGACCAGCACCACTTACTGGACAGTCGGATCATGTGACCAGCCAGAGACCGGGGGAAGCAGAGAGAGAGAGGAGAGGAGAGCACCACGGAGGAAGAACAAAAGCTTCTGAAACCAATTACCGGTAAGTTTAATAGTCCTGAGACTGGCAAGGGGAAGATAAAGTTACGACTGAGAGCCTGCTGGATGGGGGAAAGGCGGCTAGAATAGCTGTCTGTAGTTCAGAGCTTGGCAGGAAGCTGCATCGCTTCCCCATAAATTAAGCCTAAATACAAGTAATTTTGTAGATGTTTAAAACATTAAGGGACCTGGGGGGTGTCTTATGGTGCGTCTTATGGTCAGGTGCGTCTTATGGAGCAAAAAATACGGTATATGGATGCTAGTGGAATTCAAGGCCAAGATTATTCATATAATGGTATTCACAATATGTAAACACTGGACAATGAAGAAAGCTGACATGAAACAGATCATTTAAAATGTGGTGTTGAAGGACAGCTTTATGGATATTATGAACCAATGGAAAGACAGATACAGTATGTCAGTTCTAGAGCAAATCTAGTCTGAACTCTCACTAGAAGATAGAACAATTAAACAAAAGCTACTGCACTTTGAAGATAACATAAAAATAAAGATGTGCTGGTAAAGACAATAATGTGAGGAAAATGGGAGGACAAAATATGAGGTTGAGTTGCCCTAAATAAGGAAGCCATGGCCTTTAGTTTGCAAGAGCTGAGCAAGGCTATTAATGATAGAATCATCTGGAGGCCACTAACTCATAGGATCATTATAATTTGCAAGTGTCTTAAAGCACAAAAAACCCAATAATAAACTCCAATTGCAAGGTAAAAATAAGTACAACATATACTAACAGCAATAAAACAATGCAGAGATGAAGAAACACTGGAACAGTGACTAAAACTGCTAAGAAACAGAAAGGTCCTGTCAGAAAGAATTTATTTATTTAATTTAATTTATATGCCGCCCACACTACCCAGAGGTCTCTGGGCAAATATAGGCTCCAAATAAGGAAACCACTCTAAAAGGGAGACCTGGCCTGTTTGGAGAGGTATCTTGCTACTGCAAAATTGACTGGATTTATATGAGAGGCCATTGTCAAATATCCCTTTAAAAGAAAGAAAGCATTGCAGGGTGGATAAAAATCAATTTTAATTGATATTTAATTTGATTTTTTAAAATAAAATTGATTTAAATCATGATTTAAATGAAAAAGCAATAAAATATCTATTTTGATTTAAATCAAATCCACCAATTAGATTTAAATCAAATTCACCCTATTAAATTGTGTCTGATCGTAAGTGCATGTGTGAATCTTATCAGATATTTAAAATCACAAATATTCCAGCTGAAATTAAAACACCTTCTATGTCCCCTCCATGACTTACCAACCCTAGACAAACTCCCGAATTACACCAATTTATCAGAAATCCCTCCCAAAGAAAAGGAAATGCTCCCAAAGAAAAGGAAATGCAAGAAAGCAAAATGGCTGTCCAACGAGGCCTTAGAAATAGCAGAGAAGGGAAGCAAAATGCAAGGGAGATAGGGAAAGTTACAGAAAGTTGAATGCAGACGTCCAAAGAATAGCAAGGAGAGACAAGAGGGCCTTCTTAAATGAACAATGCAAAGAAATAGAGGAAAATAACAGAAAAGGAAAAACCAGAGATCTGTTCAGGAAAATTGGAGATATTAGAGGAACATTTCGCGCAAAGATGGACATGATAAAGGACAAAAATGGGAGGGACCTAACAGAAGCAGAAGACATCAAGAAGAGGTGGCAAGAATACACAGAGGAACTATATCAGAAAGATGTGGATATCCCGGACAACCCAGACAATGTAGTTGCTGACCTTGAGCCAGACATCCTGGAAAGTGAAGTCAAGTGGGCCTTAGAAAGCATGGCTAACAACAAGGCCAGCGGAGGTGATGGCATTCCAGTTGAACTATTTAAAATCTTGAAAGATGATGCTGTTAAGGTGCTACATTCAATATGCCAGCAAGTTTGGAAAACCCAACAGTGGCCAGAGGATTGGAAAAGATCAGTCTACATCCCAATCCCAAAGAAAGGCAGTGCCAAAGAATGCTCCAGCTTCCGGACAATTGCACTCATCTCACACGCTAGCAAGGTTATGCTCAAAATCCTCCAAGGTAGGCTTCAGCAGTACGTGGACCGAGAACTCCCAGAAGTACAAGCTGGATTCCGAAGAGGCAGAGGAACTAGAGACCAAATTGCTAACTTGCGCTGGATTATGGAGAAAGCCAGAGAGTTCCAGAAAAATATCTACTTCTGCTTCATTGACTATGCAAAAGCCTTTGACTGTGTGGACCACAGCAAACTATGGCAAGTTCTTAAAGAAATGGGAGTGCCTGACCACCTTATCTATCTACTGAGAAACCTATATGTGCGACAGGAAGCAACAGTTAGAACTGGATATGGAATAAATGATTGCTTCAAAATTGGGAAAGGAGTACAACAAGGCTGTATATTGTCCCCCAGCTTTTTCGACTTATATGCAGAATACATCATGCGGAAGGCTGGACTGGAGGAATCCCAAACCGGAATTAAGATTGCCGGCAGAAATATCAACAACCTCTGATATGCAGATGATACCACTCTGATGGCAGAAATTGAGGAGGAACTAAAGAACCTTGTAATGAAGGTGAAAGAGGAGAGTGCAAAAAACGGTCTGAAACTCAACATCAAAAAAACTAAGATCATGGCCACTGGTCCCATCACCTCCTGGGAAATAGAAGGGGGAGATATGGAGGCAGTGACAGATTTTATTTTCCTGGGCTCCATGATCACTGCAGATGGAAACAGCAGCCACGAAATTAAAAGACACCTGCTTCTTGGGAGGAAAGCGTTGACAAATCTTGACAGCATCAACTTTTGCCAACAAAAGTCCGAATAGTCAAAGTTATGGTTTTTCCTGTCGTGATGTATGGAAGTGAGAGCTGGACCATCAAGAAAGCAGACCGCCAAAGAATTGATGCCTTTGAATTGTGGTGCTGGAGGAGACTCTTGAGAATCCCCTGGACTGCAAGGAGAACAAACCTATCAATTCTAAAGGAAATCAACCCTGAGTGCTCACTGGAAGGACAGATCCTGAAGCTGAGGCTCCAGTACTTTGGCCATCTCATGAGAAGAAAAGACTCCCTGGAAAAGACCCTGATGTTCGGAAAGTGTGATGGCAAGAGGAGAAGGGGACGACCGAGAATGAGATGGCTGGACAGTGTCTGCGAAGCAACCAACATGAATTTGACACAACTCCGGGAGGCAGTAGAAGATAGGAGGGCCTGGCGTGCTCTGGTCCATGGGGTCACGAAGAGTCGGACATGACTAAACGACTAAACAAAAAGGAATCAGAAATCCCAAGTTTTTGTTCCCTCATTTGATCAATTCAATGCTATGATTTACCTCTCCTCCTACTGAAATGATAGAAAAAATTAAATATTGGAACATTTTAAACAGCCTAATTAAGGAAGAGCAAATTACAGTGCTTTCCTTCCCCCCCCCCCCCGTATTTCTTCCACCTCTAGGAAAGCAAGCAGTAAAGAAACACAACCTAAAACTTTCCCCTTACCTTCATTTTTGGAAGAATTATGCAACTTTCCTTGCCATCCTTTTATCTTTGTGAAATCATTTGTCTTTCCTGTCCTGGAAACAAAGGGAAGACCAGCATCTGGGGCCAGGGTGGGTAGAAGATAGAGTAATAAATAAACAATGTAATCAGCTGATAATCTAAATGAACTAGAGAAAATTACCATATTTTGTTATAAGACACTTCTTTTTCCTAAAATCATGACACTAAAAATTGAGGTGCATCTTATATACAGAAGCTGAGATAGCTGAGGAGAGAACAAAATGCCCCATACTTTGCCTATGCAAGTAGGCTTCGTTCATTCACAAGGCTTAGCTTCATACAGTCAATTAGCTTCCTCCAATCCTGAGCATCATGGAACTGATGTCAACTGATGCTGAACAAACCAATTGCAACACACCTCGTAGAAGGTGGAGCCTGCAGGCTCAGATTCAACAGGGACTCCTAATGTCTGAGAGTTCTGAGCCCAGAGGCTGATTACTGAAAGCTATGTTTTCTTAATTTTTGAGTTAGAAAAATCATCATCTCTCTGCTTAAGTCAGTTACAAAACTAACACTGTCACATACATGAAATTTTTCCTGAAAACATGACTTGGTAATACTGTTTGGAGTTTAGGAAACAATAATCTGCAAAGTTAGCTGTATCTAAGGCAACTGGAAGCAATAGTTTTAACATATGCTACAGCATCCATAAAACTTTAACCTTAGAAAACTGTCCTACAATATTGCAGTCAGCACCTCTGTGAATGATGCTGAATTAACAATGAAATGTTCACAGACTGCTTCCACACAGGAGAAATACTGTATATCAAATATCTTCTTTAAAAAAAAAAAAAGACTTGTTCTGTAACAAAAGCTATAAGCGTCACTGGACTGAGACAGATCTTGACTTACCAATAGAAATGGAACCAGTGCCTAAGTTTTTCCACATAGTACAGTCATCTGAATAACTTAATGGCAGCTGGACACCCAAGTATTTTAAATCAATGCTCATTGTTGGGTCCACAAAATTTAGCTTTAGTCCCACTGCAAGAAGAAAATGTCTCAAAAATAAGTATCATACAACAATGAATAATCGTGTAAATAGAAAACTTGTGTGTAAACCAATAATCACTACAATTCATTTTCTGGGCCAATATTCCATTTCACCAAATACAAATATGACAAAATAAACACTTCTCCAAATACCACTCTCCCTAGTATGAATTCTCCCACCAGCTTTGACTATAAATATTCCAAGGTTCCCTCTAAGCTGGATGAGCGTGTCTCTGCTCCCTGTGTGCAGCTGTTTTCTTCCTCCATGTAGTGATCGCATTAGGTTCCAGACACGACGGAACCCGGGGGGGGCAGAGTCACATGCACACGCAGGGCTGAAGTCGTGCGAGAGAGAGAGAGAGAGAGAGAGAGAGGTGGAGGCCCACCCAGCAGGGCTGAAAATCAGAGGGTACATTGTTCATGACATTAGCAGGTTGTTCGCGAGAACTAATACCGATGCAGTTTTTTCTTAACTACAGAGAAGCTAAGGAAATTTTGCCAAACAACTTAAAACTCTAGCTTCAAATATAGCTTAAGGAAGAAGAATGGTTGGCATTAAGTGTGGCTTGGATAGCATGCAATCCCAAGCTAATAATTGTAGTGGTGTAGCACATATGCATCATTAAAGGCAAAGACAGATGATCTCAGTAGGACTGAGAGTCATTTTCAGTAATCTAAGGGTCACAATTTCTTTTCTTTTTTTAAAAAAAGCAGCAGTTGTGTACTATAAAGTGGGCTGCATTTAGGCTTTTTAAGCTGAAAAATGGGTTTAACTAAACAGGAGGAATTCAACTGAAAAAAGTCCCCTTGTATCATGCAGAGGTCGGTAGTTTTCTTTTTCAATTAAAAAAAGGTTGGATTTGGGGAGGTCAGTGGGGTCAAGAACCCCTCAACCACAGCAAAAATGTTCCCATGCCCCTTAGAGGATAACATTGGGTTTCAGAATAAAAAAAGCTTCTCAGAGTATTTTTTTTAATGAATACAATATATGCAGAAATAGTGTCGAGGGATTGCAAGAGGCTTTTGGGCTTACCGTTGGCCAAAGGTGATGACAACATCATAACAGTAATTGGTACTATAGACACCATAGGAGAGAATAATCCTACAGACACCATGTGGTCTCTGAACATGACCACACTGAAGGTTGCACTAATACTAACTTCATTTTTTTTACTTCTTCAACCTCCTATTTATCATTATAACTTAAATCCTTAATTTTTCTCAAAAGGAGAAATGATTGTAAAAAATAGAATGTCTACTTTCCAAGGTTTCTCAACTTCCTTATCCCATTGAGGACTACTGTACCTCATTACACAGACTTTCATAATCCATATCTCTTGGCCTTCAGAGAAAAACCAGGCAGAAAAAATTCTCAAAGGAACTAATTGTATTTAGTTTGCTTAGAAATAAAATCCACTCTTCAGAGACATATTAAAACATATGTAAATATGCTTCTCCAACTGTGTTAATAAAAATACTAACATTAAAACCCATTCACAACATTAAAATATGCAAAAATTGCATTTTCCTAGTTTAACCAGCTACATAGTGTTTGCCTTGAAAAAGTATATTGTCATCATAACTGTTCAAATTTAGACAAGAAATATACAATTTTACCACTGTACACTATGATGTCTTTAAGATGTAGTCACTGCTTTATTTTGATCCAGTAATGTATTCTATAAGCTTATTTCCATTATTTCTCTAAAAATAACATGCTACAATCTACTGCTCCATAAACTTATAAAACACCTTTTTATTGGAAATTGATTCATAATACACACTTGAGACATTTTACATATTTCTTTGTGTTCCAGAAAGCTCTGAAGCATAAAGTAGTGCATAAAACTATAAACATAGTGCATAAAATAAATGATTCAGACACTGACAATTATTTCTCTCTGGCAGCTTTCTGTCCTTTGATTATTTTCCTTATTTTGGTTTTGTCCATCAACATTCAATGCAGATTTCCAAGGAGGGAGAAAAGCAACAGGAATACATAACATTCAGCTATCCCTCTATATACAACCAAGTGTCAATTCACCTATCCCTGGACTGAACTGTCTTTCACTTGTACAACGAAAGAAATTTTGCAAAACAACAGACTCCTTTATCTTCTTGAAAACTAATTCAATTAAAAGGAGAAAAGAAATTCAATTAGATGATGCATGACAGTAATCATCATTCATACTTGAAACTATCGAGCGTCCAGCCCCGAGGCCAGGCTGACCACTCACAATTCCACCACTGCTGCAAGATCTGCGGTGCCTTCCTAGCTCTTTTTTGTTCGTGATGGATTAGCCACTCTATGACCTGGCAGAGAGGCTCGTCATCCCACCTTCTGCCAGGACTGGCTAATCTATTACAAGCAACGGAGCAATAGGAAGGCTCTGTGGAGCTTGAAGCAGCGGTAGAATCGTGAGTGGTCAGTCTGGCCACAGGGGGCCAGACCCTCGTTATCTGCACCTGTGGGGGAATATTTGAATTCCTATATGAATACCCCTATCTCTATCACTTATGGCTAAAAAATGTTGTCCTTGTTTGCATTTACCATGTTTTCCCAAAAATAAGCCTTACCCTGAAAATAAGCCCTAGTATGATTTTTCAAGATGAGCCCTAGTTAAGTAAAACCATGCCCTCCACCAGGGACTTACCAGGATCCTTCAAGCTCATGAGAGATACTTAAAATTTCTTCCTCTCCTTTCCCACTTCCCTCGCTTGCAAAGGGGCTGGGCAGCCAGGGAGGAAGGAGATGCATGTCACCAGGAACTTGCTCCTTGGCTCCGAAGTTCCCAATTGCAGGGAATTTAGCTTTTTGCAGGAAATTGCTTGCGCATCTGCAATATTTGCACTTTCCCCCCCTCCAGCATGCGCCCAAGTGAGGCTAACAAAGCACAAGGTTGGGGGGGGGGGAGGCAATTTTGGAGCTCCGGACCCCGCCAGCCAGCCCCTCGCCCTGCCTTTATTTTCCCCCTCCCCTCTTTCTCCTACCATAACTCTTTTAACCCTCCTCTTGTTTGGCTTCCTCTTCAGTGCTGCTGGCAGGGTCACCCTTCTCTAATCATGACGTTACTCTAATCATGACGTACTCTAACATTCTGCCATGTTCAGAGCAGCACCTGCAAAGATGTTTTGTGAGCACCACACACTTCTCTCCCCCACCTCCTCTGGGGGAATCACCTACTCACTGGTAGGAGCATGGTTCCCTCCTCTGCCTCATTCAGCATTTAGTAACTGGTAGCAGCACGGGCTTCCCTGATCACCCACACAGATGAGTTCCGATAGCACAGCTGCATCTTGGAGAATGTGTGGTTAATCCTTGGCTCTGGGGACCACCGGGTTGTGCGGAGGTGACAAACATGATTCTGCTCCCTCTTCACTAAGCTTTTCCTGATTGAAGAACTGATGGTTGTTGTAGGTTTTTCAGGCTGTTTGGCCATGTTCTGGAGGTTTTTCTTCCTAACATTTTGCCAGTCTCTGTGGCTGGCATCTTCAGAGGACAGGAGTTAGAACACTGTCTGTGTTCTGGTGTAGTGTGTCGGATAGTTGAGTATTTGTAGCTGTGTGATCAGCTTTTTGTACTTTTTTAAGGGGATTGGGTGATTATAATGATCAGGGTGTCTTTGCCATGAGTGTATTGTTGTGATAAGGGTAAAATCTCACTCTGATTGATGGGTATTGTTAGCTAGTCTTTTGTGTGCAGTGATCACCAATCCTTATGGCTGGGTAGAGTTTGTTTGTTGACCTTTCGCAGGCTGTATTTTTCAGTGCTGGGAGCCAGGCTTTGTTGAGTTTTAGAAGTTCTTCCTTTTTGTTGAAGCTTTGCTGATGTTTGTGGATTTCAATGGCTTCCCTGTGTAGTCTAACGATTTGCTGGAGTGTTGTCCAGTACTTAAATACTTGTCCAATACTTGCTGGACAACCAGTGTTGTCCCGTACTTGCTAGACAACTGGTGTTGTCCAGTACTTAAGTACCTGTCTAGTACTTAATTACTTGACAACACCAGCAATCATTATGTTAGACCAGAGGTCTCAAACTCCCAGTCTGCTACCCAGCAGTGGTCCGCAGTCTAGCCAGGACTGTTCTCTCCTATAAATGCTGCCGTGCGCATGCATGCACAGCAGCCCCCGCAAGCGCTGTTCTACGCAGGCGTGCGAGCGTGTTCTGATCCTGTGAGCAGGCCCCCCCGAGCATGCCACTCCCCCCCTGGTCCACGGTTGGGAAAAGTTTGGGAACCACTGTGTTAGACTTCACAGGGAAGCCACTGAAATCCATAAACATCAGCACAGCGCCAACAAAAAAGAAGTCTAAAACTCAACAAAGCCTGGCTCCCAGCACTGAAAAATACAGCCTGCAAAAAGATCAACGAACTCTACCCAGCCACAAGGACTGGTGATCACTGCATACAAAACACTAGCTAACTTTTAAAAACCCTCAATCTCACTGACAGATCATCTCCGCCCTTATCACAATACACCCATAACAAAAAGCACCCTGACCACCATAATCTCCCAATCTCCTGAAAAAGTACAAAAAGCTGATCCCACGGCTACAAATATTCAACTATCCCACACACTACACCAGAACACAGACAGTGTTGTAACTCCTGTCCTCTGAAGATGCCGGCCACAGAGACTGGAGAAACATTAGGAAGAAAAACTTCTAGAACATGGCCAAACAGCCCGAAAAACCTACAACAATCAGACTGTTGTACCTTACTGCACTGAGCGTATTTTTGTGTTGCTTTTTTTGTTTTGTTTTGTTTTTTGTTTTGTTTTGTTTCCTTTTAGTATTGCATACTCATTGTTACTTACTTAAATACAGTGGTGCCTCGCTTAACGAGCGCACCGCAGAACGACGAATCTGCATAGCGAGGGTTTTTTTTCGATCGCAACTGCGATCGCAAAGCGATGGCCCCAATGGGCAAAACTCGCATAGCGAAGGTCCAAAATGGCTGCCGGAAGCCCCCCAAATGGCCGCGCGCAGCGTTTTCACGCCCTCGGTAAGCGAGGGGAGGGCGCGAAAATGGCTGCCGGCCATAGGAAAACATCGCTGAACGGTGAGTTTTCGGCCCATTTGGAACGCATTAAACGATGGGTTTTCTTGATCCGTTCAGTGATGTTTTCACATAGCGAGGGTTAATCCGGAACGGATTAACCTCTCTATGCGAGGCACCACTGTATTGTCTTTTGTTGTAAGCCACCTTGAGTCTTCTTTAAGGAGAAAGACAGGTAACACACACACACAAACTAGGGGGGGTACATGACTAGGACGTATACAATTATGTAGGGGATGGATAAAGTGGATAGAGGGAAGCTCTTTTCCCTCTCACGCAATACTAGAACCAGGGGACATCCACTCAAATAGAGTGTTGGGAGAATGAAAACAGACAAAAGAAAATATTTCTTTACCCAGCATGTGTCTGTCTGTGGAACTCCTTGCCACAGGATGTGGTGATGGCATCTGGCCTAGATGCCTTTGAAAGGGGATTGGACAGATTCTTGGAGGAAAAGTCCATTGCAGGTTACAAGCCATGATGGGGATGTATAATCTCTAGGCTTAAAAGGAAGGTATTTCAAAATGCCAGATGCAGGGGAAGGGTAATAACAGACAGGTATCTAGTTGTCTCATGTGCTCCCAGAGCTATCTGGTGGGATACAGGAAACTGGATGAGATGGCCCCTTGGCCTGATCCACCTTGACTCTTCTTATGTCCTTAAACAAACGTTTTGGCCCAAACAACACCTGAAGCCAGGCATGATCCACGTAGCCAAATTAAAAGCAGCTGTACTATGGAGGCATACAAGCAATGATTCAGAAAAAGCACAAGTACAAGGGATGTTTGTCCGCACAAGCAGACAAATAGAATACTGGTCATTGCTTTCCCCTTATTAAGAACATTTATGAATTGTGGGTTATTGTTGTTTTTTGTGTGGTTCTAATTGAATGCTTACTCTCTATGAACTCAGTGCAAAAAAGGAGGGGTATAAAGAATTTTTTAAAAAT
This sequence comes from Pogona vitticeps, assembly GCF_051106095.1. Classification (NCBI taxonomy): domain Eukaryota; kingdom Metazoa; phylum Chordata; class Lepidosauria; order Squamata; family Agamidae; genus Pogona; species Pogona vitticeps. The sequence goes on from NC_135783.1 coordinate 301,344,027, forward strand.
TCTGTTTCTATCAAGATTACATACTGATAGTTTTGAAGACCAGACTGCTGAAAACAAATGACTTGGTGTTAAGAATGTAAGACTTATGAGGAGATATACACCATGCAATTCAGGAGTAGTATTTCTAAGAATGTGTCAAAAAGAAGTTTGCCACCAGATCTGATATGTTTGATTTTCAAAAAAGAACAATCAGCATGGGATCTTGACATTTCCCAAGTGTGCAGTTCATGGCAAGGAACAGTAGGTGCACAGAAACACTGCTACTTTATGGAACTTATACCTACCTTCTTGAAGACTGGGATGTATGACTTGCTTGTACTTAAAGGACTTCAAATCTTCCAACAATTCTTTTTCAAGCTTTTGTATCTTTATAATCTCTGCCAAAAAATGTTTTAGAAACCCTTAGTTTCTTTAGCATTTTCAATTCACTCAAAACTAACCTTTCTTATTTGAATTCCAATACACAGAGTGGGGCTACTGTTGAAGATACTGCATGCTTTCATACTTCAGCTTCCAAAAGAAGGATGAACTAAAATGAAAAGCTGTAATTTCTCAACAAGTGAGCAATGGCAGGTATTATTTCTGAACTCATTTCCTAAGCTCAGAACTGCTACAAAGAAAAAGACACAAAGACCTACATTTCCTATGAGCTAGGAAATTAGTTCAGAACACTGTATTTCTTTCGTTTAAATTAACATAAGGAAAGATTGAGCATGTGTTCTTTAGGGTGGTGTGTTAGACACTCTAGGAGAATGAATCTAGCGCAATAGTTCCCAACTTTGGGTCCCCAGATGTTCTTGGCCTAAAACTATCAGAGGCCTTCACCACTATAGCTGTACTGGCCAGGATTTTTGGGAGTTGCAGTCCAAAAACATCTGGGGACCCAAGGTTGGGAACCACTGCTCTACTGCCATAAGACGCTGAAAAAAATATTACATACAATTTTGCTTCAAGCCAAGATCAACAATGTCTGATGATGGCATAGCACCTAAAAGTTTCCCAAATTAAACTTTAAAAATAAGAGCTTATTTTTGAATTGTTTTTTTTTTCTGAAAATAAGAACTTAACTCTGAACTGCCCTTTTCTGACTATGGAGTAATACAGAATCATCTGGTCAAAAAATATTATAAAGGGTTTGGATTAAAACACAGACAACTTAGTGTGTTTCCTCAAAAATAAGACAGGGTCTTATATTAATTTTTGCTCCAGAAAACCACATTGGGGGCTTATTTTCAGGGATGTTTCATTTTTTCATGTACAACAATATACATTTATTCAAATGTAGTCATGTCATCTTCTTCTGGTTGCTGCACAATGGTGGAGGGCGGGGTTTCTCTTAACTGGGGCTTATTTGGGGGTAGGACTTATATTACTGTACGAGCATCCTGAAAAATCATACTAGGGCTTATTTTCATGTTAGGTCTTATTTTCAAGGAAACAGGGTAGCATTTATTGTTTCCTGTATTATTTTATGGTTCTTCCCGCAAATCACAGTCAGAATGTGAAGGTCTGTACAGAACAGGAATAAATGGGTGATTTGCCCTTAAAATATTCCTCATTTCTGTGATTTTCAACTAAGTGTTCCTTCTTCTAAGATCTTTGTGCCCTCTTTACAATCCTGTCAAACATCCAAGATACTAACATAAATTTTTTATAAAATTTATTTTAGTCTCTTTTTAAAATACTTACGTCAATCAATCAGTTTTCAATTGGGGAAAAAATCTTTAAAAGAACTAATGGCCAAAATCTTATTACATAACTATGCTGGCATAATTAGAACTTGTGCAAGCAATTATGGAATCCACTTAATTGTGGAAACCATATCCTGCAACCATTTCTGTGAGTGATGTTGAACAAACACTTGCCACATGTTAGATTGTACAATCCACTGAAGAACACATAGAATGATACAGTGAGGTCTCGACTTACGAACTACCCTACTTGCAAACAATTCAACTTATGAACCCGCCCTATAGGGGAAATAAGGACTCGACATACGAACTTCCCTCGAGTTACGAACAGAAAAAAAAGTGCCCCCTCCCTCCCCTTAGAGGCTTCTGGAGGGGAAAAGGGGTCAGAAACTTTAAAATAAATAAAAGAAAGTCACTTACCAGGCCTTGGTAGCCCCCAAACAGCAGGAAAAAGAGCAGGAAACAGCTAAAAGCCCACACTAGAAGGGAGCCTGGCAGCCATTTTGTGCTTCCCCCCCCCCTGCTCCTGCACCCTCCTCTCCCCACCTATCAGCTGATCAGCTGGCTCTGAAGAGGCTTGGGGAGGCTTCCTCAGCACCTAAAAAGCCTGCCTGTGTGTCTTTGTGCTGAAAAAATCAGCACAACACGCTTTAAAACATGATTTAAAATTGGCTTCAGTGAAAAAAAAAGATTTCTAAAGCGCTTTGCAAACTGTTCCCTGCCTTCCTCCGTTTCCTGAACCTAAGGGGAAAAAAGAAAAAATATCCCCCTCTAGTGGCAGAAGGCGAAAAAGCAGCTTCCCATTAGTTTCTACGGACGGAAAAGAGCAGATACACATTAAATGGTTTTCAATGCATTCCTATGGGAAATGCAGATTCGACCTACGAACTTTTCGACCTATGGACCACCTTCCAATACGGATTAAGTTCGTAAGTCGAGACCCCACTGTATAACTTCTCAGCTTAACTCCCCAGGAACTTCTGCCCATACACGTCTACACTAATGGCAACAACATTTTGGCAAATAATAGAAAGCCAATAGAACAGCAGGACACACCTGAACTGTGCTGGGACTTTACATTAAGAAAAAACCCAAAGACAGTGGTAGTGCATAGCTGAGGTGTTTGGCATGCTTGCAAATCTCCTTTGGGTTTCAAGATGTGCTAGCTACCTCACAGAGGAGTTAGATAAGCATATTTTGCTCCTTTTTGCCTCAGGACCGATTTTGATTTAAATCACAATTTAAATTTTAAAAAATGACTTTTTGAATATTTGTTTTAAAAAATTAAATTGAGATTTAAATCATTTTGATTTTTAGAAATATTGATTTTTATACACCCTGTTTTCCTTAAATCATTTGTGAATCTCTTGAGCAGTGTGTGTGGTTAAAAGCTTTGGAGCAACTAATGGCCTTTTTCCCATTCCTTTACCTGTTTTAAGACTGGAGTGGGGTACTCAGAATCTTATTCTACTAATCATCTGTCAAGCCAATTTATATAATTGATATTTCTAAAGCTACACATTTCATTTGGTTTGGTCCTTCACTAGCCAAAACAGCCACAGATAAAAAGGCACCTTAAAGACTAACCACTATATTTTAATGTGACAAGTCTACTTCCTCAGAAAAGGAGGGTTAAATGTCCTCTCTTTACCACTTCTGAAGCTATCACACACACAACCTCTGCACAATCAACATTCTGAAAAACGTCACCTAACTAACATAAATCTCACTGTTACCTTGATCACTACATCGATCACCCACAACCACTGAAGGAGTCTGTGTATTCTGCGATTCTTTTTCTTCACATCTATCAACAGTGTGGATATCAAGAGCTTCCTGCATGCAAAAAGGGTTAAAATGTAAATATTTGATAAAACAGTATTCTAGGCTGATATTGAAGTCAATCAAAATGCCTAAGGAAACTACATATAGGCAGGAATTCAAACAAACTGACCTAGATAAAGACTAGAACACAACCCTTGAAGCGTACTCAGACATTACTAAAATGGTATGAAAGGAGGGCAAGGGCCATACCAAGCTTCTCCATCCCTTACATCAAGACCATCACACAGTTCCATTGCCAAGGAGCTCTACCCTGGAGAACCTTTCTCACATATAGCCAAATGTGCAGAGGCTTCCATGACTTGGAATCCCAGTTGCACAGAGCAGTGAATTATATGAAAGCCTCTACACAGAGAGATATTCGTGAAGACTTCCCAGTTTAATCTTTCTCACTGTGAAACTGGATCCCTGAAGCAAAGCTACCTGGTACACACGCCAAGCGGGGAATAGGACCAATCAGTGCAGAGTCATCTCTCCTCACCTGTTGAGTTTTACAACTTGAGTAATTCCCAAATGCGGCTTCACTTAAGGGCCACAACTATTAGAACACATCAATAATTAAGCCTGTTATAAAACAGAAGACCAATCTTGTCAAGGTTTAGCAAACACTGAATTCTCCTATAGTTCAGTGCCAAATAACACATTTTATGTTTAAAACTTACACACAGCTCATAAAGTATCCCATTCTCTTGATAACTCTAAATTTGATTCAAACATAGGCTTACTTTGGATGCAAAGGATACGAAGAGGACTCCATCCACATCCACAAGGTCAGGCTTAATATCCAAACTGGTACTGTCCAGACACAGCGAGGCATAAGTACGTGTTACAATTGGCTTTCCAGCATATTTAGGTGGCCTTCCAACTCCTGGGTGCTTTATTTTCCGTGGTCTTCCTCTTTTACGTGGGCCAGACAACTCAACATGTTGGACACCAATAACACTCTTATGGGAAATATGCTTTTTTAGTGCACTTGTCTTTTCCCCCCCAGACACAGCTTTTGATGGGAAAGGGGCACTGCATGTAATGCTTTTAAGATTGCAGCTAGAAAATCTATTTGTTGTGGCAATACTGCTACTTGTTTCAGTATTTTCCTGCTGTGCTTTCTTTGAAGAATTTTTTTGTAACATGTTACTCTCAGATGTCTGGTTTCCATTTGGTCTCTCATCTGTTTCTGGTTTTGCCAATGAGCTACATATACTGCTATTAGGAAAAGAATCCATTGAGTGACTTGAAGATTTCTCACTCTTAGAAGATGACAACATTGGCTGTGAAACTCCTGAGACTGTTACTGTATTCCTGGTGACTGCACAAGGTTCTAAATACACTACAGGCATCTTCCTAGTGTCTGATTTTAACATTTTTGCTTTAGCCACACCCAGCTGGCTGGTCTGTAGTCGTTTCCGGGATGTGATTTCAGTTTCTTTTTCCTCCTTTTTCTTGTGTTTCTTCAACTTCTGCTCCAGAATGGAATCACCACTACTAGAATATTCTTCCGTCACATTATCAACATCCTCCTGCTTCACACTTATACCGTCCGTAACCTTATTTGGCTCATAATCATAGTCATCAACTGGTTCCTCCTTAATAACACTGACATCTCCATTTGTGCTGAGAGGAGAATCCGCCTGAGAAATGCTTCGGTAAGGTATATCTACTGGACTGGACAAAAAAATAAAAATAAAATGCTAATCAAGGAATTTCAATAATTAAATAGACAAACAATGCAATTAGGTATATTTCCTTTAAGACCCAATAGCTCAGCTTCCCAAAAATATTAGCACTATAGCAGAGATCACAACAAAACACCCTCCTTGGAAACATATTACACAGTAAACTAAAAAGAATGATGAAGGTTCTGTAAGAGAACTAGAACAGAGAACTCGACTATGGAACGGCCTTCCATCAGATATCTGCCTGGCTCCCTCGCTGGGTGTTTTTAAGAGCCATTTAAAAACTTGGCTCTTCAGGCTCTTTCCCTCCTGTCAATTCTTGAATTCTATTTTTCTTTTTTTTTAATCCCCCATCTTGATCACGCTATATTATTGTTCAAATGTTTTTACAATTATGAATGTTGTTTATTTTTTATTGTGATGTTTTTATTGTTATTTAATGATATTTTATAATTTTGTAAGCCGCCCCGAGTAGACGCTGTCTAGGGAGGTGGGGTATAAATCGAATAAATAAATAAACAAACAAACAGAAGTTTAACTGCATAGTAAAATATTTCTTATGCTATTGGCAGGGAGGATTTGTTTTAAATCAAATTTAAATCTAAAATTGGATTTATGATACAAATTAAATCAAAAAGCATTTTTTATTTAAATCATGATTTAAATCAATTTTATTTCAAAAAAAATCATTGATTTTTATCCACCCAGGTTACTGGTTAAATGCCAATAGCAAAATTCTGCTTTTGTAAGAGTGATACAGACATATGCCCCAAATTCAAGAGTCTTCTCCAACCAAGATGAAAAATTGTTTCTATACAACACATATTGCATCCTTTCTTCCCATATTACATGATATACAGTGGTGCCTCGCACAACGATTGCTTCATACAACGATGAATTCACACAGCGATGGGTTTTTTTGAGGGATTTACCCCATCGTTTAACGATGTTCTCTACGGGGGAATTTCACTTAACCATGTCCCTTTTTGCTCATTTAAAAGTGTCTTAAAATGTTTGAAACCTGTTTTAAATGCTTGGATTCCATAGTGCACCTTGTGAAACATGTGCAAACTTAATTTGGTTTTGTTCTGAGTCTTCATTAATTTTTGGTGATTTTTTTATTTTCCCCATTTAAATCAATTGAATGGACAGTTCAATGCATTTAAATAGGGAAAACAAAAAATCACCAAAAATTAACGAAGACTCAGAACAACACCAAATTAAGTTTGCATAGGGTTCAGGAGGTGGGCTAACAATTGCAAGCATTTAAAACATGTTCCAAACATTGTAAGACACTTAAAAATGAGCGAAAAGCGACATCAGAAAGGACTTCAAAAGCACTGAAGCCGGCTTCAGTGCTTTTGAAGCTCTTCCATTTTTGCTCATTTTTAAGGGTCTTACAATGTTTGGAACTTCTTTTAAATGCTTGCAATTGTTAGCCCACCTCCCGAACCCTATGCAAACTTAATTTGGTGTTGTTCTGAGTCGTCTTTAATTTTTAGTGATTTTCTGAATTTTCTCTCATTGGAATGCATTGGACGGAAAGTTCAATGCACTCCAATGAGAGAAAATTCAAAAACTCGCCAAAAATTAAGGACGACTCAGAACAACACCAAATTAAGTTTGCATAGGGCTCAGGAGGTGGGCTAACGATTGCAAGCATTTAAAACCTGTTCCAAACATTGTAAGGCACTTTTAAATGAGCGAAAATGGACATCGGAAAGGGCTCTTTGATCTCCGTTTTCCTGCTTTTGAAGCTCTTTCCGTTGTCCCTTTTCGCTCATTTTTAAGTGTCTTACAATGTCTGGAACAGGTTTTACATGTTTGCAATCGTTAGCCCACCTCCTGAACCCTATGCAAACTTAATTTGGTGTTCTTCTGAGTTGTCCTTACTTTTTGGTGATTTTTTGAATTTTCTCTCATTGGAATGCATTGAACTTTCCGTCCAATGCATTCCAATGAGAGAAAATTCAGAAAATCACTAAAAATTAAGGACGACTCAGAACAACACCAAATTAAGTTTGCATAGGGTTCGGGAGGTGGGCTAACAATTGCAAGCATTTAAAACCTGTTCCAAACATTGTAAGGCACTGTTACAGGAGCGAAAAAGGACTTCGCAAAGGCATTGAAATGTATTGAGTCTGCTTCAATACATTCCAATGGAGGAAACATTGTTTCACTCAACGATGTTTCCTATGGGTTTTTTCACTTAAAGACGGCAATCCGTTCCAATTGGAACGGATTAACCGGTTTTCAATGCATTCCTATGGGAAATGGTGTTTCACAGAACGATGTTTCACACAACGTTGATTTTTTTGGAACCAATTAACATCATTGTGTGAGGCACCACTGTACTCTACTTCAGGCCCAACTGCTCACCATTGGACTAGATCTCACAACAACCATTCTTGGGGGGGGGGGATTCTGCTAACTTGCTCAATTAGTTTCCTCATGGACAAAAAAAGAGAGAAAAGCACAGGGATAGTCATCAAAATGCACATATGACACTAGAAAGAAATATTAACTGGCAGAAGAAGGGTGGGCGTCCGTGCAGGGGGGGCAGAGGACATCCCTGCGAGTACATGTTCCTTCAACCCTAAAAAAATGTTGATTTACTATGTGGTCCTCATGGTCAAAGGTTTGGAGACCCCTGATCTAGTGGCAAGCAGCTATTCTGGCCAACTTACGAAAGAATATGTAACACAACATCCAATACAAAACAGCACATAAAGATAACAAGATAAAGGTAAATGTTCCCCTTGACATTTTTAGTCCAGTTTTGTCCGACTCTAGGGGCTCATCCCGTTTTCAAGCCATAGAGCCAGCGCTTGTCCAAAGACAGTTTCCATTGTCACGTGGCCAGCGTGACAAGGGAACACCATTTTATCTTCCCACCGAGGTGGTACCTATTTATCTACTAGCATTTGCATGCTTTCGAACTGCTAGGCTGGCAAGGAGCTGGGACAAAGTGACGGGAGCTCACTCCGTCACAACTGCTGGTCTTCTGGCCCTGCAGCACAGAAACTTCTCCGGTTTAGCCCGCAGTCCCACCATGTCCCTTTAAAGATAACAAATCAAACATCAAAAGCATGAAATAATACAGCATAACAACAAAAAACAAACAAAAAATAACCAGAAAATCCCACAGATGGTGACAACGGATGAACCGAAAACTACACAGAATGGACTGGAACATCTCTCATGTGGGAGGATGGACCTGAAGGCTTGTTTGAATAGCACTATTTTCACCAGCTTCCTAAAGGACGGAAGGAAGAGAGCTTGGTGCACATGAGCAGGCAGGGAGATCCATTAAGTCACAGCCGCCACCATGAAGGCCTGGTTTCTGGTTAATGTTTTCTTGGATGACTACCCACAACAATACATCCTGAGATAATCAAGTGGCACAGGTAGTAGATCTTAGGAAGAGACACTTTGATAAGTACTAAGGTCCCAAGCCATTCAGGGCTTTGTAAATTAGAATTACAGTAGTGCCTCGCACAACGAGCATGCTGTAGAGCGATGAATTCGCTCTACAGGGACGTTTTTTCGATCGCTAATGTGATCGCAGAGCGACGTCCCCAATGGGCGAAAATCGCAGAGCGAAGGTCGGTAAGCGGTTCACTTACCGACCTTCGCTTTGCGACCCGCCGATCAGCTGTTCCGCGGCTACAAAATGGCCGCTGGAAGCCCTAAAATGGCCACGCACAGCGCTTTCACGCCCTCGTTAAGCGAGGGGTGGGCGCGAAAATGGCTGCCGGCCATAGAGGAACATCGCTGTACGGTGAGTAAATCAGCCGATTGGAACGCATTAAACTAAGTTTAATGCATTCCAATGGCTTTTTTCTTTCCGTACAGCAATGTTTCACACAGCGAGGGTTAATCTGGAATGGATTAACCTCGCTGTGCGAGGCACCATTGTACTGTATTTTTCCGTGTATAAGAAGCCTTCCACTTTTCTAACCCAAAATTTCTTTCTTTGCAAGGAAGTGGAGGGGGAAAGCGATTCCTGCTTTCCCCCTACATTTTCATTGCAAAAAGCAGCTTTCCCCCTCTATGTCTTTGCAAAATGTGGAGGGGGAAAGCAGGGATCAAAGCGCTTTGATCCCTTCCCCCCTTCTTACTTCTGTGTATAAAAGGACCCTCAATTTTTCCTTTAATTATTTTATGAAAAAGTGCCGTTTTATATGCGGAAAAATATGGTAACACTTTGAATTTGGCACAGAAGCAGACAGGAAGCCAGTGCAGGCTTTCCAGAACTGAGGAATCATGACTACCGTGTATCTAGAAACTCCCCCGATCAACCAGGCAGCCACATTTTGCACCTGCTCCAGTTTCTGAATTGCCCTCAAAGGCAGCCCCACATAGAAAGCATTGCAGCAAGAGATTGTTGGGATTAACAACACATAAATAAGTGTGCCCAGGGATTTCTTGCCCACGATGGATAGAAATATATAAATTTTTTAAAACTTAAAAATAAGATTGTAAAAATTTAAATCAGATTTTTAAAATAAAGTGCTTTTTTGAGGAAAAATCTATTTTTTCTATTTAAGATAATTATAGTTCAAAGGTTACTTTTAAAATAAGAATGACCGTATTTTTCGCTCTATAAGATGGACTTCCCCCCCAAAAAAGTGGAGCAAATACTGTAAAACAACGCTCCCCAGGGCCCAGTGGGGGGATGGTGGGGGGAGTCTTGGAAGGGTCCAAGAATGCTTGGTTCCTCCTGCCCTCAAGGAAACACTCAATAGGCCCATCCGAAAGAAACCTAATTTGGCGGTGGACGAAACTGGCAATTATAGGCCCGTCACCAATGTTTCTTTCATCAGCAAAGTGGTCGCGAGTGTGGTGGCTGACCAGCTTCAGGCTCATTTGGATGAAACAGATGCCCTGGATCCATTTCAGTCGGGCTTCAGGCCGTGCAACGGTACAGAGATGGCATTGGTCACCCTGTATGATGACCTGTGGAGGGAGGCTGACAGGGGCAAAACATCTCTGTTGGTCCTTCTCGACATCTTGGCGGCCTTTGATACCGTTGACCACTGTATCCTCCTGGGGAGGCTTTCCGAGTTGGGAATTGGTGGCCATGCACTTGCATGGCTCCGATCCTTCCTTGGGGCGCGTCCTCAGAGAGTACAGCTTGGGGCGAGGTTATCGGCCCCGTGGACCCTCAGTTGTGGGGTTCCGCAGGGGTCGATCATCTCCCCAATGCTGTTTAACAACTAGATGAGGCCGCTGGGTGGGGTCATCAGGGGGTGTGGGGTACCGTGTCATCAATATGCTGATGACACTCAGCTCTACATCTCCTTTTCACCAACTGCAGGAGATGCCGTTCTGTCCCTCCAGCGCTGCCTGGGGACTGTACTGCAATGGATGCAGTAAAATGGGCTGAGGCTGAACCCGGACAAGATGCAGGTCGTGAGGGTGGGTGCCCCCATTGTTGGCGGTTTGGGTGACTCTCTCTTGTTTGGGGGACCCTTGCCGCAAAAGTGGGGTTCATGGCTTGAGGATCCATCTGGACCTGGCGCTCACCATGGAAACACAGTTGGCGTCGGTGGTCCGCACCGCCTATTTCCACCTTTGGCGGAAAGCCCAAATGCAACCCTATCTCGATATGGGGGCACTCACCACCTTGGTACATGAGCTTGTAATCTCGAGATTAGACCACTGTAATGCGCTCTACGTGGGGCTACCTTTGAGGTTGATGCGGAAACTCCAAGTGGTGCAGAATGTGGTGGCCACACTCCTTAGTGGAGTGAGAAAATGCCATCATATTTCTCCTATTCTGGCCGCATTGCACTGGCTGCCCATTCGGTTCTGCATTGACTTCAAAGTTTTAATGCTTACTTATAAAGCCCTAAACGGTTTAGGGCCTCGATACAGTATTTGGTGGAGCACCTACTCCCACCAAGGTCTACCCGTATCACCTGAGCGAGTCAGGAGGTGAGGCTGAGGAGCTTGACGCCGAGGGAGGCCTGGAAGGAAAAAACAAGAAACCGGCCCTTCTCGGCGGTAGCTCCTCGCCTCTGGAACAATCTTCCTCTGGAGATTCGTGCGGCCCCTTCGCTGGTTATCTTTAAAAACCAATTAAAAACATGGATATCCACACAGGCCTTCCCTCCAGCTAATATTTGATTCTTTTTTCCCATCTTGAAGAATCTGTTAGCCGACGTAATAATTTGTGTTAATATTTTACATGTCATTTTATTGTATTTGGAAGCCGCCTAGAGTGGTCGTAAGACCAGATAGGTGGGATATAAATAAAATAAATAAATAAATAAATAAAAATAATAGACTATCAGTATCTTCCAAGAATGTCTACACAAGAATGTCTAACCACCAGCTTTTCTATGAGCAGGATGTGCTAGCAATTGGCCTATAATCGGCCCAATTGTTCTTTCCTTCAAACAATGAAAATATAGAAATTTTCAAACAAGGCATATAGAAATGCCATATGATAGTACAGGCAGGTGGGAATCTTACCACACACTCTTAAGTATGTTTCCTCAGAAGTAACACTGCTGTGTTCCCAGCTACAAGAAATATAGCCTTTTACTTGTGGGGAAATAATTATTGCCTTTTGAACTCATTCATTCACTGCTGGCTTCAGCTCCATGCACTACTAGCATCCACACTGCAGTACTGCTGAGGAAACATAGCCCTCAACAAAAAAGGAATTATATTAAAACCAATAAGGAAAGGTTCGTGTTACATATTCATCATAAGAACCTGTAAAGAACTGCACCCCAAATGGTTTAGTTATATTTAATTCTGAATAGCTAAGTGGCTTATACATGCTTCTCCAGAGTAATGCAAGACAACATGAGTGCCTGAGAAGGTTTTTCTATAAATCGCCTTGATGATAAAATAAGCAACAAAAATCTTCAAAAATAAAACTATCCAGTTCATTTTAAAAACAAACTGTACGAACAATATGCTGTTCAGCTGAGAAGTGTACAGGACATAAAACTGAATCACAGTCTAATATTTCAACCCCTGTTACAGGCAGGAATAAAATATATGGTCATAGCAATCATGAGAAATACTTTGCTAAAAATCAAAAACCTGCATCATATTACTTATTCTGCAAAATGTGTTATAATATATGCATTTTTCCAGAAACAGCAAAGATTTATCACAAGTGTATTTTGAATAAAGAGTGGTATTTAAGAGACAATAACACATCTGAAAATATTACCTTAATACTGAATATCTTTAAAGAAAGTAAATTACAGTTTTACCTTTCAGATGCTTCCTGCTTTAATAGTGGGTCATGAGACATACACGTATCTGTTTCCACAAAATCCAGTAAGTCATGATATGGACTTAGTGATTCTCTCTCTATATCTGTGTTACATATCCCATTAAACGATGTATCTAAACTCCTCTGCTCTGGACTGAAAGTATCACCTTCGCTGGAATGCCTGTGATTGCTTGGAGAATTAGCTACACTACTTTCTTCCTGCTCTGAGCTACTATTTTGCTTCACATCACGCTGAACTCTACTACTCAAACCATCTTCCCTGAAACCTTTAGCAAATGGGTTGTAGTCTATTTTTAATTGTGTAATTTGGATGTTTTGATATGCAGTCACAGCAAAGAACTCTGTCTGTGAGAAAGTGAAAGTATGGACATCAGGACCATTTAGCTGTATAACATCAGTAGCTTTGTCAGCAGGAATCAGGTGTAGTCGAGGTAGATAACGGTGCATAGAGTGCAGAATTATATGTCCTTCCTGGTCCAAGGTGTTATTAGTAAGTTTTAGCTTGTAGAAAGACACTGGCTGGTGCATCCAATAGTAACCAGTAGAAGGAGATTCTGGGTGAATGAACACTCTTCCGAGCACATGGGGTTCTGCTTTCCCACTGGGCTCCCAACTATGGCCATTCCACTTATAGCGAAAATTGTCCACTGGAGAAATATCCATGACTAAGATATACTTCAAGTTGGATTCAAGACCTGCTATCCAGTATCGACAATATGGAAACATTCGTCTTCCCTGTTTAGTCAAGATCATTTCTGTGCTACGATGATAAAATTCATTCCACATATTATTATTGTCAAGTGTAACAGTAACACTTCCTGATGTACAATCAGCTGGAAGGTAGGACTTTACTTTTGATTTTACTGGTGTTGATGCACTGCTGGTGAGACCACAATCAATCTGATTTGAAATGCAGGCTCCTTGGTCTGACTTCCCAGTGTTCTGTTTCACAAGGACATAAAATGCAGGCGTTGCACTTGATGCTGTTCCACCATTCTGCTTTCCTAACACAACTGACAGATTCTCCATTTTGGGAACTCCTGATGTTTCTCCAGTGTTCTCCATGTTGACTGTATTCACAATGTTGACTGTTTTTTCTTCATACTCATCAACCTAGAAAAGAAAATCACCTTAATATAACAAATATCCATACAATATATACAATTACTCGTTGTGTTATAAAGATATACAATCTTTCAGAGCAAATTCAAGCCCTCAATCCCCCATCAATGGCTGCACAACACCTGGGAATGGGGGAAACTGCCTTTAAAAATACTGGATCGAGAAAATCTAATTAGCTAAGACACTTATATTGGTTGGTTTTAGTGTAATGGAAGAATCTTGGGAGAACCCCACCCAGAGTTAAAGAAATATAATGTGGTTTCCCCCCTCACCCCAGCTATATTTTGTTTTAAACAAACTTTTTTGGGTGACCATGGGAGCTGCAAAAATTCTCATAGGGGCCACAAGTGCTCTAATGCACTCACCCATTGTAAAGGACCCCTTCAGAACAGTGAATTGTACATAATAACCAATATAATACTACTACCAATTTCAGTTCAAATAACACAGTTAAAATACATCATCGTTTAACAACTGCATGACAATATAAGCATAAGATTAAAATGGCTTGGGCCCTGGATACCTGAAGGACCGCCTCCTTCCATATGAACCTACCTGGCAGTTAAGATCCAGCCAGGGGGCCCTTTTGAAAGAGCAGTCCCTTAAGGAGGTAAGAGGAACAGCTTGTAGACAAAGGGCCTTTTCAGCAGCTCCCCCCAGACTATGGAATGCCCTCCCAACTGAGATGCATCTGGCGCTAACGCTGATGACATTTCGGTGCCAGGTCAAAAAAAGAAGGCTTTTAATTAAGATAATGTTAGCTGTGGGTCCGATGGCAATTTTTATATATATATTAATTGTATTTTAATTTTTCTGATTTTTATTGTATTTTAAATGTTGTAAGCCGCCCAGATACCTTTGGGTAGTGTGGGTGGCATATAAATTAAATAAATAAAAATAAATAAAGAAACAAAACAAAACATTTAAAACACTAAAAGAAAAAAGAATGCAAATCCTGTTAAAGTCTATTATAATGCCCCAGTGCTAGGATTACATTAACTAAGTTTCAACACCTGTAATGATTTTTTAAACACTGGTTTACTTTAATAAATCCATAATAAATGTAATGCTACTAGGTAAAGGTAAAGATTCCCCTTGACAATTTGTCCAGTCATGTCCGACACTCTCCGTCTCCAAGCCGCAGAGCCAGTGTTTGTCCGAAGACAGTTTCCGTGGTCACGTGGCCAGCACGACTAGACACGAACGCCATTACCTTCCCGCTGAGGTGGTAGCTACTTTCATTTGCATGCTCTCAAACTGCTAGGTTGGCAGGAATGTTACTAAGTACAGTCTAACCAAAGGATGGGTAACCTGGGCCCATCATATATTTTCAACTCCAGTAATTTCTGGATGACAGCTGTGGTCCAAAACTTCCAGAAGTCAATTGGTTACCTATATTTGGAGTCCTTTTTAATATGTTATACTGAAAAACATGGGAACTTTAAAGTACTTAACTTTGACTAGATTATAGCAAAACTTTAAAATGAAGATTTAATGTAACATTTTATAATGTCTGATACCAAAACAAAAGTTCTTTTCCTCAGGAATATTTATGCACAGAAGTTAATCTACTTGGGTATTATGCCAAACCAAAAGAAATCTTAAATATGGCTTAGCTCAATGTCTGAATTGGCAAATCACTGTTTGTGATGGGCTAATAAACCCAAATGAGAAAACACTGTTTGGAACCACAGCGTTTTCCCTGTTTTGCTATGATTCCTCTATAGGCAACCTATTATTTGGTCATGTTACTGAGCACATGGAGACACAGACCAATTTATGAAGTCAAGTGACATGAAACCAGAAAAAAAGAAAAAAGATGAATAGATCTAAACCACAGATTGCACCTGGAAGTTATAACCAAGTTTTGAATCCTATATTAGTTAGTACAAATTAATGTTTGGTATAACATCTAAATCACAGGCATGAGATGGGATCATAAATTCACTTGAGACAGATCCTAAATCTGAAGGTAAGAATAACATACAAATTTTATTTTGAATTAAATTATTTTTATTTACTTATTTTAAGAAAAACCTTTTTCTGTGACCCAAGAATCAAAATTCTCATAGGGGCCACAAGTGCAAAATCAAATGCAAATCAATATTTTAATGATTTATTTTATTCTTTCTTCTTGGATTACCTATAATTATAGCTTCAGAAAAATATTATACTTCGTAATTAGTTTACAAAAATGCTTGTCAGGCAAGCTCAGAAATATTTCTAAACACTACTGCTAAATAATGTTACTGGTAACTAAGGCTCAATGGATCAGCCTAGTGAATTGGGCCGGGGGGGGGAGATACACCACCAAAAAAAAGACAAACTTCAGTTAAGACAGTATCCCTAAAATAACAATTTCAAAATATGCACCACTGCTAAAATAATATATTTGTGTATAAAATAATATAATCACAAGCCATCAAGTCAATTCTGACTTAAGGAGATCCTTTTCAGGGTTTTCAGCAAAAATGAACAGAACATTACAATCTAAGTTTCTTACAGTAGTTGTAACAGAAAGGTATAGTGACACAAACATGATGTGTAGCTACTCGTGTGCAGAATAGACTTATCTTCTACATAAGCTAAAAAGCTAAAGTACAACATACAGTCTATCAGTCCATCAAAACAACAAATTCAAAACCATAGAATTTCATTAAGGAGCATACTTTTTGCCACTGCAGACCATGGTTTGGAAGTTATGAATGCACTACAGGTTCAAGTGCTCCTCCCATCCAATTCACTATAACCATAATTTGCCATATCAAATTTATGGAAACTATGGTTATTACAACTAGCAAGTGGAGAAAGAAATGGATGTCAACAAAGAAGAACACAAGAAATCACCAAAAGGTCAAACTATAATTCTGCTGAGGCAGGTGAGCAAGAATTTTTTTTCCTTCTAAATTTCAACACACGTGCTTGATTTCTCAAATTTTTCATCAAATTCCATCAATCTGATATTTCTGTAATTCTTATTTTAGCAAGCTAAACAGAAAACCACAGCATTAAAAGTACAACCATAATCTCCTTCTGGTCGTACACATTACAACCTTCTCCTCCCTTCAGCCATGAGAAAATCCTACATAATTTTACACTGAATTTAGCACGTTACCCAATCATAAATTACTGACTGCAGCTAGTGACGTATTATCAAAGATCTGTAGGATTTCCGATTTACTTCAGATCAAAGGTACTCCTGCATCTACAAACCATGTGTTACCATGGCCAGATCAGACA
Organism: Pogona vitticeps; assembly: GCF_051106095.1. Classification (NCBI taxonomy): domain Eukaryota; kingdom Metazoa; phylum Chordata; class Lepidosauria; order Squamata; family Agamidae; genus Pogona; species Pogona vitticeps. The sequence continues at coordinate 301,360,856 of NC_135783.1, forward strand.
CACTTAGTTACATCCCAGCTGGATTACTGTAACACAGCCTACATGGAGCTGCCTTTGGAAAGTGTTTGGAAACTGCAGTGGGCCCAAAATGCTACAGCCAGATCGTTAACTGGGCCGATTACAGGGATCACTTAACCTCCCTGTTAGAGCAGCTCCAATGTTTGCTGATCCATTTCTTGGATATAATTTGTAGTGCTGATTTTGACCTATAAAGCCCTAAACAGCTTAGATCCAAACTATTGTAAGAACAGTGTGTACTGCCAAGGTGTTAAGATCAGGGGAGTCCTTTCTCTTGGCCCTACCACCCCTACAGGTGCATTTGGTGGGGACACAAGAGAGGGCCTGGCTGACCCCATCTTTGAGGTCCTTTGCTGCTAACTATACTGTATTATTCTCTGCATGCACCATTGATATTCGCAACATATTATCATTCTCAGCCTGTTTGTGGGTACTTCTACATAAAATGTAACTTTAATAAACTATCTAAAACTACAAAGCCTTTTCACACCCCTAGAACTGCACTACTAGCTTTCAAAAAATAATATGTCAAATACTATATTATTATTATTATTATTATTTATTTACTGCATATAAATATAAAACAATTATACGCAGTAAATGCACTCGTAGGGATAGGACAATACTCAGAATAATGTCTTTGTTTACTTTTGTTTTTGCTTCCTAGTCTGGAGGTTGCCTGATATTAATGTTGCATTGTAAATAAATGAAGGAAATACATAGGTGTTTTAAATTCTTTCTCCGTTATATTAACGAACAGGGCGAAAAGCATACAAACATGAAATCTACAGTTTTCAACACCAATAAATGAACTGAAATATTTCAAGTTCCATGGCATCATTTCACACCTGATACAAACCTAGGCGCATTTAAGTACGGTTGATTTAATCTGCATCAAACATGAGCAAAGTCTAAGGTTTACTTATAATATGGCAAAATCTGGTTTAAATGTTCAGTGAATGGAATTGTGGTTCGCTCCCGTTTGTTGACTCTCCGTCTTGCACACCCTGGAGAGTCACGTGCTCCCGTCGGAAGCCTAAGGGCTGCCTTCCGAGAACGGCTCTCGCCCGCTAACAGTAAACCAAGGGACGTAAAGCCCGCGCCATGCCGAGCAAAACCACACCACCCGTTACGGTCAGGCCGGCGAAGGCAAGCTGGGCGGGAGAAGAGAAGAGAAACCTCCACCTCCGCCGCCCTCCTCCCGCAAAGTCGCGAGTCAAGAAAAACTCCCCAAGGCCTGCTGCCGAGCGACGCGTGTTAAAGAGACCCGGCAGCCTCTTCCGAGCACAACACGCACGTGCGCGCCCGTGAAAGCCAGCCTCCCCTCCCCCCCCCTCGTTTCCCGCCGTCCTGACCGAAGCAGCTGCCTAACCGCAAACGCTTCCCTCGAGTCCACCACCCGTGACGCCGCCTCCGACGCCCCGCGGCTGAGGCGCCTCGAAGTCTTGAGCCCCCGCGCGGCGTGAGGAACCTCCCTGACACGCGAGGAACGGCGCGCTCGCGCCCGCGGTCGCCCCTCCCCCTCCAGGGCTTCGAACCACCCCGCTCATGGCCGTCGCGAGCGGGTGTTAATTTTCTCAGCTGGCACCAACCTCGGCAGGAGGTGTGTGTGAGCCACGCGGGAAGCGGCTCGCGAGCCACACCAGCACGAGCTGCCACGGATCAGACGGGATCGGACGAGGCGCCTCCCCGCGTTCCCCTTTTCGCGCCCCGCCAGTTTACCGTGCGCTCGTGAGGCGACAGGACCCCCTCCCCCCCCCGCCTACATTAAGTCAAATCGTGTGTTACCCTGTGGAGAGAACGTGCGCACGCACCCATGTGACGTCGTCGGCGCGCCTCAACTGGCGCAGGCGCGGAGCCTGCCCGCGCGCCTCCTCCTCCTACTCGCCTGCCGGCTGTCACGTGCCCGCCGCCCGTGTCTCCTTCCTTTCTGTTGCCCCCCGCCGAGCCCTTTTTTGCTCCCGTGTCTGTTTTGCGCTTGCCCAGTTGGCTTTGCTTCGGAGAGCCCGGGGCTACGCCACAGAACTTTCTGGACTTGGGCCCCTTTCGTTACTTATCGCATTACAGTACGTGTAATTGCGGGCGGTGGTAAAGACCGAGGTCTGTTGTTCTCTTGCCGTTGTGTAACCAGCTGGAAGGACTAGGTTCCTCCTCCTCCTCTGCTACCACCACCGCCAGGCCGCCGCAATCCGCCCATTCGAAGCCCCTGGACGCCAAGCGCCTTCGTGGCTTTCCCCGCCAGCAGGAGTAGGCAGTGCAGCTCCCCCCCATCCCTTCCCCTCCTTCGGCCGACTGGGCTATTATCCAGCTAGGCACTGCCCAGCCTGCCGTCTGCGGAGCCCAACAGAGACGCGGGGGGCCGGGCGCTTGTTGGTTTTCCCGAACGAGAGTTCTGAGGGGAAATCCTCGGAGTCTCGGCAAACTTTTCCTCCCCGCGACTTCTGCCCGCCTCCCGTGTGGACGAAGGCGGTCTCCACACAACGGTTGGGGAAGAAGCCGCTCTGCCTCGTCTAGGGCGCTGTTTTTGCCGCTTTGGGCGGCGTTGTGCGCCTCTCGGTGACACCGGGCACTTCCGTCCTGCCGTTTTTTGGCCCCCACCCTCCGCCGGCCTGCATCCGTGCACTCCGACCTGTCCACGCTGCGCTGCTCGGCCGACCCTCGAGGGGCCTGAGAGGAAACCCTTCCCCCGGTCTTCACCCCACTGCACGGGGTGCCCTTCCTCAGAAACAGCCCTCGAGCTGCTTCCTCTTCCCTGCTCAGCAGCGTATTCCCTCTCTCTTCACGTGCATCAATCCTGGCTTCTACTTTTAGAGATGTGTAGCTTGCTTTTTAATATTTCCCCTACCAATAGATTTTATCTAAAGTAAAATTTGAAAAAACTATAAAACTAGAGAAATCGTGGTAGGGCAGAATCAGAAAATTGCAAAAAAGGGTGCTCAGTAGGAAGACTGCACGAAGAGAAGCATCTCAACAGTAAAAAAAGGAAAGCCTGGTAAATCTCTTCCATCGGAGTTGGTGACAGACTGGATAGGGGCCCCCTTTGGGGGAATAAATTAATTCAGTGCCAGATCCCAGTCAAGAGGTCCCAAATGAAAAAAAAAAAAAGGATATAATTGTCCTGGCTCTGAACATAAATAGCTCCACTACCTTAAATTCAGCAAGGAAATACAGTATATTCACAATAGCTTAGAGAAGACTTTCTATGTTGTACTAATTGCAGAAAATAAACATTTTATCTGTTCTGATTTTATAAATGTATCTGGTGATAGTAATGTGGCTCTGCCTTGTATTATTTTTATTATTACTTAACCACCTTGACAGAAGTAACTACACTAGTTAAATTAGAGCTCCATCAGATGGGCACTTGTCTGGCTGTTAAGTGCGCTGTGGGGGTGGGCTAGCAGAGGCAAAAAAAAATTAATAACTTAAATTCCCCTGTTCCTACACACTACCAGGGAAGTGTTCAATCTGCTGATATCCTGAAGTAGCTCATTTATAAGCCATTTGACAATATTGGAAATTGACAATGCGGAGCTAGACTAAGGTCAGAATGCCATTTGGTTCTGATCTCATGGCTCCAAACGGCATTTTGCTGGTCCCTCCAACTTCAAGCAACCCTGTTTAGCCCTCTTCAAAAGGGCCAGTGTTGTCACAGCATCAGTTGTGTGCTAATTAGATGCCTCTTCCCACAACTAAGATAAGCAGGTACATGTGTTGCTTACTAGCATTCACTGTGATCTGCTGAATACAGTGGGGTCTTGACTTGAGAACTTAATTCATATTGGAAGGCAGTTCTCAAGTCAAAATGTTCTCAAGTCAAATCTGCATTTCCCATAGGAATGCATTGAAAACTATTTGATCCGTATCTGCTCTTTTCCGTCCATAGAAACTAATGGGAAGCTGCTATTCCGCCTTCGACCACTAGAGGGGGATATTTTGTTTCTTTTTTTTCTTAGGTCAAGAAAGGTTCAGGGAAGGCAGGGAAAATACAGTCCAGGCAGTACAGTACCAGGCAGTCCGAAGACTGTCTCCCAATCCACTCTCTAAACGCTGGGAGGAGTGAGGAAGCAGACAGGCACCCTTTTCACTGGCCAACAGTTAACTGAAAGTTCAAATTTTGCACTTTCCCTGGCTCCCACGTGGTTTTTTTTCAGTTCTTAACTCAAATCTAAGTACTTAAGTCAAGTCAATATTTTCCTATGAGAGCGGTTCTTAAGTCAAAATGTTCTTAACTCAAGCCGTTCTTAAGTCAAGACTCCACTGTACATGGTCTTGTGTTTTGTGGCTTGTCTTGAGAAGAATGGGTTGAGTGTACCTGGGGCTGTTAGAAACTGGAGTTGACCAAGACTAAACATGAGAACATTGACACCTGCCTGAAAATCATATGATGTGGCATTGATCTTTGCAGATCACACTTCTTGATTCTAAATCAGTGGTTCTTAACGTGGGCGATAATGCCCCCCAGGGGGCGATTTCATTTTTCAGGGGGGCAGTAGAACGAAAAGGGGCAGCGTGGGGGTGCTGGAGCAGAAGGGGGGCGGTAGGGGGGCGCTGGAGCAAGCCAAACCTGTGAAGATGGCTGCAGCCTTTTTACAATGTGCATGAATATATATTTTCCTCCAATCTTAATTTAGTTTCAGAGTTTTTGTCTTGAAAAATTTAGTTCCTGCATTGCGTTTTTTTATGCCCTTTTTATATTTCTTTTTGCGTCTTAAAATTCGCTTGCAACTAAATCATTAAATGTTACTTTTTGGGGGCATTTCATTTTCTTGGAATTGAATTTTTTTTCCAGGGATCATTGGATTTAAGTGTAATAAATAAATAAATAAATAAATAAATAAATAAATAAATAAATAAATAAATAAATAAGATATCATCACCATGGCGAGGGGGGCGATGATAACTTCCTCAATGGCTCAAGGGGGCGTTTCTTTCAAAAAGGTTAAGAACCACTGTTCTAAATAACAAGTTGTTTTATTGACTTATATAGTGTGGGAGGCTAGAGGATGCAGTTACTCAGTAGCACAGAAGAATATTCTGCCTCTGCTCAGAGGCACTCAAAATATTTCTGATTTAGAATTCTTAACCTTTTATTCACCAACTTATTTTTGTAGCCACACAAGTGTTGCGCTTACATATTGCAGTGGGTCAGTATTCTCTAAATAGAATGAGCACAATTTCTTACTCATTTTTTTTACAATCCAGACAAAGCACATTGTCTAAAGAATGAATGAAGCATAAGGGTGGAAGAAAGAATATTGACAAAAACTTAATTGGACTGATCATTAGATGGCATGATTCAGTATATTCTTCACCAACCAGTTAGCTTTCAGATGCATTGGACTACAGAGCCTACCATCCCAACTAAACACCTCTGGCATCTGCAATGCATCACAAATTAAATTCTATTCACCATAATATTAATTATTTAATATTTAATATCCATAAATTAAATTCCATTCAACACAATAAATTAAATTCAGTTCAGCACAATATTAACAAGAAATTAATGTTTCTAATTATCGGTGACCAATATCTTGATGCATAGCTCCATCTGTACAATGAGATTAACCTCACTGGCAACATCAGATTGCCACTAATTGAATAATTTTTTAATTTCAGGGTGAATGCAACTTGCATGCAATGACATGCAATTAATATTAAATAATTAAGAGTTAGCAGCCATTATTAATAAATTAATGTATTAATAACATTAATTAAAACCTAACACACTCCAATCTGTGGCCTAAATATATTCTTATGAAGCCAAGAAAAGGCACAGCTTAGAGATTCCACATGCCCACACACTGATACTCTTGTATCAATAAATAGCTTAACAGGAAGTTGGTCCTAATGTTTAGTCAATATATCCTTTCAGTTGTTTAAATCCCTTGTTTGGGGATTTTCAGTGGCTTCTGGAGCCATAGAAAACAAGGTTGCTCCATCAGTTACATGACAGACTTTCAGACATTTGAAGATATATGTATTATATTACCCCTTAATCTTCTGCATTTCAGGCTAAATATACTAAACTCTCTACTAATCATTCTTCTTAAGGTTTGGTTTCCTGGCTTTTTTTTTTTAAATCATGGGTGCCAAGCTATGAACATATTCCAGCTTGCTGGTATCCTTAAACTGTGGTGCCCCAAACTGGACACAGTATTCCAAGTGTAGTCTGACCAAAGTGGAACAGAGTTGTATTATTACTTCTCTTTGTCTAGTCACTGCACTTCTGTTGATGCTGTAACAGCCACCCTCAAACCTCAATGAGTGGTTGCTACTTCACTTTAAAACTCTGCTGCCACCAACTTATCCTTTAAAAAAAATCATAAAATGACAAGTGTAACTTTGAAAACAAAAACTGGTTTATTGATTACAGAAAAATAAATAATAAATCACTGGTAAAGAATCAATAAGTCAATCATTGTAAATAAATCACTGGCTCTCACAGACTATTTCACACTGACAGGCTCTCTCACTCACTATAACTAACATCACTTTAAACCCTCAGCTCAAACTCTCATCTCAAACTCTATCTCCCAAAACTGAACTCTCAAACACCATACACCCCTTTATATCCTAGCTCCTCCCCCTTTAGCACCACCTTCCGTCCCCTCATTGGCTGCTGTTCCACTGCCCAGCTGTGATGGACAGGTGAGGGCAGGGCTGAATGTTACAGATGCCCCCTATAACTGCATTAGCTTTCCCCACCATCACAATGCACTGTTGACTCATGTTGCTTGTGGTCTAAGTTTCCTACCTAAGTGTAAATTTTACATTTACATTTTCAGAGGCTTCTGGAGCCATAGAAAACAAGGTTGCTTGTTTACATTTACACTTAATTCATTAATTAGTTAATAATTATTAATTCATTTTCTCCATTTTGTTCCAGTTCGCCACTCCATTAAGTTCATAATGAATCCTGATCCTGTGTTCCATCTAGCTATTCTCCCAATCTGGTATCAATCACAAACTTGATTGCCACCCCTTCTACCTCTTTGTCATTTGTAACAAAGTTAAACAATGCTAGTCTCAGAACGGGACCCTATGATTTCTCAGTTATCACTTCACTCTGGGTTGGTAAGAAGGCATTGGTGACTATGCTGGTAGAATCTATAAGCTGGCTACAAATTCACCTAACTAGCGCTGCTTAGCCCACATTTTATCAGCTACAAGAAAATCCTGAGAAGCTTGTTAATCTCTTGCTGAAATCTGAATACAACATATATCTACAGTTTTGCCCTGCTCTACCAAGCTTGTACCCCTTCATGGATTGCTGCCTTGTCGTGGCGAAGGGGCTTGAGCAACTCAGAGAAGCTATGGGCTATGCCGTACAGGGCCACCCAAGACGGACAGGTCATAGTGGAGAGTTCCGACTAAACGCAATACACCTGGAGTAGGAACTGGCAATGCCACTCCAGTATCTTTGCCAAGAAAACCTCATGATCAGAAACAAAAGGCTAAAAGATATGACGCTGGAAGATGGGCCCGTCAGGTCGGAAGGCGTCCAACATGCTACTGAGGAAGAGCGGAGGACAAGTACAAGTAGCTCCAGAGCTAATGAAGTGGTTGGGCCAAAGCCGAAAGGACACTCAGCTGTGGACGTGCCTGGAAGTGAAAGGAAAGGCCGATGCTGCAAAGAAAAATATTGCATAGGAACCTGGAATGTAAGATCTATGAACCTTGGGAAGCTGGAGGTGGTCAAACAGGAGATGGCAAGAATAAACATAGACATCCTGGGCGTCAGTGAACTAAAATGGACAGGAATGGGTGAATTCAACTCAGATGATTATCATGTCTACTATTGTGGGCAAGAATCCCGTAGAAAGAATGGAGTAGCCCTCATAGTCAACAAAAGAGTGGGTAAAGCTGTAATGGGATACAATCTCAAAAATGATAGAATGATGTCAATACGAATCCAAGGCAGACCTTTCAACATCACAATAATCCACGTTTCTGCACCAACCTCAATTGCTGAGGAGACTGAAATTGAACAATTTTATGAAGATTTACCTTCTAGAACTGGCACCAAAGAAAGATGTTCTCATTCTAGGGGACTGGAATGCCGAAGCAGGGAGCCAAGAGATAAAAGGAACAACAGAGAAGTTTGGCCTTGGAGTTCAGAATGAAGCAGGGCAAAGGCTAATAGAGTTTTATCAAGAGAACAAGCTGGTCATCACAAACACTCTTTTCCAACAACACAAGAGGCAACTCTACACATAGACATCACCAGATGGGCAATATAGAAATCAGATTGATTATATTCTCTGCAGCCAAAGATGGAGAAGCTCTGTACAGTCAGCAAAAACAAGACCTGGAGCTGATTGTGGCTCTGATCATCAGCTTCTCATAGCAAAATTCAAGCTTAAACTGAAGAGAGTAGGAAAAACCACTGGGCTACTCAGGTATAATCTAAATCAAATCCCTTATGAATACACAGTGGAAGTGAAGAACAGATTTAAGGAACTCGATTTGGTGGACAGAGTGCCTGAAGAACTTTGGATAGAGACTCGTAACATTGTACAGGAGGAAGCAACAAAAACCATCCCAAAGAAAAGGAAATGCAAGAAAGCAAAGTGGCTGTCCAACGAGGCCTTAGAAATAGCAGACAGGAGAAGGGAAACAAAATGCAGGGGAGATAGGGAAAAATACAGAA